>NC_091018.1:1255000-1878750 GCF_041296385.1 Aphelocoma coerulescens | reverse complement strand
ATTTTTTTCAAGTCAGAGAACTTCTGTGTATGTAACACATGAAAGCCCTTTAACTGCATACCATTACTGAGCATTGTTTAGTCTTTAATCGCTGAATTGGTATGAATTAAATTGCTTTCTTAATTGCCTAAATACCTTATATTTTTAAAAGCCTGTTTTTCCACTGCACTCATTTATTCTTAACAGGGTAATCCTTAAAGCTGAAAGGCCTCTATTAAATTGAACATCGATGGCAAGCCTGTCATGAGGATTATAGAATTAGAACTTCAAGTGATTTAGAGAATGAGAAAACAAATAGGAGATTTTACACACGCATTTATGTATTCTTCTTAAATAAATCCTTTATTTCATTTGTTGTGTATGTTGCAGCTTACTTCTGTGTAAGAACTGTACTGGATGAGTAAGGGAAATGCTGTTAAAACAATTCTTTCCAGATGTATTACTAATCCTCTCTGTCACGTGAAGTGTACTCGTCTCAATCTCTTACCTACACCTACTCTTGTCTGTTGCTGTTGTGAATAAGAGGAAATATCTGCTTCTGCTGGATCTTCCATCAGCTCACACATCCCTTCTTTACATCTGCACAAAGATGGGCAAACTAAGAAATTTGGTCTTAAATTCGTTCTCTCGTTCTCTTAAGTTCCTGATGTTCCTTTGTCTGCACTCTGCCATGGAATTTAGCCACGAGCTTATTGGAAACATGTCACTGGTCCTGTATTCTAACAATTATTTCAGGTTTTGGGGGTTTTTTTGTTTTTTTAACTAAAAAAACCCATTTCAGCAATTCATGCACTCAGGCTAACAGAGAACAGAGTCTTATCACTTCCAAGAATACTGATTTATTTCAGGCCACTAAAAAGTGCCTCTGCAGTTGAAAGAACAGCAAAAATATACAGTTACCTGTTACTTCACATTGTGCACAGTTTTCCTGCAGTTTTTCATAAATACAGCTGGATGTATTAAATTTCCTTTACCTACAGTCAGGATTACTTTTGCTTTTTTTGTTGTCATTCTGTATTCCAGTAAGGCAGGGTGCATTTATTTTGTGTCTGTATAGAATTGGTCTCAAAATTTTCAACCTAAAGCTGCGTGGTTTAGATTTTGCTTCAAGAAAAAATTGTGGATTTACAACAAGGAGTTAGTTTAACTTGACTGGTGAAAATACAAATTCTGACTGTTAGGACAATGTCCAGCTATGGAGCATTTTAGGGATTTGCATTGAAGGAATATTCTGAATTCTGTTCTGTTTAATCTCTGTTCACAGCTGGTTTTTATCTGGGGGGATTCTGAACTGGCAATGCTAAAATCTCAGAACTTTATGGACTGTCTTCAGGTTTTGTTCTCATCAAAACTAATCATTCTTTTAAAAAATATTTCATAAGGTAGATTCCTTTTGTAGTCCTAAATTATGGAGAATTCAAGAAATTTCATTTTTTAAATGTGTTAATTTGCAGGCAAATTAACACATTAATTGCCCATGTAGGCAACGTTTTGCTAATGAGTCGACATCTACAATATTCACTTTATTGAAGCATTTTTTCTCATTGTTTTCACCTGTGTTCACTTGTTAGATTCGAGATACAAAATCATCAGATCAGAAAACGACCCTGTTGCATTTTCTGGCAGAAATCTGTGAGGAGAATTACCGGGACATCTTAAAATTTCCAGATGAATTGCAGCATGTGGAGAGTGCAAGTAAAGGTAAGCAAATGGACAAAGCACCTAAAGGTAACAGTTGTTTGCTTTGACATTAAATGCTCCCAACATCTCATTTGAGGTTGTAGGATTATGGAAACTGTAAGCATTGATAATCCATGTGGATTGTGCCTTTCTGGTATTTATTGAGCTGAGAAGTCAGGAGGGAAAAGCAGTAATAGAGCAACTCCTTCTGTAGCAGGCTGTGAAAATAAAAGTGTATTTCAGTGAGGTGCTTGGAAAACCACGGCTCAGGAGCTGCCAGCAGTGCAGTGATGGTGTTTAGTGTCCCATTAAACCTCTGAAGAGTGAGCACTGTGTGTACATGAGCCTTCACACACAGCGAGTTCCTCGTTTCCACACCTGATAGAGAGTAGCAAACATGCTTTGGCAAAATCCCAGGCTGCACAGGAAATAGATACAGTTTAATTGTGCTGCCCTGCACAAATTAATACTTTATTTGTGGTCGGTCAGCAGCCCAGGCTGGTGGCTGTGATACCTTAGTTCATCTGTTGGACACGTTCTCATGGCACACAGGCTGTGCTGCTTGGCACATTGCTGCTGAGTTCTTGATGGCAAAGGTAGGTGGTAGCTGAAGATAACAAACTTTTAATTTGCCTGGGCATTAATGGTCCATCAGAAGATAAATACCTGGGTAGCACCAGAATATCAAGGAAAATAGAGGGGAGAAATAGTTGAATAAACATTTCCACTAGCTCTGTCCAGGTTTGCTCTCAGAAATTTTTGTCTCCTTTTTTCCAGGGTTATCAGTCAGTGTCTCTCTTCAGAGCAGTGATTAGCTGTTAGACAGATACTTTATTAATTAGGCCATCATTTGCTTTCAGTTTGTGTTCTTCTGTCTTAACCTGTCTGGTGAGAGCAGAGCTCTTGTTTCCCCAAGGACCTGGGGAACAGTTCATCCATCAACCCAACTTTGCCATTGTTTCATCTCAGACTTCTTCACACTTTTATGTGTCTTTGTCATACAATTTTTTTTGCTGTTTCTTGAACTTTGCATGCACCTTTCCATATTTTTTTCTGTATATAAATTGTATTTTATTTGTACTGATGAAATGTGTTCCTGCCACGCTTTGCTGCAGGGTGGTTCATAGGCCTGAGTGCCTATGGACAAAATGGGACTGATCTGGGATTAGTGGGGTGTCTGTGCAAGGCCAGGAGCTGCACTGGATGATTCTTGTGATTCCCTTCCAGCTCAGGATATTCTGTGTTTCTATGGTGGACTAATGCAGTGATTAATTTATTTATGCAAGTAGCAGTTGGGTATCTTATCTAAATTCCAAAAATGTTTTCTACCACTTGATAATTCTTTTCTTGAGGTGACTTTTAATTTTTTTTTCTTCCTTTCTTTGTAAAGTCTTCTGGTTTACCAGGCACTTTTGATGATCTTTTATGAATTTTCTTCTGTGGCTGACACTTGACCTTGCAGCTTTGAGATTTTTATAGTTTGATTCAAAGGCTCTGATGTTCTGTAAGTTGACTTCAGGAATTAAACTGAAAGAGTCAGTAGAGTTTAGTTAAGCTGTAGCATCCTAAACAGAGAAAGCATGTTAATGGGAGCAAAGCCTCTAATAATTCTGATGCTTAGAACACATATGAAAAAGATTTTATTGCAGTTAAATTTGTTTCATTCTGTAAGATAAAAGCTGCATTTCCTATAAACAGCAATGCCTTCTAGCAGAGCATAAATTACTGTTCATTTTTAATGACCAAACCTTCCCTTTTGGACCTTCTTTGCTTTCTGGTGCAAAGCAGGGTTTTGGCAGAATAAACAGGATTTGTGCACGTTGCTTCAGCTGTTCCCCGTGGTCCTTCTTGGGGTTCATTAATTGTAATGTTCATCTGCTCTCTCACATGTGGTGCTTTTTTTGTGTAGGAAGTTGAAGTGCTTTGCATGCAAGAGATATTGCACTTCCTATTTATTGTTTGCTGTTTTATAAACCAGTGGTTTTGGGGATGGACAGTTGGGTTTATTTTTCCTGTGGGAAGCCTCTTTTGAAAAAATTGACTGGATATGAGGATGCTGGCATCAGTTAGTTATTCATAAAATAGGAAGAAACCTACCAGCAAATATTATCTCTGCATGAGTTTTAAATAAGGAAATATGAGCTAGACAGGTGAGTGTCATTACTTGAGATGGATGCTGGTACTTTTCAGTCAGGAGGCAGCCTCGTAGTTAGGACTCTACATAACCTTCCAAATGCTACACTTGGCATCTGCAACTTCTTTTAAATCTTGGCTGCATATTCTCAGTTCCATGTAAAGAAAAAAAATCCTGTTCAGCTTTAATTTTCATCTAAGAATAACGAATCAGCATCTGAACAATGGCTGATTTTTTTTTAATGAAGAGCAGATAAATCATAAAACTGGATTTTAATATGAAAAGGTCAATGGGATTAGATGAACTGCCCATGCATGTACTAAAATCTTCAATAATCTGATATAAGGTATAATAAAATAAGTTAATCTTTTTAAAGATGGAAGATCAACCTGGAGGTTTATGAAAACTAAAAATAAATTAGGAAACAGTTTTATTCTGGAAAATATGAGCAAAGGTCAAAGTGATTAACGATCAAGAGATCATTGGAAAAGCATTTCTTCTTCCTGGAAGCAGACTGTGAAAGGAAAACCAATCAAAACTCACAAGGTTGTGACGAAGTGCATTGTTTGATGTCAGTGAAATTCCCTTCCATTCCCATCCCACATTGGGGTTCGGTCAAATATCCAAATAAAAGCAAGAGGTCAGAATTTCTAGACACAATCATGTGGTTAAAAGTATAGTTTGGAATTACTTAGAAAAGAAATGTATTTTTTAAGTCAAGTCTCTCCTGAGTGTCAAGCCTCTTGGAAATCATAAAAATGAAATAGGTAACACACAAAATTAAGATAATTAAAATAAGTTAGCCATGTATTTCATAACAATAACTTAATTTTAGATATTAAGAGCAATAGTTTTAAATCGCAGTTCACGATTCAAACATTGTGCCTGTAAATAATAAAACATAAAAACAAGCCATAGCTGTGTCTTCATCTGTTGAATATCCAGTTTCTGATGAACCTGTTACCTGCTTGCTTTGTCTGCCAGCAGTGGGAGTCACTGGGCTGCACAGAGTCACAGCAAGCTGAGATTAACTGTGAAAGTGGTGTATATATATTATATATATCTCTATATATCTTAGTCTTTTTCAGTAATAATGAGGGCTTTTTTGAGCACTTAACATTCTGAATTCTTTGCCTGACATAAAGGTGTGCCGCTTGATAATTCTTTTAAAGTGTTAAAAGTAAAATCAAGTGAAAGGGGCCTTGTGGGGGTGAATTAGGTCTGTGCAGTGGACTAAAAAGTACCAATAGCACCAGCACAGATTTGTCACTCATGTGGTCATAGAAATTTATTTCATTAATTTGCAAGCATACGGTTCTGATGGTTGAGGCATCTCTCTAGAAAGGCCATTAGCAATCAGAAACACTGTGGAATACAAATACGTGTATACTTTTTTATTACAAATAGCGTAATAAAATATTAATTTTAAGATTTTATACAGGTACTTCACTGTGATTTAATGGCATAATTTTAGAATGGGGGAAATATTTTAAAACATCCTGTGCAACTGTCACTTTGAAGTATAGCAATTTAAAACATGCTCATAAGCAGCAGCCGTTTTTCTGTCAAACAAAAGTTTTATAGTTTGTTGCAGCAGAAAAAAAACTGGTTTAGCATAGAGATCTGCAGCATTCCACCTTGCACAGTTTAAATTGCTGAAACAGATTCTGCTCAACCTGGCATGAGTGGTATAAAGCAGACAGTGTCTTGTGGCAGGAGACAGTTAATTCTGGCACCTGGGACTTTTCTCTGATGGCATCTGAAGCTGCTGGCATTTTGCATCGTAACCACAAGTTGCACAGAAACTTCTGTCATTGTTTTCCCTCACATAAACTGCAGTATTGGTGTGGAAGGAACTCTCTGGGTGTTTTCCTGGCTGTAGGACCCACACAGGTGGATAAAACATGGGGGACTCCTTCCTGTTGTGGCACTCTGGGTGTGCCCCCAGCACTGCCCCGGGGATGGGGGGAGATGCATCAGCTCATTAAAAGTTTCCTCCAGTCACTTCTCCTTCACTGGCAGGTGTCAGTGAGGAAGGCAGGGAGGCAGAAACCTCACAGGGACTTCTTGTGTTGTAGTTCCAAGGAGCAATTTCTGTAGGAGATCCTTTTGGAGGCTTGCTAAGATTCTGGATTGCCTTAAACTCAGTAAAATTGCTCAGTGAATTTTCCCAGTCTGTGAAGACTTTGAGGATTTTTTTTTTAAGTTGTGTGTAACAAATGGTGTACAGAGCTGTGGTTGTTCTGCATTCTGAAGCTACATTTTGAAGTTATAATTTGGAATCCCCATTAAAGAGCTTATTGTATGGCTTGCATTTTAAGGCTCCGCTTCTCTCCCTGAAGTGGAAGTATCAAGGGCAAAATGAAAGAACAGCCCAAATGACTCTCATGGGCTGTTGCTTATTAAAGAAATTGAAGCATTTAAGAATATCTGGCTGTAGTTAAACCAATTCAGAAGTGAAGATTGCTTTAAATGTCTTAAGTTGTGTAATCCATTTAGAATTCCTTAACACAAGCCACTAGAGAGAGGTGGAAGCTACAAAATGGCACTTTGTTCTTTATTTCCTGCTTATCTGTGGTTGAATTTGCACTTTGATGGCTGTGAGGAAGGTTGTGGCACCTCTGCAAGTGGGTCAGGCAGTCAGAAAGGCCAGGTCCAGTTACAGGTTGGGAGTATGAAGGGAGATCAGTTGGATGAAGTTGCCCAACAGCTCTGTGAGGTTTCTATATCAACAGCAGGTTGTGTGACAACAGCTTTGCTCCTTCTCTGTGCATTCCTTACTTTGTTTACTTGTCTCCTGTGCCTCATTTGCAATTTGTCTCACACTCTTGCCAGCAGTTTTGCTTCAGTATGCTCATTTAATACATTCTGATTTTGTAATTATAAGATCTCTTTTAAAAATAAACTCAACTTTGGAAATCTTGAAAGACATTTGTAATTAAATCAACATCAAAGTACAGTGAGTTTCTGGAGTGCTCTGGAGGTGATATCCCATATTGCCAGGAGAATGCTGCTGATTGCAGAGCTGTTCTCACCCATCAGCTCCAGTGCTCCTGGTTATTTTTCTAAAATTGGGACATCTGTTTTCTAGAAGATTTGCAGTTGTAATATGAAAAGTCAGTTCAAGTAAAAAACTTTCTACAACAGGCTGTTGTTTGCTGTTTAGTGAGGTAAAGAAGGGTGGGGGGGAAGGCTGTTCCTGACAAGGGAAAGTTGGGAGTGGGGCACACACGGAGTGCCTGAGACTGAATCTCTCACTAAACTCTAAACCAAGAGTTCCTGAGGCTTGGACTTGTCACAAAGTGTTTTATGTTAAAATTGTGCTCACCTCCACCTGCAGGTGGACGGGGCAGTGCCAGCAGTGCACAAGTGCTGTATCTGTGTTTGGCCAAGGCTGTGAAGTTGCTGTAACAGCCTGAAAGGTGGAGCACAGCTGTGCCCCTGCCTTCCCTCACCCTTCCCCAGCAGTGCTGTGAGCAGGCAGCTGAGATGCTGAGGCTCTCCTGGGGAAGGAAATCTTAGCATGCAAATTAAAAGTGCAAATGCACATCTATGTGTGAAATCTGTTCCAAAATTCTGTTTTGAAGGCTCCTCCAAACAAATTCCAGTACATAGTAATAGGATATAAACAGATCGTTGCTCTTTGGGCAGATCTCCTCTTACTCCTAAACTTGAAAAAGTGCAGGGAAGATTCTGTGAAGGAAAAAGTCTAATATGCATGAGGTACTGGTTGTTAAGCACAAGGGCTTTGTGTCAGAAAGCTTTCCCAGTTTTTGGAAGAGAAAGATGGTGACTCCTCTAGCTGGGTAAGATAGCATCTGTTCTTCTCCTTTGACCTTGAGGTGTTTAAACATTTATTGTCTCAACAAATAGAAACTTACTTGGTATGAATTGAGTAATCAATGCTTGTAATTCCTGCAGATTATGTACTTGCTCACCCATTTCCCTTCAAACTGCCTTTCATTCTTTTGTGGAAGACTACTTCCATCTGCCCTCAGGCAGTAAGAAATAAATAGTCATTAGTATGCTTACAATGTAGTTATGGTACAAATACTGTCTAGACTTAAAAATCCATGAGTTCATTTGCTTCATACAGACTTGCTTTTGCTCACTGAAGTAATTTATGTTGTTGGCTTTCACTTCAGAGTTTTTTCGAACTGTGCACATGGCCATCCCAGTTATGGATCATTTCACCTCTCGTTATGGGGAGGACTCTCAGTCTGAGGCAATCTTATTTTAGAAAGGATTAGTCTGACCTTTGGTCCTATTGCTGTATTAATGTAAATACAAAATGCTTAGCTTGACTACAGGGACCAGCTAGTGCTCGACATCAACATGAGATTAACTGCTTGTAGCATTTTTCTGGGACTAAACTGCTCTACCAGACACTCACTAAGCCTTCCTTAGCGTGCAGACTGTGCAACTGCTTTCTCCAAAATAAGTAGATAGGATTGGGTTGAGGGTTTTTTTCCTGAGGAGCAATTAATACAGGGAAAATAATAAGGTGAAGGAAATTATTACCTTCCATGTCAACATAATATTGTGCCCTCTCTTCAGTGACTGTGAATTTCTACTATAATTAAATAATAATATACAAAATCTTTTAATCAGTCCAAGATTTAATGATGCATGATTGAGTTGCATTTAGTGTTTGTGCAGAGACAATACTGATAGATCCAAGTGCTTGTATTAGTCTGCCACTGAGAGGAATAATCTGGATAATACATAATTACACATGACTTCACCTTGTTCATGTTAGTTCTGTATGTTACAGTGATCCTGTTGTGAGTTGAATCATGCATGTTTAACTCCTGCTATTGGCTCTTTTCTTTGTCTCATAAATCCTTTTATCACCATGGTTTGAGGTGATGCCATGAAGATTTTTGCCTTTTCTCTTATACCCCTGTTATACCTTTTTACAACTTCTGTATTCCTAGTGCTTTTTGCCTACATTCTTGGACTTGTTTGTCAGGCTGAGAGATTAAACATTTCAGAAGCTTCGTAGCCAGGGATCAGTGTGCCCCAGACCCCAAGGTCCTCTCCAGAACACATCCTGTAAACCAAGATAGAACCATCCAGGGGAAGGCTCCTTGGAGAGGGGGGGCTCACTCGAGCCTCTCATTGGGGAATCTTTGATAGATCTGTTAATTAGTAACACCTATAATGTTATACCCAATGTTGGGGACACAGAGACTCAGCGGGGTGCATCTCGGTGCACATGACCTGGACGTGTGCACCTAAGGATCCTTAAAATAAACACCAAGGTAAAATCTCTTTTCCCCTTCTAACCATGTAGGACTCTTGATTTTAAGACCAGGCATCAGAGGTACACACATTAAAGATGCTCTATTTCTTTCCCCCTTCAAGCTTCAGGTGCCCTCTGCAAGCTGACCTTTCCTTAGGGCTAAACTAAGGGCCAGATTGACACAGTTTGGAACAGATTGAGAAATTGTGCTGCCTTTTTTCCTCTCTTTGGCCTTGAAGATGGGCCCATACATAGGCTTTCGGGTTTATGCAGGTTTTTCAGACAGGGCAGTTCCTCCAGGCTGTCTTCCCCACCATCTGCACATGTTCTCAGAGACTTTAAAAGTTACATCCCCACCCCTTACTCTTGATATGTTTCTGAACCTGTTGTCTGAGAATCCATATCATTCCTGTCTAAACTCGTTTATTCTCTGTCTCTGCTGTTCCCCGTGTCAGCAAACTTGACTGACTTTTGAATTCTCACACTTTGCCATTTCTTGAATGCTGATCTTTCCACTGTGGATGGGAGTCTTAATTGTCCTGTAAAGCTGTGAGGGTGGCTGAGGTGGGTTGTTTACTGCTGTTGATTTGTTTTAATTTGGAAATGTGGCAAACATTTTATCTTTGCTAATCCAAGGAAATAAATGGCCAGGCATCCTTTAGGTTGCTTCCTTTTTTCGGGGGTCTGCTCATCCTCAAGTGTTTGGGGTTACACACAGGGCTTTTTTTTTTTTTTTTGTGGTGGCTTTTGCTGCTGGGGTTTTTTTTCTTCATATTTTCTGTATTTGCCTCATGTTCCTGCCTTCAAATCAGTTATTTATGTATTGGATTTAGTTGGTTGTTCTCTCTTGCTGCAGCATTAAATGGAATAATGTTGGAATGGCTGCTCCAGAGAGGCTTTCTCAGTAAGAGCCCTTGCACAGTGCTCGTGTGCCACTGAAGGCCAAATGCTGTCCTTCATGTCCATTTTTGAGACTAGTTCTATTAAGAAGCCTAATTTTCACATGGAATGATGGGCAAATGGAAGGTGAACAAGCCTCTGTCTTTGAGGAGTGCAGGGGACAGGCTGTTCAGTGTGTGCATTTTGAAATGGCTTCAAGGAAATGGTTTTGTGCTGCAAGTAGAATTTATGCTTTCATAAATTAAAACCTTGCAAGAGTTTGAAGAAATTTATATGAATTTCCCTGAAAGTAAAAGGTATTCATGCTGATTCCTCTGCACGTTACTGAAGTAGTAAATCTCTAATAAAAGGGTTTATGGGAGGAAATGCAGATATTTTATTATAGTCTATATATATATGTTCCCTGTTCTGTCGTCTTTTTAAATTTGTCTTGCAGAACAACAACTTCATAAATTACTTGAACAGAAACTTGTACATTTGCCTGGGCTAGGAGAAAAAAGTTAACAGAATTGCATATTCTACAATGTCTTTTTGTTAATTGAGTGTGAATATAGCAGTTAATTCTGGGAAGCATAGCAGGATGCAGCCTTCTTGCTTGGATAGAGGTTCTCCATCCTTTCAAAGCCAGTACTGCACCTCATCTAGGGCTTTCTGAACTTAATTTTATAGAACAGTGTTACTGAAAACACTTTCCATCCATCTTAATCACAAAGGCTAACAGTTATTTGTCATTGCTTGCTGAATTTCTTTGCACTTTGGAATTTCAGACAAAAATAAACTTTTACTCTTACTACATGGTTGTGCATTTAAATATTTTCAAATGGCTGCAAACAGTTAAACTTTGTGTTACATTGCCTATTTACGTACGAGCTGCTATTCTTTTTGTGAACAAAGCCACCATTTGCATCCTCCTCATTTATTTTTCAGTTCCAGCATTTTCCTTCAGTGCTGTTTCTCCCCATCCAACTGCACAACAGCCTATAAAAACATTACAGTAATTCAGGTTCTTCAGTTCAAGCAGAAATGTGTGCTTTGATCATGATATCAAATGATTAAACTAAGGCAACCATAACCTAAAAGCTTTGATAATTTGTTATTCTGAGTGGTTTAGTGGTTGATTTCAAGGTTGACTCTCAAATGTGAATTTAAAAGCTACAAGGATTCTGTGGTCACTATAGATTCCCACCCCAGCTGAATTAAGCTTAAAAAATGTTCACTGCAATTCTAGGATTACATGATTAGTAGTTCCTTTGGTACCCAGTATAAAAGGGATAAAATTGAAAATAAAATCAAGACAATGGCTGCTATAAAGACAGCTCTATTGGTGCCTTATGTATTTGAACACGCTCGTGAAATCAGTGTTATGGCTGATGTGAGTCGTTACGTAGAAAGAATAGAAAATTGATTTTCTTCTGGGAACAGCTTCCTTATTTACCAGATTTTTATTTCCTAGATGCTGTTTTTCTGGCCACTGTGACTCAATTTCCTTCTACTCTTGAATCTCACGTAGTCACGGCACCATTTTTTTTAAATAGCAAGAAAACAGAAATATAAAAATGGTTCTTTAGAAAGTACTTGGTGGAACTTCTGGGCAAACTGCTTGCCATCAAAAGATAATAAAAACCCCCTTAAAAAAATGGAGTCAATTGCTTTTCTTGGCTGCACTAGGGAGAAAGGGGTCTTGGGATTCTCTGCTTTTCCTTGGAAGCACTGATTTGTGAGCTGTTCAAGAGGAGACAGAGTGGAAGAGAGGCTTGGGTTCCAAAAGGCAGCTTTAAATGAAGAGGAGGTGCTTGTCCAATTGTTCTTATGATAAAAGTGAGAATGACAAATGGACCCTCATGGATTATGGCACAAAAGTCAATATTACCAGTTCAGATTTAATTCTCCAGCTAGACCAGGAATTTCTCTGCAGAGACTCTCTCACTTTCCAGGTCTGGAATTTCTTTGTGATGTGGGATTGCCTCGCCGTCACAATGGTGCTGTCATTTTTTGCTCACATGATGTATCAATTAGGGGTTGTTTAATCCAAATTAGCATCACAGTGGTTTTCATTAGAATAGCTTGTCACACAGCAAGCAGGAGTTCTTTACAGTACCCTCTTTTTTTAATGAGTGTGCTGTACTGTGAGTCCTTTACTTCCTTTTGATTATCAGCAGCTTTTATTATTCAGACCTACCTTTGTCATTTACACAGCTCTGGGTCCCAGAAATCAGTGTAATTTCAGTATAAAAAAAATATTTAATTTTTTTCCCCCATGTCTGTTACTTAAATCATTCCTGTAACAGAAATGTTAATAATAAGATCATTCATTTAACCAACTACATGCATGAAAAAGATGAAACTCTTTGAACTCTAGTTAGTTTTTAATCTTTGAATTAGATTTAAAAGAATATTAGAAATAATAATATTAGAAATATTGGAATTTTTACCATAAATTTAAATAGAAATGGAGTAATTTGAACTAATGGTAGAATTAAGTGGTGACATTTTGATGTTAAATATGATGATCTGGTATATTACAGGAGATATTTTCACTTTATTTTTATGAAGGGAGGGATTTTTATGAGCAGTAATTCAAAAAGAATGTGAGTCTACTTAATGGAATCATTCTCTTTAAGACTATTTATACTGACATTGTTTTTTCCCCTTCTGATACCCTTTCTGGAATCTGGAAGCTTTATACTCTTTCTTTTTTTCTTCCCCTCAGTTTCAGCCCAGACTCTGAAGAGCAACCTTGATTCAATGAACCAGCAGATCCAGCGCCTGGAGAAGGACATTGAGAATTTCCCTAAAACCCAGGATGAGCACGATAAGTTTGTAGAAAAGATGAGCATATCCTTTTTGCACGTCCTCACTGATCATCTGAACATTCTCATCCTCTGCTTAAGTATTTACAGCACTTGAAAATCGGTTTTAAGTCTCTTCTTTCACACATTTCTTCTAGAGCAGAGAAAAAGCATCGGTGAACGTGGTGAATGTGAGCAAACAGAACTGAGGAGAACTGAAAGCATCAATAATCAGATTTTCAAGGGGGCAACCAGAAAGCTCTTTTGAAGGAAGTAGTTACAGTGAGCAGCCATGAACTCAGTATGGGGATTTTTTTTCTGTCTGAAAGAATTACTGAATCAATTTTAGAAAAATACCAGTGGCAAAGTTGATATATTTATTATTTAGGTCCAGATGTGGTATTTTTTGAAGGGCAGAGTATTAATTTTGTTAATGGTTTTTGGTTATTTTTTACCATCATTTTAGAGAAATATTTACGTTTCTTTTCACTCAAAATTGTTCTGTCCTTTAATTTCTGTAGAGAATAGAGACTCTGGATCCTTTAAGCACTACCAAGTAAAATCTGTGGGAGACTATAATATGGTATCTGTCTAGCTTGTTTCTGTATATCCAGCTTTCATTTTGTTCAAAAGTCTGAGTAAAAAGCACACTGTAGATACAAGAAGTTCACAAAATTGCAGCAAAGACTAAGAAAAAGGCATTTTTTTAAAAGAAGAAACCCCCAGTTTTTATTGTGCACAAATCCCACCTCTGTGTGGATATGGGAGTGTTTGGAGTGTGCAGTGTGTGGCAAGTCCAAGGCATTTCGTGCATTATAGAAGCTCAAACAGTTCCTGTGAGATCTTTCCTTTCTTGCTGCAACAGAAGTCACGACAGAAATCGTGGGGTTTGGGGTTTTTCAGAGAAAAGAAAAAGGGGGGGATTGATGTTCACAGCTGTTGACAGCTGCTCATCACGTTTGGTGGGTGGATGTAATGAAGAGCTTCTCCCCACTGCTGTGTTTGTGGAAAGTCAGTTTTTTGCAGGATTTACCATCTGAATGGAGTCAGTGACAGAATTTCACAAGAAGATATTTAATATCTTCTCTGTATGGATTTATTTTAAGTTCCTGACAAGACTGCAGGAAAGGAGCTTAAGGGAGACAACTCCTGACTAAGTGGAAAATTGTTTCTTATTCCTTACATCTTCCCTTTCACCTTGTCTTAGTGCAAGGGTAAGAGACTTGCTGCTGGTAATCACGTTTATCAGTTGTGCTGTTAAACAAAGCTGCTTATTTCCCTGAGGTGCATTCACATCAGAAAAACTTCCAGTATTGCCTTGGAACTGTCCTGGGCCCTGTCACCCCGTGCAGGCTCTGAATTGTCACAGCAGCCCCGCTCCTGTTCATAACTTCAGCCAGTTTCTGAAATGCACCTTTACCACTGCTGCTTCTTGTTAAGTTTGACAGCTCTGCTTTCCAGGTTATAGGAGTTATTTTCCAGTTGCATTGTCCTTTTGCTACCTGTGTATTTCCTTATTGAAATGATTGGCATCACTCAAATGATTTGGCGAGAAAAAAGAGCCAAGTAGATTAATATTTAACATTTTTCTCTCTGCAGCTTATCAGCTGAATTTCTTAGAGAAGAAAGTTTGTCTGACAATGCAAAAGAGTAAAAGAAAGTATGTATTAATGCTTCTTTGTATTGGCAAAACCAGGAGGATCCTCTGTAATGTTTGAAAATGAATTGTTCCAAGTGTCCTGGGCAGCCTGGCTCCAGTGCATGAACGTTGATTCCCAGGTAGATTAGCAACCCCTGTAATTGAAACAGCCCCCAGAACTGTGCATGCCTGGCAGCTTTTATCATCCTTGGGACTCTGAGGGCTTGACAAAAGAGATAAGCCTGTAAGAAATGAACTGATTCTACCTCAGGATTTATGTTTGCGTAATTAATAGATGACCTGATAAGGGGTGTGTTTCTTCTTTAGAAAGTCATCTCCTGTTATATCAAGTGATCAAGTTTGTTTCTGCTTATCACTGAATATTTTAAAATTTTCTACACTCCCATATTTTTATTAGATGGAAGAATAATTTTTGAGGGTGTAAAAGTGACACCCTAGTCTGCAGTATGTATTTCTTTGATTTCATCAGCTGCCTGAAGATTTGTTGGTGATGGCACATACAGAGATTAGAAAGTTACAGAATCTCAGGCTGAACATCTCTGAGTGTTTCAGAAAATTTGAGATGTGTCTCAGTAGAGTTTTAGGATGCAGGAATTATAATATTCAAGGCATAGTTTCTCCTTCCTGTTCCTGCCATAAACAAAGCTGTTTACCAGTAGTTGTGGATGAGACTTTCTTCAGAGGGTGTGAGAGTAATACTGCTTGGAGTAGCAAATTAAGTAAATTAAGTAAATAAGTTAATAATTAAGTATCAAATAATCAAGTTAACTGACAGGAAAAATACCATCCATAATACTAATTCATAATAATGAAATTAATATTCATGATATAGAAGCAAATTCTGTGAAAGAGTTTAAGTAATTCTAGTTTTTTCCTAACTTTTTTTTTTTTAACAAACAAGCTTTTGGTACTGTAAGTGACAAAAAGATGAATAGAAATTCTACCTATGTTTTCATTTTGGATCTTTTCTTGGTCAGTTTTTAAGCAAGATAATTTTTTACTTCACTTAATCAGTTTTTTATTTAGCACATACAGTTATTCATCTCAGTGTAGTGCGGCTGAAGAAAACAAAGGGAATAAAATATTCCTTCTGTGAGTTTCTTGCTATATTAATTATATATATAAATATATTATAGCTATTTCTTGCTATATTATAAACACCTTGTGTGATTTCTGAAACAACTTTATGATCTGATCTGTGGCTGGCATTGTATTTTACTTGAAGATGAATTTGTAAATAATTCAGCTTTAAATGGGAGAGGTTTCTTTTATAACTAGCCCTGCTGCATGAAGCACTGGGGAGTCTGATTCAACAGTTTAGAAAAGCAATTACAGACTATGCCAAGTCTGCCTTTTGCTCGGGGTTTTACTTCAGTTTGTGCCTCTAATTGAAGATCTTTTCTAAGGTGCAGAACTCTGAATTTTATATTTACTTGCTGTAGGTGTATACACTGATTTCAGTGATGTTGAAACATGAGTGTCTAGTTGGGACTTGAGAAAGATACTCAGATTAATGGAGTTCAAATGTAAATGTTATTAACAAAGATTAAAAACAACAGAATGAAAAGCAATTTCAGAGGGAACAAATGAAAAGTTGGGCAGAGTTAACATCAATATTGACTTAGAACTATAAATACATGAATAATAAATACCACTTCTTTCCCCCTTCTAACATCACACACTCAATGACAGAAGTTTATTCCTCTAGAAAATATTTATTCCTCTAGAAAATAAACAGGAGCTTTGAACGTTGTTCCAAGGAGAAGGGGGTGAGTGAGGGAACATACTTGGTCCTGGGTTTAATCCTTTTTCTTATCCTACTACCTAGAGAAGAATGACTTTGGCTGTGTATATTTTATGAAAAATCTGACATGAATTTATTTCTACAAAGGGTCCTACATGTCCTGGTGTATCCTTAAACAGAGACCTTGTATGGCTTTTCTCTTTTCAGCTGTGTCGTTCACCCTAATAAGAGACATTAATGTGCCTAAACTTGTTAAAATCTTTTGCCTACCAGAGCACTAAATGCTGCCACGTGGGTTTTCTAACTGATTGCATACATGTGAAGAATTAAAAGCTTATTTTTAAAGAATTGCAAAATTAAGAGAACGATGAATGAAAGAGCAAAAATTACTGCAGATAAAAAAATTCAAAGCACTGTGCATTCATCTTATCATTAAATGGAACAGCAGCAATTTGTGAACTAATTTTAATTTCCAGTAAGGAACACCATTCATTAGAACAGAATCCTTTTTATGGAATAAAAAGCTGCCTTCCTGAAAGGCATGTATCCTCACTTGATGTGCATTTATGCTCCTAGTTCTGTCTAATAACCATTACAGCTTCACAACTGAATAGGAGGGGTTTATTTCCTCCCTTGATGGACATCACTTGTACAGAAATGGTCTGGGAACAAGGCTGCTTTATGTGGGGGGGGCACTTTTATGCAGTGGGAATGTTCAGTATTTAATGTGCATGAAACATCAACTGATCATTCTCTTGCAGGAGCTGCACTGCAGAGTCTCTTAGAGCAGCTCCTTGGGAAGGTGCAGATGTTCCCAGAGCAGGATCTTGGCATCTGGAAAGGGCTGGGAGCTGTGCTCATGGCTGTGACTGAGCAGCAGGACAGCAATTCCACCCTGCCCCAGAGTGCTGAGAGAATGGCAATGGCAGGGGTGCTCCTGGCATCTCTCAGCACTTGGGATTTCCTCCTGGCTCCTCAGGGAGGAATAATTCCCTTCAAGTGTTTGGAGATGTTGTTTTTAGGAAAGCCTGGGGTTTTTTTGGAACTTGAAATGTACTAGTGTCTTAATTTCTGTAGAAAAATGTACATTAATATCTGAAGTTGCTTATGAGCAGGGGATTCTCATAAATAACCCCATGGGGAAACATTTCTGGGGCCTTTGTATATGTCCCTGCCTTTGAAGTAACTATCTTCTGCCCGAATGTATTTAAATGTGGTTTAAAGGTAGAGGCATTTCTCAGTGCTTTGGGAACTGGAAGAGAGAACCATTCAATGATGTTTCCAATTCCAGGTCACGTATAAACCTTAGAAGAGGTTGATATATCTGCCTTTTCTTGCAATATATATATATAAAATTTTCTTTCTTGCTATCTACAAAAATGACATTTGAAAACAGCTCAATTTGCAAGTGCAACTCTTGACTAAAGGAGAATTATGGTTATTTATCCATATAAAATACTTTTCCTAAGTAAGCCTTGTAATGCTGTATGGCTTCTGCCTTACAGGTAATTTTAGTATATAAATTGTTCATGTTTCAAGGAACTTTTTGAAGCAGAGCATGTATTTAAGTGCCAGGAATACCTTTTTTTTTGCCCTGATACAGACTTATGTCAATTTGAATTGATTGGTAATGAGTTAATAAAATGTTCTTAAGAATTGCCACCTTGTACTACCTGTTCTGTAGGGTTTTATGCAAATTGATTAACGTGAGCAAAGAAAAAAGTATCACATGCGTGGTGTACTTTAAATTTTGCATCTAGGACGCTCTGTTCTAAGTTTTTGTAGCTCTAAGACAGCTAAATTTGTGATTTGGGTATTAGATTTGAGATTCCAGTGATTTGCTTGGCTGTTTGACAGCCCCCGAGTCTGCATGCCCCAGATTTGCATTATTTTGTATTGCCCCAAATGCAAGAAAAAAATCCCTAAAATGCACTTTTGAAAAGGAAATTGACAGTGTATCATTTTCTGAGAGGTTACATTTAAAAACCTTTTATCTCTGAACACTCGCCTGATATTTAAATGGGGCTGCCACAGCAACCAAGACACACTTGATTAAACTGCTCGTGCTTGTAATTCTGAGAAGTACATCTGAGGGGCTGCAGGATTTCATCAGCACTGGCAGAAAATCCCCCTGCTGAAAGCACAGCGATAGAAGATAGGAAGAATTAGTTTGTACAAATAATCTGCTTTTCTTTTCCAAACTAGAGGCTTTTTTAGAAAATTCAGGGCATTGGTGAATGAACAGAGTTTTCCTTCTCCATTTTTGCATTGCTAATTGTTTAAGCTCATGGCATCTCAGCAGTTTGAATCCTATTGAAGAACTGACCCAGCCAAGTTAAAAATCAGATTACAAGCAATTTGGGCTATATTTAGTTACATATATTCAATTGACATTATTAAGCTATAGGGGAAAAAACCACCAGTATTTGATGTTGAGCTCAAATGTACTTAAGTTGTTTACTTAGTCTTTAGAGAGTGTGTCTCCCCAGCACATAAATGATCTTGTGTGCAGAGCTGCCTTTTTATAAGTACCAGTTTAAAAATAAAATATTCAGCAGGTCAGAAATATGGCCAGGACCTTTTCGAGTTAGAGGGCACAACATCAGCAACACATTCTGAAATCTCAGTCCTCAACAGCACTCATGCAAACAACCCCAGAAGCTGAAATTTATTTATTTGTTTATTTATTTGGCAAACATGTTGTTTGCTGACAGTTATGATAGAACTGTTGCCATTCAGTTTGATTTCCACTGAGAAGTGTCCTCTGTGGCCCTGTGGCATTGACTAGCCCCTTCACTTACCTAATTTTTCACCCTGGAATAAAAAAAAAACAACAACAATTCCCCCACTAAAATGGCTTTGAAGTATTTGCATGGCCAGTGTCACATTTGGTGTGACTGGATGTTTGTCATGAAGGTCAACACCCATAATTGAATTAAGGTGAGGTTAAATGTGCTGATTCTGCTGCAGATAAAAATTCCAGAGCTGCAGCTCATTTCCCCCTTGTGTTTGCTGGGATGTGCAGCAGGTGAATGCTGTGGATCTTTGGACAAAGTTAACTTATAAAAATATATCACTGAAAAAAGGCAAATCATTTTGCTGTCCTAATAGAATGATTCTTCTTTTCTGGTCCTGACTGAAACCAGTTGTGTTTGGTTTGTTGTGTAATACAGTAAATGGCACTGTTGCTAATTATTGTCCCAAATAATCATCTTTCTAAACTGGGGAGGGGGGAAAGATCAATAAATTTGGCATGATTCCATTACAAACCTAATTGCAGAATTGCTGTACAGATTTTACACTGGCCATTTAAAGGGAAATGCTTTCCCTTCATTTACTCTGGTGCTTTGATCATGCATGGTTACTAAGCTGTAACCCTTGTAGAATTAGATACTTCCCAATTAAAGATGAGTTTAACCTTGTGGAAAAACAGCCTTAATCTCCTTCTGCTTGGCCAGGTGCAGTTTCCCTACTGAGAGACAGGATAGCATGAACACTTCTTTGGTAGGAGATGGCTGAGGAATGAAGGTTTGAGCAGTCATAGCCTTCGTTTTTCTGAGTAAATACTGAGAGATACACGAGAAGCAGTGGTGGCAGGGACTGTCATTCTGTCTGCTGTTCAACCTGGAAGGTTTCAAAGTCAGCGTGGGATTACGAGGGTTCCTTGCAGGGTGTGTGGAGTGGCAGGTTTATCTTGGACCAGAGCACCACACAATCATTTCCAAACCTAAAGCACCTCCTTTGTTTCACTGCCTCTCTCTCTCTCAGCTTTAACGAGCCATGGTGAAGCTTTCTGGGATGAATGTGGGTGATTCTTTGTGTGTGTGGTTTTTTAATCACACCAAGTATGAAATTTTCCTTAAGGTATACTGAAATTCTGTATTTTCCTCTGTGGTGCACTAAGCATCAAAAGAATTGTTAGTCTGTTTTTATTGCAGACCATCAAGTACCAGACGTGCTGTTTAGCTATTTCATGTGAACTATTTCATTTGATGGAGCCTGCGTGTTGCTTAGTGAAATGGAATTTGAAAAACTTTAAATTGGTCAGGTCTCATCTGGCAACATTTCAGATGTTTATTTTTATCCTAATGTGAGTTTTTTACAGTACTTTGCTGGGCTTTGGCTTAGTATCTGGCTTTATTCCCTTTATTATATCTATGTGCTTTAATATCTTTATATCCATTGTTGGGAAAGGAATTCTACCCAGGCCTGCATAATTGATCATGAGATATTCCATTCTTTTATGAACAAAACACGATATAAGCCAACAGAGAGACATTAGTAAATCAGTGTTTCAGTGCTTGACCAGTAATGTGAAAATTGCTGATTTGCTTTGAGACAAGATGAGCCTCAGACTACAGGCTGCCTTAAGGGTACAAACACAGCATGATGAGAGGTAACAATATGTTCAGTAGGATAAGGGATCATTCAGGTCCTTCAGGGGATGGTGGGAAATCCATTTTTATCTACCTGCTTCAGAGAGAGTCTGTGACAAAATGGAGTCTATCAGCTAAATTACCAGACAAAAGAATCAGTAAATAATGCACATACAAAGAAGAGAAACACTGAAGGGTTGTGGATCAGGAATCAAGACCTGACAGTGTGAGAAAAACTTTGGAGAGGTGTGGGATACTATAATGGAGAAAACCAGTAGTGGCCTGTGCACCTGGGAGGATGTGGTTTATGGCAAGATAAATCATGCACTGTCTGCTATTTTTATGAGGTAAAAATCCAGAAGGTAAGCACAGTAGGAAATGCAGTATAAACAGTATGTTCTCATAAAGTAAAATTAATTAATTTGAATATTTGCTAAGGATGTGCTCTTTATTTTGGTGTGTAGAGGTGGCATTGTGTGTTGATTTCATGGTTTTTATGTTTGTATAGATGCCATACACCAAAGAAGTCAGGCCAGTTTGCCAGTTGCTGGACAGAGTTGAAAGTAAGGCTGGCAGGGTGATGGGATCTCACAGAAATGAGCAGGCCTGGGGGGAGGAAAAGTAAAAGGAGAAGTATATAGAGACAAAAAAAAAAAAAGGAAAGAAAAATGCTAGTAATTCATCTTCATGAAAAATCCTATGTTTTTTAATAGAAATATTGAATCCGTGGACTAACTTAAAATTTTGTGCTTATATGCCCTCAGTCATGTCTAATAAAAGCTTTTTTAAACTTTCCCAGATGGTGAATTTCCCCAGTTCATCTGGGTTTTCAGGGTCAGCTGGGACTCATTTTTTGTTACCTTAATGTTGCTCTTTACAGGGGTTTTCTCTTCTTGTTTCCCCCTCATTCAGATGTGTGCAGAAAATTAAATCTCTCTCCTTGCCATACTCAACAGTGCTTTTTAAAGAGCTTTCCACTCCCTATCACATAATATTTCTTTATTTTTTTTTCCTCTTTGATCCATCTTAAAGCAAAGTGAAAATGCTCACTGTGTTCCAGGTGATAGCTATAGGATTATATAGGTATAATCTTTACTTGCATTGAATTTGAAAAGCACCTAATAATGTGTCATGTTTTATTGCATAATGTTCATTTCTCTCACAGCTATTTGATGTCAGTAAAAAAAAAAGTGACAAATCCCTTTGGAAAATGATCCTTTGTATTTTCACTGGCCTGGACTAAGGCAGAGTTTTCATAAATTTAATAGTTCAAAATACAAGAACTTTGGAACATTATAAAGGAAAATTGTGTTATGCAAAGCACAGTATCAATTTTCTTTGACAGTTCATTTCTACCTTCAGATTTTCATTCCTTTTTACGAAGGAAAGCCCTGATATGAGGAGACATAAGATGATATTGATTCTTTCATACTGGGTTATAGTCAGAATTCTGTGAACAGAAGTGTACAAATAATCTGTACATTCCATTGTAGTGTGAATAGAGGAAGAAACTGGTAAATGTCAGATGGGGAGGCACAATGATGGCAACAGGTGACAATCAAGAACCTCCAGTTGCTTATTTTTCTAACTTTTATTTGTTGAAAAACATATATTCTGTAGATTTTTTAGCATGAACTTTTGTACATTTAATTGCAGACGTTTGATTGGAGATCTGTGTGGGAGTTTTGGTTTAATTCCTAAGATGATGTGGCTGTGCCCCAGGAGGGAGCTCTGTTGTGTTCTGCACCTTGAGGACAGCACCTAAAATGGTGCTGCAGAGCCTGAGGGAGATGGAGAGAGGACTGGGGACAGGGAAGGAGGAGAGAATAGAAAGAGCTTGTGCTGGCTGGCTGGGGAGAGAACTTTCTGACAGCAGCCTGCACAGCACGTGAAAGTTATATAGGAGAAAAAAATCATGTGCAAGATTCCAAAGAATAAAATTCTATAAGCAGAATTCTACTGCTGTACCTCTAACAGAAATTTAATGGATTGATTGTGGCTCCTTGATTGTGAATCACTGCCTGAGGGACACTGGGCTTTCATCTTTAAGTTTGTATTAAATCAGGTTGTCCAGATCACTGAAATATATTTTTGTAAAGGATTGTGCTTTATTAGAGTGATAATCTATTTGAAATCCATCCTTAATTATTGTATGCTTATTTTAAAATCAGAAATTGAAGGGAGAGTGCTCCCTGGAGCTGCAGCTTTAGATACCAAAATCAAACTGTCCTGAGAAACTTCTTTAGCAAAATGTTGTTGTTGATGGAGCTGCTTTTTGCCCTCCACACTTCTCCACACTTCAAATAGAAAATTTGTTTTTAAAGCTCAAGTGTTTTGCAGGGGAAGGATGTCACTGGGCAACAAGAGGTGCCTGTGAGTAAAGGAAGCCTTGATTTCAGATGCTGATTGCCCTGTGGTTCTGCTCTCGGCTCTTCCCTCTGGCCAGAGCAGTTGTTTAAGGAATATTCTCAAGTGTCTGTTGTCTGAGATGGAATTTTGAGGGGTGACTTCACTTTCCTGACTTTTCCTTGGTTTAATCCCAGTCACTGGGGACAAGGCTGTTTGTGTGCAGGCAGTGGTGAACTTCTAGCAAAAAATTGCCCAATAAGTAATTAATCCCAAAAACATGGAACCATTTCTGGAGAGAAAAGAGGAGTGGAAGGACCTACACCACTCAAACCATATATGATGTGTGGTTTTATGTAGGCACCTGGTATTCAAAATGTTACTTAGGTGCAAAATAAACTCCTTTTAGTGCAGGTTTTCACTTTCATTTTCTCCTCTGCTTGGGTTTGGGAACACTTCATTAGAGCAGTTGTTTGCACTAAGCAAATCTCTCAAATTTGAATAAAGTTATTCTGTGTTGGGTTTTTTCCTCAGGTGACATAAAATTCCTTTTCCTCCTTGATTTGGAACATCTGGGCTCTTGCAACATTATCCAATCAGCAGTTTTTCACATTTCCCAAAACAAATTGAGGACTTGTGACATTACAGCACTAAAGGGAACCCAGAAGTACAGGGAGCCATGTCTCTTTTCCATCCCCAACCTCTACCAGAAACTTCCTCTGGGTGAAGGAGCCATCAGATCTCCTGATTGAAGCTTGTGCAAACCGGGTGCAACTGACAGCTCAAACACCCCTCCCGTAATTAAACCTGGCTGAGGTGAGCAAAAGCTGCCTGATCAAAGAGAGGGAACGTGGCTGCAGTTCCTATGAAAGATTTAGGGCACACAGAGCTGTAATTATTGTTTAAGGCATCTGATTGTGTGATCCAAAGCTCATGTAATATTTCTAGGAGTGGCCACCTTGCCAGGCTTCTGCTGAAGTACCTATTAACACTTTTTTATTGTTGCTAGAATGTGTCAACACTTTTGTGGTATTTGAAACAGTCACCACTAATTTGAATATAATATGCAAAACAAATTTTACAGCAGCATTTTGTTTGTACTAGCTGCATTTTTGTTGTTTTCTTTCTTGTTTTTATTCATCTAAAGAGATTTTTATCTAATTGTTCTCCAGGGAAGGGATGCTACAAATCCATTACTCAGGCAACATTTTCAGTTTGATATGTGCTTGACTATCATGTTTTCTGTGTTGCCTTCTAATTAATGCAGGAATAGTGATTAATTGTTTGCCACCACAAAAAAAAAAAAAAAGATTTGAGTTTGGACCAAAAGCTACAAATACTGCTCTTCATACTGTTTCAAATTATTTAAAAATCAAAATACCACAAATGAGAATTAAGAACTAGATGGTTTCTATTGTCAGGCAGTATGAAGGCAGTTTCAAAGTTCTGGTGACTTGATCAGTGGAAATAAAGTGTTGCTTTCTCCAGGATGAAAAGTTGGGGTTGCTTTCAGGGTTTTAGAGCTTTTAAAAACTCTTTTGATCTTTCTGTCCTCTCCTAAAAATGGGAGTATGGGATTTGGGAGATATTTCCCTGTCATAATTATGGAAAAAAAAAAAACCTTCTGAAGTCATCAACTTTCTTTTTTTTTGAATAATAAAACCTAGAATTGGTTCAGGTTAATTTAGGTTAATGCCTAGCTCTAATTTTGAAGTGGGTTTTTTTTTTGGTTTTTTTTTTTTTTTTGGTTTTTTTTTTTTTTTTTTTGAGATAAGATCTTTCCTTCTCTAGCCTGCACCTTTAGAAATTTTGCCTTTTGTGTTCTCTTTGGAGAGCCAAGTGCTCTTATTTAGTTTTCAAGTTTTCTTCTTTTGGCTACCACAGGAAATTCCTAAATTGCCACCCTCAGTCTTTGAGCCAACTTTCCCAGTGTAAAACAGTTTGAGAATCAGCCTGTGGAGTTTGCTCCTTGGACTGAATATTCTATAAAGTAGCTCTTGTTTATCAGGTTTTACCCAGAGACTTCCTCTGGAACTTTCAGCGAAATGAGCAGTGATCTTTGTGTGCTCGTTAACAGAAGTATAAATAAAAAAGTAATATTGAAATGATGTTGACTAAAGCTTCCTCCTGTGCATAGCAATGTGGTGGAATCAATAGAAATTGTCTTTTCATTATTGAGAAGTTTGAATGCTGCAAAGTTAGGAATTGATGTGCTTGCTTAGAGCTGGGAGTAAGTAAACACTGACAGATTTTTTAGTGTTTACCAAGATGAGTTTTACAGCCATTAAGGGACAAGTCAGAAAGCTTCATCTTAAATAACATGAACTGAAGTGGGGTTCTGAGATTTTGGGACAGGGAGCAGGTCACAGCCAGGGTTGTTCTAGGATGGTGGGTGATCTTTCTGTGCTTCATTTCCATGAACACAAAACCCACTGGAATCCTGTCTTTTTCCAACGAGTGCAGTTGTGTTACATCATTCTGAGAGTTAATGATGATTTCAGGTACTAATGGAACAAAGGGAGAGGAAGAGCCCTCCTTGCTCCAAGACAGCTCAGAATCCACTGTTCTTTTGTGTTTTGGTTTGTTTGGGTTTTTTCCTGAGCTGTTCTGTCAAATGCTGAATGATGAGGTAATTTGCTTCGTAATGAGAAAGAAATTCTCACACTGAGCTTTTTATGGGTATTTTATTAGGGAATCTTTAAGCTTTTCAGAAGCACATGATTTTGTGTACACAGATGGAGTGGGGCTCCTGCTATGGATCTTGGTTTCTTTGGGTTCTCATTTGGGTAGAGTGAAGTGCATTGCAATGAAGATTTCTGCAATTTATTTTTTGTTGTTGTTGTTGGGTTGTTTTTTTTTTTGTTTTGTTTTGTTTTTGCAAAGGCATCCAACAGGAAGAAAAGATTAGGGATATATAATTGTGATTCATAATTATCTGTGTATGCTCCAGAAGTTTTGGCTGCTGTGTAGTCTCAGAGATGCATTATGGATGTAGTGTGAGTGATGAAATTGTTAGCATGTGTTTACATCCTGATAGCAGGTGAAAATAGAGCCATCAGTGTAAATGACTTACTGCTATTAAAGCTGAATTTCTGTCTTCAGTTAGTAAGTTCTGTTTGCATTTCCACAGTTCAATTTGAAGAATGCTCTATTATGAATGAGCTGGGAGATGAGAAACTAAGAGCTCTTGTGCATCCTTCATTAAAGATGACACTATTGAATCAAACTTTCTCTTCTAACTGGTTAAAAGGGATGGTTCCTCAGGCCAGAATCCTGCTCTGCAACAATTTGCAAGAGTTTTAAAGTGCAGGAATGTAGTTGGTGTGGTTGAAATACTTGTAGTAAATTTATACACTTGGTGGTAATTGTCATTAACAATCATTCAAAAAGTATTTGTGTTCTTGTTGAAGTATATTTCTTTTATATTAGTGTACATAAGTGTACCTTCTCTACTATATCTATATTTTTACTCTGTGTATTTTTGAAAAATGCATTATTTTAAGAGAAGAACTTATTTACATTGGGAATAGTAAATTAATTACCAGTTTTCCTATTGTAAGTTATAAATGATTGCTGGTTTTTTGGTTGGTTTTTTTTTAAACTAGTGAGTCATAATATCTGTAGAATCAGTTAGAAATGTACCTAAAAAGACTGTTGTGGGCAAATGTAAAGGAAATCATGTGGAGAGTGATGATGAGCCATGTTTCTGTTTTCCTAGTGATGCTGTGCTATCTTTGAGAAGGGTTTGTAATCCATATTAGCTTCAGTGTACACAGCAGAGTAAGAAACCTCGAGACATTCAGTAAAACTGAAGTTAACTGGAAAATAAGTAGATCAGATATTTAAATAAATAAAGTTTAGGTGCCTTTGCTTTCCAGACTTGTAGAAAATTCCAGGCTGATTATCTTTTACCTCCTTGTTACAGTGCTGATGTACAGATTATGCTAAATCCACTGATTCCTTCCCTTTAGGTTGAGTAGGTTTAAAAATGAGAACATCTTCCCCCTGCACACCCAGAGGGCCTCGGTTTCCTTTTGCTCTCGTGGTTTTGCCCTCCACCAGGAGTGAGCCCACCTCGAGCATGATCCCAGGTGCCTGTTTTGGAAATGAATTCTTTTGTGTCAACACAAACTTTGGAGAACTGAGCATTCCATGAAAATGGAGTTGCCCTGGGATGCTGCTCCCCGTTCTCCTGTGAGCAGCAGCTGCAGGGCTGTGGCACACAGAGCCTGCACTCACTCCCTGCAGAGTGCTCAGAACCTTCTGGCACCTCTCTCCTCTGGGTTTCTTCCACCTGCTGGAGCTATCAAAGGCATCAGCTCGGTGGCCTGGTTTTGTTGTGGTGTTTCACATCTGTGGTGAACATCCCTTCAGTTCCATTTCTTTGTAGTGCCTGTAGTGCCTGTGGCCCTGGAGAGGGGCTCCTGAGCTGCTGGAAGTGCTGCAGGCTGTTCCTGTGGCTAAGTGACCAGCGTGGCTCCTGCTGTGGCTCGTGCACTGCTGATGGGTGCCCAGCTGTGGGTGCTGCCGTTCATTTGCTCTGCACGTGCTGACAGCTGTGGCTTTATTAACTTCTGTTCAAGTTACTGAGATACTGATGTGAAATCCACAGCAGATATTACAGTAGAAGTGATGACTTAACCCCTGGCTGAACTGAGGTCTTCAACCTTGATTTCTCTGATCTCGTTTTTCATCTATGAAAATGGAGAAAAACAGTAGAAAACATGGAAGGGTAAAAGGTAGGGGTCCTCATATGGACTTAAAGAAATAATTTCTCCTATAATTAGTGATTTTTCATCTCTGACATAAAGTGGTAGCACAGCAGCATATTAAGGTTTACATCCATTGATTGCTTACCTTATTTTAGGCTTTGCACGGGGTGTCTGATAGCTTTTGCAGTGAAGTATTGGCATAGAATTCTCTTAAGGTTATGAAAGAAACTAAGAAATATGGTTATGTGGAAAAAAGCAGCTTCTGAATAAAGTACTTTCTACTAATTGAACAAGCACCTTTAGACTTGTTAGTGAAAAAAATCTGTCATTTTTGGTTTGGTTTAGAATGGTGAGAAAGAAACCATGTTTAGAGTTTTGAAATGAGCACGCAGTAAAGCTTCAATCTCTGTTCAGGAAAACTGTTGGAATTAAGTATTGCTATTACACAGAGTTGAGATACCTTTGATTCCTCACTGATTTTTTTGTGAAACAGTGTAGACGTATCTGGCTCTGCTCCCCTGGAATTGCTCTGTTGGCTGAATTAGTGCATTTCAAGAGGATGTTTTAAGCTACTAATACTTTATAAGAAGGAAGGTTGGTGAAGGAGATGGAGTGTGGCAGTAACTTTGTTCATATTGCATGGTCTGTGACTGGGAACTATTGTCTTTACAGCTCTGACTTGTCTTCTTCAAAATGAAGCATAGTTGAAATACTCAATTCTCTCCTTGCTCTCATCCCATTCATCCGTCTTGCTGGCATCCCCTTGTCTTGCAGGCCATGTGTTAAAGATATTTCTGACTTGTGGTTTGGTACTTAATAGATAAAAAATAATAATGTTGAAATCACAGTGTGTATTTCTGGAGTGGTGCTTTAAAATATTTTCTACTTTCAGTAGCAATATTGGGGTTTTTTAGTGCTTACTGTTGTTATTTCTTATGTGAATGTGCAACGTGAGTGGAGAACTGGGAGCTTTGTCTCCAAGAATTGGCTGCAAATCTGGAATTGTCAAAGTATTTTTTCTTTTTTTCAGACTTTTTGGTCATTTTTGGTTTTGTATTATATTATGTAAGATTGTTTTTAAAGGACCCACAAAATCAATTTGTGCATTTATATATATTTGTATTTCTTTTTAGTATTTTTGGTGAGTTGCTCACGACAGCAGTCTGCTGATTCTAAGGCAATTCATGTTTTTCTGAAATTTTTAGACTGTGCTCAATAATTCAGTAATGTGCCATTATTACCTGTTTAATGTATTCTTGCCATTAAACTTTCATTTCCTTTGGTGCAGTTAAATGTCACTGAAGACTGAACCGTACCAGGTTTATCTTGTTGAGATGAGAGACTCAACAGTCCAAGCTTGAAATTCTGATCAAGCAGCTTAAACTTGTTTTCAATAAACTGAGAATGAGGTATTGCCACTGCTGTGGCACTATACAGGCAGGTATTAGTCTTTCAGAATCTTGATTTTGGGTATTAATATCCATCACTGTGTTGGTTCCTGTCCCTAAATGAACATTACAAGCTGCCAGCTTTGCTCTTATGCCACTGAGGCTTGAGGCAGGAAGAGAAGATTGCTCGGAAAAATTTGTATTAATAAAGTTTTCAATCATGCTTTTAGGAACCAAGTTCTAAATGATTATTTATGTACTCTCCCATTAGTTCAAATGGGAAAATCCAGGTGGAATATTAGGTCTCTTTCCAGTGGAAGGTATTTTTTTCAGCTTTGTTGTGCTTGTAGCTTTTGCAGTGGCAGCTCTTTAGGTACTCAGCAGCATCCAGATGCTACAGAAACGTTATCAATAGAACATCCACCTGCATTTCCATGCTTTATTCTGCAATTTGCTGACTGTTTTGTGGAGCATCACTTTTGGGTTTAGTCTAATGTCAAAAAGAAATGGATTTTTCCCCAGATTTCTCTGCATGTCTCTGTCCCCTGTTCAGTTTGCAGGCTGCTCGTTGTTCTGCAGAGAGCCTGGGATCTCAGAAGTGCTGTGTAATTAGAAAGGCGATAGCAGGCAGCTCTCCAGTGAGAGGGGAAGGGCTGGGGAAGGCTGGAGCTCTGCTGTGTTAACAATCAGAGCCCGTGTGGATGGGAGCTGTTACAAGGAGGAGCCGCAGGGAGCCGGGCTGCAGCCTTGCTGTAGTTCAGGGAACAACTCGTGTCTTTTATTCTTGGGGTTTGATATGTGCAGCAAGCACTTTCATCAGCTTCAATTCACTAGCAGCAGAACTGGTTTAATCCTGTAGCAGCTGTGTTTTTCCCAGTGATTTGTGACTTTGTGGCTCTAAACAACCCCACAGAAGAAAAGAGCAGAGTGAAATGTACTTGCTTTGAGGCAAACTAATATTTCCCTTACTAGCTTGCACCCTTCCCCTATTTGCAAAATAATTGTTCAAAAATTCTTTTTTTTTTTTTCCTTGTAAGGAAAAAAAGCACCACATTTTTCTATTTAAAAGCATTATGTGAAACTTTTAATGATGGCTGCTGGGATGAAAGTCAATCTCAGTCTCATTTTTAGGCTTCCACACTTCCTAAGGAAAGAAAAAAAAAAAAAAAAAAGACTTTTGTTGTGCCATGGTGTTTTTCTCACTAATAATTTTTCAAAGCTGTTTCAGTTTGCTGGGACAGGTGGGTGGATATTTCATTTTTGTAAGTTCTGTGAAATTACAGAATTGAGAGTGTGCCTTAAAAAAGTGAACCTAATACAGGCAGCCTGAGGCACGAGCGGTATGGCTGGGCAGGGAGGAACCCACAGAGAAGAATTTCCTAATAAAAGGCAAAGAAAATTAGCTGTCATACTGTATGATTTTGTCACTGATAGTATGCACATTCTGCATATAAAATATATATAGATGTGAGGTGGGGGACAGGACATCACCTGAGCAGTGAGAGATCACAGATTCTCACAGCAAACTAAATTTCACTGTGTGTTTTTGTAGAATGCATTTTATAAAATTATTCATCTCAAAAATGTCCACGATATTTATAAACTTTATAGAGCAAGTTGTATTCTCTGTCAGGGGCAAATCTTCACCATTGGAAAGGGATCATTCCATGGAAATGTTGGTATGAACTTGCAGGCACGTTAATATTAATGCATAAATGTCCTATTTGGAAGCAGAGCAGCACCTGCACATTTTCCAGCCGTGACCTTTGTGCTGAGCTCTCTTTACTTGTGTGCTTTGTTTCCTTCATGTACTGTGAGATTGTGCATTTGAGTCATTTCCCTTAACAAAACCTCACAGCTTTGCTGAGAGTGCCCGAGAGCAATATGAAAAACTGTCCAACATGCACAACAACATGATGAAATTGTATGAAAATCTGGGAGAATACTTCACCTTTGATCCCAAAGCAATAAGCATAGAAGAATTCTTTGGTGATCTGAGCAACTTCAGAACTCTGTTTTTGGTGAGTAATACCTGCAAAATGTTACATATTTTCTTATATCTTTTTTTTCTCCCAATTTTAATTCTTTTCTTGTCTCTCTGTTTTTTCTGTTATCCTTAATTTGGTGGTTTGTTCCATGGCAGGAAATGGGGTGAACATTTCCAGAATTAATTAGATTGTGATCATGACACATTGTCCTCCAGTTTGTAACTTGGCAACTCAACTGTGGATAAGGTTGAGACATGTGGGTAGTTAGAAAATATTTTTAAATTTTTCAAATTTAATTCAACTTCTATGTTTCAGCTATAGAATGAATCAGTTTTAATGGACTTTCTTGGGGTTTAAAATTTGGATATGTGGGCTGTCAGTGGACAAACCAAGTGTAAGGTTTCTTTCTGGTAGGCAAAAGATTTTCTCAGTAGAAAATGCATAAATACCATAAATAGTCTTTCTGAGCTCCCAGAAAAGTAGGGCTGGTTTCTGGCATTCCTTTATAATTTTAGAAAGTGGACAAAATACTTTCCCAGGTTACTCTTGTAATGCTACCTGTAGAGTCTGAATAGTTAATTATTTCCCTCTGATGCTATGGTCTTTATCATTTTATCTGTCCTTTTATCTTCTAAGCCTATTTTTAAAAAAGCTACTCTGTAATGAAATGGACTTGGACCATAAGTGTGATGGATATTAATTTAACCTGTAATGCTCCAGTATAAAATGGTGAAATCCAGGGCCTGTGTAGCTTGAGGAGACACCTCCTTTTGCACAGCATCACTTGCACTTCAGTCACTGCACTTGCCCAGGAGTGGCAGTAATTGTAATTAGGTCTTTGGAGAATTTCTTGACTTATTTTATTCACTGGAGCAGAACCTTGTAGACTTTAGTGACACAAAGGTTCTTGTTCAGGGATCTAATTTTTTCCAGACACTTGAGGAAGGCCTAAGGCGAACATCAAAAGTTCACAGTAAAGCTTTTTTTTTTCTATAAGGGAAAAAAAAATTACAAAAAAGAATCAAGATTTTCAGCAACATTTTGATGCTTGCAAGAAGTTTCCCTGGAGGAAAAATATGCAGAAACTCCTTTAATCTGTGGGATTTACTTTAAAAAAGTAATAACTGCTGATAAGAATTCAGGAGCAATCAGATAAGACTGAGGCTGGAGAACATCTCCAAACATTCCCTAGAGCATGCATGTGTATTAAATTTGCCCAGTTCAGATTGCTGTAATACCTTCCTGCTTTCTCTAAGTGGTCCCATTAACTTCTTTTAGTATTTTGGTAATTGGCTGAAGTATAATTCCAAATATTTCATAAATATTGATAACTCATTTCTTCACGTTCATCATTCTTTTATGTTCTTGCCATTGCCTGTCTATTGGTAGAGCTCCTTTCTTGTGCCATGAGCCAGTTCAGTTTAGAGGCTCAAAGGTTCTTCAGATTGCTGGAGCATCACAGGAATTAAGTATTTCAGCAGGACTTTCCTTTGCCAGTGGAACACGAGTCAAATTCAAGCCTGGAGAAGAATAAAGAAAAAGGTGTATTATTCTCCAGGAGCTGACAACTGCAGAGAAATTGAATAAAAACTAGCAAAAAGGGGTTTGTTATGTTTATTTTTTTTCTTTTCCTCTTTGCAGTTAAAGATCCACTGGATAATAATATCTCTTGGATATTTAGGACTCTTCTGAAGAAGAAATATTTTTTATATTTTTATTGATTTTAGTCCTTTATTCCATTGAAAGTAAACACAGATTTCGATTGTCCTTGAGGACAATTGCAATCCAATACAACATCAAACCCAAATGGATCAGGCTCTTATCAAATAGTGATTAATCAGTTGCCTGGAGCAAGATGCCAGTTTGTTCTTTTCCATTTGTGTTCCTTAACTTGCTGTCTCACACTTTATATCAAGTGACCTGTAATATTTTCAAGCTGTCACTTTCTGAATGTCTGTTTCTGTTGGTGGTAGAGGATTTAAAAACATCCACCAAATCTGTCATGCCTGCATTTGCAAACAGACATAAACTTGCCTTCAGTGTGGTTGTGTTGTGGAAGTTGTGTGGAATGTGTACCTCAGCACTAGATAGGAACAGTTCTCTTTTCTTAACAGAGCTATTAAATGCTTTAAACTTTGTTTGCTCTGTGGGCTTCCTTTTAATGCAGACAGTCTTAAAGATGAATTTAGTGTCTAAAAAAACCAAAGTTGTTTCTGAAGCAGGAAGAGGCATTTGTGGGTGTAGCTGTATGAAATGCAGAGAGGCTGTTTTGTTTGGTGAAGTGATATTTTTTTATCTGGCAGGCAGTTTTATCAGTGTTGACTGCTTCCCTCACATTTGTGTAAATGCAGCTCTTTGAATAAGGAATTAAATCTTCAAGTACATGAGAAATGTACCTAGAGAAGAAGGGTTGTATTCTAGCTCAGTCAGTATTTAGGCAGATGTGAGTAACTCATCAGCTGGCAGAGTGAGGGATGGGTTTGGTAAAACACCAGTGAAATAAATTGTCCTTTTGCATCAACACTGGTATTGATTGATGGCTGCTGTGTGCCCTGCAGCACAACATCCACAAACTGAAAATCTCCCCAGAAAGAGAGGACACATTAAATAATCAGCAAACTGAACACTCTTTATTGGTGACACTACTTGGGGCTTCTAAGATTTTGTAAGATTGATGCCCTGTACCAGACAGGACACAGAACATCTGTTATGTTGCCTTCATAAAAACCAGATTTTACCAGAGTGGATTCAGTGTCCTGAGTATAAATGTACCTGTGAGACTTTTCTTCTTCCTCATATTTGTTTGTTTATAACTTGCTTCAAAGTCAGTTTCAAGCTCTGTGACTCAGGAATGGGGTTTTTTGTGGCTTTTTTGAAATGTCCCTAGAATGCAGCAGGTCATTTGCTACAGTAATAGAAATCAATGAATATACAATACATAAATAAATACATAATAAACATCTGATTTACTGTGGAATACAATGCATAGTCAGGCTAAATTCCCAGCTTTCAAACTCATAAATTGAGTTTGTAATTCAGGAGTGGTTTAAAAGAAAGGCTCTATTTATTCATTGTTCTCCCTGGTTATTTGTCTGGGAATACACTTTGTCCCTTCTGCCTAAAAAGTAACAGTTCTTTAATGCAGTCTGAAAGAGAACAGTTTCCAGCTAGCAGGAAGCTATGGAAGAATAAAGAATAATGAGCAAGAAGTATTTTCTTCACCAAAATTTCCCAAGAGGCAGTATCAAAAGTGAAACCCTGTCCTTATTAACAGGCAATATATGGTGAGCCCTTCCTCCCTGCGCCCCAAACCCGAAATACAAACCTTTTGTAAGCTCTCTAAATTCTCATCTGAGTGCCTACATCCACCTAGTGCTGAGCAGAATAGGTTTTAATCATTATACTGGGCAAATCAGGATTTAGGTCCAGGTTAGGAAAGGATACAGGTGGTAGAATCAGAAGCAAAAGTATTCATGTAGGAGCAGTAATTCAGCTTTATTTACAAGTGCTGCTAGATAAGTGCTTCATTCATGATGTAAAACACAAGGATGACATTTCTCTTGGAAGCTCCCCAAAAGATGTAAAAATAAATAGTAATAAAAGAAATCAAACTGAGTTCCAGTACACTGTGTTGGCAAGTGTAGAAATAACTGCACAGATGGAGGTGGGATTTTGTTCTGACCTGTCTAACCCATTTCTCTGTTGAGGTGCTTGCCTTTGTGGATGGTGTAAAAGCACTGGATGTCATATTTCAGGATGGAGATGCCATTGATTAAGGAATATTTTCAAAAGTAATAGGAAAAAACATGGTCTAAAGGAAACCATGAAGTTAAATTTCCTAATCTTGACAGGAACAAGGTTAAAAAGTTTTCTTTAGATTTCTTTTGTTTTATATTCAGTGCTGGTAGCAGTGAGTCCAACTGAGAAGTGTCATTATTTCCAGGCATTATCTTGGAAGTTTATCATATTTAAATGAGGACTTTGAATCCTCATTCCACTCTGAAAGCAAAGCACAGTTTGGGATTTTGACTGTGGCAGAGCTGAAGCTGTTGAAAAGCTCTTGTAAAGCAGTGGCTTCCTTACCTGCCCTGAGTCCCTTTGGCCTGATCCCAAGCCCAGGAGAGACCCTTCCACAGATGATGTGTGCAGGCTACAGATGCCAACACCTGCACTTAACTGTTTCTGAAAAGCTCTCATGTGTTGGAGTGAACCTGACTTCTCTCTAAAATCTCCACAGTTTTGTTTCACATACATAGCCTTCGTCTCATCATTCTGTTTGTTCCTATATCTTATTAAGATAATTTGATAATTGGAATCCGTATTTGTCTTAATTGTGATTTCAGATTGATCACTGCATTATTGCAGCTCCATTTAGCTTGCTGATGTTGGAGTAAATTACAGCTCATTCACTTCCTTAAGTTCATATTTGCTTGCTTAGCACGTTTAGAGAAATCCAGGCAAGCTAATGGAATTGGATAATCCTGGCAGAACACAGTGAAGCACCAAGTGGAAGGTGTAAGAAACCTCAAGAAAAGAATTGCAGCTGTGTGTGTGCCTTCAGTGTTGCTTTTTCACATTTGTTATTTCTTTGGAGGAACAACACACACCCTCTGGAATGCTTCCTTCCATAGCCCACCGACCAGGTCTCTAAGGAAGCCTGCAAAATCCTTCCAGCCCAGGCAGTTTTATTTTGTTATTTAATTACATTGTGTCTTTACATACTACACTGTGTGTAATTCTCACAGTCTCTTTTAAAACCTGTCAAGAATTTTTACTCAGAAATTTTGAAACCTTTCAACACATCACATTCAAGGTCCTGCTGTTAAAAAGAGTAATTTGCTTTTTCTACTGGGTTCAGGCTCTTGTATGAACAGTTCTTACAGATTTACCTTAGAGTGAATTTTTGTTAAGAAGACTAAAGGATTGTGCTCATGTGGTGGTGTGCCAGAATATTGATTTGTCTCTTCCTTGATCCAGAAAGATTGCTTTTGGAACAAAACAATAATTGGGCTGCCCTGGGCCTTGGTTTCTCTTTTAGGATTGTACCCAAACAGCCAGCATTTGTTTTCCTGGGGTTTTCAAGTTGTTGTGGTGGGGTTTTTTTGGGTTTTTTGTTTGTTTGTTTGTTTTGTAAAGACAATGATACAGTTTAGTTTGTGTGTGGGTGTACTTCATCTCTGTGTCTCTTTCAGGAATAACCTGAATGAAGGGTGTGTGTGTGTGGTTTTTTTCTGTTACCCACATATTGATTGAAGGGAGGTGGAAAAACAGTCCCAAACCTGTCCATTCAGGGACTATTTAATGATGATTCCAGCTTACACAGCTGAGTAATTAAGTGACACCGTGCACCTTTTCACTGGTAGTCTTAACTTTGGCTCATTAAGCACTGCAAACCTCTTCTGCCTGACATCACTGGGCAGTTGGAGGTGTTTTTGCATCCCAGCTGAAAAGGCAGCAGCAAACCCTCTCCCTGCCTGCCCAGGGAGGACACCTTAATCTGTCCTGGCCAGCCCAGGACATTTGTGCCACTGGCCCACGCTGCACGAGCCACGGGGCACTGTCCCAAACCTCATCTTCTCTACTTCCTTTTCATGGCCACCCATCAGGAAATTCAGTTTGTCTGCTCTTGCTTAATACCAGCTCCTTACATCTCTTTTCCCTTCTTTTCATAGGGATAACAGTGTATTTAATGTGTTACCCTCCAAGAATTGCCCAGGAAAGGTCTTTCTTTTACGTGTAAGCCGACTGCTCAGCCTGCTGTATTTCAACTCTATTTCTGTAGATTAACTTCCAGCTAATCTGAGTTTGTTGTTCCAAGTGACTTATGACTGAAGAAGATTATTTTGCTGGAACTTCAGTTGACATATTCTGCAGTTGCAAGGCAAATTTTGGGAGGGCCTGAGGGATCAAAGGCAGCCCTCATTATTGGTGCATGACCGCTTTGTAGCCAACTGCATCTTTAATATCCGGGGAGATTTGTGCATTAGTTTGTTTTCTTTCTTCTTGTTTTTAATAATTTACCTTTGAGAGTCTATTTACAACTGTGTCGATGTGTGAATATGTTTGTCTGTCAAAACTTAAGATATGTACAGAATGCAAGAGATGCATTAATTTTTTATTTGCTTCTTAAGGAAGCCGAGCTGTAAACTGGCAGTCCTGAGTACAAGAGCTGCACTTCAGTGAATCCTAATAAACACAAGGGGGAACATCAAACTATGTGCCTCTTCAACTAACTCACTTAAAAAGAGATAATATTCCTTGCTGAATCTATTTCTCTGCTAGGAGAGACAATAATTTGGTTTTGTTTTTATTATAACAAAGCAAACCCACACTCAAACTTCCTCTAACTTTTAATTTGCTGTTGAATTAGCAAAACTGCTTGCCCTTACACAGCAACCAAAATAACAGAGGGTCATGAACAGCACATCAATAAAAGGGTTTTATGCATTCAAATATTTCTGTCAGCTGAGATTCACTTGGAAATTATTTCTCTTTTTGCATGCACTTAAATATTTTCAGAAGACAGTGTCTAGATGAGTACTTTTCAAAATGTGTTCTCAAGCTGTTGAGAAGGCTTTTATTCTTACCAATGGATTGCTTCTTTGTCTGATTTATAACTGGTGGATTAGTTTAATTAGAGAATAAATTTAGTTGTGTAGTAAATACCTACGAACAGTAGCAAGTACTGAGTCACTGTGGAACTATACTGCAGTAACAAAACTGCTGATTTTTATTCCCTCTTTTAAAAGCAGGGCTGATTACAGAGCTGGTTTTTGCAGTCTTCAAACTGATCTTTACCTTTTGAGGAAATTTAACCTGCAAAACTACACAGAAAGGGGATCACTGGCATTTGATACTTAAGAAAACCCTAATCAATCTGGAATAGCACTGTTCTGTATTAAAAGAAGTCCACTGCAACTCAAATGTTTGGAAGAGAAAAGGTCTAGGGGAATATAAAAGCATGCCAGAGGAAGAAGAGGTGAAAGCATGGGATTTTTTAAAATTTTATTTCATGTTTAAGTTCATATTGGGGGGGCCCAAATGACACTGTGGCAAGGCAGGGGCAGAATCACATCCCCTCTGTGTTGGATATTGTTGGGCTTTTCCAGTCTGGAGAATGAGGAATACTGAATAATGAAGTATCCAAAGCCACCTGAGAGAGAAAAAGAACCCTTTGCAGTGGAACTGTAGAAAATGAAACTGAAAGGATTGGTGGTGTAATTCAGGCAGCACAAATGCTGTAGAAGCCAGTGTACACCTGAGTCAGAATTCTCTTGATTTACATTCATCATCAGTCAGTTTTGAGAAGCTGTGATCAATTTTGTTAGTGACATTAATTCAAGTATGTTTATAAATATAGATGAATATAGATTTATTTTGCTTTCTGATTTATTTTGCTTTCTGCACTGAATTTGCTACTAGGTGGGAGTATGTTCTTGCCAATGACTTTTTTTTCCAGCTTTCATCTAACTCTGACTAAATGTAGAGCAGTAAATGACACAACAAATATGAAATGGTTAAGAGTCCAAGTGCCTGATGGAGGGTAATACCAAGCAAGTACATTCCAGGTGGTGGATGGGTGTAGACAGATAAAAGGGGTACTCTCACATGGAGTTATCAGTATTTTGTTATCTTACTGTCCTTCAGGAAGATTAAACCTTTCTTTTGAATGGCTTTTTGTTTTCTTAATCACCATTGGTTCAATATCCATTGTATTTTATGAAGTGCAGTCTGAATTTCCACAGAATCTTCCTTCAGATAAAACTCAGACAGTCGTGCTCAAAGAGAATTTCCAGATAAAATAACTGCAGAGCTTGTTTAGTTCAGTGTGCTGTAGTCTTCCTGGTAGAAAATGTGACAGAATCTATGATCTGCTCACAGTGTGTCAATGGCAGTGAGCTACCAGGGCAACCATGACATTTCATATTTGCTTTCTCTCCCACGACTGGGGGCATTTACTGCCATTACAGCCTGGGAAGTTGCAGGAAAATGAAATCTCTGTCAAGTGTGATTGAATGTGCAGCGACAGAACTGTCCAAAACCAAAAGGGATTAAACATTGATTTTGCCCTTTAGTTCCATTTTTTTCTGAAGGAAAAGGTGTTTCTGGTGCAGCTGGCTCTGGGAGGGGGCACTGAGTGCAGTTCTTGGTGCAGTTTGCAGTGAGGCCGTGGGTACCATCACCAGTACCTGCCAAATGGGGTCAGCTGTGAGGGAAGGGCTGAAATGTGGTGTTCGACCTCAGGAAGCTCCTGGAATGGCATTTGCACACTGAAAGATGCTTCCTTGAATGAATATTCTGCATTTGGAAGCATTTGGGAGTCTTGGATTTGTAATTTGCTAGTTTGTATAACCTGCTGTCTCAGTTTTATAGTCATAATCTAAAAACTAAACTATTTTTCATTTCTTCTCCTGTGTTTTCTGTATTTTAGTGATCCAGACTGGCTATTCAACAAAAAATTTTGATAAATTGTAACTTAAATTCTAGTACCTGAGTTTCAACCACTTGTAATTGAATTTCCATCATAGTGGAAGCTTGGCTTCATCCCCACTCATCCCTCCCAAGAGCAAGGCACAGGTTTAAGGCAGATTTGCAATCTTAATAGGGAAAAATGCAGACATGTTGCTGCTGAAACAAATTACTGTTTTTCCTTCACCATAAATGCAAAGCTATTTCAGTTTCTGTTGTTCTGATCAGTAATGCTCATGTGTACAAATAATGTGGTGTGTTATGGTCCCTCCAAGATTTCTGAGAAGGCTCCAAGTATTGGGTCAGCTCCCTGGATCTTTTTCCTCTCATTGCATGTAAACACAGGATCTGTGTGTAAACCAGGTTATTTCGGGTTTCCTTGGTGGATAGACACTCACATTCATTTCATCTGATGCAGGAGGCATTAAAAGAGAACAACAAAAGAAGAGAATTGGAGGAGAAAACGAAGAGAGCCAAGCTGGCCAAGGAGAAGGCAGAGCGAGAGAGGCTGGAGAGACAGAAGAAGAAGCAGCAGCTGATTGACATGAACAAAGGTGAGGCATCGTTTTTAGCAGAGAGATTTGTTAAAGGCAAAACCAGGTCAGGAGTAACAAACAGAAGGCTATTTCTGATCAGTATGAGAAGTACTTGCTGACTGTTCTGAAAGCAGCAAAAATTCACTTTTCAGAATGGAAAATTCTGGTTTGTTTCAGCCACCTGATCACGTCATTCCATATCTGCCACTTCCACTGTGTAATGTTCCTTTCAAGGTGTTTTGGTGTGAATTATTGGCTTTTTTGCATTTGCAGCACTTAATTGATTTTTTTTTTCCTTACGGATTTACTTCCAAGAAGAAGTGTCTTACTTGTTTTGTTGTTAATTTCATTCTGTAAATGTCTCTATAATCAAGGTGTTGTGGCAATTAATGTCTTTTCTTTTTGGGCTTGGGGGTCTGTGTTAGAATGGATGTTCTCCCAGTAGTCCTATTAGGAGCTGGAAAACCTAGCTGAGCTTGGAGCCTGAGTACAGAGTGACATTCAGCACGATAAAAAGCAATGTGTTGAGCTTGTCAGCTGAGAGAATATTGTATTTCACATGAGGCCACCCTGAGAAAGAGGAAGGTAAGAAAGCAGAAGGAATGGCATGGGCTTGATATTGTTGCTGTGCAGATTTCCAGAAGGTTGTAAAATACAGGTTTTATTCTTTACCTGTCTGGCTCCAGAAGGCAAGTAGAGGTGGTAAAATTGGATTTAGACAAGAGATTACTTGTGGTTTTTGTTCAGTTTCTATGAGGTTGTGTTAATCTGCTAATCTGACCCAGCTATAAAAACACCTGTCCTTGTTATCCATTCAACAGGCCCTGCTCCAGGAAAAATGCTGTTTGCTTTTTGGAGGGTTTCTGCAATGGTACCACAAATCCTGTTATCTTTGGCCTTGCTTGAGCTGGCAGTGTCACTGCATGGAGTATTCTGTAGCAAAAGTTGTAATGAGCAAATCTGTTGTTTTGTGAGGGTGACAAACTTTAATATCAGATCATATAAAGATTAATCTAGTTTCAGTATAAGTATAAACAAAACACAAAATTCAAACACAGGGGATGCATAAATGCATTTTCCTTACTTTGTGAGGTTAAATGAAGGCTTCTAATGAGACTTTTCTAATCCATTCTTTCAGCATTTAATTAATATTTTTTTAATATCTGCCACCTCCCCCCCCCAAAAAAAAAATCCCTAGTAATCTGGACAGGCTTTTTTGTGTGAGTGGGAAAGAACCAGCCAAATATCCCTTGATCAACTTCCCTCTGCCAGAGTGCTTGAAGACACACTGAGAGAGTTTATTTGAACTACCACTCGAGCCAATGCAAGCCAAAATGTTTTGTGAGCTGTTGAAAAGTGTGGAAAGCCCACTTAGACACTGCTGTCAGTAACTTGGGCTGGGTTAAGGGCTGCAGCTCTCAGTTTGAAGTCACAACTTCTAAAATTGCCTCAGCTCAGTCCTGAGAGCTCACCTTCATGTTTCTGCAGCCCTTCGGTTTCCGAGCAGCTGAGGGGAGACCACTCTGAGCAGTGGCACAGATGCCTCACTACACTGACAGCATTTTTTTTTCCATCATGAAAATCTTTTCCTGATACAATTAAAAGTTTGATCTTGCATTTTAGTCCTCTCTTAATGAAAATGCAAATATATGAATGTCTTTACATGGCCCAATGCACCAAACTGCCATTTAAATAACTAATGTTTGTGAACCTGAGACACAAAGTTAGTTTAATACTTCTAAAATACTTTTTTCCTATTTCTAAATATATTGAAATATCAATTTCACATATTACAACTCTGCTGCTGTGGTAGGAGGAGGGCTAAACCTCCTTCCCCCCTGGATTCCATGACATTGATATTCAATTGACTTTTTTTTTGCCAAATAACTAATTTTTTTCTTGATGCAGCTACTTGTGTGCTCATTGCTGCTTATATAAATAGTTTGTAAATTTGTCTAAGTGAATGTGACACAGAAGACTCAGAGGAAGGAGGCAGATGTCCTCTCAAGCTGTCATTTTGACAAGGTGATTTTTACCCAAAGGCTTGTTTTAACCTCACCCTCTCTCAGCTCTTTCTCTGGATCTCCCAGAGTCAAATTTGAACTCAGTGCTGCAGCCTTTGAGACCAGAGCAATTGGGTTCCTGCATTTTCCAGCTTTTTGTGTAGTTCTGTAGTAAGTGTTTTTCCTGTTATCTGACTGTTCAGTGGCAACTTTTTAGTGGTCACTGGAGAATTGGGATTGAATTAGTTCTAATTAATTAACTGTTAAAATTAATATCTGTTTCTTGTGCCACTGTAGAAAACCACAGTGTGGCCAGAATCAAGACTTGTTGGGAATAATTCCTAGTGATGAAGTAACTCACACTTGCCAGTATTTTGGAGACCACTTTACTCAGTTTGGTGGTTTTGTGCTTTGTGTAACTGAGCTCCACATAAGCACCACATGTAAACTGATAAAAAACCTGCTGAACATTCCAAAACATAAAAAGATGAACACAAAAATAAAGAAAGGCGCTATAAAAATCAAAATTCAAGAAAATTATCAAAATTGTTGGCATTAGGTGAGAAGTCCAGGGTTCCTGGTGAAGTTCAGAGGCCCAGAAAGGTTGAAGTGCCTTAGGCACATACCTACAGGTCTGAGGTTTCACAGTTCAAATCATGAACTCTTCTTTCTCCTTATGGGAGATGAGTTGGAGGAGAAGCCTTTAATGACTTCCATCTAACACCTGCAGGATTCTTGCAGCATTGCTTCTGTGGGCATGTCTGGAGCAGAGAGAGAGAAAAGGAATTGGAGAATTCAGCTTTCTGGGAGCTGCAAAGGGTCTAACAGCAATTCTGATGCAAATGTTATTTAATCAGAAACAGTTTTGCTCTTCATTATATCTGATTACTATGGCAATTAAAATCACCTTTTAACTACCAGAATTAGGATAAAAGATGGAACGAGCTTCCTCAGTCCCAATTAGTATTGTATTAATTGTTTTGAAGACATATTAACCATCTCCCCTAATGCAGATGGAGATAATGCAAGTGAAGTTCTGTGCTGGTAGCTGATGGATATTCCTCCTTTCCCTTTTCAGGCACCCCAGTATAAGAGTTCATGTGCTTTTTATTCAGACTGGTGTGTTCTAGTGTGAGCAATAATTCTGCTGTGTTTCCTTGAACTGGTGTTTCATTTGCACTGGTGCAGGATATAATTCCAGAGGTTGCTTTTGCTGCAGTTTTCCAATGATTCTGTGCTTTTCTGGTTGGTTTGTCTTCTTTCCACGTCCTTTAGCATAAACAGAAATCCATGCTAAGCTTATTACGAGTTACGTGTTATTTTGTAAATGTTCTTTTGAATTTATCTATTGGCTGGTGATTGCATGGGGTACCTGGAGTGGTAAAACTTGGGTCTTATTTACATTTTAAAGATTATTAGTTTATGGTGCTGGATGTCAATGAGGCAAATGTTCAAATTCCTTTGGGAAGTCATTATTTTTCATATTGATGTGGATGGTCTGTTTGAATATGCTGCACACCACCTGAAATCTAATAGTCACAGAACAAAAAATAGATTGAACTTTGCATTATGCTTAAAGATGAGCATCTATAGAACCAGGATGAGCTTTGAGTTTTCTCCTTCAAAGCAATTCTGCAGGAGTTGCTAAAAAACTTTGTAAGACCTGTTTATGCAGGAGTTTGAAGCTGTCTTGAGAATGGGGTGAGTGTCAGAATTACTGAACTGCTGCTGAATGGGTCAGAAGCAGCCCAAGAGAAATGCACATGGAAGTGAGTATGGGCAGGAAATTAGAAATTACAGCTTGAAATTTAATCCCACCTTTAAATGTTTTGCTCCGTAAAAATTTGGTTTTGATAATGAATATGGCCCATGTGGTACCTTCCAATTGAGATAGTTTATCAGGGGAGAAAAATTGTTATGATGATGCCAAATCTGAGGTTGGGATAATTGCAGGGAAGAAAGAACAGTTGGATTCTTTTATTTTGAAAGTAGGTTTCTTGGGGACTATTTACTGAACAGTAACAAGTAGTAACTTTGGGGAGTTGTCTATGCAAATTCAACTTTGCTTTTCCTTAGAGAAATTATTTGTATTTCAAAAAGTAGGTGCTGTTATTAATTTTGAAAGTAGCTGTAATTTTGTTTAGCTCAATGTAACTGCTGTATAACAGTTGATATTTTGTAGAACTTAGTGTTAAAAAGCATTTCAGAAATAATTAGTTAATCCACTTTAGTATAAGGCTTGTTCAGGAATCAGGGTAGGATGGGGTAAGGAGCAGAAAAACCCTTGGCTCTGTTTAAGGGCAGTTATCAACAGTGAATTATCAACACTGTTTCCAGTTCTGAAACACAGCCCCACACCAGCTACTGTGAAGAAAATTGACTCTATCCCAGCCAAAACCATCACCAGTATTAAAAAAAAAAACAAACAAAAAAAACCAACCAAAAAAAAAAGTCATCAAGAATGTGTAGAACTCCCCTTTCCTGAAAATTAGTTCCCAAAACTGGTATTTTCCGTAAAATGTTGGAGCAGTTGCTCAATTATAAGGAACCTTTAACAGGAAATTATTAACCATTGCTAAAAGCATTGATGATTTTGTTCTGCCTTATGTGTCTGCTCATCACAGCAATTAAAAGTAGCTCAGTACCATAGCCTGAATGTAGCCTTGAAGCTGCAGCACAACTTTATTTACAGGTGTAATTAGTCAGGTATCATAAGGGTTTTTTTGGGTTGGTTTTTTTTTTTGGTGAGCTGCACAATCTTTTCCTTCCCACACAGAGGCAATCTTTTCCCATTTGTTCCAGGTAATTCCCATTACAGCCTATTTTAGGTGTGCTGCAAGTGGTCCTTGCAGGATGAGGCTCCAGGGGCTGTGTGGCTGCATCTCAGTGAAGCCACAGCAAACCTTGACCATTGTGACATTTTCTGCCAATAAGAAAAAAAATGTGCATTTCAAACATTGTTTTCAGTAGCCTGCCAGTACAACAAAGCACTTTTTTTTTCTCCTTCTATTATTTTCCTGTAAGACTGGGATCAGGTTAATGTAAACAATGTTCTTAATTGGCGTGTAAGCAAGGATTTGCCTTGTGTTGTAAACTGCCACGAGATAGGGGTTCACTTCTCAGTCACACTGTCCTAACTTGTTCTCCTTTAATTAAAAAGTAAATAAGAGTCATGAGACACCACTCTGCTGCAAACTGCCGAGGAAGACTGCTTCCTGGAGATATTTATTATGCATGCAAAATGAATTTAGCAAATGAATAAAATGCAAATATATGAGGAGAACACAAAAACACGCTTTCCCAAAGACATTGAAAGCTGACCTTTTTAAGTGACTATATTGCAATTAAAAATGCTGGTACTGGTTATGAATAAAAAGTCTTGTTTAAAAGTTTCTACAGGACACACATTAGACTTTGAAAAGTGCTTAAAAGTTCAAAGCAAAACAGGGTAGTGCAAGATGTGAATAGAAGCATAATTTAACAACCCTTTGGAGCAGCAGGAGGCAGCATATGTTACCTAATGTGGTATTTGACTGGACTCTTCCAGTAAAGTCCCAAATTTATGAAAAATTTCCTGTAGAATTCCTGTAAACCTTTGCCCAAATGGCTGTGCAATATCTACACTTAGTATTAACTTATATCAGTTTGCAATCAGTATATTTGTAATAATGAGTATGAGATGTTCTGCAAGAGCACGTGGAAAAGAATAGAAAATAAAAGTGTGCCAGCAAAATTTATGGGTGTTCCTGTAGTAATCAGTGCAGACAACAGCAAGGGAGGGCAGCAAAACACTCCAGAAACAAGAGCATGTTCCCAGGGCCTCTAAGAGCTGTGAATCTGAAGGGAGGAAAGCAGGTATGCTTTGGACCATGCTTTGGATGCTTGGCTGAGCCCTGTGGCTTCAACTGAAGTGCAGTTTCTGCAGTCCCAGGTTACTCCAGCAGCTGGCACCTTATGAAATATGATCCTCGAGTTAGATTCAGATCCTTTTTGTCAATATTGCTTTCTGACAAATCTCATCTAAACCTCAGAAAGAGACCCCAGCACCCCCAGATTTGATTGCAAAGATGCTTGCAGTGTCTGAGCCTCGGTGTTGTGCTGCTGTTCCTCAGCAGTCCTGGCCCCTGGGAAGGTTTCTGCTGGATGAGTTTGCTCTGCTGGGACTGCACAGGCTCTAAAGACAGAAGGAGGTTGTCTTACATCCTTTCAGTGGCTGCTTTATGTAGTCTAAAGAAATTGTGCTGCCTCAGGCTTTTCAGGTTGGAATCCACTCCCCTGGTTATATGAAAGGCTTTTCCAGTTGTGATTTCTCTTCTGTGAATGCTGGAAGCAAGCTTGTGTACCACTGCTCCTGGAAACAGTGTCCTGATTGTTTATTGTGCTGGGTCATTGTAGTTTCTTTGGTCAGCTCTTTAGATTGGAGCTCTTGGTCATTCCCTGTGGAAGAGCTCCTGGCTGGCCCCATTCCATTATTTCAATGGATTTTATTATTCCAACTCTTAGGCATGTTGGGTCTCTTCAGCAGTGCAAGGAGCAATAATATTGTTCTATGGAAGAAGAAAGTGATTTTTTTTCTTTATTATTATCATTAAAAGCTGCTGAAATCTGTTGAGTAGCACTGGCCTAAACCATGGGACCTGCAAGAGGATGAGTATTTCTGTAACCTAAAAACACACCCACACCCACAGTTTGGATGTCTAAACCAAAGCTGCAATAGAACCTTAGTGTGAAACCCAAGTTAAAACAAATGGGGCTTGTAGTTAACACATCAATTACTGATTGAGCATCCTTTTGCCTTTGTGCTCCTCTGTAATACCTGTCATGGATCTGGCTCTTTGCTAAGGCCAATCAAAGCAAATTGTCAATTTTTTTTTTGCCTGTCTCCACACATTTGCTCTCTCTTAAATACGTGGGGCCTACTTGGAGAAGAAACAATGAGGAAGAAAATTGTTCCAGATGAAACTCCTGTCCTGATGTACAAAGAAAGATATCTAAAAGAGAAATAATGGTTATGCATTTTATTTCTGCTGACAGAAATGTTGGAAATAAGTTTCTTAGTTTGGAAACTTCTGGCAATTTTTGTCTTTGTTTCTTCTTTGTGTCTACAAATTGCTGTGGGTGGTATAAAAAAGACAAATGTGGGAGATAGCTGGTACTGTCTGAAGAACTGCAGCAAGAACTGTAGGGAAATACTGAAATTTCGGATGAATTTTATTTATCAGTTTTAATTAAGGCTCCCTGAAAAGGCAGTTTTTTGTCCAGTTCCCACTTAACCGCCTGAAGACTTTAAGATGCAGTGCTGAGATCAGACCTTCCATGAGCTTTACTGAGGAGTTAAAAATCTCATCCCTGTGTCCTACAGCTTCCTTAATATGTGTTTTATGTTGTATATTCTGGCATCCCAAAGCAGGGTGGGTTTTGGCAGTTGCAGTAATTAGCAAGTAGAGCAGCTCACTCAGCAAAAAAGAAGTGGAAGGCTGCATAAACATTCATGAAGTATTGAAGGAATTTTGTCTTTTTTAATACACTCTGCCAACTCTTATTTTTAATGAAGATTGAAGAATATTGTAATTTCCCTACATATTAAATATTCTGAGATATATTAACTAGTCCTGGGTCTGCAGTCCACTTCCATTGAATGTTTCAGACCAACTTGATGTGTATTAATTTGGACAAAGTGTATTCACAGACCTTTGATTTTGAAGGTAAATTTAATACAGAGCCAACAACAAATCAATGAGTAAGCATGGGGTAGGATAAGAAACACAAAGAAAAACAATTATGTTGTACAGTTTAGAGAAAATTCTGGCCTTTATGTGAGTGGGAATTGAGAGAAACTAATTTGCTTATTTATTTTGCAGGAGCTTAGTTGTTTAAGGCTTTTAGAGGGAATGTAATTAAAACTGGTATTTCAGAGCTGGTTTCTGCACACTGCTCCTTTTCCTCTTCCACTGGAGAGACCTTTATGGATGTGTTGTACAGTGGGTATATAATGGTTTAGGTTGGGCTGATGTATAATTTGAAGTTACCAAGTAGTTACTCTAATGATCACCTTGTAGAAATCTGAACCAGGTACTGTTTTAGCTGTGCTCTTACATCAGGTCTGGATTGAGTCTAATAAATGTGATGTAATAGAGAGCCAGGACAGAACAGCTTATTCATTAATAGGCTGCTTTTAAACGTGAACACTTGAGAGCTTGAATGTGCATTTAACCTCCTACACTTTGTGTGAGTCAGAAGTTTTTTACCATAATCTAATTTTTTTGCATAAAGTAATGATCTTCCCATTCCCAGATGGGGAAATTTATATTAGTTTGACGTTTGAGCGATGTGAATAAAATGTCCACCTACCTGCTGAGTCTAACCTATATTTTAGTTTTGGGTTATAACATAGATATGGGAACAGAAAAAGGTATTCATCAGTAGTTTTGTAACCTTGGAGTTCTTTGACCTCTACTTCTCATGCTGCTGAATGCTGCTATCAACTGTTATTAACAGACTGAAATGCAAAGGAATGTAAAGACTCAGATATATAAAAAGTAATTTTTCTTCCCAGATTTCCATAATGCACCATAAAGTCCAGCAATTTAAAGGCTGCAAGTTAGCTTGGATATGAAAAAAGCAAAATAAAAAATTTAGCAGAAGTAAAATTCAGCTGTTACGAAATGTTACACCATTTATTTCCACTGCATGATTATCCCCTCTTCATTCTTCCCTTATGTTGCCTGAAGACCATCCATGCTACTGATAGTATAGATGATTTTTTCCAGAGATTTAGTGAATCATGAAGTCGGGAGGCAGCATATTTTACATTCTCTGTACTGCAATATTGAACTTTGTGCCGTTCAGTGTCATCAGCTTTTCCTTGTGCACTGATTAAATTGACCTGTTTCCACTTCAGAAAAGCCTTCAAATATTTTAGCAGCGAAGCAGCCGCCATTCAGCAGCAGCTGCCTGTCTGCATGCTGAAGATGTCATCAATAATGCACAGGATAACATCTCCAAGTGAAAGAACAGTAGGATTGGCCTCAATTTTGCCTAATGGAGCATCATCCCCAAATCAGGCAGTGATACCTGCAGCGCTGGCAGCAGCCATGGCATTGAGATGTGGCAGTCTCTGACTCGGAGGCGTTGTGGAAACGTGACAGCGCTTTTGCTTCTTTTCCTTTCTGAAGTCTGCTTTCAGTTGCACTGATTTGAATATTCTTTTCCTGCTGCTCGCAGAGGGTGATGAGACAGGAGTGATGGACAGTCTGCTGGAGGCCCTGCAGTCGGGAGCAGCTTTCAGAGACCGCAGGAAACGAACGCCACGAGCGCAAGGTAGGAGAATTTCTGTCAACTTTGGGCTGTAAACTGAGTGGGCTAAAGTTGTTTGGCAAAGATTTACCCACAGTTTTCACTGGAAACCATTGGGCTGCTCTGGGGCATTGAGCTCCTGTGAAAACCCAGCATGGTCTTTGTGATCATGCGTTTTTAACCTGTAGCTCTGTCTCCAGGTTAACTGTGTGCTCTAAGGGCTCCTGTTGTGTTCAAAATGGCATTTAAACATCCCTGCACTAAGTAGGCTTAATTTTTACAACTGTAAGTAGAATTAATTTGTTGTAGGTGGTGCCATGAAGAATACTAGCTTCTTAACAAATAAGAATTTGAGTGTTCAGCTGATCATCATTTCCAAACACTGCTCTTGGGTGTGTTCTGCTTTGGTAGGAACTTACAGTATTTGTACTTCCAAAAGTAAAAATACATGAAGGTAGCTTCATTCTGCTGAGGAAGACAATAGTATCAGACTGAACTTAGTCTGGTTTATTGAGCAGTTGCTTCTCCCTGCAAAGCTGATTTGGAGAAATCAGAAGTTAATCAGTGGCAGCATTTGCTTTGTTCACTTCTCTGCTTATGATATGCCAATGGTACACAGGTTGTAAAATGCACTTATTCTGCTTTTACTTTTCATCAAAATTCATGGTAACTGTCTCTTGCAATTTTTCATTTGAAACATGTCTTACAGGAAAAAATACAGCTTTAAAAAAATCTACAGTTGAAGGTATTTGACATAAAGTCAAAAGCTTGGTTTGGATATGTTTGGCAAAATAGTCATAAATAAGCCATGTTTATCCACCTAATCCTCAGTGAGCTGTGGTTAGGTTCATGTTGGTTGATGATTTTTTCAGAGTAAAGGTAAATTCTATTACCCTCTTTAGATAGCAAAGATAGTGCATAACTATTTTTAATTTGCTGAACACGTGATTTTATGAAAAAAAATAAAAGTAAGTGACTTAATTTGTTCACACTATGAAGTGAATTCTGCTACAGTTCCAGTACCATTCTTAATTCAGGGCTTGTTTCTGCTCTCAGATCAGATGTGAAAGAGCTCCTCGATCAAAATTTGGTTTTTTCCCTATCTTGAGAAGTATCATTTTGAGAAATGGTTTATCTGTGTTGTGACTTGAGGAGACATTTGTCCCCAAGTGGTGACAAAGCAAAGGTTCCCAGGGACCAGAGGAGATGGCACAAAATCTGCTGCAGCTGAGGAAACCGAGAAGATGATTGAACCTGAGTCAAAACCAGGGAGTCCCCAGCAAAAACAGGGAACAGAGCTAATTAAAAATCCCTTTTACTGATGTTGTTTTATGTAGTTACTTTGACTTCTGTGTTTGAAATGTCATTGGCTCAGTTGATGTTCCAGTGGGGTCTGGTTTTTAAGGAGCTGACTGACCTTGGGGAATTCACTGTGAGAAAAGGGCTGGGTCTTCCATTTCCAAACTCTGGCCAGCTGTTAAGTGGTCTATAAGAGAAGAAGGCCATGATGTAAAATTTTCAGGGGTAGCTAAAAATTGAGAATAGGAGGCAATAAACATTAGTCCCAGTCAAATATCTAATTTAAACTTTCATGTAAATTTTCTCATGTGGTTTAGAAACATACATGATAGTGAGTAACTTGTCTACACACCAAAAGGTGTCTAAAAATGTGGCTGTGACATTTCTAAGCAGTGAATTACAGCATTAAAAACCTGGCACCCTATTTACAAACTTCCACATCTCTCCTTCAAAAACAGAAGGAGCAGTGACAGTTCCCTCAATTGGTGCCACTGTGTCCTGCAGAGTTCCATCCAGACACATTGTAATAAACAATGAACTCCCTGACTCCTCTGGTTCAGTGGAAGGGGGGGAAAAGAAAGAAAATAAAAGCCATGGAAAAAAGAGGTTGGGGGATTTCTGGGCTTGCTGGGTGATGTGGTTGTGATTGGCAAGCACGCAGCAAATGGAGTAATGCAGTCTGTGGGCAGTGCCCAGTGCAGGAGTTGTCTGTACGTGCTTAGAGCTGAACTCCTCTCACTCAACCTGGATTTGGGACAATCATGGGGAAAAAAAAAAAAAAAAAGAGGAAGGTGCTGCTATTTCCAAAGTTAGACTTGTCCAGCAAAGTTTTGGGTTTGAACCTGTTTTGGGTTTGAACTTGTTTTGGTTACACATCATGGTCTGAGAGGAAAATCTATTGTTTTCTGCCTGTTTGGACACAGATGTCATTTTTCTGTGTCAGTTGTGGTTGTAGTTTAGCAAGGAGAAGGAACTACTTCTGCTTGCTTGCTTTTTGTCATTTTGCTAATTACTTGGTCACAGGTGGCTGCTACAGAAAGGCAAAAAACCCTCTCCAAACCCCTTAAAAACCCACAAAGAAAATGCCCCCAAAATGCACTCACCAATACAGTAAGTTCACTTTTGTACATTTTTCATGTACATGCTCTAGATCTGTCTTTTCCCAAACTTGCTTACTTTGTTTGCCTCTTCTCATGGTGAAAATTAAAACTAGAGAGGTTCCACACCCCCACAACGGCTGCAACCAGAAGATCATGGAAATTTAGCTTTTCTTGTATTTTCTTCCAGTGGTTTCACAAAGTAAATTTAACTCAAAAGGAACAAACTGTAGTATCACTACTAGTGGCATTTTTGATCAGTTTGCCTAATACCCCATGTTGCAAAAGAAAACAAGCCAAAAAATGCCCATGTGTGTTCCCTGCTAGCTTTAGGTGAGTGGGTTGGACCTAGGAGGGATTCATTAATTTGGATAACAGAGCTCCAATTACTACAGGCTTACAGCCAGTCATTCCACCTCTTCAGTTTGCCTTTTTTACAGAGTTTGCTGCTGTGCCTTGTAGAATATGTTTGTGCTTACATGGTCATGTCTTTAAAGTATTTCCAGAGTCAGGTTCAGCCTGGGTGAGAGGTGGAGAAGGGAAGGGAGTGGTGCTCTGTTCCTCCAGAACAGCTGCCCTGCACAGGGGGCTGCTCAGCATTGCAGTTCTCCTGCTGGGGAAGAATCAAAGGGTGAAATGTACAGACAGGTTCAGAAAAATAAAACTCATTTCAAATATGTTGAGCTGTGTTCTGTTTGTTTGCTGGGCCTGTAAATGAAAAGCTACACTTTAATGGGTTGCATTACAACCTGAGACTTTTCCAGTAAAAATGGTTTTGTTACCAGGTCATGGAAGTAATAATAATAAATTCCAGCCTCCTCCTCTAGTTCTTCATTTCATTCTGCTCCTATGTGTTCTTTCTTTTGCAGACCTCTCAGTGTGCAGAAACATTGTGTGGTTTCTCTCTCCTGAGCTTGTTATGCCGTTGTTATTGTTTGTGGCCACTGGCTTTTAGGTGGAGAGATTTTCCATTCAGTAGATTGCTTTGCTTAGAGAGGCTATAAAATAATAATTAGAAATCAGTTTCTAGAAATGCTGGTTCCTCTTCCAAAAATCCACTTGCATTTTGCAAGTTTGCCAATATTGGTGTAACAAAGGGCACTGTTAGGTGGCATTTATCACAGGGTACCATTGAAAATCTGCCTCCAGCACTACTGTTGCACAATAATCACTGCCCTTTTTCCTGGCCCTGGGGTATGAAATTATTAAAAGACCAATTCAGGAATAATTTTTCTCTAAATTAGATTAAGCAAATCCTGCACAGAGCTAACTGTTCTGCTAGGGGTCTTTCTAGTCAGCTTCAAAGTTTTTTGCCATGGAATTTAATTTCTTTGAGAAATGTTCATAGCCAGTGCCCTCTCCCATACATACAAACTCTGGCAACCTCCCTGATGCTCTGGGCTGTTATTTCTGTGGCTTTCTCTCCTGGGAATGCAGTGCTATAAGGGACATGGAAGCAGGATCTTCTGCACTAGATCTCACTGCATTTGTCGAGTATTTCCTGTGCTCTCTTAGTACACATTTTGGATTAGGTTTTAATTTATGCATCAAAATCAAATCCATTGCTACCCTGTCATTATTTCCAAACTAAGAGTATGCCTTGAGAGTGAAAGGGACACAATGAACCTCCCTGATTCAGTTTCAGCATCTGATTTGAATCTTTGATGGAGCCATCTCAAGGGCTTCCACTCCTTGTTTTAACTTTTTGAAGAGAAAAAGTAGTTGTGGTAAGAGTGTTACTACTTTTTAATGATTTTTTTATAATTTTCATGTGACATTCAGACATTTTTAATTTAAAATGTGGGTATAAGTAGGTCCATATTTTAAATTGCATCAGAATTCTAATTAAAGGCTATAGTTTTAGGAATATTGTGTCTTCTGCTTGGACATACAGCTATGCTTAAAGACTCACTCTTGCTTATCTACCTGGCTAAACTAATTTTGCCTTTGCAATGATTACATTAAATAAAATCTTGAGGGGTAGTTGAGCTTCTGAGTGCACAACCCTCATTTACCTGAACCACATCCAAATAAAAACCTTCAGTCAAAGCAAATTTGCTTTCCTGAAAGCATTGTCAGTCATTCTGTATGTGACAGTTGTCTAAATCAGCTAGGTTTTGATGTTTCCATCTGTGAATTGATGAGAATATTATAAATGTTAAAATGCAAGGATGTGAGAGGTGCACTGAATTTGTGCTCAATAAAATATCTATCAGAGGAACAGTGCCATGATCCTTAACATCAAATATCTGTTATGGAGCTGGAAATATCCATTATGGACTATAAAAATTTAGTCTCAAGTTTAAAAATCAGTTTGTATTTTACACTTATTTCTTCATCTTTTCAAACATTTTTACTTTTAGGAGCTGAGTATTTAAAAATGTATTTGCTATTCAGTTGTATAATGGAGGTTTTATGCTTACAGTCAGGTAATGTGGACTAATGAGACTCACACATGATCCAAGTGCTTCAAAATTACCACATCTATAACAGCAAGAGCTAAACAAGATCACCAATAATAAATTTACTCATTTTGCTTTCACGGCATTATTGTGGATTTAAGTTTGCTTTTATTTCTAAATATAAATATGGGCACCATTCAAATCGAATCTCAGCAAATTACCTGGGTCCTGAGAGCTCCATAAACAGTCCCAAAGCTGTTTAAAAATAGGTATTTGTGGTATAATCTATTTTTACTGTCTCTGCGTTTTGTCTTACGGCTTTTGTAATTAAAGGAGTAATGTTAGATAATTCATTTTTCTGGTGGCCTGGCATGACAGAAACAGCTTTACTATGTGGAGATTTCACTTGGCAGTGGGAGGTGTCCCTCCCCATGACAGGGGGGTTGGAAATAGATGATTTTTAAGGTCCCTTGCAGCCCAAACCCTTCTATGAGATTTCAGAGGAATTCTCCTTACAAGCAGGATGGAGGAGAAGTGAAAAAGGGACTGAGGAAGGCTCCAGCCTGCTCAGACTGCATTCTCCAGGTTTTTAGATGGACAGCACCTCTGAGCATGCAAGGAATGAAGAGGCTCTAGAAACACCTCAGGACCACTGACTGGGTGGACAGAAAGACAGAAATTCGAGAATTCTGTGCATTTGCATAATTGCTTTCACCTCTGTTGCTGTGTTACCCTTCTCCAAAGCAAGTGCTGAGGATTGATTTGTTGTCTTTAAAATTGATTTTCTGATCTTGGTATGCACAAGATTGTTTGTGTGTTGACCTAGAGCATGTAAAGTGTTTATAAATGTTTGGTGAACTAGACAGACACAGAGAAATGGGACTGTGAGCTCTGCACTTCATATCTGTTGCTGCTGCTCTGTCTAAATCTAAGTTGTTGTTTGCCATTTAATGTATTCTTATTTTCCAAGACAAGAATTTTACCTGAATAGATGAAAATGTGCCATCCAATGGCAAAGCCCTGTGCACATGCTGCAAAATGTCCTTCAGAAAGTTACTGTGCTATGTAATTGGAGCTGATTACCTCTGAGTTTGTTGTTTGTCTAAAGCATTTAATCACTTACCCAGGCTGAAGAGAGTTCTGTACCCCTTGCTTTTATTTGTGTGCTTCAGAGTGCATTTCAGTGGAGTGGGAAAGTTTTCCCTATAAAGTATCAGAGTATTTTTTCCAAATTCCAGCATTTTCAAAAATCAGCGCTGGTGTTACTTTACTCATCAAATTGTCCTGAGATCCAAAAATAGAAAATTGTAAATTTTTGTGCTTTTTGAAGTAAAAACCTGTTGTCCATGAATGATGATGGGAGTTCATGGAAGCACTGAGGATTCTCCTGCAGCCTCGTGGCATTTGCAGGCTGTACCACAGAACAGCTCAGCTTGTGCCAGACAAGCGTGGGACTGTGCCAGTTGCTCCAGACCTTGAAATTGAGTGTTATATTTAATTTTAAATTTTGATACATGTTTGTATTTATTTATATTTTTTCTTTAGAGTTGTTTGTGTCTGTTTCATCACAGGACACATGTCTGCTCATGCCCAGAACAGCTCTAGAGTCACAGAGAGGGTTTATTATGGAGCTTCTTTCTCTTGGACTTGACTTGGCACTGTTGCTTCTGAACCTTCTAAAATCCCTTAGAATTCCAAAAGCCTTTTTGAATGTCCTGTGTTGTGAAATAGATTTTTAGAAATAAAACAAAGCTTTTCTGAGAACTGGGGAATTCTTCACAGTAAGCAGCCTCTCAAAGAGTGATCCAGGAGGAGGCTGCCAAGGTCACATGGGAGGATTTTGTATGAGCTGGAAGTCACCCACCGTTGTGAATTTATTTATTTTTTAATTCACACTGAATCTGAAAACTGTTCTATTTTAATGAGCTATGTCCTGCTAGATGGGAAGGCCTCCATTTCCAAAGATTGATAGCTGAGTTTTTGCTACATCTTTATGCAGTAGCTGAAGTTAGAGGAACTTCTTTTACATGCAGAGAAAGGATATTCATGCATTAATTTACCAACTACACGAGTAGTAATGAACGATATGCAAGGCTAACTTAATTTGCATTTGGCCATTTGAATTTTCTTTGTCAGTGCTGACACTGTTATCATGCAATTATTGTGAAACACTTCTGTTTGAAAAATTTCCTCCCACAGTACTGTTTACTGAGGTAAAGCACATTGGCTTTAATATTTTAATATATACATAATGAATGGAAAGGGAAGAGATGAAAATCACTGTTGCAGTGTGTGACTTAGGAGGGGATTAATTTGAGTGACCTTAGGTCCAAATGGTTATTTTGTAGATAGGAAGGCTTCCTGTTCCATCCTGCTCTGGGCACACGGTGTAGAATTGACAGTCCCCCAACCTCAGCACCGAGAGACTGGCCCAGAGTTCATAATTGTGGCTGTCATCTGAACTGTAAGAACTTAATTAGTTTCCTTCCTGCAAAGACAATATTTACCCTGTGGGTTATGACGTAACAGAGAAAATCATGAAACTTCTAATTTTCTTGTTGCATTAGCAGGAGAAAACAAGGTTCTCTGTTCAACACACCCAAAATCACAATGCTCAGCTGGAGAGTACTGACAGCATCTTAGCAGCAGCTACACAGCGATAGTCAGGCTCTGGTGTCACTCTGGGAGAAGCCAGGATCTCAGGCGCTTGCCTCAAGTAATTTTATTTTCCTGATGTTTTTAGTTTATTAATCTGTGAGAAGGTAAGTTAATCTGAGACAGGGGGACAGTGGCAGGGGGACAGGTTGAGGCCAGCAGTCCCTGGGGAGAAGCTCTGCAGAGGAGGACCCCACACATGCCCTGGACAATGCAGCCTGTGTTCTGTGCTGAGACCCCTGCTGTTATCGGGGTGCTCATGAGAGGTGTGCTGCTCAAAACCAGAGCTTCATCTTTGCAGCCTATTACAAGTGGAAAGCATTACCAGCTTTGTGGTATAGATTTTGTAGCATCACCTCGTCCTCAGTTTGATTGCTTTTGTGCTTCTGTGAATTTTGGAGAAGGTAACTTTAGGGGAGGTATTTTGTGTCTTGGCGGGTTGGTGGCTGGTTTTGTAATATGATTTTTTGCATCTTTTTAAAAAGCATCTCTGGCCATTTATTCACAATATCTTTGGCTTAAAAGCCTGCAGGCCTGACTTTGATGCACTTTGTCAGGGTGCATCCAGTGTTGTGCTGCAGGCAGGTTGGCCATGCTGAGACCTGGTCAATCATCATTTCAAACCCAATTTCCTGTCAGTATCTCTGTTGCATTTCTGAAACTGCAGCACAGGTGGTTCACCTAATTATTGCACATTATTGCCTCACCATAATGTAGCTGAGCTGTTACATTTGCAATGTGTGTAGTTCCAAAATTGCTCTCACATCCATGCTGGTTAATTGTAGGACATTTGCATTGCTAGGTTGTTTCAGCTGGAATGTTGTTATATTTTAAAGGGTCCTGCAATTAGGGTGAAGTTATTTTTAATGATGACTAAAAGCAGATGTGAGATATTGATGATGTACATTAATAATAATTCTAATAGTCCTTTATTTTGAGTAACTAGTTTCAAATCCTTGAATTGCCTCTATTCTGTAAAAGCCAGAGACCAACCTTGAACGAGTTGGTTTTATTTAGCCATCTTCAAAACACTGCAGAAGGGAACCTTTGATACGATTTGTTGTGCTTGTCTCAGGAGAAGTTCTCTGCATGTTGCACACCTGATTTCTCTTTTGGAGGAAAAAGTGATATAAAAGGCTTTGATAGAAGATTTTGTAAGAACATTATCACTAATCTATCTATTAATGTGTGCATTAGCTCATCTCCTTTACCCTCTCATGGAAGTATATAATGTCATAATATTGGTATTTAAAATCCATGTACATACTGTACGGTGTCTTCCAGATGGATGTTTAAAAATAACAAAGTTACTGGAGTTCTTTAGATCTGTATTATATTCACTTCTCATTTTCTCTGTGATTTCTGGTTTTTTTCCTTCCGTTTTTTTATTGCATTGGGTATTTCTTCTGTTGTTGAAGAAGATTCTATTTAAATAATTATAAGGCAAGTATATAAAATTTTACAACACTGTCTATGTGCCTGTAATTCCATGAATATATTACTGAAGTGGAATGTCAGCCTTCTGCATTTTTCCCTACAAATTTAAATTACAAATGAAAATAGACATACCACACTGAAATAGGGAAAATGTTCAGTCATTGTGAGGGCGATTTTATTTTCATTTTGAAGGAACACATTTCTAAAATAATAGCCAAAAAAAGCCATTATTGCCAGTATTCCCTCAGGAGAGGGAGAAATAATTCAACTTTGAGGGACACAGGGTTTTCTGTTTTGTGATCAGGTTACGCTGTCAGCTCACCTGGCTTTAAGCTCTGTAAGAATTATGTACAAAACAATGGGATGGAGGACCCAAAAGGTCCTTATGACTTCATAGAGCAGAATTTGAGTCTGAGAACAAAAGCAAATTCCACTGTTAGTCGGGGCTGATTAAAACCAGCAAGATGTTGAATCAACAATTTGGAAATTAATTGCTTCCTTACAAAAAAACTCAAACCAAAACAAGAAAAACCACCTAGATCTGATGATTCACTCCTGAAAAAATCCTTTATCACTCCTGTCAGACATTCCAAAGATGACTCGCCATTTCTTTACACATAAAACCTGTTCATTGCAGGATGGATTTGACAAAAGCTTATTTTATTTTTAAATCTACTTTACTAGAGTGAAAACCTTAAAGGGAGATTTACTAGAAGTTTCACTTTTTTTCTGCTAATGGATAACCACTCAGAGGGAAGCTGGAATTATGTTTATGGAGTCTTTTGAATATTTACTTTCTGTTGAAATAATAAAGACACTATTACTTAAGGAATATATATTTCAAAAAAAGTTCTCTCTTCACCGAAGGCAATCATGATTTTGTTTTAAAGGAGTAGCAACTTACCATCTAAGTGAGCAGATCTGAATCTGAGTTGTAACTAAACTTCTTAGGAAAATCTCCTAAAATGTGTTGGTAAAGAATCAGAAAGTTCTGTAGCACTGAGTGGGGTGGATTTAGGGAGATGTGTGAACCTTTAAAAAGCTGTTTGAGCAGTTTGCTGGAATTGCATTTATGCTAAAGCCCTTAGTGGTAGGAAAGTAAAGGATGAAAATTCCAAGACCAGGCAGTGCAGTGGACCCCAGCCCGCAGAGGAGCTGCTCTGCCTGGAGGGAGGGGCTGTCCAAGGGCTGCAGAAGTCTGTAGCCCCAGCCATGCAGACTGAACTGGGGGGCAAAATCACAGCGTGGGAGAGAAGCACAAAACCCTCGAGTCCTTGCCTGAGCCCTGCTGCCAGCCCTGGTGCCCAGCCCCTGCAGGCGTGGGGAGCAGGGCCGGGGGCTGGTGGCCGTGCAGGGCTGGCCCTGTCCTCTGAGTGGCCACCCTTTGCAAACACCTCAGGATTTCAGTACACACTGAGACCTTTCTGGCTGGGTGAGGTGGTGTGAGAGCAGTGTGTGTGTGTGTGCAGATTGGTGGGAAGAACCTCCTGAACAGCCTCAATCCCCTGCAAGCTCTTGGGGTTTTGTTTGTCTTCCAGACCAGCAGAAAGCTGTGGGTTTTTGCTTTGCTGGCATTTCCCAGGAACATTTAATGTTTAGAGAGCTCTCTGAAATGGTGTCTGTGACTCTTTGGCACTGAAGCTTCACAAGGTATCAAGATTGTTTTTGAATTATCACTGATGGTTTTCTAGATACAGCTCATTGCCTGCCATCCTTGGGAGGTTTTTTTCTCCTGCAGAGCTCCAGCTCTGCAATTTCCTGGGATGGTTTCAGCCTTGCTTTGTCTGCACACCTGCCCTGTTATTTCCTTTCAGGATGAATACAATAACTGTCATAAATAAAAGTAAGACTTAACATTAAACAAATTATTATAGGGCAGGAGAGATGAGTAATAAAAAAAAGCACCTTGTGTTTCTTACTAAGCAATTGTTCTTTTTGAAACCCCTTGGAGCACCACAGTTACTGTGCTGGGGCAATTCTTCTCTTGCTTGCTGTCCAGTGCCTGATTTTGGAGCACATTTTGCCCTGCAGATGTCAGCAGAAACATCTTCCAGCCAACTTTCAATTCTTCTGTGTGGCTGGAATCCCTGACTTAAAAAAATCTGTTGTCATTTTCAGGAAAGCAAAGGTTTAATCTGTTTAAAGTCTCTATAACTGGAGGTAAAATTTTATTTAAAAAAAATTATTTAAAAAACCTCACAACCCAAACAAAAAAAAACAACAAACCCACCCATAATCTTTGTTTAGGGCCTTCAGCTCCTGGAAGTGTCCTCTGACCCATGTAGTCATGAATTGAGTTGGTGGCAAACTCAAGAGGATCGTTACAACAGGACAGAAATAGTTCTAACCTTGATGTTTTTGGTGGTTTTTCCAAGCACATCTCCCATGCCCTGCAGATTCTTTGCAGTTCTTGTGTATTGAAGAACAAAGAGACCAAATTCATGCTTGCATATTCATGTCTTTTGTTTCAAAGAGGCTCATGGATGATGGGAAAAAGGGAGAAATTATCCTAAAGCTGCCACAAGATCAAAATATCTCAAAGATGATGCAAGAGGATTCTTAAAGGATCACTGAAATACTAATCTGAGAGAAAAGTTTCTGCAAAATATTGATGATAAGGCAGTGTTACTCTGAGAATTACGTGTATAGAAGTGCATCCCTGCAAGAGAATCTGTGGATTTTAAGTGTGTGTTATCATCTTTAAACACAATGGCTGCAACTTTAGATTTCTGGGGACTTTTAAAAAATTAACTTACAAAGGAACCTATTAAAAGGATAGAGGGTAGAGTACATTTGAAAAGTATTGTTTGAACAGGTTGTTTCCTAGCATAAAATAACTTTTGTAGGGTTTAGGACTGGAGAATTGGAATATGGCACAGCTTGTTGTAAATGAAAATAGGAGCTCTTAAAAGAATGTTTTGGGGGTTTTTTTCCCTATTATTTCCAAGGATTAAGGATGAATACAGTAGAATGAATGTCAACAAGCAGAATTATGAACTTCTTATTAGACTTCCTCAGACAATAACTATACAATACTTTTAAATTTGAGTGACAACACATTACCAGGTTCTTGTGTTTAACTTCATTGATGTTCTAAGGAGTGCCATGAACCCAGATGGAAGCTGGGATCTGCTTCTGCTCCAGCAAAGTATTTAATGGTCCATTATTCCATTTATAACATATGAAGATATATTTCTTCCTAAAATCTTTTTTTTACTTGTAAGTGAACAAAAGGCACTTTAATCTCAATAGAAACCTCTGAATGCAAGAAAGAAATAAAAATTGCAGCTCCAGCTATTAACAGGTTGTATTTAATATGGAAACCAGAAACACTTGTAGGAATGTTTAGACGTGAACTCAATTATTTGATTACAAAAGCAGTGGCAAATAGAGAGAGAATCTGAACAGAAGTTCTGTTTAAAAAAAATAAATAAATCTTTTATCTACAAATCAAATTAACAGCTGGTGTTCTGTGCAGATTGTATCAGGAATTGAAAAGCATAGAGGGTTCTGGTTTATCTTACTGAAAATGGGCTCAGCAATGTGTTTTATGGATGTGGGTGGTGAAATGATGTGAGCTGGAGTGATAGTGAACAGGAACAGCAGCTCTGGGTGTTTGAGAGCCCAGTAAGTGTTGTCAGGCGAGTGCATCATCACCTGGAGAGGATGAGTACGTGTCAGTCTGATACTGTGAGCTGGGTGACCCTCATGGGGCCACCACGACCCACACCTGGAGCTGGTGTTGTTGTAGGAGAAGCTTTTCCATAGCTGGGAAAGCTTTTGGGGTTTTCTGCAATGCAGAGGGAGCAGGAGGCTGCAATTTGCCCTCCTCCTTTCTGTACAAATATTGATCAGTGAGGAGCAGGAACAGAACTCGGCGATTGGACAAAGACTCTCCCATCACATTCTTTGTTTCAAGTGCAGTTTGGAAACTCTCCCTGCGTGGCCAAGAGCAGCTCCACCTCTCCTGTATTACATATTTCCTGTTCTTTTTTGAGAACCTGATTTGCAAATCAGTGCAGACAAAGGAGAACAGTTCGAGGAGTCAAAGGCAGAGTTACAGCCATGACTCTCCAGGCACTGGAGATTCCTCTTCGCCCTTAACGATGCTTGCCCTTGTTATGCATCACCTATTCCAACAAGAGCACTTCCACACTGCTGCAAACTGCATGATAAACTTGGTTTTTTAAATTTAAAATTATCTCTTTTTGTTTTCCAAAAGTCTTTCTGCGATTATGATTTTAGATTAATTTTTTTCTTATGGATATGAATATCTTTATAATAGACTTCAAGTGTAACTCCTGTTCCCCAGTATTTTTTTCCTTTCTTTAAAACATGATATAAAATAGAGAAGCGCTGGAAAATACGATGTTTATGGGACTGTGTAGCCTTTTGATTCCACTTTAAACTCCTTTTTTCTGTGAATAGATATCTCACAGAAGTCACAGAATATTCTGAGTTGGAAGGGACCCACCAGGATCATCAAGTCCAAGTCTTAAGTGAATGGGACTTACAAGGACTGATCCCAGAACTTTGGTGTTTTAGCACCAGCTGAGCTCATCTCTATTTAGATATGTGTATATTTTTAGTTATTTATTTTAATGTCTGTTTTCGAAGGGGCTTCACCTTGAGCAATTGGCACGAAAAGGTTGCATTTGATATTTTTTTAAGAAGAAATCTCTCACAATAGCTTGCTGTTACTATCAGTACTTCAGGTTAAGTGTAAATACTGTGGGCTCTGGCTTTAGCCTTTTGAAAATTATTCAATATGAATTTACTGTAATGATGGGCTAATTAGTTAAAGTTCACTGAGTTTAGCTAAACATACAGTGTTTGATTTAGAGAGATAAATCTGTGGTCTGTCAACCTTTTCAGACATAATCCTACTTTCAACATTATCTGACAGGTAGTCAGCCCGTCAGGCCCGGGGATGTGCTGCAGAGCAGCTCAGCTCTTCACTCTTGACTAGTCATTTATCTTATGGAGCATAATTCACAACTGGCAGATGGGAAGTGGGGAGCACCCAAGGAAATGTTTCAAGCCTTCCTTTCCTTCTTTCATGCAGTAGGAAATGGTTTGTAGATGTGGCTGTAACTCCCCTTTGTGTGTTTTGGGGTTTTGGTTACTGTAAACTCTCTTTGTCCTGCATATTCTGAAATATGTGCTTAGAAATGCCCTGTTACAAATGAGACTCTGCAAGCATTTTGCATTTTTTTGGATACTGTGTAATTCCAAAAGGTAATTTCAGAAATGTCTTCACAAGTGAGGCATTCACACTTTACCAGACCAATGAAAACCCCCAGACCTCATTTAGCTAATCTATGGTATCTCTGGATGGTATTTTACTGGAAGGAAAATGAGTTGTTTCTGAGGATCTGTTGTAGTCCCAGGCATACAGAAAGATGAGTTTAAATCAATCATTTACTAAAGACTATCCCTGTCAGTGGGGAGATAAAAGTCAGTGAGAGCAGGGTCGTGGTCCTCAGGTTCCTGTGCTGAGGGGCGAGCTTGGGCACTGGATCAAAGCAGCTTTCTTGAGAGAGCATCAAAGCCCCCAGCAGCAAAACCCCCTTTTCTCTCAGCTGCTCGAGTAGTCTGACCCAGGAAGAACTTGCTCCTTGGCTATAGACAAAAGCAGTCATTTAAAAAACCCCCAAAAAGAACAAAAGGACCCACAAATGTCATCTTGTACACAGAATTTGCTGACAATTCGTTGCAGGAATTCTTTCATTCTAGCAAACAAATAAATTGGAGGGCACTCCTGGGAAGAGCCCTTATGGTTTGAGGAGAAAATGGCACTGCCTGGATTCTGGTTTGCAATGAAAATTAACATTCAACAGATGAATAACTGAACTGACTGACTTGTACGAACTGAAAGCTTATCCCTTAAATATTTGATGGACCTGTAAGCACATGAAAATTGTAATGGATTGAAGTGATGTCACCAGAAGTGCTGGGGCTGGGCAGAAGGGCCCGGGAAGCTTTTCCCAGTGGTGTCCGTGTGCTGCCCACTGGGCCCGTGTGTCCATGGACACCACTAGATGGAACCATCAACCCTCCCTTCCTGACAGCATCAAAGCTCTCTCTCAACTCAAGAATCTTTTCAAAGAACGTAAGTAAAGATTTTTTGCATTGTTTTTTTGTGTGTCTGTGAGGGAAGAAATAAACTGCTCCCTCCGTGGCTGAAACAGTTTTTACTGAAATAGGCATTGCAATCTTTTCTGTATGACCACTGTGATTATATACCCTGGCAGTAATGCAAACTGTGCAGTGTTCTCACCCCAGAGTTTTTGGGTATGTGTCCCAGTTCCTGTCTAAAATCCCCTTTCATAGTGTACAATCAATTCTCCAAAAATTAAGCTGAGCTTTAATAGAAATTGCATCCTTTGTAGGTTTTTGAATGAGTAGTGTCAGTGAAGGAGAGCATGAGAAAGACATTTTTTTAGAATCACATTTTGTATTTATATGCCTTAATTCTCTTCTTAGCAAAAGAATAAATGGTTTTTCATTAGGGAAAGCATGAATTTGAAATATGACTGTGAGTAAGGGATAAAACTTCTTTTTTTTTTTCTAATTTCCTATGTTTGCTTGCATTGTCCTATATTGTAGCTCTTAGACATTAGTCCTTCCATACAGTAATTAATCTTTTAGTGCTGTCACAAGGCTGTGCTCGCTCCAACTGCAGAGCCCTGACACGTTGCTGGAAGTGGGGATCCGTTGTGAAATGATGCAACAGCAGTCAGAATAATTGCACCTTGAAATTGGGAACATCTAGGAATGGAAATGGTAGTTTGTCACTGTTCTTTATTTTTCACTGACAGCAGTGACTGTAGAAAAGATAAGCAGAAAAGAGAACTTTTATGGTGAGAATAGTTCCCTATGTCTTATTTTCTCTCGTGTGTTGGGCTTAGCAAAGGGGAAGCTTTTCATGTGGGGACCCACAGAATGCAGCTGCAGACAGCAGGGGGAAGAGTTTGGTCAAATTGCCACTCCAACAAACATCTATAAAACAAACCAAAAAAATTTACATTACCAATGACAAATCAAAGCTGAAAGTTCGCCTTGCCTGTTGTCATTCATTGCCATTCATATTTAGGAAGCAGACTGCTGTGATAATTGATTTGATGGTCCAGCTTGAGTGGAAGCACTTCTGGGCATAGCAGGCCTCAGAGATGCCAAAAAAGAAGAAAAGGTGGGAATGAAATAATGCACTACTTTCTCCTCAGAGGCATGTGGCCCAGTTTTTGAGAACAGAAAAACATGCTTTAGAAGAAGGAAGAACAAAACTTAGTAACTCAGTAGTAAGTACAAAAATGACCATATAGCCTCAGTCAGATAAAAATAGGCATTCAGAGACAGACAATGAGTGTACATATTTTACTGGCAGGTGAATAATAGGAGAATGCTGTGGAAATAATCTGATTTTTAACGGACTCTGTCCAAGGGAGTACCTTTCTTGCTTCTCTTTTTGTGTAACAACAAAAGAGGCTCCCTTTCCTAAAAACACAGACACAAAAAAAAAGCACCCAAAAAACAGTGTTTAATTTTCTTAAGCTTTTCAAAGAGGAATTGATAGTTCGGAAGAAGGAAACAAATGCAATTATTGAATTTGAAAGGCAATATGTGTGCTTGGATTATGTGAACTCCCATTGGGTTTATTTACTTCAGGCATGGGTGATAATGAGGCTTGTCCCTGTATTTCTGGCCATGGGGCACTGTTCACCCACAGCCTCCTGCTGATATGAGTAACTCAGGGCACTGAAGTGCTAGTTGAGGAAAAAAAGTAGATTAAAAAACTTTTGTATTCAGTGCTTAACCTCTTAATCACAACTGCCAGCACCCTTTCATCGATTTAAAGGCCCAAACAAAACCAGATAAGACTTGTGCTATTGAAACACAAAACTGTAATCAGAACTGGTTTGTCTTTTGAGTGATGCTTATCTACTTGCAAAACCAGTGTGGTCCTTCAATTTGCTGAACTCTTTATTCATAGTCCTGAATCTTTTATCCAGGGCAAAGCAGAAGTAACTGAAATGTACCAATAAAGATTGAAAAGAGCTCGATGAAGTAGCAGGAGGCTGTAAGTGTGCTGTTCCAGGTCATACATGAATATTGCTCTCTCTGATTTTTGGGGCTTGGGAAGGACCTTTCCTGCTTTTATGAGATGATAGTTGGTGTAAGCACACAATACATCCTACACTTGGACAAGATTCTGTGAAAGCATACTAATTTATTAGAGAATATATCAAATTTTCTTGTTTATATGTTAGGATTTTTAAAATGCCTTTTTTTTATATTGGAAGCAGAAGTTCAGAGTTTCATAAGCCATTAAGCATCTGAAAGTGATATAACCCCATACTCCATTATTCCTTTGAATTCTTCTTGCTTTCTATCTACTTATCTGTAAAATTTCTTTTTAAGTACCAAAACACTCCATTAAATTGATGGATAGGCAACATCACACGTGGCAGATGCTTGTGCTTAAAGGAAATGCTGTTTGTGCTGTTTGTGCAGAAGAAAACTTCTCTGAGAAGCCTTGAAGTGATGCTGAAATTCAGGCGGGACATGTGTCTTGGTCACAGGGAGCTCAAGTGGGGCTGCAAGGAAGGAGGGACAGGTGGGAGTTGCAGAGTTCTGATTCAGTGGGAATTCACGCAGAGCACTGGAAGGTGGCAGCAGGAAGAGTGATCAGCTGATGAGGAGAATGCCTGGATTGACCTGATTCTGGATCACTGGTACTTCACTGCTGAGTCAGTCTGGATCTGCACCACAGGTCAATTTTCTGTTACTCTGAAATGTGCAAATTGGCCCCCATGTTTGTGGGGAAGTGTGTGATTCTTTTCAGGGTGCTTTGAAGACATTTGTGACAAATTAGTGTATTTCCTAAGCACATGGATCCTGGTCAGTTTGTCTGAGCTGGAACCAGGAAAGTGCTTCCTGCTGAGCACACTGCAGTAAATATTGTCAGACCTTGATTAAAAGATAATTTGAGTCATTTAGATTTTTAGTGCAAATTCTGTGTGAGCCATTGTGGTGTGTTAGTAATGATTAGTAATTAATTTTATTCTATTTTCCAATTGGTCAGCATCTCCATGCCTCACTAACTGCATGCTCCTGCCTCTCAGGCAGATCTGGTCATGACCTGCACAAGTCTGGAGGCCAGAGGACATCAGGGAATGGCCCAGGCTGGGTGTTCAGGCTGGAGAGCTCTGCCTGCACATGGAGTATTGCAGGAGCTCTCTGACCCTGTGTGCACCTTGGTGTGCCTGCTGGCCCTGCCGTGGAGCCTGCAGTGGGGAGCCTGGCACAAGAAACCAGGAGACCTTCTCACAACTAAGTGGGTTTTCCACTCTATTATGTGATTTCCTCATAGCGTGAGGGTAGCTGGAATTGCACAGGTAAAACCCTTTCCATCCTTTGAAATACCCTTCCTGTGGCCATCTTCCTCCCCACAGTGGTCACTTATGTTGTGCCTGTGTTCAAAGGATCATGGAAAAGCTCTGTTCTGGAAGGGGCTTCGAGGTCATCTCATCCACCCTCCTGCCTAAAAAAGGGCCACAGACGAGGGGCTGCTTCCCTGCCAAGCTGTCCTGAGTATTTCTAGTAAAAAAGCTTCCAGCAGTTGTCTGGGAAGCGTGTGATGTTTAATGGTTGCCACGGTGGAGCTGGAATTCACCCTGAGGAGCTCTGCCCTTTTGTCCCTTACCCACCACACACCCTTGTGATGGCAGTGCCTGGTCTTCCCTGCAAGCACCACGTAGGGATTCAGGTGGCTCTTCCTCAGTGTTAGGCAGAGCCCAACGTGATTGCCACATGTCCTGTAACTGGTTAAATGTGCTTTCTGTGCTGTCACATCATTTTTAATAGTCATAGGGAACTGCTGCATCATAAAAACAACCCGTCCAAAGCTCTGCTCAAAGCAGAGGAGAGATCAGCACAAAAGCACCTTATTTAAAAAGGAAGAAGCTGTTGGAAGGTGACAGCTGGAATTCCAGTGCTTAATCTGTGTAATTAAAACTTTTCTAAGGAGCAGGAAAAGCAGGTTGGACTTGAGGTAGTTTTAGGAGTTTAATTAGCAAGGTCTTTTTGAATATTAAGAATGCCTTTGAAGGATAAAGTTTTAAAAAACTAGTTCAGGGCTTTCAAACAGCATAAATTAAGGCAGAAACTTTCTTTTTACACATCCTCAAGATGCAGACAGAGTCATCCTCCCTAACCGTGCCATTTCCTTCCATCAGAAAGATAATCATCCATCCTCCTCAATGTCTGATCTTCACAAGGATTTATTAGCTTGCTAACAGTGCAGTGGTGATTTAACTGGAAATAATATTTTACAGGAGTTTTTTTACACATTCACTATTGCAAACACTAAAGTCAGTAGCTCTTAAGTCATAAACTGAGTTTCTTCCTGGGCCGGGTACTGCGATATATTACCAATATTGAAAACGGCAACCTGCGTATTTCAAGGTACAGCCATAGAATTATGGGGTGCTTTGGGTTGTAAGGGAGCTTAAAGATCACCTAAACCATTGCAATGCCCCTGCCCCCCCTTCCACCAGCCCAGTTTGCTCAAAGCCTTTTTTTAACCTGGCCTTGAGCACTCCAGGGGGAGGGAGGGGGGCATCTACCATCTCGTAGGGCATCTAGAGCCAGTGTCTCACCTCCCTCACAGCAAAGAATTTCTTCCTAAAATCCAGTCTATCCCTGCCCTCTGTCAGCTTGAAGCCACTGCCTGTGTCGTGTCACTCCATGTCCTTGTCACAAGTCCCCCTCCAGCTCCACTGGACCCCTTTAGGCCCTGGAAGGGGCTCTGAGGTCTCCCTGGAGCCTTCTCTTCTGAAAGTTCTGCCTTTTTACAAGGGAATGCAGCTGAAAATACAGCCTTGCTTGTTCTCACACAGGTCTGGTGGATTTTTCTAAGCATTTGCCAAGAAATAAAACTTGAGTACACTGAAAATTTGGGGCCGTATCTCTTAAAACAAATGGAGAGTATGGGCTTGTTCTGTTCATATTTTATATGGGTTTATGCTTTGTTTTGTGAATGCACTCACTTTCACGGGAAAAAAGAGCTCTGTGTTTCTTTTACAAAGCTATGTGGGCAAAATTTAGAAGATGTACTTTACTTTTACTTACTTTTTATTAGTTTTGACGTACTTAGCTCTTACAGAATTTCTCACCTGTGAGCTGTTTTAAACAGCTGTTACAACACCAGAGTGCATCTTGACATAAAACTAAATTAATTCATGTGGTATATTACCTGTGGGTTTAGAAAGCAAATCAACCCAAGAATTATCTATCAGCAATAAATATATCGGAGCAAGACACACTCAGTGAATGGCAGTAAAGTTCTTGTGGTATCTTTAAACGTTGTTTAAAGAGGAGTGCACTGCTCTTTCGATGTGAACTCCAGAGGAACTGCAGAATTTTATAGGACTCAGTCATTCACAGGGCATTATTTAGGTGTATTTTAGTAGAACATTCCAATCTGTTGAGCATTTAGCTTCTCAAATGTCAAGTTTAAAAAAAAAAAACAAATACAACAGGCTTCAAAAACACTTGATGAAGAGTCAAAAAATCCAGCTCTGAAAAGGAAGATGAAGTTATGAGTTAGTATTTGACTTTTTACCTCTGCCCAGTGGTGAATTATTTAGAAGTGTTACCCTGATTGCTTCATGAATCAGTACTTATCTTACTCTTTAAAAATGCATTGTTCTAGAAGCTGTAGAAATTCATAAACAGAACTGTCCAGAAATAAAATGCTCTGCTTCTACAATGATGGGGCTATTATGGTTCCGAGTTAGAGGAAACAAATGACAAAAACCAAATAACAAGAAAACCCAAGCCTGAAATTCATTATAAAACAATGTAAAAATACCATCATTTAATGGCAGTATTAAACCTTGGCCTTACAGCAGAGTAATTCTCACAGACCTGTGTTGGATGGTGCTGGTGGAAGGGCACATTGCAGTTGTGGTCTCAAACAAGGTCCAAGGATGAGAGTTTGTTAACCCTGAGAGCCGCAGCTCCAGCCCAGTTTGGCCCTAGAGCTGTGCAGATTATTTATCAATTAAAAGGATGTTTGGCTTACAGTGAAAGCCTTCATGGTTTGTAATTGAAGTATATGGAAGAAATAGTGTCAAGCATGAAATAATTTATTCATTTGTTCAGAGTGTTGTGAGGTTTGTGGTAATGCAAAAAGAAACACAACCTTGTTGTGGAGCATATGTCACGGCTCTTCTCTATTATACTTCAGTTTCATTATTTAGGATTTTTGGATGCCTTTTCTTTTGTAATGTCTACCTCAGAATCACAGAGAGTGACTCTGATCCTTGTGATGTTTGTCAGTGTGCCCTTGCCCTGATTCCAGCAATTTTCAGCAGGAATTATGAAGGAATGCTTCATGGCATGTTACACACAGGAGTACCTCAGACAGTATTTGAATGGAGCAGACAAATCTCTGAGTAAAACGCTCCACGAGCAGGACTGATGTATTTAAGAACATATTTTAGACAACCTGTCTGTGGTGCAAATTACAGATGTGAGAGGTAAAACACTTTTAACGTAAATGTCAAAACATTTTATCACTCAAAAACCACCATGTCTTTTTTATCAGTCACTTCTTCTTGGTGCTGTATAAGGGGGAACGTGCAGAGCTTAGAAGTTATTTTTGCTGTGCAGAAAATGAGACCAAAAGCTCTGTGTGTGTACAGATACTGTGCATGGGTGAATCCATGCAGACACATACATATGTGTGTAAAAAGTTCTGTGCTGGCACAAATATTTCATGAACCTATAAAGTTTTAGACTGACTCAAAACTGACTCTGCATGCAGAAATAACCCAGAATGCCCAATAATTTCTGTGAGAAAGCTAATATGTAGTTTCAGTGTATAAACTTATTTTAGCTGACTTGTAGATTTTCCTTTTGAGATAATCCATACTGCCTGTAGTTTGTGTCCTTCACCATTTATCTCTGCTTCTCATCGTGCTTTGAAGAAAATGTTTAAGTTACAGAATAATTATGATGTCTTTAAATATTAGTTCAGTTTGTCTTTATTCCTCACTTTCTACGCAAAAAGGATCTTGCTGCTATTTCTCTCTTTTGCTATAAAATTTATTAAGCAGCAATGTTCAATTTGTATACTTTTCCCTTTTAAAGGTTCTGTACCATTTTCATTCCCTTTTTTTTATCTGAACCAGTAGCCAATATTGAAGTAAAAAATATAACTTGTTTTTATGTAATTTATAGAACCTGTTGCTGCAGTAGTCTGTGATTATTGGAGAGCTGTCTTCCCACGTTGCACCAGGATTATTATTACTTTTTAAGGAATCTTTAAACATAAGGTGACTGGTTTAGCCAGATTGCCTCCCAATTTTTCATTTTTTTTTCCTGAGTAGTTGAATTAGTGAGATCAAATTATTCCTGCTAAGGACAGGAGATGCCAGTGGGACAAGGGAAGGGAAAACTCTGTCTATTAAATAGTTTCACAGAATAGTGCACAGAATGTCTGTGAGTGCCTTAGGACTGAAGTTCCATGTGGATCTAAACCTTTGTCTCTGGAGCAGGACCTGGAAGAGAGCAGGGATCTCCTCGTGTTCCCCACGTTTGGTCACTTAGGCAGGCATCAAGAGTTTGCCATGCTGTCAGTTACTGATCAAGGGAAGTGTTCAGCCCCTGTCAGCTCTCTGGGATCAGTCCCTCAGTTGTCTGCACTCCTCTCCAGCAGCAGCTAATTCAGGATATTTTACCTTGCTGAATTTCTGATTTGAGGTTTTTTAGCTGAGCGTTTTCTCAGCTGTTAGTGAAAGACCAAGTGATCAAGTGACATTTTCCATTCAAGTGATTTCCCATGCTTGGTAATCTGATTCCATCTTCATCTCCAGGTTATTTGTGCACTTCAGGCAGACTTAGGTGAGTCCTGAAGTGATTTGGCTGTGTCCTAAAAAAAAAAAAAGAAACCAAACCCCAAGAAAATATCTTCACAAATATCGTTCTTCTTTTGAGTTTATTTCTAATTTGGCTACACAGTGTACAAGATAATTGTAATATCTTCTAGTTGTAATATTTATCTTTTTAACTGTGTTTTAATTTCTTTCGTGAAAGCAGGGCTTTATGTCCTGGGACAAGTACAAGATAAAGTGCTGTTAGGTGTATTACATATGTATGCTGAACTTGCCAGTCTTACTTCTAGTGCAAAGATGGTAATTGTTTCTGTGTCAGGCGTGTCACTGTTAAATAGTCAGTGCTCATTAAGAGGAAATATTTATATGAGCAATGGAAATATGATTGCTTGGTCACATAGTTCTGAATGAGTGTTAATTTTAAATATCTGCTTGTTAGATTGTTGTTGGGGCTCCTGAATCACACCCTGTGCTCCAAGCTCTGAAGTCAGTTTTTAACAAGAGGCTTTTGCACATGGTAGCAACCCTTTCAGTGCTCAGGTTTATTTTCCTGTGATGAGCTTCCAGGTGACAAGTTGTTATAAAATGGGTGAGATTGTGCTGAGGAGTGTTATCAGGTAAACAGCTTCTTATTTATAGTTAATCCAAGTTGTTTTTCTTCACCTTCTTCTGCCTTTAAAAGTGGTAAGAATCATCATTATCCTATAACTAACCCCTTCAAAAGTTAAATATAAAAGTAATGAGATATTTATTTTTACAGCACAGGGAAAAAACAGATACTCCTGAAGTAAGAAAATGCTTTTATCATCATGTAAACTGTAATGTTTTATTTCACACAGCTTTAATTAGTGACCTTTCTTGAGTAATGTGTTACTTACAATTTTTAAGGATGGCAGAGCAATCTAAATTTCAATTTATCTTTAGCTCTTCCTTTGACAAGGTAAAGGGTATGAGAGTTCACAAAATGCAGCCTGTGGAATGGAGTTCCCACAGCAGTAGCCCCTCCTTTCCCCTTCATCAGAAGATGCAAATGTCTAAAATGTTTTCACTTTTTAAATATCCTCTGGTACTTTGCTGTCAACTTTTTTTGCTGAATAGTGTGCATATTAAATACCAAGAAACAGTAAATTAATTAAAAACAAATTATACAACTCAAAACTAAGGATAATTTCTAGGGCAGATGAATAGAAAATTACTTTTGTGTTGTGTGTTTGTTTCTGGTGCTAATATGGCTCCAAGAAACTTCTTGTCATAACCCAGTTTCTCCCAAGGATAAGTTTTTCTCAGGTGCAAATAAGGATTTTTGCAACTCCAGACACCTTTTCACATCCAGTATAGCTCTGCTACTTCTAATCCTGCTGCTTAAATTCCTGTACGAGTACCAAGGCTGGCAGGGGAGGACTGTTGGCCATTTGAGTTGTTAGCCTTCACAGATCTTTTTATTTACTGTTAATTATCTGCTCTTTACAGACACATATTTGTATCTGAAAAACATATTTTTATCCACTAAAGCCTGAAGCTTCGTTAGAATAATTAGTAATAGTTGCTCACATCTCTGACCATAAGTTACCAATATCTCCCACAAACATAGCTGAAACAGAGATTTTTTGAATAATGAAGGATAATTTTAAGTGATTTTGCTCTTCTGATAGCCTTTGTTTGTCACTCTATGTCTTTCTCCAAAGTTTAGAAATAGCCAAAGCAAGATGACAATGCTCTCCTGTGTTTTGCTCTGTGCTAGTGTGTGCAGTGCTGTTGGATAATGTGGTTAGAACACTGTAGTTCCACTGGATTGCAAATCTGTAAAGAAAAACTACCTCACATAATACTTTCCAGTAGTAAAGCAGAGTTCATGATAGCAACCAAAGAAAACTACTTGTATCCTAGAGACTTTGTTGTTTTCAGAGTATCTGAAGCTACATTTTTGGCTCTGCAGGGTGTGATGATAAGGTGGTGTCCAGTTTCCCAGCTGGTTGCATAATTCATAATCCAAATATAGAGCAAATTAATGCAGATTTTAGATACTGTTGGAGGAAGTTCAGTTTGGAAGTGATTGCCATGCAGATAAAGCTATAGAGGCCTTGTGATATGTGTCCTTTTATTCTAACAGAATTCACATTTTCTAAAGGGCAGCAAGTTGTCTTTAAGGCAGTGTTGATTTTTTTCAGACATAACCTCAAAATCAGTTAATGGAAATACATTGGTTGGGTTTTCTTCATGCAACTTCAAATACAGTCTGATTCTGGAAAGAGCTATTTAGAGGGAAAGTATGAATGTGACCATAATGAAATGAATATTGCAGTTCTGAAGTGTTTCAGGCTTTTTGGGGGAGAGAGAGGTGAAAAGGAGCAGTTGGGCTGTGCTGAGAGGCACTGATGGGGCTCCTCCATGGCACTGCCTGCTCCTGCTTCCAGCAGGAATGTGCTGCTCCAGTCAAGGTGACTCGGAGAGAAAACCCAGGGGCAGCCTGACTTTGCCATCCCCTCGCTGGGTTATGCACAAATGAAAATAGACAGGGACGTGGTATTTATGTTTTATAAAGCTGGGTACTTACAGGCGTCCTAATAAACTTCTCCTGAAAGCTCTGCTGGTGCTGCTGTGGTGGCAGTGGCTCTGCAAATGTTTCTGATACTCTGCTTTAGTGTTGTGATACCTCTGGTATGATCCTGACATTTGCAGCCTTTGCTCTGCACGTTATTGGCCAATATTTGGGATACGTGACGTTCTCAGTAAGCACTGCCAGGTATGACCTGTCAGGAAACAACCCTTTAGAGTCCCCAGAGACCACGCTCCTTCCACAGGGACAGGCAGCCTTGGGAGGCTGATATTGGGAGTTAAAAATTATCTGTGCCTTAGTGATTCAAAATTCTTAGGAAAATCCATATTTCAGGTCAGAGTAAGACATCCTGCATTACCAAAATAGACAATTTGACTCCAGGTGCAATGGTAGCAGTTTAAAATCAGCCCTGTGCCTCAGCATGGGAAATTTCTTAAGTGGTTCATGCATGACAGTTCTTTTTCACTCAGTTATACTCAAGCCACTTAAATTATTCTAAGATCTCCAGACAAAAATGTTCAGAAAGCTGTAATTTTATCAAGCATGTACCCACCGCTGACCTTCCAATCTGCTGGAGCTACACAGGGAAAAGATACCGACTTCAGGGACTGCTGCAAGAATTCTGAGGTCAAATCAAGACTTTTGTTTTTCAGGAACACGGGCAGGGAGTTCATTTAGCTTAAGTGCCCTTTATGAAAATGGAATAAGGTCACAGATTCTTCTGCTGCTACATAGCTGCAGGTGGATTGCAGACAGTCACTGCAAAGGAACTTTCATTCTCTTCCTAAATGAGGTATTTTGGTTAAACACGTGCTCTCTATTTTCCCTTTGAAGAAAGAAGTGCAGAATCCGTGTGGAATGGAGACAAAGCCTTGGCTTTGCTGTGTCCTGGAGGTGTTGAGGTTGGGAAATCCATTCTGGGCTTCAGAGGAGCTGGGGGCTGATTGCACAGTCGTCACTGAACAAAACCATTTTGTCCTTATGGTGAATTAAGATAAAGAACTGTCTGTTAGAAGTTTGGGAGACTTGTCTACATTGTTCAATTCTCTAAATTCCAAGGAGATGATTGCAGGTGTAATGCCTCAGCATCAGGAGTGGGTTACACATTGGTATGCATTTAATGTTTCCAACATAATTCAAATAGTCACATTAATTTGCATTTTATTATTTTATTTACTCTGATATCGTGTTTCAGAAAAAATTATTACTTTATTGGATCATCATCATCATTTGAAACTCTTCTGCTGTAATTAACCACGCAAAGTAATGAATTCTAAATTACGTTTTCAATTACTCGTGACTAAAATTATCTTGAATTTAAAAAAAAATGGGTTTCTCCTCTGGAAAGCTTCATTGCTTTATCAGTGTTGTTGTGGTAGAGCTCTAGATTCGGGTAACTTGATTTTTAAATGTCAAATATAATTTACTGTTGGAAACAAAGGGTATGCCTGTATTTTGAAGGAGAAAAAAGTCACTTCAGCATCTTTTAATAGTGATGTGTGTTTAAAACCAGCTTGTTACCAGTTGGATAAAGTCTGGCAGAACAAAGGAAGTTTTTATGTGCACACAGCCTCCTTTTGCATGTGTGGATCTAGAATGTGTCTGTGCATACAGTGCTGGAAAAACAGGAATCTGCAGTTTGGTCCCAGATCTTCTGGAAATAAAAGATTCCATAATTTAGTACTTTCCATAAAATATTAATGGCTTCTGAAATGGGACGTTGGCCTGTTGGCCATAGACAGCTCGGGCTGATGTTGTGTGTGAGTGGATGGATTTAAACAGTGATGGGAGGTTCCAGTGAAACAGCACAACCGAGGGGAAGGGGGGTGGAACAGAGGGGAAGGTGTGGACAGGAATTTAAGTGTAATGAAGAAGTGGTAGGGAACGTGTTTGAAGACTGTATTGTAGGTATTACTTGGTATGAGTTAGTGTTATTCAAAGTTTTCATTAACAGTCTTCAAAACAAAGGATTTTATCTACTGAGATGGGAAAAGGCTTCTAGTGAAAAGTTCTGTTTTTTTCTCATTGTGCAGAAATGTGTTTTGTGAACATTGGTCTCAGCCTTTGCTCTTGCAGTAGGTGTATTTCCTAGAAAGTTAAAATAGGAGAGTAATCATTTTAATTAAAATATTCAAGATGTTAGGAGATTTGGACCAGTCTCATATAAAAGTTGTAGGGAACGTCAATCCAAAGGGAAATTTGGGGTGTGTGGTTCATTTAAAACCACAACAGCATAATTGTTGGCATCATTTATCATTCTCACTTCTATTTACCGCATGGGAGACAGCAGTGACATCAATTCCACAAATGCCAGCATCTGTAATTCCTGTTGCAACTTTGGCATTTCAAACTGCAGACAGCAGCTCTTGGGGAGGCAGTGCAGGGGCCGAGGGAGCTCTGAGGGGGCTGTGTCCCCTCAGGGGTGACCATGAGGGAGCTGTGTCCCCTCAGGGGTGACCATGAAGGAGCTGTGTCCCCTCAGGGGTGACCATGAGGAGCTGTGTCCCCTCTGAGGTGACCATGAGGGAGCTGTGTCCCCTCTGAGGTGACCATGAGGAGCTGTGTCCCCTCTGAGATGACCATGAGGAGCTGTGTCCCCTCAGGGGTGACCATGAAGGAGCTGTGTCCCCTCTGAGATGACCATGAGGGAGCTGTGTCCCCTCAGAGGTGACCATGAGGGAGCTGTGTCCCCTCAGGGGTGACCATGAGGGAGCTGTGTCCCCTCAGGGGTGACCATGAAGGAGCTGTGTCCCCTCAGGGGTGACCATGAGGAGCTGTGTCCCCTCAGAGGTGACCATGAAGGAGCTGTGTCCCCTCAGGGGTGACCATGAGGAGCTGTGTCCCCTCAGAGGTGACCATGAGGGAGCTGTGTCCCCTCTGAGGTGACCATGAAGGAGCTGTGTCCCCTCAGGGGTGACCATGAGGAGCTGTGTCCCCTCAGAGGTGACCATGAGGAGCTGTGTCCCCTCAGGGGTGACCATGAGGAGCTGTGTCCCCTCTGAGGTGACCATCAGGAGCTGTGTCCCTCAGGGGTGACAGTGCCACCAGTGCTTTCTCCAGAAAAGGTCCTGCCCGTGGGTGCTGCACATGGATGGGTTGAGCTCTCCTGAGCAGCTGCCAAAGTGCACAATAAACATCAAAACTTATTTCCTGCTCATTTTCCAGTACTCTTGACGTGAGCTGGTAGCAATTTTAAGTTAAAGCACATAAAGATTTATGGTGGAACAAGAAAGGTTCTGTCAAAGAATGTTGAAGGATCTCTCAGCTGTGTTTCTAGTCCAAACTGTTACAGAGTCAGTGGTTTCATGAACAATTTCTGCATGAAAGCTTAGATTTAATAAATGAAGTTTTCACTATATGAACTCTCTATGCTTTACATTAAAAATAAAAAAGAAAATTAAATACTTGAAAGCAGCTTGCAGGCAAAACAACATCATCCAGTGATTAAAATTGGTGTAAACTTGCTCCCTATTCAAAGATAAATTTAATGAAGAAATTGTATCTATATTCAAGGATATAGAAGATGAAAATATACTGCCAGCCAAAAATATTTTTCATAATTGGAATAGATTGTTATTTCTATATAGAAAGTGTCTAGGGGAAAACTGGCATTTTGTGAAAACACTTTTAAGAAAATGTCTGCTTTTGAATAAATACTAAGTTGTTTTTAAGTTTCTGTATTTGGTTAAGCTTATCCAATTCCTTCTGTAACTGTTTGATATTTACCCTTTTTGAAGGGAAAATGTTATCCAAGCGAGTTATTTGGAGCATATTGATGATAAAATGATGCTTGTGTGTTGCTGCTGAGTAGCAGAGATTACTTTATTCTCTTCAAGAAATCTTGGCATTTATTTCATGTTTTTCACTCTGACCTATATATTTTCAGATTCTTTCTTTTTTTGCCTGCCTTGCCACTTCCCATCTTTATATTTTTACCTGCCTTTCCTCACTCACATGGATGGTATAAGAAGCTGTATGAAAAATGTGAAAACGGTCTTAAATCTAACAAGTGGTGTTGTTTTCCTGGGAACTCAGGTCCCCATTCAGTAGTGCTACTGAAATCAAGTTCTGTGTCTGTAGAGGGTCATAAAATTGGTTGCTTTTATAGGCCTGATTCAGTGTGTGTTTGAGCTTCCTGGGTTTTTATATTCCTCACTAAACTCCCCACACACTTCCTGGTTATTTCTGCTTCACATATTCTCCATCTCAGGTCTGTGGTTAACAGAATATGGATTTCAATTCAGGTGTCCTGGACAAAAGTTTTCCAGGTAAAATAATTACCTTGCATTTTATAGATCTGTGAACAAATAAAATACTTTGGAGACAGAGGAATTCATAGAGAAAAGTATCAAGAACTTTGCTGCCGAAATGACAGAGGAAATTCATGGCTCAGTACAGATATGGAAAGTGGTTATTTTTTCTAGAATATCTCATATGACAAAGCACTGAAACTTATTTTTGTATAATTTTGGAACACATTTGCTTTCCTTTCAAAAGTTCACCTTCCCAACTAAAACACGTCTAATGGAATTTGTGTCCTTAATCAGAACTAGCATAGTAGAACAGTAATAGTGATCTTTATATAAACCCACATGAATCTCTGCTTTTTGTAGTAATTACTGAAGAGGTACTTGATTAGTATGCAAATACATTCAGATTATCATTCTAAAAGATTTTCTGTTGGGAGTTTTTTGATTGACATTTTGTTATGTGAGTTTTCATAAGAATTTATTACCCAAATCTTGTCTTGTTTCAGTCTACTGCTTAATGCTCAGTGAAAGAACATAATCCAGGTCTGACTGTTTTGGGGCTGGGAGGAGGAAGTTTCAGGGGAAACTTCAAAGATGAGATCAAGTACATGGAACTCTGGGAATTCATACTAACTGAAAAACATACCAAAACTACCTAAATGAAAGAAAAATACCAGCTGGACTTTTGAAACAGCTTTTATGTCGCTTTTATTGTCAGCCCTAAGTGAAGAAAAAAGGCACTGACACATTGAACAAGGAATTATTTTGGCCATTCTGGTTTGGGGCAGGTCCTGGGTGACTGTGTGAGGTTTATCATTGCTGTGGCTGCTTTTAAAGCTCCTCCTCCCACTCTCTTTAATAATGAGATGGTTTCTCCCAATACTTTTTTAAACTGACAAAGCAGAATGGGAAGATTGAGATGGGCAGGGGTTTAAAGGTAAAAGAGGGTTAATTACTTCCTGCAAATCCCAAGTTCCTCATATGCCACTGAAGATATTCAGCACTTTTCATGGCACCTTTTAAGTTTTATGTTGAAAATAGCAAAGAAATGGATTTTAGAGATAAGAATGGCATCTTTGGGGAACCCAGAAGTTGTATAGAGTGAGCATGAAGGACAACTCATTCACCTTTAGCTCAGTGTGCATTCTGCAATCCACTTAATACGAGTGCTGTATGCAAATTAAGAACTGCTTTGATACAGATCCAAAAATTACATGGATTAAATGCATCATGTAAATGTGTGCAGAATGTCATAGAAGTATATGGAACCCCTTTGCCAGTGGTGGGTGTGCACTGCTAAAAATAAAACTGCTCTTAGGTGGAATACGTGATGACAGGGCAGAAATGCTGAAGGAGTCAAAATTGCAGTGGGAAGAAGGGAAATGCTGTTCTTATCTTTCATCTTCACCCATCATTTCTGCAGATGGAAAGATGATCTCCAAAATCTTTTGTCAATGGCTGTACAGGCGAGTTAAGGCAAACAACATAAAATCAAACTGCTTTGTAAAAGTTTCTTTGTATTCCACAGGGATAGGTTTTAAGAGTTTATAGAAGGCAAAAATTTGAGATTCTGTTGTGGCTTTTGTTCAAGCATTTAACATCTCTTAGCCCCTTACATGCTGGCACCTGAGCTGAGGGAAGGTTTCTCAGCTGTTTTGGTCTCCTCCCCTGAGACATAACCTGGTGTTGCAGGGCAGGGCATGTTCCCACCCTTCCTGCTTCCACTGGCTGTGTATTGCTGGGATGGTCAGGCTAAAACAAACAGCTTTGGCATCAGCAAGAGTTTTCTTCAGAGGTCAGATTAGCAGCAACCTCTAAATCCTATTTCAGGTTTATACAACTAAAGGATTTCAGGGAAGCACCTGCCAGGGTTTTTTATTGCAGTCAGAATGCACTGGAGCTGCCTTTGGAGCTCACTTTGGCTCTCACATGTTCTGTAATGTTTTACTCAGCTCAGGACTGAGCTGCTGCCCTGGTTCGGTTTTTTGTGCCAACAGGAACTTTGCATGGAGGAGAGGCAATGTTACATTAATTGGACAGGTACAATTTTAATTGCTTTAATTGTATAAATGTCAACAAACAATACACAAAATAAAAGCTGAGCAGTCAGGCTGGAACTCAGGGAAAGGTCCTTCCCCCAGAGGGGGCTCAGGCACAGGAAGAGGCTCCCAGGGGATGGGCACAGCTCCAAATGTGAGAGTTCACAGAGCATCTGGACCATGCTCTTAGTGCAGGGGTTTAGTGCTCATCCTGCAAGGAGCAGGGAGTCACACTTTGATCCTTGTTGGTCCCTTCCAACTTGAAATATTGTAGGATTCTGTACATAAATAGGTTGTCATTGGCTTGTACTTGGTTTTACAGTGTTCCTGCTGCCAGAGAGAGCTCTGGAGCAAAAAAAAAAAAGAAAAAAATCAATGCACAGGCTGTACAGCTTCTGCATCCCCATTTTTCACACCACTGTTAGTTCTACTGTTACTTCCCTGCAGACATGACCTGAAAGCTAAAAATTTACCTAAAAATCATTTACAGCATATCATTTTTGCTAAGCTGAAATCAGTTGCTCTATCCAACTGCACTAAGCACATTATTTTAATGTATTATTTTGGCCTGATGGGCCTGGGTGAATAGATAGCTTGATCTTGAGAGCAGTGTTGTGTTAAAGTGAGCAGCACTGTTTCCACAAGGTCACTAGGTTAAAATTCTTCCATACATTTTCCTATTCTGGGCTTTTTTGAAGGAGTGCTTGAGGGGCTCAGTTTGTCTGTTTGATCAGAGTAGAGGGTTAAAGGTCTGCAGATTTTAATGAAGGTCCCCTTTTTGCTTCTAAATTTTTTACTGTACATATCAAGACACAGTTTTTTGCTCTGTGTTTTCTTAAAAATTAGTTACTGCCCCATAGGAAATGCCTAAATGGATATTCTGCATGATGTTTTCCTTATATATATGTAAAATCATTTTATTTTGTCTGAATTATCATCTAAGTTTACTTTGTAATTCCTAAGGGTTATCAGATGATCATTAAATCTTGATTTTCTGTCAGGAAGAATTAATAATCTTGACTTCTGAATGAATTTAGAAGCAATAGGGGATTGGAGTCAAATATTTGAATACCATTTCAGTGTTAAATCAGTTATTCATATTTCAACTTAGGCTTACTGGTAGATAAAATACAAATTCAATTCATAAATCCTTCTTTGCATTTTAATATTTTGGTTTTTACCCCCACAGCTGGGTGAGGATTGCTGCTCAAGTGTCCTGTGTTTAGATCATACTTTCATGCACATTCTAGCATAGAATTTATGTAGCCATGTGCATGCATCATATATAATGCTATCTTAAAAATCAGCTGTGTAGAATAAAATAAGAGTTGGTTTCTGGGTTAACTGGTCAACTTTCAAAATAGGGGAAGTTTAAGTTAAAGGCAAGACTTCCATATTGTGGCACTGCTTTACTGAAACTGCCACTTGAGAGCCTGTGCTTCTGGTTATTCTCTCTTTTGTGTTTACTGTAAATGCTGTGGTTTTATTAATTAGTTATTGCTTCACTCCTCAATCACGAGGACCTCTGAAAGAAAAATCAGTGAAGCTACAAACATTTCAGAGGTGCTTGTGGTCTGTTCCTTGGTTTGTGTATTTTTGGGTTGAGGCATCAGTGCCTATAGAGCCATATTGTCCCACACCTCTTATTCTGGTGACAGCTTTTATTCTACTGGCTGCTCTTGTGGGCACAGAATATTCATCCTCTCATGGCCTGGCTTTGTATTCACCAGATACAGGAGGTCATTTCATTCTCTGCTTTCTTGATTCTGGCTTTTTATTTAACTTACACGTGCTGCTGCCCAGCATTTAATGTCTTCTCTGAATATGTGAAAATGTTTTTCTCATCTCTGGTATTCCAATTAATTAATTTCTCTGCCTAGTTTTTCCTGCTGTGACAGATTTCTGATCAGCTCTTCTAAATGCCACGGATTTATCCCATGGATATTTGTGTACAGATATGCACACAGTGCTCACATCAGAAGTGTACATATATTCCACATATTATGGATGTGTTTATAGCTTTAGGCTTGGAGTCTTTACAGTGTTTTGAACCCATATGTCATCCCGTCTGTCCTTCGAAAAGAAATAAAATTGCTTGCCTGCATTTTGTTGTTCCTTCTGTGTTTAGCCCGAGCTTGAGGACACAATATTCAGCCCTCAGGGGTTTTCTGAATCTAAGTCATGTTTGAGTTTCTCTAGTCCAGCTTCAAAAAGCCATGAACTAAAAGCAAAGTTGTGTTGCGAATTCAATCTGAATAAGTGTTTTAAATTCTAGATCTAATGGCATTAATTAATTAATTAGGTGGCCATGAATCCTTTTGTAAATAACAAGCAGGTTTCTTTAGAAGCTACAGGAAATTATTTAGTCAGAAGGTTAAAATCAGTCCTGTTTGCTATCATGAAAGTTAGTTTATCTTATTCTGCTTTCCTGCTGGTTATATATAGTCTTTCCATAAAAATTAATGTATATACTTTCTAGAATAAGAGCCATTGTTATAATGCTTTGCTGATTTATAGGCTTTTTTCCCACTATATCTCTCAGACAAAGGTTCTACCCTGAACAAGGGCTTCCTTGGCAGATGCAGCTTTCAGTTACTCCACAACTCAAAGAAGAAGCAAAAAGGTGATTAGGACAATGTACACCAACTAGTTTATTCTTTCCTTGAAGCTGCCCTGTAATTTATTTTGTTTTCAATTTTAGCAAGTGTCATGAAAAGCAGAGCCAAAGTTGCTTGTGCGGCGTGTTTTCAGAGCACGCACGCTTGAGTGACACCTGTCAATCACTTCAGTCCTTGCAGACACCATCTTTGCTATAAAAGGGCCACAAAAAGTAACGAAACAACACAAAAAAAGCCACCACATCACAAAGCAGTCTGATGGGCTTTTTTTTCTTTTGGTTTCTTCTAACTTCTGAATTTCCTTCTGCTTTCCGTGCTGACTTTTCTCAGTTACACGTCGTTTTCCTCCGGTACACGCATTCACAAATCAGGGACATCTCAAGGGTCTGTCAAAACTTGCTGCTTTTCTTGGAATGTCCTTACTTGCTGTTACAGAGCAGATTCTGTCAGCCTCATGTTTCTTTGGTGAAGTCCATCAGCAATCTAATTACTCAAATTAAGGAAGCATAACTACGTTTTCCCAGTCTTCCACTTTCCTTCCCCCCCTCCTTCCCTACCCTTGCCCAGCTTCCTCTCTGGGTGTTCTGCTGAAGATGACTGGAGATGATCTCGAGAGCTGATTTAGGGGTTCTATAAACCTGATTATGGCTGTTGTAGTTGTGGATACAGTAGTAATAATATTTCACATCTATTAAATTCTGGGTCGTTACTGGTAGTTTTGGGAATCCTACTTGTACCATATCTTCTGAGTCCTCAGAAAGGGGTGAAGATCCCCTATCTGAGTTTTTGCTTTATTTTTTCAATATATGCTGTAGCCTTTGGGCATATGTTAACTATTTTGAGAATGAAGCTAAATAATAGATGTTAATTTATTTTAATTTTGTACAGTTATTTATGAAGAAGTCTCACTGAAGAGTTCTGGCTTAAGCTTTGGACAGATTAGAAATGATAAATTGGCAAAAAAAAAGGCCCTTTCCTTTTTGAAAAATGTCTCTGAAACTGGAGTCTTGGCATTTAGAACTGCTAAGAGTGTGGATGTAAATACTAATGACAGGCCAAAAATAACGAATGTTAATACTTATTATTTCTGAATCCCTGACGTGTGCTTGCCAAGAATCGGTGAGTTGATAGGGTGTGAGAAATGTTTGAAGGGGCTTTTGGAATTCATCTTGTGCAGCTCCTGCTTGGAGCAGGATTAGCACCACACTGACGGAGTCAGCTGGGACTTGTCAAAGCAGCTCCTGCAGGCCTGCCCAGCTCCTGGCTGCCCCATCCCAGCTCTGCCCTGCACTCCTTGGGTAGAACACTTCTTTCCTACCACTGAAGCTGCAGCTTTGGGCTGCTGGCTCTTGTTTTACCTCCTGGCTGTGACCAAGAACACTGACTCAGGTTTTGTGATTCACCTTCAGGCAGCTGAAGGTTGTTGTTAGATCCCTTCTCTGCCCTTCTCTTCACAAGAGCCAACAAGACCAAGTCCTTCAACCTCTTTGTAGTTCACAGGAACAGTCACCTCACAGGCCACCTGAAAGAAAAAAGCGGGACAAAACATCTGAATCGACTGAATTTTCTTCCTTTCTTACAGATAGAGCCTGTATGGCTTGAATTACTTTGGGGGTTTTGTATGAAAAGTAGATTTTTGCAAAGGCAGGGGATTTGAGATGTAGGAATCAATGATTTTAGTGAATTATCTGCATATGGGCAATATATTAGTATTATAGATTAAATATAAATTCTGTCGGATGAGAATTAATGTCTGGTTACATCAGTTGTCAATTACAGGCAGGGAGGTTTTTAATTGCATAGAGCCGGGCTGGATGATTAAGCCATTTTCAGAGAGAAGGAAGGAAAGACAGCTTAACTTGTGGCTAAACTATGAGGATTAGACCCAGCATATCCAGGGCTAAGTGGTTTGCTTAAATGCTGACTCTGTATTTGACCTTGGATTTTTTAAAGATACTTACTGAGATTTTCAGCACCACTGAGATGTCCAGGAAATAATTCTGCCAGACATCTATCACTGGGAGGGAGGGAGGTGAAAAACCCTTATGCTCTTATCCATTCTCATATGCTGCAGTGGAAATAGCATTGCTACTTCTTGTCAGGGGTTGGCTTTGGGAATTTTTGGGTGTTGGAGTCATGAGGCAAAGATCATGCTGCTTTGCTGGGTTAGTTTAGCCAAGAGTTGAGCTTTTGGAAGGATGCCTGCTTGTTCAGAACAGCCTTCTCTGCCCCGCTCCCAGCAGTGGTACCACCCTTCCATCCACTGCAACACTCTGCTTCTCCCATTTTTCACTTTTCCATATATTCACCTTTCTTTTTCTGGTGTGGCTGGGTTGTTGTAAAACAGCTTGGGGAAAATCAGATTGTACCTGTGGATTTTACTGCTCTGTAAGCGAGCTGTGAAGTTAGCTAATGTTTTCTTTGCAAAAATAAGAGTGCAATGCATTTCTTACAGGCTTCCAAATGTATTATTGGGACTTGGTGGGCTGTAAATTTATTTTTCTCAGCGCCAAATTGGTGTGAAGATCCTCCCTTTTTTATTTTGGTTTTTTTTTAGAAACCTGAGGGGTTGTTGGTGACACAATTTAATATGCAAAACAGTCTTCTCTCTGTCATGAATCTCACCAGACAGCTCTTGGCAAACTGCAGTTAGGATAAACCTGTTAAATATCCTCATTCACACACAAAAATCATGAACCCCTCATGGTTACTGTTGCTTTGCTTTGTTTTTTGCAAGGATTCTGAAACTTTATATCACATTTCCTTATTACTCCCTAAAGAGTTGGGCACTTAGCAGCAGATTGAACCTTTTGTACTTCATCTTGTGAAGCAGAAATAAATCACTGGAGGTAAAATTATTTGAAAAAATAATTCGATTATGAGCAAACTCAGAAGAAACTGAGACAAACCCAGAGTAACTCAGAAGTGTGCAAAGTCAAAATAATCCATAAATGTACATAGATATTTCATAATAAAATATTGCAGTGTGCTGGTAATGCCTTACTAAAGTTGAGAGATCTAGTGGAGGCAAATGAGGATGAAATTAATGCAGCACAAAATGCTCCCCTGATCGCCCCTGCCTCGTCTGCAGGGGATGGCCCTGGACAGGGAGCATCCAGGAAAAATGAAAATTATGTCAGTACTTAAAAATAACTTGTTTAATAATGCATTTTCAGAAAATTTAGAGTGTGCTGGAGCCATATTGCTCCATGTAACTGCCCTAAACCTGACTTCTGTGTTTCAAAAATGCTTTGGGGAAAGTGCTGAAAGCAGTTCAGTATTACATTTCATTGTTTTTTAAAGGAAAAAAATTTTGGTTCTTCATTTACTCAGTTTATCATAACTTCAATTCTGATACTTTAATTCATTTAATTCAATTTAATTATTTATTTAATTCTTTATTTAATACTTTAATTTTATTGGTTTTTGAGAAATTTTTCGACCTTTATCTTTCTATTCAGATTTTAGATGGCAAAGACGTTTGAAATGCTCTGAGAGTGAGTTTAAAATACTAAAATTTGCTGGATTTAGTAACGTCTTAAGTGGTGTCTTTAAACTGCAAAACCAGAATTGTTTTCAGCTGCTAATCAATGTTCAAAGCCCCACATGTGACCAGGAATAGAGTGACAACCGTTTTGACTGAGTTATGGCAAAGCTTTTGATTTTCCAGACACCATGCCAGCACTTATTACCTATGTTAGAGAAAAAGCAGAAATCGGCTATTCGTCATTTTTCCAGTGAAACTTTGCCTGTTCAAAGGCCTAAGTTGGTGTTCCTCTAAAATATACATTTATGTACACATATATAAACTTATTTTAAATTATACAAAGCATTTTTACTTAACTTTTGTGAGGTCCCTTCTGTGACCAGGTTTGTTCATGTGGATGAGAAAGCAGAAGGAAAGGGATGATCTTTTTATAGAGGTGAGGTTTACAGACCTTCCAGCCTGATGCAGATTTTTTAAAGGCACCCTGCTGTACTTTTCCCGTTCAAACTCTTGACTCATCACCTATTTTAAGGATCTGCTGTGCCCTGAAGGTGTTGTGACATTTACTAATCCTTCCCGCTGGACTTTGCAGATATTGTGGCTCTCTCATGCTGTGCTGGACTGGAAGTGCATAAGGCTTGGCTTTGAATTATAACTCAAACCCAATAAATCAAATGGCAGTTAGCACTTTGATTCTTTTATACTGGCATTCCAAGAGTATTTAACGGTATTCTTGTAAAAAAAAAAAAAATTAAAAGGCATCTGAAAATACTTTGCATACTTAAGAGTATTTCTCTTCCTTGCATTTTTCTCCCTTCTGTACTGAGATATCATTTTCAGCCCTCTGCAAGCATGCTGTTCTGTGAAATAGTTATTTGCCTTAAACTGAGTCAGTAGAACTCTTGGAATGTAAGTAGCCAGATTTGCATAGTTTATGAAAAAAAAAAAAAAATCTCTGTAGCAAACTTTGTAGTAAACCTTTTGAAAATGTTTCATCTACAGTTTGCTTTTCTGCTAGTGCTGAGTAGGAAATTCCAAAATCACAGATGTGAATTTCATAGAATTAAAACAACCCCATATTTTAAAAAGTTCCCATCCTCACCAAAAAAGTCTCTAGAGACAGCTTTCTGCATCCAAGGCCTAGAAAGCATGCAAGTCAACTTGTTAAGCTGAAATACAGCCTCTCTTTTATTTACTATTGCAGCTTCTTGCTATTTTCTATTGAAATATTAGGTTGGAAGATTGGAGAAGTTTGCTGATCTCTTTCTGGGTTTTTTGATAAACAGCTGATGAAGCACTTTAAGAACATCAAAAATGTCTTATTTTTTCTTGTAAGTTTACTTAGTTGTTTCCTTGAGTATCAGTGCAGAAGTACTTGGACAGCAGTAGGAATTATCAAAGTGCAGCAAAGTCTCAGCCCTCTTTTATAGAAAATTCTGTCTAGAACATCTATTTAAAGAGGATACAAACAGAAAAGGTAACATGTCCTTTGCTGAAACGTTTAATTCAACAAAATGGGCTTTTCATTGTGAGCTCTGCACTCTGAGTCACTCGGGCTCCGGTGCACAATGGCCGAGCTGCTCGTGGTTTCATTGATTTGCCTTTAAAAGCAAACAGGATCCTTGGCTTTGGGAGTTCTGAGAAAGCACAAGGAAGGGGTGCCTGATGGTTAAAAGGCTGCTGTGCCCAGTGAATCCCAAATAGGTGTAAACTATTAACACACTGACTTTGTTATTTCTGAAGATGAAACTAGTTCAAGCGTGAAAAAATATTCTCTCAGATGAGATAGAAGGAGCTTGTAGTTACAAGGGTTTATATACAGCAAAACGTAATTCTAAAGGACATTACCAGCTTTAGGCAAAAAATATCTGATGGATTAATGTGATTTTAGTGGCACTAAGGATGTATTTTCCTAATCATTTTATCCAGCAGCAAAATTTGTGTAAGTTCCTACTCTTTCCCACCCCAGAGAGAAACTCCTGACTGTTTTCTTTCACCCAAATTCGTGATTTCCCTGTCTGTATGGTAAAACTAGCTTTGGTGTGGTGCTGTAAACTAGATCTCTAAATGGGAACAAAATTGGAAAGAAAAATAATGTTTATTTTGTGGCACAAAGCATTATTTTTGAGTCTAAAGGCACCTAAGAGGTGATGGGGGATTCTGAAGTCTCTTCCATGTGACAGTGAAAAAGATTATCCAGCAAGCCTCATCCTGGAGGTCCTGTGTGTTCAGGAGATGCTTGAGGCCAGGATTTGTCCCCAGGTGACTTGCTCGTTTTTGCACTCTCAGCAGTGACCTGTTCTGAGCCTGTTCTGCTCTCTCAGACACAGCCAAGCTCCCCTTGCCTTATCCTTTGATCTCACTTCAGTCTGGAGAAGAGTGAAGAGCTGAGTTTAAATTCCAAACTCTTCCTGAGCATCTGTGTGAGAGGTGGTGTTGCTGCTTCCCCTGCAGCCCAGGTGAATGGGAATATCCTTCTTCAGGCTTTCCATTCCCAGGGGCTGTGTGAGCTGAAGGAGTGGCCTGGCTTCATCCCACCGTGCCAGGAGAGAAACACCCAGTGAATGTCTCACTCGTGGTTGGTCAGGATTTGGAGCAGCACATTAAATAACACTCCTCAGATACAAGCATTGATGAATAAAACTATTTTGAGCTATTTAGGGACACCTTGTTGCCCTCTCCCAGCAGTAACTGCCTCTGACTTTTATTCTTTATATGAACATAAAGGGTCAAATTCTGCTTTGTGTGAGCACGGGGTTCACACGATGAATCATAATGGAGTTGTCCGTGCTCAGCCAAGAAAGAAATTAGACTCCTAAGTTCTTCAAAGTTATTATATTTTACCTCAGAGCCTGCCATGTGTAGTCTAAATTACTTTCTTGTATGAATTATTTTAATAAGTAACAGCTTCACATTCACATAACCTGCACATGCAAATAATATCAGTTAAAAGTCACTTTCAGGATCAAGTTATTCTCAGCTGGGGTGTGCAGAGAGGTAACAGGTGGTGGTGAGATCATCTTGCCAGGCTGCAACAGGGGCTTTTCTTTCATGTTCTCTGGTAAAACGCAGATGGGCACAGAAGACCGTGGCCTGTGCCAGCCAGTCATACAGGAGTGATGTAGTTTTAAGTTTTCTCATAGCATATTCAATTCCATTTAAATATTGCAAACTGCTGAATTGTAAATGTTAACCTAGCCATGAATAAAAAATGCTGGTATTTTATTTAATCAAAAAATAATTATGGATATTCTGCCTTTATTGTATTATTTAAAATATTTCATTTTACATGTAGGCTACAAGTTATTGCAGAGTGGGTTTTATATATATATATATATATATATATATATATATATATATACATTTAGAGATAAAGAGAACTTTTTTCTGATGCATAAAAAATGGAGGAGACTGACTTTTGCAGGCTACAAGGAATATTGTCATTGTCTGGGCATGGAGAAAAACTAGTTTACATGAACCAGGAGGAAATATTTGCTTTTCAGGAGCGTTACCCAACTCCTGTTCTGAAAGAATTTCCTTTTGAGCAAGGAGAGCTTTCCCTTTCCTCACTGTCTTTGAGCTCATTACTTTCATGCTCTGTGCAGACAACAAAGCAGTTGTGCATGGGAGATGTGGCTGCAGTGTTTGAGCTGCTGGCAGGAGCGAGCAGTGCAGGTGGGCTGATCCCGCCGAGGCGAGCGCGTCCCTACGCCGCTCTTTAATAAAATCTTGGAAGGAGTAGCTGGGAAGCTTCCCCTTTGACTTTCATCTGCCAGCTTTTGAGTGTAACTTTGGGAAGGAATTGGTATTGACTTCTATCAGGCAGTTTGGAGAGGAGGTGAGGAGCCTTCTCTCCTGACTTTGTGTGTTTTGTCAAATCGAATCCTTCCGTTTGAAGTGCGAAGTGAAGGCTGATGTCAAGAAGTGCCTTCAGCACAAGCTGGTGCTGGTCTCTGGCGACTTCCTTCCTCCTTGAAAGGATCAGATTGGATGGGGAAGTGATGGCAATGTGGCTGGACAGAAACACGTTTAGTTGCAGGCTCAGCAGCCATTCCAGCTCGTTAGTGGGAGGAGGGAGGGGCAGGGGACCACTTGGGTGTCAGCCTGATTCTTTTAAGGACAAATGCAGTGGGATGAGAGGATGCGAACTTCGGGGCTCCCTGTGTGCTTCAAGGTCAGAACCTATTACTGTCTTTATCTCCTTGTCCTGGTTTGTAACCTTACAGTCAACTCACTTTCAAAGCAAGTACAAATTGTAGGAGTGGAAGTGTTAATAGGGGAGCTGGGAATAGGACATTTTGGAAGCCATTTTAAATTACATTATTGATGAAGAATACAGGGTATTAGCATCTGACAAATCTGTTTAAAATGTGAATACGTTTTTTGCAGTGTCACACACTTGTCCTTAGCAGTGAAATAGTAGGGACAATTAAAACAGGGAAACGCATCTTTCACATCAGCAAATCTGCCCTCTCTGACGTGAAGTCTTTTATAGTAGAGGCTCTACTTTTACTTTTGGACAATTACTAAAAGTGTGCGTGTAGTCATGAAAGAAGAATCACAATCTCTGTGTTGCGAGATTTGGATTCTCTCAGTGCTGAAGCAGACAGTTCATACACTCTCTGAAATTTGCTTCACCCTTCTGATTCATAAGCAAAATCTTTTTGCTATACAGGGGAAGTTACAGATGAGAGGTTCAAGGGAAAAAAATACCTGAATAAATGTAGTTTTATTGCCATGGATCTCTCTTTCTTTTTCTTTGTTACTGTTACTTAGTCCTGACCTTGCTGGATTCGACATCATATCATGTGTCTTATTCCATTCTTTGAGTTGTTTTATGAAGTACTTTCATTTGTCTCATTTGGCTTAAAACAAATAGTACGTTCATGTCCTAAATGTTTCACTAGTCAGAATAATTAAGTTGATCAGGTCTGGGAGCATTGGAAGGAAAATAATAGGGTCATTGAAGCATTCAGGCTCTAATGGGAACCTGAGTTCATTCAGATATCAAGTCTAATAATTGCTTTACACCTGTACACACACTCCCAGTGAGCGAGTTCACATGAAAGCTTTAGTGGTTTCCATACTCTGTTTCGAGGGAATATTAGTTCTGTTTTTAAAACACTAAGTTGTTTTGACTTTTTTCGACTTTGTTCTTGTTTTTATATATCAGTTGTAGCTTAGCTGATTGCTCCTCTTTATGCACTGGGAAATATTTTCACATGACAATCTCTTATTAAAAGCATGATATGATTAATGTATTGCAAATCAGATTTAATACCAATCAGAAAACTGAGAAGACTGTCATCGGAGTTTCACTGCTATGAAACAATTTATTAGCCAATTTAAATGCACTGTATACAATTTAACAGTATTCAAAGGCTGAAACTGAGTTTCTACGTGATTATGTGTACAGCACAGCAGAGGGATTGTCGGGATATTCATAGCCATGATTGCTCCTTGAAAAAGCCAATTTCATAAGAATGAGGTAAAAATCAGTATTACTTTGTGAGATTTTGTGGGAAATGAACCAATGATTATAACTCCTCAGTTTAGCTAAATTCTGTGATAAATCTCCATGAACACCGGTGGTACAGACTGTCACAAAAATTTGAGGAAATTTTGTCACAATCAAGAATAAAAAATTACTGCCTAGGAAAATGGCAGCAATTCTTAGCAGGTTTCAGTCAATTCCAGCCTCAAATGCTGGTCACAGTGGTGCTTGTTATTGGAGGGGATTTGAACTGATGCAATCGTTCCTCTTCATCTTCTTTTTATTTTCCCACCTTTATAAGTTTACTTCTCAGCTGAGAATTCAAACTGAAAAAGAAATGGGAAATGGCTGTATATGTGCCTGCATTGTACTGACATGAAGGCCTATTTTTCTCTGTAATTTTAAAGGCCAATTACCCTTGGAGGAAAGGAGAAAAATAGATTGATTTGTCTTGTAACCCCTGAGGCAGGCATGTGTTGTCTCCTGCTAAGGCTTTTCCACTGCAACTCTTGTGGAAGAGCTTTCACTGCACATCCCAAGTGGTGCTATTAACAAAGAAAGCAAAGTCAAATTAAAATATTGAATAGATCGTTTTAAGGTTTAAGGATTCTAATCTTACTGGGCCAATTCTTTCTTTGTTTTTTGGGTTGTTTTGAAATCTTAAGGCCCAGAATAAGCAATTGTAAAATTTACTTTAAACTGATTACTTGAAAATAGGGTTTACAAATCCGTTTTCATCCTGCAAATACTAAACTTCATCTCTAAATAGGGTATTTATTTCTTTATTGGAATTATGATACAGATGGCCAATATCCTCAATTCTGGTTGCAGAAGTGTGACTTTTATTGTGCTGCCATGCTGTAATGACTGTGGTCACAGCTGGATTGCACTGAGCTGGTAAATGTCATCACACATGCCACTTAGCATTAAAATGTCCCACAATATTCCATTTTAAAGCATTTTTGTGTCTAGCACACAGGACATAAACAAATGGGTTTTCTACTGGTGTTCTGCATTTTCACACGACTCAAAGGCTACAATTAACAGTGCCCAGCAAGCTGGGTCTGAGTGGCAGCACAAAGATTAGACACGTCTTTGTTCCCTTTTAATCTGAGTAAAACTCTTTTGTGTCAGGGCTTAAATTCTTTAACTCTCTGTATTTTAGACCTGCTTCTGTAGTACAGCGCTTGTGGGTATTAACAAATCTATTTAGCAAGTTAAAGAGAATCCAAACAGCCACATATCTTCTCCACGAGAAATGGCTCATGCAGAATAGTCTGGAAACCTTAAAGTGAAGGTGCTGTGTGTTACCTAAATGACTTCACAGCTTTGAAGCCACTATTTTTGAACAGAACACGACACTCCTGACTCCTGCAGATAACTCAGGAGATGTGTGTTGCTGCTTTTTACCTGAGGAGGAACCATTTGGTCTTCAGAGACGTCCTTTTAAGTGCTGCAGTTCTCCTTTGTGCTTTTTCCTCCTCCTTATTTCTTCTAAAACCTTTTCCTATTCCTTAACACCTTACAGATCAATATATTTTTAAATATCCCAGTAACCAGGCCAGGAACATATTTTTTAAATTATTGTAAGGTCAACAAATGATGCCTTTATAATTAATGTGTTCAGCTGTGCTATCTTGATTTTGGGGGCTTTAAAAAAAAAAAAAAAAAAGGCAAACACCAAAAACCTGCTTTTTTTGGCCTAAGGGTAAGTTTCTGTTTCTCAATCATAACATTTAGAAACCCAGGTTATCACTCAGCTTTCACGTGAGAGTTTTGACCTAAACCAAAATAAACCAGGATTTATAGAATTTGACCTTACAGCTCCAGGGTTTGCTTGAAATCTCAATGTTTTCTTTGAAACTGATGCTAAAATAACCTTTTTAGCTGTCATTTAAGTTTAATTGTCAAGAATTTGAGACTCTGTTTAGCAAAAAAAAAAGCTGAGAACAGGAATGTTGGACCTCTTGATCTGCTCTCATTTTTGGTTACACAAATATCAAATCCAAGTGAATGTCAGATGCCCTGGTGTGATGGTTGTAAAGGGTCTGTCTAGTTCAGATTTTGCCAGGCATGTGTAGGGTGCCTGTTTAGGTTGAAATAAGAGTGGATTAAATACTTAACAATTAATAAAAAAACATATTAACTGTACAGTTTCCCTTAACCCAGTTAGAAAAGTGTTTTATTTGCTTGTTTCATCTCTTGGCAAGAACGATCTTTTGAAAAGAGCTATTTCTGAACTATTTTGGCTCTATTTCTCCCATAACTGATTCTTACCTTATTGCTATTTTTTTTTTCTATATAGGCCATGCATTCTGAAAGATCAATTTGAAATCAGATCTCACAGAGATGGACAGAATTGAGGTTAGGAGAGCCATTTTCTCTCAAAAAGGGTTTTGCTCCAGACAGCAACAGCAGTTTTGAAGCTCTTAATTTCCTTTCCTGGCTTTTTCTCAGCTGGGATCCCCAATAATGTCAGAGGGACAGGCCAGGCAGTACCACAGGCAGTGTTCAGCTGCTGAAGAGGTGCTGGGTATGGATGGACTTCCCTGCTGGTTTACTCTGGACCAGTTCTGCTTCTGCCTTAGGTTCTATCAATTCCATTTTCCAAAAAGATTTACCTTTCATTTCTGGGAAGCTAAAGCTGATGAAGGTGCCTGCAGTCCATAAAGGAAAATAATAATAATAATAATAATAATAATAATAATAATAATAATAATAATAATAGTAGGGTTTTTGTCCAGGGTTGTTCCTTCAAGGAGTTAGCAATGTGCTGTCACAGCACATGAGAAGCTGGTTTTGGTTTCCCCTGTGCTTGGGTAGCTCAGGGAGAAAACTGGAGGTTACCCAGGCTCAAGTGAGTTGAATTTAACCTAACTTGTCACAGTTTTAATCAATGATACTAGAGAGAAAATATTTAGTTGTCCTGATCAGAAAAAAGTGGCACTTGTAAAGCTCAGGTTTTCACCTTTTCCTATAGAGTAAATGCCAACATCCTCATTATTACAGATGAACTGTTTGATCCTTGGAATCCATCTGTTGTGACAGTTTATCCATTTAAAACTTACTTAAATTGGTAATTTACTCATTTTTTCTGTAATCATTCCATACCTGTAGGAAATTGTCTTGCTCTTCTGACTGTTCTCCCTGTTTTCTATGGCACTTGCTGCAGTGCTTGGGACTGCATGAGTATTTTTCCTCTGGTTGCTCATGAAAACAAGATGTGTTTCAGTAGGATTTCCTAGTGAACAAGATTTTACATGAATGAAGAAATAAATGTTTGATGTAAAGGCTTTCATTGATTCCCAAAGGCACGGGCCATACAAACTCCCTTACAAGAGTGCATTTCTGTCTCTTTTGCATAGTCAAAACTGTTTCAAAAAGATGAGATTTCAAATATATTATTAATTGCTGAGATAATTTTCAAGGCAAGTCAAACCAGTACCTCCTTTCTCTGAGCACTAAACAGCTTTTATTATTATTGTCAGCTGTGGAAAGGTCAATTCTTTCACCTTGGGGAGGTTATTCAGGAGGGGAAAAAGGAGCCAAGTAAGGTACCAAGCCCAAGGCAGCAGTTTGTAATACATTTATAATTTTAATATCAGGACTGAGAGATAATGATGTAAGAGAACTTTATTTCTTGTTACAGGATAATGTGAATTCCAATCAGGTACCTTTGAGGTATGGTTTTATAGACTCTGTCTTTTCCATTATCAGGTATCTCGGTGTCATGACCAGTCCATTTGACTGCACAACATCTATATTATTATTAGCATTGATTGCTCATAAAAAATAGGGTTTATAATTAGGAGAGCATAAAGTTACTACATGGAAGAGTGGATAAGAAGAAAATGAAATGAAAAAGTGACTTAATCTTAGTACTGCAGTTTGCAAAGTACCATTTATTTTTCTCTATGTTGGTAACAACCACTGAGTTAATAAATCTGTGGCAGCTATTGAGACTTCTCATTTAATAACAGAGCTAATGGAGGAGCATTAAGGAAAGGAGAAATACATTTTGCAGGGTTTATTCCCATCTTGGTACTATGCTGAGTGCAAGACTTGAGCAAGGAATTGTTTTTATAACAAAGTCCATCTATTGCTTCCAGTGGGGGTGCAAAGTTTGCATGGTCACCATTGCAATTCCAGGGTTATGTGTACTAAAAAGGAACTGCTGATTTGATTTCTCAGCATTTAATTTTATATTTTCTTCATTTTCATTTGATCCAGCTGGCTAAAAGACAGAGATGAATTTGTGATACAAAAATCTGCTTTGTTTTCCATTTTAATCCTTCACTGTTCTACCTTTCACTGCTCTAAGAAAAGATCCATTCAGCAGATTGAGAGGCCACTTTTAAGGTCATGTGTTCACTTCAGAGATAGATTATAATGTCTGTAACAGGAGCAGCGTGGGTGTGCCTGCTTGTAAAAGAAATGGACTTCTAAGATTAAAGTGAAAAATAACATTTTCTCCCCTGTGGGTGGGGTTTCCCAGAAGGCCTGGCTGGTACACACAGAACCGTGTTTTCTAGTTGTGTTTGCATGTTTCCAGTGTACACCTGAGCCTTTGGACAATGATTTTTTTACTTCATTTTAACTACTTTTAGCTTACTCTTATTTTCCCTCTCCATCCCCCCATAATACAAGGAAATAGTTTTACCATTTATTGATGTTATAGTTAATTTTATGCCAGAATAGTCAGTCATGTTTAGAAGCCAGACTTGCTTTGTGTTGTATTCAATGTGGTCTGTTACATAAAAAAGGTAAATACAGATGTTGGAGATAACTGAATGTGCATGTGGAAAGTGATATAAATTTAATGATTTTTCAAAATTCTTGCTCAAGTAACTTGAAATATCAGCCCAATCCAGTTTCATCTCTAATATGAAGCCTTTTGTTCTAATTTAACACATATGTATTAAGGAAATACTTTGTTATTACCTGGAGAAGGAAATTATATTGTTTTATGATTTTGTTTTGTGGTTTTGTGTTTTCCCAAACAGTTGTGCAATTACAGGAGAAGTTAAACTGTCACTTGCAGAAAATGTTTGTCTCTACTACGATGGCAAAAAACTGAAAGGAGAAAATAAATTAAAAAAAAAAAAAAACAGAAACAAAACAAAAAACCAAACAACGACAACAAAAAACCCCACCAAAAAGCAACAGTTCTTAGACTTTCTTAATCTGTTTTTAACCTGTATAGTTGATGGGCTTGAAATTTTATCAGGAAATAGTGTGGTGTTGAAGGCACTTGTCCCCACTGAGAGCGGGTATCACTGGACTCTTTAGTCTTGGAGGAGCGCAGCACATTTGAGTTGATGACTTCCCTTCTTTTGTGCTGTAATTGCCAGTGCTTAGTGACACTGCAACCAGTGGAGAGATTTATTCCCATGCAAAACAGATTGACTTAGGGTAATTTGAATACTTTATGCATGGCTAGCTTCATTAGGAAAAGGAGGCAAGGCAGAACTATAAAAAGAACTAATAATCTTGCTAAAGGAGCCGTTAATTCCCCATAGCATTGGAGACACTTCCATTGAGCAGGGGAAAGAGAGGCTGATTTTGCAGAGCCCGTGCAGTCTCCACGGGCAGCCTCTGTTCTTTGTCCAGAAACAGATCACAGAGATGACTTTCTTTGTCTTATTTAATTGCTTGGCCCGTTTCTGGCTTTGCTGGGTTAGAGCAGAGTGTGCAGTGACTGAGGTTGGAAGGGACCTCTGGAGGTCACCTTGGCCACCCACTCTGCTCGGGCTGGTTCTCTTGTCCAGGACAGGGATGGGTATCTCTGAGGATGGAGACCCCACAACCTCCTGGGGCAGCCCATTGCGGTGCCCAGTCCCTTTCCCAGTCAGGAAGAGTTTCCAGATTGTGTTTGTACCCCCAGACGTGTTGTGGTCCCAAGCTCTGTGCCCAAAGCTCAGCGTGGCACTTGCCCAGGGCTGGGCAAGCAGAGGGAGCTGAATCTTTGGGAGAAGCCGAGGAAACCTGAGTGCCTGCAGTGTGCCTGGCAGATGTTTTGCTTCTGAAGTGACTTCTTTATGATATTCCAGCCCTGTGGAAAAGTTCCAGCCGGATTTTGGGACATCCTGGTGCTGCAGCAATGTAGGGACTGAAGTGATGCAGAGCAGCACCTGAACTGGATGTGAGGGAAGAGGATAAGGCAAGGTCAAAAGGAAGCAGCCACCAAAAAAAAAACAAAAAACAAAAAAAAAAAACAAAAAAAAAAAAGAAAAAGTTTGCATGGCAGGAACTCATTGTGAAAAAGAAAGATGCAAACCTGCAGAACTCTAAGTGGGGGTTAATCTTCTGCCCCTTTGTGTGTGTGTGTGTATTCGCTGCTTTAAAATTTTATTGTGAAGGCATTTAGGAGCGTGGCTGGTGATTGTTTTCCTGTGATAGAGACGTATTTATTATTCATTGCAGTAATTATTAAGTAATATTTTATACTAAAAGTTGTTCACATTGCACAGTCAGGAAATGCTTAGGAAGTGGCTGATTTAACTTTCTATTTTTAACTCTGTACCAAATTATAGTGAGCGGTGTTTGGGCTTTTAGACTTGGAGCATCTCCCAGGTTTTCACCACTGCACTGGTCAGAGCATTCCCAGGAAACTGGAAATGTATTTTTCCAGAGATTCTGTGCAGAAATTATTTATAAAATTTGAAAGATTTTTACCCAGAATATTATTTATTGTGTGCTGTTTCCAAGGGGACTGTGTTTCAGGATTCTCCCAATGCCTTTATCACCCAGCTTCTCTGATCAAGAAAGTAATTTATTGCTGATTGCAGAACTCTTGAACTCAGTCTGGCAGCTGCAGTGTGAAACTTCTCTGATCCAGTCTCCTACTTACTTATTTACATATCATTCGGAATGATTTTCAGGGCTGTTTGAAAACCTCTTGACATTGCATTATCCGTGTTTCAAATCTCGTGGTGATTTGTTTTTTCCTCTCTTTTTGTTACAGATAACAAACGAGTAACTTTGGAAAGGTCTCGTTCTCGACACAATGGAGCAATTGCAGCTGTATGATTCTTCTGATGCCAAAGAATTAATGAATTGTTTTATTTACAATGAAATGGATATGCTTTGGGAAGAGTTTATCATCCAAATTGGCAATGATCATAGAGGAATGCTGGTATTGATTAAATGAGATGGTGTAAAAATATGTAATTTTAAAGCTGTTGCTAAAAAAATCCACATACTGTATCTTATTACCCCAACTACCAAGATCTGTAAACAGTGTTAAACAGTAGGGTATATATCTTATTTTCTTACGTTCTTTATATTTTTTTGCCCCCCTTTTTGTTGAAGCTGGCAACTCACATGAAAGGAGTTGGGGATTTCTAGGTTCTGTTTTATATGGGTAAGAAAATACAGTTCTGTTGGAAGAGTACAGCCGTGGATTCCATTTGCAGTTCTGATTTGAACATGAAAGGAAAAAATAATAAAATTGTATGTTAATAAATTCAGAGATGAGCTGGTCTACATTATCAGAATCTTTTTTGTAACCATAAAAAAGCAACACATAGCCCCAGTGAGGTTGCTGAAAACCTTATCTCAGTGTAAAGCCTGGTGGATTCAGCTGTTTTAGCTGCCAGTAGGATATACCACATATCTACACTTTTGGTGATACGATGATGTGTAGTTACTTATCACTGCTAAAAAGAAAAAAAAAATCAAACAGAGCATAGGATTTTTCCAAAATGATATCAAGGGCAGAATATGTTTTTAACTGTATCTAAGGCGGGATTTTTCTAATTGTGCACTTATATATTCTTTATAAAGGTATTTGGGGGAAAATATGATTGTCCTGTTTTGATGATGCTAAAATTCCTGTGTGTAGATTTTTAGAGACAAGCTACATCATGAAGTTTTTCAGAACTGCCTCTGAGTTTTTCCTCCGTTTCTCAGGTAAAATATGTAGCGGGATCGCCACTGGTGGATTTTAGTGCTGAGAGTTTAGCAGCTAACAACAAATTTTCTACCTGGAGCACTGGCTAGCAGTGACCAATGACTGCAGCAGGCTGGTTTTTGGGAAGCTCCTCCCATTCCCCTTTGTGTCCAGGCCCTTGCACTGCAGTTCCTCAGGGGAGCAGCCAGCTGAGCAGCTGACACTTTGTTCTGCCACTGTCCCCGTTGTCCCCAGGGGAATGTCCAGCCTGGCTGGGGTCAGGCCAGGCTGCACCACCCCGTTCACTGAAGGTCCACCTTGATGGGATGGAGGCTTTGAAGTGGAATTCCAGTGGATCTACTGCATAAGTTGCTGAGCTATGATGTTTTTTAAAGAATCAGGATGCTCTGTAGTAGCTGGCACTTGTTCTCAAATTATTAATGCCTGTCACTGACTGGTGAAATTATTATGAATACTTTTGTTGCCTGGTGTTATGGGGAACTTGGGGTTTTTTTTAGTGTTCTGTAAAGACTGTTTGGAAGGTGAGGTGTCACGTGGTTTCTGTGCACACACTGCTTGCTCTGGAGGTTTGCTCCTGGGGCAGTGGATCTTTGCACTACTGCTTGAGCCAAGCATCTTTGTACAGTAGATTTTTTGCTTCTCTGGTGAGATACTCTTAAAACTATCAGACTAGTTTGGGATAAATTCTCACAATTTCAAACTACATATCCAGTTATTGTAGGAAAAGATACAGCTCCTTTTCAATCTAGTATTGAATTTTTTTTTTTTTTTCAGAACTTGTCTTCAAAGAATACAGGGGGTTTGCCCATAGCTCTAAACGTAGGAATACCACTGAAGCCTAGTGAAATGCTTGCTGTCAGCTAAATACTCTCCCTAAACTGTTTGGGGGTTTTAGTAACAAACTGAAGAGTTGTATGGTACTTCAGGAAAAAAAAAAAAAAAAAAAAAAACCAAACAAAAAAAAAAAAAAAGGAAAAAAAGCATGCAACAGGATTCTATCTCCTTGTTTATTAGTAAGAGCTAAAAAGAATTATATCCTGTTTTGTGCAAGGTCAACATCAGCCTTGTATTGAAGCATTGCTTCTTTAAATGGAACTATTAAATTTACAGTTATAAAAATGTGCTTAATGTACAAAGCCAGTTTAAAGGATTAGGTTCATAATGTCTCTATAAATCAATAGTGTCTTAGAATTCCGATTTTGAAATTAGCATTTTGCTGGGGTTTACAAGTATTGGTATAATCTTTATAAGTGAAAACTCAAAAGCTCTCCACAGAATCTTTATACGATAGCAGTAATTATTAGTGCACAAGTTTTTTCATTTCCATGGGTTATATTTGTTTGGAAAGCTCTGTGAAAGCTGGCTGCAGATTTTCAACAACCAAATCTTAGGAAAAAAAGGCAAATCCGAAATAACAACATCATCTGATGCTTCTATTTTACTACTATTTTTTTCATATTTGAAACATTTATATAATTTAATGGACATATCTGTTAGAACAAAAGTGTCTTTCAAAGGAAAACTAGTTTAGAAGATAATTTATGTAAATATAGGGTGCTCGTATTTATGAAGTCTAAAATATTTTCTGAAATTGATGCTGGTCACTTTGTCTTTTGATAGTTTTTCAGTCTATATTAAATTGCAGATATTTTTAATGTTTTTATTATTGATCTAATTTTCAGAGGTGTCACATGTTTATCTAGAAGTGTAGAAGAGTAGCACCTTTTTCAGAAATGCACTTGCCTTATTTTCTAATTTTAAAAAATGAAATATATCAGTTAAATTATATTTGTATTCAAAGTAATCCCAGAAAGAAAATCACTGGAGGGTTCATACATAAATTTCTTGCTAATTATGTTTCACTCTCTGTCCTCTGAGACATTACGTTAACAATATACCAGCACATCTGTTTGCATTCACATTTTACCAGTTACAAGTACTGAGAGAGTTTTTTTAATGATGTTACACTGTTTACATTTCTTAGCTTATTTAAGAGGAAGATAATTTTACCTTTGCGATGAATTGAACTAAATCTCCAAACGTCATGGGAACGAGATGTTTCAGTCATATACAAATATACATATCTGTTGCTGAACTCCTGGCTGTACAGATCAGAAATGTAAAGGCACTGGTCTCCTTTTGCTCCAGTTTTATGCAGTTTACTGAGAAATCAAGTTCAACACGGTCTGTCATGTATGTTTGTCTGTGATTCAGCAGGGAGCCTTTCCCAGCACACCGGTGGTGTTTGTGTTAATCACATCAGGGACCAGAGCTAGAGCCCAGACAGGATCAGTGCCCCACAGTGCACTGGCAAACAGCTCCAGGGAGCATTCCCAGGAGCACTGTTGTCGTTTGTTCTGGTTTTAGCTGACTCTGGTCAGTATGAGAAACGTGATCTAAAATTATCTGTTCTTCTTGAGAATTCAGATACAAGAGCGTTCCCGTAGTTCCCTTCTGTAATATGCAAATAATCATGAATATCTGTATATTTTTGCATTTTTGTGTGTGGTATATGTACTACCTCAGACAAATGCTGTAAAAAACATAGTATTTTCATGGTTTCTATCCAAGCCACAATTCATTAGTAACCTACTTTAAATTCATCCCACAACACCCAAAACTCTGAGAATCTGGCTGAGTTTTAGGTTTGGCTCTGGAAATCCTCCTATAGCTTTTGTTTAGGAAACTTTGCAACGTTCAGCTTTTGCATCCCTCAGGCAAATCCTGCTTTGATGGGTGACTTTAGTCCTTCCTACCCTGAGAATGATCTAGCTAGTAAATATTTAAAGCTGGTAATAGTTCTGTGGGAGCAAACTTACCTATGTATGTAAATTGCTTCTTTTCCATTAAACCAAGGCTTGGCTGAGTTCTACTTTGCTGTTTGCCTTCCAAGTGCTGCAAGGTCGGGCAGGACAAGTGCTCAGCAATGTCCAGCCCACCTCTGATGTGCCATACTGTACTTGCAAGTTACTCATTTTTAAATAAGTATTGTAAGAAACCTCTTCTTCTGCGGTATCTCCACACACGGCCACGCATGCACATAAAATGTAAATAAAAAATTTTTAGAAAAAAATCAAAGCAGATGCAGCCAAATGCCTCAGCTTCAGGTGTCTCCAGGTCACATAGTGCTGTTTTTGTGCTCCAGGGGGGAGTTGTGTGAGCCTGTGCATTCTGCAGTCCTGCAAGCACCCACTGATGTCACTGGGAGAGTGGTAAAGGAGAAGGATTTGTTCTTGGAGTGCTTTTAGCACTGTTTGAGGTGATACATATGCCACAGAATGTGAACAATAACCTATTACAGGTCATTCAGTCTGCTGTCATGAACCATTTGATTTCCCTTTTGGAAGTCATAGGACTCCTGATGCCAAAAAAAAAAAAAAAAAAAAGATAAAAAAAGGTGACAAAACTCATGCATTTCTATTTTTTAAACAGCTCTGTGTTTGTATGTAATGTTTAAAATAGGAATTTGATGAAATCACAGCCTGGCCATTGTTAATCCATGTATTCTGAAAACTGTAATAAAGATATACATAACATGATTCTGGTAGATGCACCAATGTTTTACTTGATTATCATGATTATTTCCTGCTTAGTACCGTCACCTCAAAGCCTGGGTTTGCTGTATAAAATTGTCATGCTGAAATTACATTCCATTTTAGCTTACTGTCACTTCATGGGTTTCTGTCTTTTTTTTCTCTGAGGTGTCAATTATATTTGACTTGAATTTGGGGGAAAAAAAGGTGCCTTTTCCAATGAAGGAGGGCTTTAAAAAACAAATAATCCAAAAATTACATAATTTAAAAAAACCCAACATTAAATCATGGTGATACCATTTAATTTTTACAAAAATGCCAATAAAGGGGAATCATTGAACAAATCTGATGGGTCCATATTTATTTTAAGAGGCTGGATTTCAGTATAGAATTTTTAAGACAGACACACAGTCAGACAGCTATTGTTGATGTTTTCCAAATTATTTAATTCATTCCCAAAATGGTCTTATCAGAACAGAAACTCGACAGACTCTTGCCTTCAAAATTGTGTATTGCACATTAAACAAGTTAATGATGTCACCAGAACAGACTGAACTGCACAACAGTATAGAGAGAGAGCACTGAATCTTACTTAAAATTCTAATTGGATATAACCCTGATGAATATGAGCAGCCATGTTGATACAACCCTCCTTAAGTAACTTTTTATATGTGGAAAAGATGTACCCAGGGAATGTCAAAGGCACCATTTTACTTTTAATTAACTGAATTACAGTTGGAATGCTCTATTTGATACATGAGGAAGCAGTGGAGGTTTATTTTCTTATGGGATCAACATGAAAAAAAAAAAAAAGAAAACTTCTAAATGCCAGCTTGAAATGTAAATTCTGTGATTGTCCTGATTAAGGATAATGTAGTAATGCTGTCCTACATACACCATATTCTTGTTCCTTCTTTTTAGGTAAATGTTTTTGACTTTCTAGTGTGGGAGTCAGGGATTCCCATCATCCTCCTGAAGCTTTTTGCCTTTGGGAGATTGCAGGCGGACTTTGTCCAGAAACAAACAGCAGGTGCCTCCCTGCATGGAAATTGTTTCTGTTCCTCCCACACATGCCTGAGAAATCCTTCCTGAATTTAAGGTTCATGGCAGGGTGTGGTGCTCTGCCTTGGGGACACACTTCCTGCTCACCTTTGGGTGCTTTCTGTAAATCTGAGCTGCACTCCTCCCTCTGTTAGTTCCTCCAGTCATCATCTCAACATTGGCCTTCCCTCACTGTTGCAGAGAAGTCAATAGTGCTGGGCTCTAGTAAAATTATTGAAACATTCAATTGATTCTCTCTGAGTTATTTGATGAGTACTTAATGGCCTTAATTAATCCCATTCATTAGAGATGAAGCTAAGATTAAGAAGTAAAATCCAAATAAGGTGTTGGGGTTTTTTTCGCCTGTGGCCTGTGAGCAAACACTAATTTAGTCCAGTAAATTCAGCAGGTGCTGAAAGGTGTTTATTTGTGTCAGTGAAGTAACGAGGCCAACCAAGAAACCCTTCTGAGGCAGAGGATATTATCTCAGGCCCCATGCTAACAAAATCAGCACTTCTGGCCTCTGTCCCTGCCTGCTGGGGGGAGCTCACTGTGGGGCCAGGTCTGATGAGGACAGAGTGCCCAACTTCGTTCCATTGAAATAATTGATCTCTGTGTCTTAGGGGGCAAACCAGCACAGGAGACTGAAGAGCCCTGTGAGCGCTGATCTGCTTGAGAAGGGCCTGAGTGCTAAAGAAGAAACAGATAAGGCTTGGTGCAACCTAATTCTAATTCTCCACTGCCTTCACACCAGACCCCGTGGCCAGGCCACTGACCTGGAGAAGTGAGTCCTGCCACGCTCAGAAATGGGTGTGTGTTTTAACAGTCCTTGAGAGAACAAGGACATTATCATTGAGAAATAATAATTATATTGTTATTATGTATTATTATTGATAAATAATTACCAGACCAGCAGTTCAGTGGTGGTGGAGATCCATTTCAGGCTGCTGCTGTTTTACACTTTGGTGATGCAAGTACCCTCACGTGGCTCAGAGGACTGTTCCATTTGTGGAAAAAGCTGTTAGTGATCACACTTTCTCTAACATTATTTATCTTCTGGAGCAGTAAAAAGAAAGTTACTACTTTGAAGAGATAACACCGAGAGCCATCAAAAGGTATATATAATATAAGCTACTAATAATGTTGCACATTAAAGAAATAGCATTTTAACTGCACCTCAGCTTGATTCCACACCCATTCTGTGAAGTTCTTTTATCTAAGTGGTGTGGGACAGGTCAGCTTAGAGAGCAGCAGTAACTGCAGATTAAAACCCAACAGAATAAATAAAAACACCTAATGGGAATTCAGTGACTGAATTCCCTGCCAGGAAGAAAAATGAGATAGCAAAGGCAAAAAGTAGTGACAAATCTGCAAAAAGTCCTTTGCACTTCATGTAATGAGTACTAAAAGCAAGCAGAAAAGAAAAGAGGCAAATTTGCCCACGCGTGTTTGGCACTGTGTGTGACAGATTCTGCAGCTGCTCTGTTACACTGCAGTGAAGTTGTGGGGTTCTGAAAGCTGTGGTAACATGGAATGGCCGAGCAAAAATGGTGCCTCCAGAAATATGTCAAAATTCTGTTAAGCCAAGAAAGATCTAATTTAATCATAGGCAGTGTATGTGTAAGTGCAACACGTATTTTACCTGGAACTAATTGGAATCTCTTCAAAAAGCTGTACTTTTAATCTCTACCTGTGGAAGTGCTGATGATATTTCAGGAGAGAGAGGAGCTCGCCCTGCTCTGAGCTCTCTGCCCATTGAACAGCCTTTGGTGCAGAGCTTTTAGAACATGAGAATAAGCTGATAATGATTGCAATGGTGACTTTTTAAATTTTAGAGTTTTAGCCCATCACAGGATCTTGTTGCCAGCTGGGAATAAAGCTTAAGGCATAAAAGCAGCACTGCAATACAAGCCAGTAGTCACAGCATCATCAGGTCTAAATAAATGTTTTACTCCCTGCTTATGAAAGGGTGAAATTCAAAAGTGTCAGCTGGTGGGGTTAGACAGTTTCTACAGTTCTGATAAAGCTGTTGAGATTTTTTCCCCCACAAAGTAGTCAGAGAGGATTTGAGATGCTTGAGATGTTTTTAGCTGTATCCTTTTAGTTTTCCTTTTGTTCTGAGAAAAATTGCTGATGTAGGACATCTCACCATCAAATGAAAAGCAGAAAAAAATGGCAATGAATTATTATAGCTGAGAAACATTCAGGGGAAAACTCTCCAAGTGGCAAATGTGAAGGATGTGGAAGGAGGTGACACTGACAGGTCTGTAGCTTCTGGGGTCCTCCTCGTTGCCCTTCTTGAAAACCCGGACAACATTCACCACCTTCCAGTCAGCTGGGACCTCCTTGGATTCCCAAGACTGCTCAAAAATCACTGAGTTTAGCAATGACATCAGCAGCTCTTTGAGGATTCTTGGATAAATCCCATCAGGCTCCATGGATTTGTAGGGATCCAGCTGGAGCAGCACATCCTGCACAATTTCAGGGTCGGATGGAAGTTGATCATTCTCTGCTCAGGGCACTGAGACCCCAGATGAAATACAGCAAACACACATTTTGTTACGATCCTCATGTGTGATTCAAGGTAAAAATCCTCGTTGATTCCCTTTAGATGCACAAGTTTGTCACTGGGGCAGGGCTGCTGTGATGATGGGCAAGTGTCTGTCACACACACAACAGGTTGGACCACGTTAATGCCTTCTGTGTTCATTGGCTCTGGCCACCATTCCTCAAAAGCAGGAGGAAGTTCTGAAGCCTGAATGCTGAAATGTGATTATGTTATGATGGAATGCAGCTTATTCAGCAATGCTGTAATTAATAAGGTAATGAGGGTAATTTGTAGCCTCCTATGACCTACTGGAACCAGCAGCTTAAATAATGAGTTAGGAAACAAAACCCTACCTCACGAGCTGGTAAACACAAAAGCACATCAATTTTTGTTAAATAGTGATAAGATAAGAAATGTAGCTTGTATAATTTATACAGAGCCTTAATTAGTTCATATTTGGGTCTTTAGGTCTTGTTAATATGCTAAGCCAGACATCCAAAATGCTCCTCAGTTTATGATTAGAGCAGTTACCTGGCTTTTTACAGTCATGTTTATGTGTGCTGGAGTCAGTCATCTGCAGGTTATGCACATTAAGCCTGGCTCTGCTGATTGCAGCCTGACACTTTCAAAGTCAATGAAATAATGGCAGCTTTTCTGTGGACTTCAGGATCAACACCCATCTCTGTGCTGAATTACAGTTACCCATATCTGCATCTTTAATGAGGTAAGTTGTCCATCAAAAGCTAAGGTTTTTCATACCACAATTTCCCCCAAACCTTCTGCAAATGCCCACATAAATATTTAAATTTATGTAAGCTTTGATCCTTGAAGCATTATTGTGAGTTTTTTTTAAAGAATGGGTAGTATCAATTGTATGTGTATATTAAAATTTTCCTTGCTTCTTTAGCACCCTTTGCATACTGGTAGAGTATTTGTTGGTTTATGACATTAATGTTCTCATCTCATTATTTCCTAGAAGTAGCTGGCTGATTCCCTGCCTTTAAATACTCATAATCTGAAACTTAAAAGGACACTTAATTGTGGTATCAGGTGGTTAAAAATTATTTTAGAAATTGTTTTTCACAAAACTGGGCATGGATTCTGTTTGGAAGAAAGCATTTCCAAGTATCTCGTTCCTGTGAGTTTAACCAGACATGATGGAAGCGCCTTGTGAATCATCCACATTCTGTTTGCACAGTGCAGGCACACAACAACAGTGAGTAATCTGCAGTCATTCACAACAGCATAACTTAATAATCACTTTATTACAGCATTCCTACTCAACTGGATATTTAAAGCATACACTGGTAGAAAAGAGCTCTCTCCAGTTGAGGAGAGTGGGAGACAAGCATCTGACTTTTGAATAGTGAAGGATCAACAAAAGGAGGAAGCGGGATGGTGATAATCAGCTGTCAGTCTGAGCTCTCAATCATGCTGGCAAAAATATCTCAAGGAACTTCATGATTTACACATTTGGAAATGTTGTTGGAAAGCAGCATTTGGTATAACACATAATGCCAGGAAGGACAGAAAGAAGTAATGAGGAAGAACAAAATACATCCAAAACAGTGTAACAAAGTGATTTCTGAAAGCTGGTGTTTCACAAAGCAATGAAAATACAGAAATGCCTCAAAGAGAAAACATGGGAGTGGTGGCACAAGAGAGGCAAAGTCTGCTGTGTTAAGGAGGAAGGGAGCAGGCTCAGAGCATATGGTGAGTTTTATCATCCAACACAAGGTGTTGCTCAGCTCTCATCCTTCAGCCTGCAGTGGGAAGTGCCAGAATGTTTGTCCATGGGGTTAACGCTGCTGCACAGCCCGTGAGAGGTGCCAGTGGGGAGGGCAAAAGGGCAGGGGTTAATTCACTCACTCAGCCAGAACTGCCTTCCAGATGTCTCAATTGCATTTTTCAAACAGTAACCATTCTTTTCCTGCCTGCTGAGATTTGGTGGCCATCCTCAGCACTGCACTAACAAAATTCAGTCCCCACCTCTAAAGTGGAGTGTTCTCTTCAGAGATCACTTAGGAGCCGCCATAAGCTTAGAAAACGAGTTTCTCTAACACAGTACTTTCCTTTACCATATAAAAAGATGGAGTTAATTTAGAGGATGTTTCCCAACTATAAGGTGGAATTAGATACCTAACTTTTAAAAATCTGGAATCAGAAGAAACTGTTTTGCCAGTGCAATATTTCTGTATTTATTGCAAGACTCCCATACCTGCTGAAGTGAGGGGGCTTAGTGCTTTTTTCACTTGGAGTTTTTCCAGACTATGATAGTCATAAACCGGAGTAGACACAAGTTACAGGAGGGGACAAGAACATAGCTGTGCTAAATAATTCAGCAGAAACTATTTCAGGTGCTTCTGGGGCCTTTTTGCATCTGCCTTCCTATTTTCTTCCTAAATCATTTCATTTTGGTAATCTTACTTTTACAGCAGCAGCCATTTAAAGAAGCACTAAATCACAGGCGGTATAATCCCTTTTACACAAAGGAACAATTTAAAAAGGATAAACTTCATTTTTCTGGGTTTCAGTGAACTCTGTCAGGGAAGTGTTGTCTTTTGCCATTCATTCAGTCCTGTGTTTGCCTTGAGCTCACCATGTGTTTTGCTCTGTGAAATCTGAATGTTCCTCATTCCTGCATTTGGCAAAGGACTGACACAGGAGATAAAAGGTCTCTTGATCTGTTCCCCTGTGTGGCCCAACAAGTGATTCAGACTTGCAGCTACTTATCTGTGAGCCACACAGGCTCCAGTCTGAGGGTCAGGCATGGCTTCCTGGGAAGCAAAATCTAAAACACCAAATGCAAAGTAAAGAGAACCTGGAGGGCGACAACAATGCATCTGTTGAACGCCAGCTCTGATGTCTCGGTCTGGTTGGAATGTTAGAAAATTTTGGCCTTTGAATAGGACTCATTTATGCATATCATTAAGATATCTGATAGAAAGGTTATACCAGTTTAATTTTAGGCATTGCAAACTGCTAGGATTATTCACTACCCAGGATTTTGCTGTTGCTCACTAATTGCCCCATTACTGGCTTTCAGTTTGAGCCAGACTGATGAAGGCTGTTGCAGTGAGGAGAGGTGCATTGATCAGGGGAGATGGGGACTGAAGGAGATGAGCAGGGGAAGCCTTTAATGTAAATTCCTCTCTATAGCAAAACTATATTTTTACATGTAGTTCCTTGTATAATCAAGGAAGCAAATTATATAAAACATAGATCTTTGATCATGAAGATATTTTCCATGCAAAGTATGTTACTTTTCCTACATTAATATACTGTTTGCTCCTAATGAAGGCAGAGCCTGCAATTTTTGTTACAATCCAGTACCAACACAGTCATAATTTTCTTTCATTTTGATTTTAATCAGATTTCTTTCATGGGGGATCAGTTGCAGGTGCCTGAGTTTAGAAAGGAGCAGATGTGAAAGAGCAGATACTATCTGACGGCTGATTTAAACCAAAAGGTTTCTGTTGAACCTTAGATATTTTTCACCTGTGAAGCCAATTTTCCTTTCACTGTGTGTTTTGTGCAGTGTTCTTTCAGCTGGTTTGTGCCTCTCCACACCATTTCAGTTGCCGTTGTGGGGGCTGCCCTTCGCAGAGCAGAAAATTGAAGTTCTCAGTGGCCGTCTCCATTTTCCATCTGGAAAAGCAAGGAATGTCCAAGAGAATGGGTAGGAGAGTTTTCTAAAGACACAAAATTCAGCAAACTGGAACAGAGAGAGGAGGTTCTCCCAGTTTTCACAGCAGCAGCCTCTTCACTCCTACAGGAGTCCCCCAAGGAAGCCCTGTGTGCCAGGATGAGCTGTTAAACATTCTTCACTTCTCTGCTCCTTGGAAAATGGCTCTTACCTGAGCTACCCACTTGAACAAGGTTCCCTCTCTGCTGGACTTCTCATCCATGTGCCTTCCTGTGTTTCTTCCTCTGTGAGCTGACAGTCTTTTGCAGTGCAAGTGGTTTTTTTTTTTCTTCCTCACTCTCCAGAATCATTTTGTGAGTTTGTTCCAGTGAACAGAAGCAGTTTTATGGACATCTCTTGAGGAGGCAGCATTGCCCGGGAAAGACTGACAGAAGTGCCATTAGGTTATTGATGCAGCATGCTAGGAAATGGAATATTGAGTCCTGGATGTGGAGGGCTTTTTCCTTAGTGCAGGGTAAATATGTGTGGAGGGATGAGGGGATGTGTGCTGCTCTGTCAGGGAGCAGTGACAAGGATTGCATCCATTACTGGTGCGAGGGTGAAAGAAGCAGAGGTTTGTATTCCTCAGAAGACATTGCTTGTCCTGGCAAAATGTAAATACATCAATCTATAACCCCCAGCAGTGTGTGATGTGAATAATTATTTTGGCCCCAGTTCATTTTTGGTGCATTTTAGCAGTGGTGGAATTAAAATCCAATCTGATGACTACTGGTTTTTCTCTCCCCCAGAGGAGACAGGCCCCTGCCTGGCTGAATGTCCTTCCCAGAGAACCTTCTGAGCAGAAATGAACCTCGTTCTGTGGGTGTCAGAGTTAAAGGGATCTAAACCCACCATCTCTGAGGTGCTGGGTTCACACCTAAAGCTGGGCCCAGCCTTCCTGCGAGATGACAACACAGATATCCAGCACAGAGGCTGATTTAAAAGTTTTCCATGTAGCTGGTAGCTGGTTGCAATTTAGAATATGAGTTGCTATACTGAGATGCTGAAAGCTGTAAACAGTATTTGCATTTTGTTATGAATGTTTTGCATAACTTTAGGGATGTTTTCTTTATCCCCAAGTGGGTCTGTTTTGAGCCCATAATGTACTGTGAAGTTCCAGGAACAGAAAAATTTGTTGAGCGCCAACAGGCCAGTATCACAGCAGACGTAACCGTGTTCAAGCAAAGAGTGTTTTGCATCAAATATGTGTATATATTTGCATTTTTGATGCAAAAATCTACTTAATCGGCACTGCAAATGGAGCCCATAACTGAGGCAGTGCAGAATTCTATGAAATTGAAAAGTTCTGTGTAATTTCTGGAAAACAAAGTCTATTTTGCACAGCTCTAACTATAGCTAATATTTAAACCAATTTAATCATCGGTGAACTAACATGGCAGAAGTACGCCGAGCTTCTTTATCACTGTAAGTTTTTCATGTCCCTAGCTCTGTGGAGTGTGCTTTTTTTAACATTTCTTAATTAAACGTTTATCCTATTTAATTGCTAGGAAAAGAAAAAAGTGCAGAAAGATTGAGATCTGAATTTTAAACATCCTCATTTTAGGTGTGTTGATTTTTGTTCTCAGTTTTGGATGCTTCGGGGAATCTCAGCCCACAAGATCCCTCTGGAAAGCCAGAGGTGTTGCAGTTATTCATCCCTGTCAGTCGTTGTGTCACAGTCAAAGTGCCTGTTCCAGAGCTTGCTTTGGAAGTGCACTCTGTGATTACTGCCCAGAGATGATTAAGAATTCCAGAGTTTTATTCCCAAAATCCTGACTTTTGAAAACACTCTTTTATCCAGAATGAGTTCTGTTTTCTAGTGCTTGGGAGTCACCATAAATTGGCCTTCTGAGTTGGGTATTACCTGGAAAAGGGAGTGACCTCCATCCCAAAGCAGCTTTTAATCCAGTTAATTGTTATTACCAGCTGTTAATTCTATCTTATGCAATAATAAGATATGTATCACATAATTTATTTCCTATGCAATTCTCCTTGCTCATGATGACTGGTATTTTTTTTAGTGAACAAGTGTCTCCACTATCCAAATTCCACCGCATGTTCAGTCTTACCAGAAGACTGATTGTACCATGCAAGCTAAACTGGGATTTTATAGCCAGTGCCAAGCTCATCTCCCTGAGCTGAGGAGGTTAAATAGGTGTGTGGAAACTGGCCAGGACTCCTCCTGCAGGTGGGTGATTACCAGTTTTCTCTTCTGGCCGACACAAAGAATTTTTTGCTTGGGCTCACCAAAAGGGAAAAAAAAAAAAAAAAAAATAATCCCCATTTTTTGAAACATGTTTGTAAAGAACCCTGAATTTCAAACCTGTAATTTTGAGTCAGTAGCGTGGTCGGTTTTTGTCTTTCTTGCATTTATATTATTAAATTAAAAGGAGATCCTTCTTTCACAGACTAAGAGAGAACTACTTTGTCCTTCTATTAGCAGAATTTCTTCTGTCAAGGCTTAAGACATACTGTAAATCCTGTAACTGTGTTAATACATTTTGAGCTCTGTGCTGTGATTGCAGGGGCTGCATTTCTAAACAATGTCATTAGCCTGAACAGGGAATCTCAGTCAAATGTCAGGATCTTGTCTGTAAGGTATTTCCACTCTTAAGTGTAGTGCAGAATGTCACTGTCATTCCAATTAGTGCAGCTGATTGGTATTAAATGTGTTGTATTTGACATACTGCAATATTTTGCTTCAAGCCAGACATTTTGTTCAACACACAGAAACACCACATAATAGCAGCAGACATTAAGGCTCGTGGCAGGCAGGACCTCTAAGAATTGTCAAATAGAGGAAACCAACTTTCTAACTTTTGCAGTGTTTCAGCTCTGTTTGTTGCAATGATAGTGACACATATTTCAGGACAGTACAGAGAAGTAAACCACACCTTTTACATTTGTGTGTTCCTGGTGTGCTGGGCAGTAATATTAATTTACTTTTCCACATAAGGACTTTCATTTTTAACACATAACTCATTTGGCATTGTACATTCCTTGCCTAGGAAATTGAGAGGATAAAATTTCAAGTAAGATTCTTAATGTTAGTCCCCCTCTTCTTAAGTGGCTTCTAAATTGGTCTGGTAAGGCTCTGGATCCCAAGGTCTGTCACTGTGGTGGAGCAGTTCTCCTTCCCTGCATGGATTATCAGTTTCTGTGCTGCGTTTGTCCTGTCAGCTGGAGAACAGCCACAGAATCACAGAATCCATCAAGTCCATCAATCAGAGACCATCCAGTCCAACTCCTGACCCTCCACAGTCATCCCAGGAATCCCACCCCGTGCCTGAGAGCGCTGTCCAAATGTTGAGAGGGAAACATTGGCACAGCAGTGTCAATCCTTAGGCTGAGGGGCATTGCAAGGGATTTCCTTTGCTCAAGGCTGAGAGTGCAGGGAGAGAATCCTGAGCTCTGGGCAGGTGGTGTTTGGCCTGATCGTTGCCTTGTCCCAGCTGGCACCAGGGTCTCCATCCTTCTGTCTGACAGTGGTCAAATCCTCAGCTCTCAAACACACCTTGGGTGCCTTAGGGGAAAATACTCAGTGAAGAATTTGAGGAGCCAATGGTTTGCAGAGACATCTGCAGGCTTGTTTGCAGTTTTGTAAGAGATGTTAAAGTCTGGATGGACTGGAGGCTGAGCTGCTCTGTTGTCTGCCATTATAGGCCACGCAAATTAAACGTAAATGCTGGCAAGGCACTGGGGAAGAAATGGCAGCAGAGCAGGAACCCTCCATCAGCAGTGCCTGTTTCTATGTAAATAGCCCTTACTCTGTCTGCCTGTCAGTCAAACATCCTCCACTAGATTCACATTTATGTATGCCTAACTTAACATTTTACCTTGCTGCAGTGCACTTGTATTGAAAACCAAGGCTCAGCTCGTGCGTTTGATATTGGGAGATGCAGTAATAGCAGGAGAGGACAGCTGCTGAACCAAAGGAACTCCTCACCCAAGTAAACACAGCTTTTCTTCCCACATTAACACAGCAGTGTAATTACACTGATAACGGGACAACTGTCAGGTTTTCATCTGCATGACAGATTTGTTGGGATCCCTTTCAGGCACAAACCTGGGAACCATTTCCATTACAGGGAGCCAGCAAGGGTCAGGAATTCCTTGGTAACAGAAAAGTATTCTGAAGCAGAATGATAGCAGTTTGAGGGATGGGAGAAAAGGAAGGTATTACATATTGAGGATATTTATGTAAAGGTATTTGTAAAAATAGTCCCAGAAAAAGCACCTTTCCATGTCTTGAATGTCACAAGAGGAAATTTTCAGAGGATACATTGCAATCTCTTTCAATAACTCCTGTAATGTTATTTATTACACTGGCATTTGGGGAATTATTATTTTTGTTTTCACTTGCTGTGACTTTCAAAACATGATGGTACTATCCACATATTCAATCAATAACACGACATTCTCAGGCATCATTTCTCTGGGATCCAGTGATGGCCAGAATTTCAACCATCATCTTGAAATACCAACAGAGGACTGTTGTGTCAGGGGAAGCATCAGTTCCCTCTTCTCAAAAGTGCAAACCAAACTAGTACATGGCACAGACCAGTCCTTTAGGAGACTTGGCTCAAATTAGAACCCAGAAAAGGTTCTCATAGTTCAAAATTAGTTTTTAAAATGTTCTGAATAGAACAGAAAAAGATCTTAAAAGCTGCAGAGCTTTTTCTCCCCACGAAAAGGTACAACTATTGCTACCATATTTGTCTGGGTCTAACAGCTGCTAACAACTAAAATTAACTAGAAAATTGAAAAGGGGAAAGGAATACTCTCAGTCTGGAAGGACAGTACACGCCTGAAAAGATTTTAATGCACTTTTAAGTGCACAGAAAAGGCTTTCCCAGTGCAGACATTGAACCTGTGATGTCTGAGCCTTGCTTTCAGGCTCAGCTGTTATCTGTGCAGCAGTGGCACCAACAACAATCGCTGTAAGAGCAGCCAGGGGCTGGGCTCCCTTGCTGGAGCTGTGTTTCTGGTGCTTGCAGAGTTTTTTGTTTGCAATCCATTTCACCAGGGTGAGGTTGGTCAGAGGCCAGGGGAGAGAAGGAGCTGGGGAGCACTGGGGGGTATTTTCACAGTTCAGTGTTACTGCTACCACTACAAAGGAAACATAAAATTGTTTAATGGTGCCAGGAGACTCCAGTGAAAGTGAGAAATCTAAGGCAGACAAGTAATCATCCTTCTGGGAGAAGGAAGAGTTCCCTGCCCAGTGGAACCCAGGAATATGAGGGTTATGGCTTCTGTTGGTCCCTCCAACTACGAGGGGTATGGATTGGAAGAACCAGCAGGAGCACAGGGAGATTAAAGCAAACAAAACCCTTCATGCAGCTGTTCCAGAGCTTTTAATGGAAGTGATATGTGGATGGAACAGAGCTGCACCAGGAGCTGCTGTAATAGGGGTAATATATCCTGTGGATAAGCATAACAAAACATCTTACAGAAAGCATGCATGGTCCTTGGTGATTTTATGCTATAGCTTTATGGACTTTTCATATGAATATGTATTAAATCTAGCATATTAAATATATGTCTAATTACTTGTATTTTTAGTGGCTGTTGACAGAATTTATTCCAGCAGCTCTCTTTACTCACGTATGAGAGAAGAGACTCTATTATCTACTGCTTGCAAAGTCTACATCTGTTTTTGTTCCATTCTGCTGCCATGCAGCTTTAGTACTGCGAGTAGGAGTTACTTCATTCTGTCAGAACACATCATCATCCCAGGTTAATTCAGAACTTCCCTTCTTTCTCTCAGCATTACCCTTTTACATCCATTGCTTCCTTTGTTTTGGGTCACTGGGCCAGGCTTTCTGTCTTGTTATCAGAGTTTTACAGTTCACAGTCTGAAACCCCTCCAGTTCTTAACAGATGCTGCAGGCAGGAGATGTTTAACCACTGGTGCTGCACAGGTAAACAGAGCCATCGTGGCAGAAGGTGAAGAATTGCATTCCCAAACAGAAATGGCACAGTGAGATGTTTTACTAAGGCTCATCTTACAATTACCTGAGGTTTAGAAAAACTACAGTGTCCCTTTCCTTTGTTTGCCTTCAGTTGTCTCTGGGATTTCAGTCCCACTGCCTTTGGAGGCTCTAAGCAGATGCAGCAGGTAACTGATACTGCTCTAAATACTGCTCTGGGCAGAACTGTGTATCAGGCCCTCCTGTTCATCAGTCTGAGCAGAATTATGGTGACTGTAAAGTCCTGACCTTTTGGTCTAATACAGACTTTATCCAACTAAATCTCTTCTGTAGAAGACCACTCCAAATCTTGACATCAGACCTGAAGCCTGCTAAATCTATAGGGATCTTGACAAATCTAAGATCCAGGGAGAATTTATAGCTGAAAGTGTTCCTAATGCTAGGACAAGGGATCCATTGTTTTTGTAGAAATAAATGTGTCGGCACAGTTTGGTGTAGCTTCATCAGAAACAGGGGTAGGAGCTCCTTCCCAAAGGATGCAAAATGTCCAAAGCAGTTCCCCTCTTGACATCACTTTTTCACCAAATTTCCCCTCTGTCATCCTAGTCCCTGTATTTTTCCTTTCGTTTTTTAACTTCATTTTACCCTAAATGTCAACAGAAGTGAAACCTAAAATGTGGGTTTGTGGACAAATCTCTAGAAGTAGGGATAATTCCAGAGAAACTGGAACTCAGATGTCAACCAGTTTTCATTATTATTCCATATGTAACATTTCTGTCATCAGTTACTCTCCAAGCATGTTCGGCAGGAGACGTTCACCACGTGTTTCTATAAAGTTTAGCCAAGCTACATCCTGAGCAGAGCCTGTGGACCATTAATAAACCGTGAGTAAATAGTGGTAATAAGTACCAAGGATCTTTCAGGGCTGCCCTTCCCTGGTGGCAGAGCTCAGCTGTGGTTCAGAACCTCCTGGTAAACGGGACTGGTGGAACACAGGAAGTGAAACACGGCAAACATCTGGGGAGCACTGGGCTGCTGAGCTGCTTGACGTGGTCCTTGCATCTGCATTTCATAGAAGAGTAGAAATGGTTACTTGGCAAGTTGGATGCAAGAGGTAATTAGAACTGTATCCCCCTGGGATTTCATAAGCTTGAGAAGTGAGTGACAGAACTTTGCATTTCCACTTCATGTATTCAAATATAGCTGAGAATTGCCATCACCTCTTTAGTGGTCTGATCTGTACAAACTAGAAAATATGAAAACCTTCAGGATCCAGTCAGATCCTGACTCATCACTCTCTGCCAGGGCTGCTTTCTGATGGATAAATAAGCCAGCAAGCAGACACAGCCTGAGATTCAAGAGACCTGGATGCAATTTGTGGTGCTGTAGCCTCATCTGTGACCTCAGAGCTGGGTACAGAGGCTCTCTGGGTGTGCTGCAACCTGGTGCTGCGAGATCAACAGCTCTGAGGTGAGAAAATTCCCTCCTGTGCCATGAGAGGAATTAGGAAATGGAATTTGCAGTAGCACAAGGAAGGGACTTCCACATTAGTCAATAGAAAATTATGAAGAGGAGGGTGTATATTAAAAGGTAAATTCCATGTGAGTTTAGGAGCCTAATCCTGGTTTGAGGTTATATATTTTAGACCAGGACCTTGGAGTTGAATTGCTGTGTCATATGTCTCATTAATCATCACTGTTCTCTCTTAATACCCATCTAAACAAAGATGTATTTCTGCTTCCTGCTATCTCCTTTCATATAACCTCATGGCCCAATCGTTTTCTCAGGCTGGGGAAATAATCTTCCCAGAAGCAGGAGGTAGCATTATCCTGGCTCTGTGTTAGCATTCCTCAGAGTACTCCAGGCTCATGCTCGTGTTTCCCACTCCATGGAATATATTTATTCAACACCTTTTTTTTTTCCTTGCTGCAAAATGTACAGACAATCCTTTCAACTGTTGAACTGCTGTATTACAAGAGGCCCCAACTAACTGCTTTTACTCTGGCAAGCTGCTGTGCTTGCTGAGTTTCCTGCAGAGCATGATAATGCATGTAAAGCATGGCCAGGAAAAGCCCACTGGGAAGTGCTGCATCCAAGGGACACACAGCAGAATGGGTTTGGATATGATGCCTGTGCTGAGCCTCTCAGCCCAGAAAGAGGCAGCCTTGAGTGTGAGTTCCTTGCAAAGATGAGGAAATGTAGAATTTTACACACTGCAGACACCCCAGTGAGCACCAGTGTTTTGAAGATAGATAAAATAAAAGTTTGAATTTTAAGTATATGGACTATGACAGATTTGTTTCTGATTTATTTGCTGGTGATGTTACAGTCAGAGAAAACAAAGCTTATGCCATTGTGGCAGTGCTGCATCTCTTCCATAAATAATCTGGAAGTGTTCAAGGCCAGGCTGGATGGGACTTAAGCAGCCTGATGTAGTGGAAGGAGGCTGTGTCCACAAAAGGGGGTTTGCACTAGGGGACCTTTAAGGTTCCTGCCAATCCCACCCACTCTGTGATTCCAGGAACTTCAAACTCTTCTTGTGCATCCACTCTGCCACCTTTCACATTTGTCATCTATGGGAAAAATGTGAAATTTAGCCACATTTTTTGAAGTTGAGCTTGGTCTCCTATTTCCCAGATTTTTGTTATAGCATCTCTAGAAAAAGGATGGAGGAAAAAGAAGAAAGGGTTTACTGTTTGTCCTGAGCATTCTGAGTAAAAGAGAGCAGCCACAGCAGGGCCATGCTTAGCTCACTGTCCATTTTCCAGTTCTCTGTCTATTGTTCCATTAAATCTTTAATGCAAAAGCTTCATATGCTTATCTGCTTGATTAAGTATACACTATCTTCTTTCATCTTCATCATTAAACTGACAGTAATTACACCAAATTGAATGCATGACCTCTGAGCCTTTGCCCCAGCAAGTTACCAGAGAAGGACTGGTTATCCTCTAATCCACTTTCATCAAAGTTACAAAGATTTAGTTCCCCCAATACAGAGATAGTGATTCACATCAGAAAAAAAGGTGCAGATAATTGCCATTTATTACCTGCAATACAAATCAGGTCTGAATCCTCTATCTGTGCTGGCATGAAAAATAACCACTACTCAGTGGAGCGAAAGGTGGTGACCCACCAGCTAATGAAGTGTCAAAATGAAGCCAGCAAAAAGGATTGACTTTCAAAGTCAATGAAATGGACAAGGAAAAATAAAATGGTAAATAGTTTATTGGTTTTCTGGGATTCCTTATTTTTTTATTTACTCTTGTTAATTCAGGCCTGCAGAACAGGCTCATCTAAACCCAACCATTTTTGTTGGAAACTGTATCATGTTGACAAAGCTTAAAAATATAGGCAACCCCCAATATTATTCAAATAGAGAGCTCTTCTACTTTTCTGCTTCTGTCAGATTACACATTTCAGATAGACCTCACTGTCTCCTGGATGAAGTCAGACAGCCCTGCTCCTGTGGAATCAGCCCCCAGACTTTGACAGGCTGTGGTGTTACTGCAGGAAAACCCACTTCTGCTTTGTTTGTCTGGAAGGGAATGAAGTCAGACCCTGTTTGTTTTTAGCACAACAAACAGGAATAAACATCACTCAGACCACTTCTCAGGTAAATGGCTACATCTGTATTTAACATTTTGACCTAGATGTAATTGGCTCTAATCAGTCACTAATTGCTTTCAATTTAAACATACATCAGAACTAGTAAAGTGCTGTTCTTCCAAATATTTCTCTGATAGAGCAGCTTTTATTGGAATTATTCCACGAGAAGCTATAGTGTCACAGGTCAACATCTAGGCTACTTTTCAAGAATACAAAAGAATGAAAGTTTATTGGCTTTATCTGGAAACGATTTCTGTGAGCTGCTACAAAAGTTTTGTTTGCTACATGACAATTTACCACTTTAGTTCCTAACTTGCATCAGTTGGCACATAATGAGATCAAGTGAGAGCTCAGCCTTAAGCTGTCTGTCTGTCAGCATATTATCTGCTCTGCCATGGAATAGGAGCAGCAGAGCAGCTTGGATAAATCAGCTTTTGCAGTTGTCATTCCCTGCTATATGGGGACTTTATGTTAGAAATACATTGTCTAGATTAGGCATGGATTGATAGCTGTGCTCTTCAGGAATGATGAAGAAATATCAGGGATGATCATTATCCACAGAGGCAGCTCCTTCCAGCCAGTCGCTGCTTCACGTTCCATGGGAATAACTTTTCTCCATCTCCTTCCACAGAGCTGAGCTCACGTGAGAGGTGGTGAAAAATTACATCTGTGAGTGCTTTTGTACCGAGCTGAGAGCTGCTGGAACAGAATCCCTGAAAGCTCTGCAGTGGCTGGACACAGTTCCTTACCAGGCTTAAGGGAACAAGAAGGCAGCATCAGATTTCATTCAGCAGGAAGCAGAAGGAAAGGGTTTAAGAAAAAAAGAAGAGAATGAAATTCAGTCTCTGCAAAGCAGAGTGAAATGCTGAACGTGTCGCAGGACTGGAGCAAAGGTTGGAATTGGAATGGTAAATACTGTACAAATCTCAGCCCCAATTTCAATCCCAGTGCATATCAGAGCAAATCGAGGCTGCTGTGGTTTAAATGGTGGCAGTCACACACAGTGCAGTGTGGAGACCTCTCATTTCTGTGTTGGCTGTGGCAGTGCTGCACAGAGTGCAGGGGCACTGCCCGGCCCGGGAGCCCAGCAGCCCCCAGGTAACACTGGCCAGGAATCGTGTGAGCCATGGTGTGTGGGCTCTCCTTTGAATTTTCATAACTTTTCTGTCACAGCACTTCATTCTTTGTAGAAAAGACAGAGAAAAAAATCTATTAAAATATATTTCTCTTAACCTTAAAGGTGTTTCATATTGGCACTTTCTAGTTTATCTTGGTCCATCAGAGCAGATCTTGTACCGTCTCCCTTTCCAGCTGTCCTGCCTTGAACCCTTCTGTCTGAAGAGCTGGAATTAAAGAACTTCTGTTCTTTTGACCTCCTAATGTAGAAAACAAAAGCCCTGACAAGTTTGTCTGCAGTGAAGGGTGCTGATGGTGAGGATGTATTAGATAACTAATGCTGTGTCTATTTTATTATGCCAGTAATTACATGGAAGTCTGCACCCACTTCTCCATATTCTGTTTTCATACCTCTGGGACCCAGAAATGCTGGATGGACACAGTCCCTGTTCTTTAGAGCACTGGCTCAGGTAAAAACGATTCTTACAGAGCAGTGGCTCCAAGAAAAATCTGATTTCATAGTTGTCCATAAGAATCCTTTGATTTGAAAATGCTGTTTTTCCATATGAGATAACTGAAGCATGAATATTTCCACCAGTGATAAAAGATGAATAAGCTTTTCCTAGGAGCATCTCCCAGACCCATTGCAGTCTGTCAATCCAGGGCTTTGCTAAGCCGAGCCTGCCATTCCTGCCAAAGTGTGATCTGGTTCTGAGATGTGGCATGTGGGCACTGAGATTAAACCTTCCAATTTATCACTTACAAATTAAGCTGGGATTGAACATCAGAGGAATCAAAGTTTTTTTGCCCATATCATAAACTGAAGAGACTTTACAGTAGTCTGACAAGGCACAAATATAAGAATCAAATCAAGCAAAAATTGTAAATAAGTAATGCAAGAAACCAAGTCAATACTGTAGAAGCTGAAACTTGAACTGCAGGGATTTGATAGGAGCCTCTTTTGTACTTGTGTAAGAATGAAATAAACACTATCTGGCAGCATGTGTGGCAATGTGCTGAGAAAAATAGAGAAGGTGATCTCTAACTCAGGGTGATTAGATTCCTGACCCCATTTCTTCAAATGCTTGTTGTTCACAGTCTGGGAGTTGTTCTTATTTTTGTAATGCAGATGTGAATGAGGTAAAAGTCTCATTTCAATTCATTACTACATTTTCACTGCTCATGTGGGGACCACATTGGAAAGTTGAACTCCCACCTGAAGGCCCCAAAATTGCAGGTTCTTCTCCAGGTGCCAGGGTTTAAACACAGCCAAACACTGTTGGCTTTAACCAAGGGTCAGCAGTAAATGGAAAGACTTCTGACCCCAGTTACCACCTTCATGCTACTTGTGGACTTGATGTGGTCTTTACAGAATTCTTTCTGGCAACTCTACAGAAGCAGAGCCTGCCCTATACATTGCAGTTTGAAGTAGGATTTTTTGTTTGTTTACCCAAGTTCCACTAAGCCATTGAAAGGAAGGAAACATAGTGATGCTATATATATAGGAATTATTTCTCTCAAAATAAAGTGCAGCTACCTGTGGACTCAACAAAGCAGCTATTTAAAGATCACACTAATTTTTGAACAAGGAAAACAAAATGTGATTTCAGGATCTTTGTGCAAGTCAGCAACATCTGTGTTTGATACAGCAATCAGGCATCTCTTTGTTTTTGCAAAAGTACAGGATTCAGTTTAAACCTTTGGGATTTCAAATTAATAAAATCAAAGATCAAGCCAGGGACTGATGCTTTAAAGATGGATGCTGATGTAATTTTTTTTAATAGAATGTCATTACAGCTGGGAGGAAGGAGTGAGACACTCCCTTGTCATGGTCCATTTTTTGCAAAGGCTGCCCAAGTGACATTGAAACAGTGCTCAGGCGTTGCTGAGAGGACTCTTGATGCATTTTGGGGGCATTTGTCAAACTATTGCATTTACCACTCTGGCAATCAGTAAAATCCGAGCTAGACATAGAGATCTGGTTAGGTGATGCCTGTGTTGTATTCCAAGTGAAAACAGTGCCAGTCAGAGTGTGTATTTTGGTGGGCTGGGTCCTGCTGTTGGATCTCCTGTGCAGCCCAGGCTCATTTCTGCCTCCTGGTACTGATGAGCGAGGGCAGGGAAGGAGGGCATGGCTCTGTGCAGCGCTCTCAGGAGAGCTGGAAAGAGATGGAGAGGGAAAGTTTGCAGAGCCATTGGGAAGAGCTGCAGCTCTGCCTGAGAAGACTCTGGCTGTGGTGAGGCTGACACCAGAGAGCCTCCTGCAGCCTCTGGCTGTGCTGGAGAGCAGCGGCCGGTCCGGGGCTGTTTGTGCCCTGCCCTGGGCTCACCCAGCCGGGCAGGGGCTGCTGCCTGTCCCCAGCACAGGAGGCTTTGATCAAGGAGCAGCTTCCTCGCTGTCCTGCTCTCACTTCCTGGGATATAAGGCTGGATGCTGTCCTTGCCTCATTCTTTCCAATGCCTTTCTCGTGCACTCGGCTTCAGCGAGTTCGGATGCTCCAAAGGTTGAACTTTAGCAGTGGCCACTTTTGCAATTGCATATTCAGCACTAAATAAATGCCAGCTGGCAGCATAAATGGATATGGTTTCTATAGGAATGGCAGAGATAGCATGTGCCTGCTAATTACTTTAATTTCCATGCACTTCTGCTGCATTTTCCCACTCCCACGCTACTGAAGATGGTCATAATGCCATTGTGGTGCAGATGAGAAAAGGGGCAAATAAAAAGAACAGTTAAAATACTCTTCAATTACAGAATCATGTCTATCAGTTCAGTAGCTGTTTTCATATTTGTCATAGGTCACCCCAAGACAATATTAAATGTTCCTTTTATTTGTTTGCTGTTAAACAACACTGAAATACTGTGGAAGATTATGAGTTGGGAAAAGCAGAGCATTATTTACATGCCTTCTATACTGCTGGAACATTATTACCAATAAATCAAAGAATTCACTTTGCTGGTATTTGGTTTAAGGCTTTTTCTATCAAGTAGAAGAAACATCTTAAGTGAGCTGCTTGCCACCTACAGAAGGGTTTGTAATATGTAAAGGTTACACTGAAAAGAAATAAAACCTCAAATGCAAACTCATTCAAGCAGTGATTTTTTCTCCTCAGAGCATCTCAGCCCAAATATGCAGCCCAAAATGTGTTTATTTCCCAGCCTAGTGCTGGGTGTCATTTCAAGCCCATTAGGTCAGACCTGGAGAGGGATTGTTCCGAACTCTTGAAACTCCTAAGAAAAATTGCTATTTTGGTCACACTATGACTTTTGCCTCTCCCCCTTCCCATCTGTTTTTAAATGTCTGGATGCTCAAATATCCCTGTAGGAAGGTGTTGAAGGAACTGCTCATCATCGTGCCGTGACGCAGAGGAGCAAATGTCCTGGGAATGCTCACTCTGATACCTCCAGACACCAGGCAGGGGCATTTCTGAGAGGTCTGTACTCCTCAGTCATTGCTGTTTCCCAAGCACAGCTCCAGCTTTGGAAGGCTTCACTTCCAGAATGCAATTTTAATGAATGGACTTTACCACAAGCTTTATATTTAGCTTGCCTTGTAATAAACTATTCTGCTGCTTCTGGAATCTGTGGAAATAGGATGTTATTTTTAAGGCATGAAGATATGATCCATGTTTTCTGGTAAGGTTCCCAAAGTCTGAAATGGGTTTGTGTTGCTGGAATGCACCATTTGAATTCTACCTTTTGTCTTAGAGGTTACAAAGAGCAAACTTTCTTCTGAGCATTCATCCACTGATATGGTTTAGGGTTTTCTTTCATTCATAACAGTGAAGCAGAATATTTGGAGGCCATTCTTAAAACTGAAATAATGTTAAGTAGTAACTATAGAAATGCTATCCAAAGAGGGGAACCCCAGGGTGGAATTATTTTTTAATTTTATAGGTGAAGTAAGATTCCATATTTGACTCCAATACGATAGAACTCACCATTTTATATCCATGTATCACAGTTGTAATCACAAATAATATAGACACAACTGTCAATCTTATGCATAGAACTGTTAAAAACTTTGTCTAAAAAGCCAAGTTCTTTACAAAAAAAGCAACTCCCTGAAAACAGGAATGCTCATTTTGTTAACTAACTAAATCAAGCTAAAGCAAATGTTGTAGATATTTATATTTTTATTTGAATGTTGATAATGTTTAAATATTTGGGTTTTGGTTCATCCAGCTTTCTGTGTGCTTTTTTGGTTTTTTTTTTTTTCTGTTTTGTGATCTATTTGAATATTATTGAATTTTCTCTTGAATATTAATATGGAAACCTTTTAATAGCTCAACATTATTAAGATTTTGGTATTTCTCTCAGATTTCCATCCCTTTTTTTTCAAAATGCAAAACTGACATTGAATTCCATTCTAACCTGAAGTAAATATTAACTGGAATTTTTCCATCTTGCCATTAAACTCAATCAATATGTGATATAACCTCATTAACACATTCACAATTTAATTTTGTATGCACAACAAACACTGCTTTGAGCGATGGTATTGACTATTTTTTGTGCAAGTACTTTAAGACTTTGGTTTCCTGGAGGTTGCTTACAGATGAATTCAAGTTGCAAAATTCTAGTAATCACTGAACAAAACCGTAAAATCATTTAGATATGATCTCAGCTGATTGCCATAATTTGATTTAGTAAATGTCAAATACAAACCTAAGATTTCTTTAGGTTCTGACATCTTGTCAATACAAACTCGTCCCAGCTTGTGATGGCAGAGCTCAGTTTGCTCACAGAACACATTTTTCTGTTCTGATAATAAAATACTGCTCAGTGGAAGGTATTCATGCTTCTTCCAGAGAAGTATGAATTTGAACAGAAGGCAATTTTTATGCTGCTAAATGTGAAATCATAATGTTTTTGCTACATAAACCAAGCTTATTTTACAGCAGAGAAAAAAAATGAAGAGAAAACCCTGATATACTGAGTCACTGAAGTGAATCAATCTTTAAGAAAGCCTAAGGTGTTAATATAAAAATTCTGCTCAATATTTTCCATGTAGAACTTGTTTTTATGTGTCGTGTATAAAATGGTGGCTGTTCTTTCTCAAAATGAAATTTTCTTTTCTTTTAATTCTCGGGTTGTGGGGAGGTTTTAAAGCCAGTTCTGCAGCACACAGAGATGGGAAGAAAGGCAAGGAAAGGAGGGCTGTGCTCAGAATGCTCTGGAGACGTCCAAGATGCATCACCCAGTTTGTCATTCCAAGCCAACAAAACCCCCAGCCCTCCAGAGGGACGAGGAATTGGCACCTGGAAAAGCTGCCTGGTGGTCAACAACAGGAAGGAATAATTTGTGCCATCTCATCCCACTGGTGGTACCTGTGCAGGAAGATCCTGACACGAGGAAAGTTCCTTCCCCTGGCACTGTCTCTCCTCTCGAGCGGACGGAGCTGAAAGGTGTGATTAGCAAAGCTCTTCGGGAGGGCAGCATCGCATCTCTTCGGAGGGATCTGTTTTGAGAATAATCATCAGAGAGCTCACAAAGCCAGCTTTGTTGGAGAAAGAGAGAAAAAACAGCATTGAAAATGAGAGAAAAAACAGCATTTAAAAAGTTCCTCCCGCTGAAAGCGTCGAGTTTGAGTACCTGGGGTTTTCAGCTCGCTTAAATTACACCCTGTGAAAAACACACAAGAGGAGCTGGTTTAAAGCAGATTTTCTCCCTCAGATGGAAGATTTAACTCCTTAGCTGGGCAGTACAGAGCGTGATTGTCCCATTCCACATCAATTAGGATCAGGGATATCAGCAATGGGTGGAACTCCTGACCCAGGCTTATGCCAGAACAAAGCCTCTCTCCTGAAAAGGAAAAGGTTTCACTCCTGTGAATTGGGAACTCTTTCCGGGTAAATGTGATGAGACAAGCAGTGAGATTCTTTTTCATTTGCAGAGAAATAGCAGTGAGATTCCCATACATTTTTCAGAGAAATAGTGACTTGTAGAAATACTTGGCCTTCCCTGTGCCCTGTTTCTTGTCTGCCTTTAAAATTGTGGATCCCAAGAACACAGACTGGGGTCAGCAGAGCAGAGAAAGTGGCTGCCTGTGGCAGAATTTGGCCCAGAACACGAGATTTCCATTCTCATCTCTCCTGTGGTGGAGAGGAAGGTACACATTTGCCCAAGTCTGTAACTTTATATGTGGGGTTTTTTAGGCCTTGTTAATAATTCTGGTGTTTTACAAATATTTTGAATTAAGTGAGGTTACAGAAAAAAAAAATCCATTCTAATTCAATAAAATTAAATGTAATTAGATTTTGTATTAATTTTTTCAGTGTCAAATTTATTACCTTTAGGAGGATTTGTAATATAGCATAAATTGTAGCTCATAATAAGGAGTTGGAGTACTAGTGAAATGAGTTTTTATTTTATTAGACTTTACAATTATGAGAGTGATTAATTTCTTCTTTAAAAAGATTTGTTCCTTTACTTGACATGTCAGTGTTTATGAACAAAACTTTTGAATTTAGTTACCATCACATCACTCTCAAAATCAATAAATGTAGATTTTTATTATGAGCAGTCTTTGTGCTATTTTTAGCCTTATGACGCAGAAAAGAAAGAGAAAATTGAGATTGGTTTGCTTCTTTCTGCTTCACTGAATGAAGCAGAAATTCTGTCTGTGCATTAACCAGCACATGAATTCCATTTGTTAGGAAAATCCTCCTTTTGGAGCCAAGTTTTTAGAATGCAGGCACAAACCCAGAAGCAGATGCATGAACATTTCCTGTATTGGTGCTGCTGATGGGACAAGGTGCAGGTTTCTGTGCTGGATTTGCTGCTCAGCTGAAAGGAAGGAATTGTCCAAGCTGTGATTCCAGGAGATCAATTCAGTTCAAATTTAGGCCCTTGCAGATGATAAGGGCAGCTGCTGTGTTGTTGTTCTCAGTGTGCCCCAATACACATGGCCTTGCTGTGCTCGAGGTGACCTGGTGGTTGTGTCAGACCTTACCTGTGCTGTCCCCTCCCATTTTTGGGACTGAGGAAGAGCTTTCAGGATGCTCCACACCCTGCAGTGAATCAGAGCCTCTGCCTTTCATTTCTTCTGCTGCTTCTCCTGCACAGTCTGACCTTTGCCATGACTTCAGCATTCCCATTTCCAGCGTTTGGGGTGGTGCTGACCACTGCCTGCTGAACTCAGGTTATCAGGGAAGGTGGATTTCCAGTGGGGACTTTGGCTTATTTCTAGAACAGGAATGAATATTTTTACTGGTTTTCCATTGTAGATTCCTTAACTCTCTGTAAAATACTCTCAAGATTGGATTCATCAGCTCTTGCCAGGCCAGAAATTACTGCAGATGAATAATAGATGTTCCCCACTGCCAGGTTTGCCTCTCTTGCCTCAGCCTGGCCCTGCTTCCAAGTGGCTGCTGAGCGCAGCCTCTTCAGTGGCTGATGGAAACAAACAGCCACCAAGGTGCTGTGAGGAGCACAAATTCCTCATCCATTTCTCCATTCCAGGGATGCCTTGCATTTTTGAAACTATTTTCATTCCTTCTGGAGCCTGGAGACTGCTGAAGTAATAATGGCTTACCCTAGGAGCAGATTTCTTAGTAAACACCATACCTTTGTGAAAAATAGCTATTATTGTGTTCGAAAGGAAGCCAAGGAAACAGATTTATTGGATTTGCCTTTTTTGGTTGTGTTTGTTTGTTTGTTTGTTTGTTTGTTTTTTAAGTTGTTTGTTTGTTTGTTTTGTTTTGTTTTAATTTTATTTTTATTTTTTAATTCCAAATACTTGTTTCCTTATTAAAATAAATAGAATTTGGGGGAATTCTAATCCACCCATTCTGGAATTAAGGAGGGTGATTTGCCTTTTCTGGGCAACTGTCGTGGTCCTTAGAGATGGTTTCTTTGTTAACTAGATGCATCATAACACAGCTTGCATCTCTGTATCTCACAAGCCAAAATTACAATGTACTGAGCAGAACTCTCACCTGTGCTTTAAAAATCACAGGTCTTGGTAAGGAGGAAACTCAAAGCTTATTTTGGAGCTCCTGTCTGTATCCTTGCCTGTAGTTGAAAGGACTCACTGTCAGTAGCAACTGGAGATCTAAGAAAAGACTTTCTATTTTGATACCCACACAGCTGAACACAGATCTGGGAATTTTATGCTTTGGGGGTACTTATGCTACATGTAAAAATAGGTGAAACTGAATCAGTATTATGAAAAAAAAATGACATTTTGTCTATAAATATTAGTGGAAGAGTTTAAATATTTGGTTTCACGCTGCTCAAACTAGTCCATGCAGTCTCAGAAATTAGTGTAGAAGTGACCGCTGGCACACAAAGTAATCAATGCATTTTAGGCACCCACAATCATGTTCCTCTTTTCACCTCATTGGCCAACCCCAAATTTCTTCCCCAAACTTAAATGTTGGTCTGTAAAGGGAGAGGCACCAGTCCTGCAGTGACATTCATGGCTGCACTAAATAACAGTTGGTATCACTGCCAAGTGACAGCTCCCTGCTGCACAGCTCATGGTGCTCTCTCTGCTTGTTCAACCCTTCACAACAAAAAGCTGCTCAATCAAACAGCAGCTCATCAATAGCTACAATTGATAAGGCCTCATACAGATTCCAGTTAAAAATCAGCAAGGATTTGTCAGCAATTAAGTGCCAGCTGTCCTCTGGAGTTACTGATGAAGAGACTCTTTGCTGGCTACACCAAAAGTGTTATCTCTGGATCAATTCTCTTTGTCTGCTAAATTGGGTGATGGGGTCACCATAACCAAAAAAATGCTTGGAATTATATTTTTCTTGATAAGAAATACAAGTTATTTCTGTCTCTTCTGTCAAGAAGGTCTTCACAACACAGGCTGCTAAGGAGCCAAAGGGATCTCCTGGATGTCTGTGGATATCTGAGAGTGCAGCTAAAAAGTACTGGCAGTGTGGTGTTACATAGGTCTTAATTAAAAGATGCTTCTCACACCTCTGATCAGCTGGGAGAATTCTTATATTAAGTCTAATTACTACAAGTATTCCACACCAAAGAGCCATAATCTCGTTAATTCAATAAAATGTCTTTCTGTATGAGCACACTCCAAGTGATCTTTTGCACGGATCTATTCATAGTTACAATAAAGTAGCAGAGAAGGTATTATAAAACTTCAGATAAAAATGGCTAAAAGGTACAGAGAAAGTCACTTCCTTTGCTTGCAGTTTGGTGATTCTGAAAACCTAGGAAAAGATTTCAGGTGGCCTAAATGTTGAGAAGTCTGGGGAATCTTGGATTCTTTTGAGGAATCGTCAATCCTTTTGATTTTGAAGGCAATGTGTAAACTTTTTTGCTTCCTACTGCTCATATTGTTTTAGGAGAATGAAGGAGACCTGTTACAGCTGGACCTGTGAGTTATTGCCAGCTTAGAGAAACATGACTATTTTGGATGCTTAATGGACAACCAAAAAGATGAATTAAATTACAGGGCTTCTTGTGAGTTCTTGTCTATCAACCCAGAAAATAATTTCAACCTGTCAGGGAAAAATGAAAACTGGAGTCCTACTCAACAAGGAGCAAAATTGTTGCTTAATGTAATAGTAAATAAGCTTATTTTGCTCTGTTATTCAGGATGACTGATTTGCACTGCTATTTAGGATGATTGGTTTCAGTGCAAATGAAATATTTTTCAATTTCAGAAAAAAAACAATCCAGATGTATTTTAGGTCCTTTATGCAGATAAAATGTCTGGGTGAATATGTGTGTGTAGTGCTCCTCAGCCACATCTTCCCACTGTGCCCCAGCTTGGGAAATGGAGCTGGAACAGAGAGACTTCCACTGAACTTGCTCCTGGGGAAGCAATTTTCTAATAGAAAAAGCAGATTTCACAGAATCAGATTTAGATTTCTGGAGTTGTTTCCAGGGGAGGAATTTTTTAACTGAAAATGCAGATTTCACAGAAACAGCAGGTGTTTTGTTTTTGTTGAGAATACATGATTGCTGATATTTGCAGGAGAGGTCAAGGAGCTCATTGCCCTGATATGCTTTGATTTTCTTTGCACCAAGACAGAAAACTCTGGGAGACTGGGAAGGCAGGACAATCCTCCCTTGCCAGGTGGCCCAGGGGATTGTCCAGCCAGCTGACCAACCAAATTCAAACAGGCTATTCCACTCCACTAGAAATTCCAGTGCAGCAACCCCAAAGCTTTACTTGATGGAAATGCAGCCACCCAGCAGCCTGGTTCTCTCCCTGTTTATACTCCTGGTGTTTGCTCTGCCAGGACTTTTGCACCTGATTGCTTCTGCAGCAAAGCTGGCCTCGATGCAGCGTGAGAGGCAGAGCATGGATTGGCAACTCTCAATAACAGTCCAAGCCCCAGCATTTCTCCTTTGCCTGCCCACACAATCCCTGGCACCTGCTGCCTGAATCCCTGCTTGCCTCCCCAGCACAGGAACAGTTTGGGTGTTAGCAGGCAGCAGAGTGAACTATCACAGCTGTCGGGATCCCCAAACTCATATCAACAATCTGTGCACTACTAACCAAACTCATGTGTTTCAAATCCTGCTGTCTAAACAGAGCTGCCCATCTTGTCCCTCACATCATTGTCCAGAGAGCTGGATTGTGTTTGCTGTGTGTTAATTTAATTTGAGAATACTTGGGTATGTCTTCTAGAAAGGGGAGAGCTTAAACGTTTTGATTTCTTATAGAAGTTTTGATTTGATCTCTCATCTCCAGCTTTACAGTGTTTTCCCATTATCAGTACAAAACTTCAAATAACAAAAGGTGTGGAAGCACCTGGACTGGAATTCCCCAGGAATATCGAATGTGCTGAGTGATTTAGATCGCTGACTCCAGCAGTCTCTGGGGAATGTCTATTGAGCAATTACACCAGCCTAATCCCTGCAGCTAAGAAGCGTCTTTGTTCCTTTCATGTTTCCTTCTAATACCACTGCAAAATACAAGCAAGCAGTCTGGAGACACACTGCTTTAGCCTCTGCCTCCTCCTGAAGATAATTTTCCCCCTGCAGCCTGATCAAATGAGAAGTTCTGGTAGTTGTGGCGCCTCGTGCTCTCCCTCTACCCCGTGTGACCTGCAGTACAGCCCTCCTCACCCCGGGCCTTTGGGGCTGTGGAAAGGATAAAAGGTTGTGCCAAACGCAGGCATGGACAGCTGTGCCAGGGAAAACACAGGAAGGAATTCCTTTCTGCAGAGGTTCTTAAAATCCTGCCAAAGACGTAAAACATCTCTGTATAAAACAGGGTTCCCAAGCTGGTACCCTCTGCTGAGGAGTCACGAGCTCGTTTCCTTGCTGTGCATCTCTAGGGACACCTGGCAGAGTTTTACCTTTGGATGTGGTGTGAAGGGGCAGGCTATTTTTAGGAACAAAGAACTACATGAGACCACATTTTTGCTAATGAAGAGTTTACTTCCACATGCTACAGAAAGCTTTGCTAATTGGTCTTCTGTCAAAAAGTTTTCATCTGAGTCTATTCTCTTTTCCTATGCAATTTTAACACCCACATTTCTTGTAAGTAGAACTGAAGGATTTTATATTCCCTTCCAGGAGGAAAGGCATGTGCTGCCACTTCAGCTGACAGCGTGGGACACCGCTGAGACTGACAGAACTCTGACCTTTCCTCCTTCCCTCAGCCTTTGTTTTTGCCCACTAACTCAATTAAGCACCTTTCTAATTCGAGTGCCCACAATGGAGGAGAGTTTTTGCAGTGCTTGGTGTGGGTGTGTAACAGCACAACTGTTTCCAACCTTCATGCCAAAACTGAAGGTCCTCATTTGCTGCTTCCCAGACCATCCAGTCAAGTGTGAGGAGCTCAAACACACAGCCCAGGAGCAGACGTGTAAGAGAGGCATGAAGAACTAGAGCTGAATTACTTTCTATCTTCTCTCGATGGCTGTTGAAATCTACCCTGACAGAAACAGAATCAATTTCCATCCTGGGACTCAGAAGTGATTGGGGCTTTGTTGTAAGTGGCCAATTTCTGAGGAAAAAAAAAAAAAAAAAAGTAAAAGAGAAAATCCTGCAAGATTTTTCTCAAACTTATATCCTTTTTTTAAATTTTTTCACCTGAAAAACAAACACCATTCAGGTGTTTTCAACCTGTATTTAACAGATATTTAACAGAATTATCTTGTACAGAACTTGAGCAGGTAACAGTCACCTTTGACTACTTTTGATGGAATTTCTCTAGGAATTAAGCTGTGCAATCCTGGCTCCCCATGCTCATCTTAAGCCCAGCTGGGAGCTGAACTCATTGTCATGACTAACTGAAGGTAAGCAAGGGAGTTGCTGTTCTTGAGAGCCACAAGACTTTATTTTCCTAATTTATTTTACTCAATTTATTCACTGGGGAGATGAAGTACAACACAGCTACAGTGGCATCATTTCTGTCAGTCTCTAATTAATTTGTTGATTCCTCAGACAGTGTTACCACATTTAATTTTCAGTAGCTCTTTAATTCTTTGTGACCCTAAGAATTTTCTCTCTGCTAACAATACACCATAGTTTATTTCTGTTTATTTCTGAGTTGTTGTTCAGTTTCCTGTTTTGTAATAAAACTCTGTTAATTTATCACTTATTTATACTGAACTCATTATTCATCTTCATTCTTCATCTTTGTTTAGCTCCTGCAAATATATTTTTACTGCACATTCCTCTCATTTTATATTTAATTCAACACTTTTATGTAAATGACATGACATTTTTCTTTTTCCTGCCTCTGAATTACTGAAGATTTTCTCAAGTGTTTTTTTCCTAAATGTATGTTATGCTCTCTCCTTAATTTTGTACTTATTGCTGTGTACCCTTCAATCACAGTTTTAGAGTTCACTTTATGCTTTACCTTTTGTATTATTTTCCCAGCCGTGGTGCTTTTTGCTTCCTCTCCTGGTTTTTGACATTATAATTACTGTACAGACCTGACATTATGTATTAGGTTCCTTTTCTATATTATTTTACCTACTTTTAATTCTCATTTCTAATTTTGTCTCCTATTAGTAGTGTTCTCCTCCTGTTCTGACAAGTGTGCAGGATATTATGATTCTACCACATCTTTCCTCATCCAGCCCTGTCTGTTTCTGCTTCCCTTCCCCACTGTCATAGCCTAGCTGATACCATCTTGATGAATAAATTATCAAGATTGTTCTACAAGAAATCTGTCATGTGGTATGTGACCTCTTTTAAATCTGAGATTTAGCTCTGAATTCCAGATCAGTGCTACATGAGCTGCTCTGATGGAAATGTGTAGGAACTGGTGTCTGGCAGTTTCTTCTGAAGCCTTCCTGTCTTTGTTCTGCTTTCCCATCCTTCTATAATTTATCACTTTTAGGACACAGTAAGTGACTTGGAAAAGGATGTTTTGCCCCAATTATAGCTTGATTGAAGTCAAGTTCAAGCAGCTGTGCTCAATACACAACCTTGCAAGGAGGTTGATTATTATATATTGAGAAATAAACACACATGGACACATGAAAAATGTGTGGGCTTTCCCTCCATCTTTATTCTTCTGTAATTAAAAAGTGATGGAAGTGTCAAATTATGATTATGATAATCACATCAAGATTTTAGTTCAGCCAGGGGAACGCAGAACTGGAAACCTCTGTTAAAACATTTTCTAAATATTTTTTCAAGTGTTCTAAATTAAGAAAACATTTGTATTGTTTGGCTTTTATTACTACCTTAAAGTACTTCCTTTAGTAGTGAAACAGAAGTCCCAGGGGTGACACAGTGAACTTTCAAGGTAAAACATTCATTTTATCGTTTTCTGTTATGAAAATGGTGCAGTGACCCCAGACTTGCCATAATGGTAAGAAACATTAAAAAGCAACAAAGTAAAAACAGATTGGAAAAAGATGAGTGAAAAATGAAGTTTTTCAGTTATCTGGCTTCTCCAGGCTGTTTCTGAGAGCACAATGATCAATCTGATATTTAATCCCATGTGCTGCTCTTTCTAGTGTAAAGTTTTTAAGAACATTTCTGCCTCTCCCTATGCACCACAGCTCTTCAAAGAGTGGGAGCCACCGAGGGGAGAGGATGGTGATTAGCTCTGCCTTCTGATGAGGTGTGGCTTCAGTTCTGCACTCAGAGAGCTCTGAATCCTGCCATCAGAGTGAAACTCCTGCAGGATGGACTCAAATTCAAGCCAGTCTTTGTTTAATAACTGAGAGCAGGGGGTTATATATGGAGTCTGTGTTGATATCATTATGGGATATAAGACTGAGATTAATTAAACAGGTAAAGACTCATTAGGTCCAGATTAGTGCACAAAATGCACCTCCTCTCTCATAATGCATTCACTTCATATTTAGTCTTGCACATAAAGGATTGAAATCAGCATTCTCTGCTTTATATTTATGACATCCTAAATGCAAGTGGGCACACTGATGTCCCCAAAAGTAAAACATCTGGTGTCCTGTCCTAGGCTTAGGCATTCTCAAACTCAAAGGTGGAACATGGAGGGCAAATCTTCGACTTTATTCTACAGAGGAAGATTATTTTAACATGTTTGTGTATAGGAATAAGTGAAAAACTGATGACTAAGTGAATTCATAGACTGAGAAAGGACTGAACAGCAATGATTCTTACAGATTTTCATTTGCTTTAAAAACTGTTCTTTAGACTCTCAGCTGTAGTTTATGAATTTATTTTACATGGGAATTCAGTAGGCTCTGCAAGTGTCCCAGAAGATGTTTGAAGGCACTCCGTGCTGCAGTGACAGACACAATATCTGGATGCAGGAACAGACTGAGGCAGAACCATGCCAGCATTAGTTTATGATCATCCCAATTCCCACACCCCAATAGCTCTCCTTTATTCCCATTATTAGATGACTGTCTTATCCTTTATGGGGTCTCTTTCTGCCTTTTCTGAGGCTTTCATAGATGTGCTTTTATTACAGGAGCACTTAGAATTTAATTTCTTGTAATTGTGGCTCCATATTAACTGCATATACTTTATGTACATGAATAAGTCTCATTATCCCTGTGTCTTTTCCCAGGAGAATTATCCAAGAGACAATGTTCACCATGCTCAACTAGGCAAAGAAAACTGATCATTTCTGTGCCAGTAATTTTGAAAAAAATATAAATCCACTGACTGAAAATCCAGCCTTGAGAAAGCAAATCTTTTAAAAGCAGTTTCACCCAGCTTTCTTGGATGCATTATTCTCCTGGTATACCTCGCCCCAGAATAGAGAAAAATCAGTTTCATTTTAAAAAGTGTGGTTTGTGTGCACAGGTCTGAGATCCAGGGAGAGAACAGCAGACAGCTAATTTTAGTTTCAACAAGTGTTTTTCTGTATGTTGAATAAGTATGTGTGATCACAAAGGGAATAATTTACAGGAAATCTTAGGAGGTTTTTTGGGGAAAATTATGTATTTTGGGGACTTGGGAAGAGAAATCCCTGTATTTTATCAGAATGTATTCAAGCCTGGAGAATGACATTTTATACAGTATAAAGCTCTGAGGTTCAGAATTCAACTACGGGAGAGTTTGGTGCAGATATGCAAAATGTGGCATTTCACATAAAGGATCAGGAGTGCACTGATAGCAGGGACATGAGGGGTTTGTTACAGTTATTAACTGCAGCTTGATTAGATAATAAGGTAAATCAGGATTATGGTGAAAGTGGGGTGTGACATAATGCAAAAATGCCTGTAGTAGTGCAGATGTACAACACTGAACAGTTCAGAAGTATTTGCATGCAAATTCAAGGAAATATTAGTTAATCTTTAAAGGCAAATATCAGTGATTTTTACAGTGCTGCAGAGAAGCGTTGGAAGGATTTGCAGAAGCCTCACAAAGAATTCAAAAGAAAACAGAAATTACAACAGCAAGATACTGACTTTTACCATGCTTTAAAGCAGATGGTGCAGTCCTGCAGCACCCACAGAGAAAGGGGAAAACATCTGGGAGGTGGAGAAGCAGCAGATCCTGCTGAGTGAAGACTCTTACAGTACTTAATTCCTTGCAGTAGCAGGAGATTTCTTGGGCTGGAGAATGTTCTTTCCAAGTTCTGTGTCAGAATTGCATCCACAACTCTCCTTCAGTTCCCATCCTGTAAGTTCTTTTTCCCCCTCACTTCCAATGCCGTGCGGTTTTTTTAGTTCTTCACTCGTATTTTGCAACTCACACCTGAGGAGCTCTGCAGAAAATTTTCACCCAGTGTTTTCAATGACTGTGTGTAGTCTAAACTGGCAGTACCAGAACACACCTCTGCTCCTTTCTGCCTGCACAAACCCCTCTGATCTCACAGGAACCTCTCAGACCCCTGAGGAGCTCCATTGATGAGCTCTGGTGGCATTTTACTCACCGAAAACATCCTGGGCAAAAAGTCTCAATGCAGATTGGATAGATTGGATCTTAGGAAAGATTTCTGCACTGAAAGTGATGGCCAGGCATTGGAACAGCTGCCCAGGGCACTGGTGGGGTCTCCATTCCTGGAAATGTTCAGGAATGTGCAGCTGTGGTGCTCAGGGACAGGGTTCAGTGGTCGTGCTGAGTTAAGAGTTGGGCTCCAAGATCTTAGAGGGCTTTTCCACCCTTAAGAGTTCCAAGATTCAGCAGCTCTTTCTGTAGCTTTTCCCACCTCTGAGCATCCACTGAGTCCCCCTGTGCCTGCACAATAATCATCAACACTCATCAGTATCTTTACTTAAAGTCAGTAATTACTAACAAAATTTAGATCTGTAATTTATTTTATCTTAAAGAGAAGCATGAAGAATCCAGCAGCTGCTCTGTTTGTTACTGCAGTATACAAAACTTTGTTTCTATAATTTCATGCAACCCTTTTTAACTTTTTTTTTTTTTAAGGAAAAGTGAAAAATTTTAAAAAATTCTGCTCAGAACATAAATGGAGTGGTTCGTGTTCCATTTCTTCTTCCTCTTTCTTTTGATAATCCCATAGTTCGAGGGACTCTCAACTTCTGGAAAATACTTTTCTCCAAGTTATACCTTGTTAGTACTGGGGGAGAGAGGGGAAGAGGAATTGCTATTTTTTGGATCAACACAGAAGAACTCTCTGAGTTCATTCCAGAGGCTTTACCTCTTTTTCAGGGAAGCACTGACACTCCCAACACGATTTCTGGGTTGCTTGGTTGTTTATTTACCACTTCAATATACAGCAGTTACAGTGATATTTTCCATCTGCCCAAAGTGTTTTGGGGGGAGAAAGTGAATCCAATACTTACTTCCAAGGCAAAAATCGATTTTAACTAGAACCAATGCATTTCATATTCCTGTGCAACTCAGGGCTGGCTTAGTATTCATGGTGCTTTTCCTCATGCAGCACTCTGTGGTGTGTTTCATTTGCAAAGTGGCATGCACAGGAATAAAGGCCCAGAGGAACACAGCCCTTCTACCTCCTACAAAAAGTAAATTAGTTTTTCGTAGCATTCTGTCTCTTCATCATCTGGCAAACCTGCTGCTAGTGAAATTCTCTTCTGATGTCCAGTGCAGTTTAGAACAAATTTGTAGCTTGTTTAAAAGGCAGCTGCAGTTTGCATCTAATCAGCAAACATCTGCAGTAATTCAAAAGGAAAAGGTAAACCATTAGCACAGGACAAAATTATCTGAGATGATCAGGTACGGCAGAGGCAAATGTTATTAATGACTGAAAAGCAAGGGAGTCAGGCTGCTTTAGGAGGCTCAGTGGTGTCCAGGAAAAACAGGGGTTATTGCCTGTCCTGCCACACAGAACAGCTCTTGGAGGGGCTGCAGAACACTACAGGAGAAAGTCTAGTGGGTGGAAAATCCTTGGTGTCACCAACTTCTAATCTAATGTCTTTACTAACTGCTGAGTGTGGGTGCAATTTTCCATGGCATCCATCAGTGAACATTGATGAACACTGTCATTGTCCTTCTGCTGATATCTGCTAAGATCAGAATTTGGCACCCTTGTGCTCTTGCTGTAGAAAGAGAACTCTTTACACACACACACACACACACACACACACACACAGATGCCTGTAATAAGCATTTTGTTCAGTTGTTCAAACACTTCACACCCCAGATATCCAGCTTTTATTAGCTTTTGCATCTTCAGAGCAGCAGACAAAACCCTTGCTGAGACTGAACCTGTTTGGGAAGGCCTGTTTATCTTGCTTTGGACTTTTTCCCTTGGAGGTGCAGTGGGTTTTTAGTGGAGTTAAGTGACTTTCCCTAAGGCGTAAGAGTTGGTAGGGAGAAAAAAGCAAGAACTGAGGCAGGCTTTTCTGGCTCCCGATTTGGTGTTACCACCCATCAGCTCTGCACTCAGCACTCACATGTTCCAAAGAGCTTTCCTGGGAGGGCACCACTGATACCAGGGGCAGGAGGTGACGCTTGGGGTGTGCTGTGTGTGGCCATCAGGGCTCCCACACTGCTTCTGAAGGAGCACAGAGTCACACCCCGTCACAGCAACCCCGCCTCACTCAGGAGCCTTCCCAGGGGAGGTCATCGTGGCCACACCATTTTTTCGTCCTCTTTCTGTTCCTCCCACTCAGTAGGCAAACAAATATGTTCTGTGTGAATACACATCACAACAGGCTGGCAAGCAGCGAGCAACCAAAACAAATTACTGACAAAATCCCTCTGTCAACTTAGCAGCAAATCTAAACACCGTGAACTTTACTAGGATGGGTGTACTAGAGAAAAGAAGATGCTGATTTCATGATGCCGCCATAAGCTAAAGGAAAATAATTGGAATGCTAGGCATTCCAATTTACCTCCTCTTCCACTGTCCTGCTTTTTAACTTCCTTTTGTCTGTCTCTCTTAACTCTATCTCACATAATTTTTCTCATTTTATTCATGTTCTGATGATCTTTCTTCACGACCAGTTTTTTATATGCATGGTTATACCCATTTTTCCCTTATGCATCAAGATGCCATTTTTATTCCTCTTATTAATTATTCTTCTCTGTTCTGGCCTTAAATTTTAAACACCAAAAGATTTTGGAAGTCTCAAGAAATTTACTACTTAATAGTTCATATTAACTCATGTTAAACTGCTTTTATCTTGCAAGTGTCAGTCCTTCTGGCTGGCTTATCTTCCTTTAGGTTTCATGGTCAGTTTGTTAACCATGAATTAGAGAATTGGAAATGTTTAGTAATATAATTCAAGTACAAATGAAAGTTCACATGACTGGAAGGTGTTAATAAAGAAAAAACCTAGAACTTCTGGAAGATTCAAGTCACCACTCTAATCCAAGACTAAGATTTACTTTAGGGCCTGAAAAGCAAATTCCACTACTGACTGACATTTCTTTTTCCTGGAAAACAAAGTTTTGGAAACCTTTAATTCCCCCACTGAAATAAAAATGGAGCCACTTAATAGTTTTCAGGAAGGAGGAATGTTATTCTAAAGTTTATATTGGGCATTTGCTTATGAGTCCCAGATTCCATATCAAAATATTCTCATTCCATGCCACTTTGAATCAAGCAGAACAGGAGCTTAAGGGCTGTCACAGACCAGTCTGGTAATGGGGCTGCAGCAGCTTTTGGTTCAGCATTCCAGCCCAGGACTTTGCAGGTGGTTTCACTGGCTTTCCTGAACAATCCCGGCATTGTGTGTAATGGTTTTAGACCAGTGAACCAAATCCTGCCTGCCTTTCTCTTTAGTTTCAGTGGGAGTTTGTAAGCAAAGTATCAGAGCTCAGAAAATGGCACACGATCCCACTTGAGCTAAAGGGAGAATTTGGGGTAGGTGGAATGCAATTATGAGGCTGGAATTCAGCCAGGTAGCAGGCAGGAGCTATGAATCTGCCAAGTGGCTATGAAATATGTCTCAAAGTTGTCCCCAAAGCAGAGAGAAAAGAGTATTGGGCTGAGAATTCTCTGTTCTCTGCTTCCACGTATGGAGGTAGAGGGGAAGGTGAGGACCAGGGAGAGCTGCTTTGCAGAGCATTCCGAGAAAGGCAGAGGAAAGTGCCAAAGATGGGAGGAAACACCAGGCACTGTCAGAACACGCCTTTTCTGCCCCTCTCTGCCAGCAGGTGGTGAATACAAGCAGGGCTCTGGTGGTCACGAAGGCAGTAAAACACCTTGAAGTGCAGGCTGTGGGGAAGCTCTCAGTCCATATTTTATGGAACAGCCCTTTGCAGGAAATACGAAGGGAGAGGAAATTCAGGTGCAGAGACTTCATCCAAATCCAATTTTCTGAAGCATTAGAATTGGCTAAACAGAGCTCTGTGACCAGTTATCATTAAATTATGATAAGTGCTTTATTACCTCTCCCCACTTGCCTGGAGTCCAGAAATCCCATTTGGTGAGAGGCATTCTCAGGAACCAGGCAGAGCTGGGTTCAGACTGAGACTTTGCTTTGGTTCTACTCTATTGGAAGAAACAAGGAGACATTTTTGATGCTTCCCCAAATGGATATAGCAGTAATTAGAAGGAATTTTTCCAGTCTTTTTCTCCCCCTTATGAGTTCAGCTTTCCTAGACAACAACTTTCTCTAGAGATTCAAGTGAAAGACTGTAGCTAAGTTAGGAAGCAACACATCAGAAACAGCTGCTGACTGCTGGGTTGGTGGTGTTGGACTCCAAGAAATCCCACAAAAATATACATCAGGAAGTGGGAAAAACTTTTATTTTTTAATCAACTTTCTTCCTGATCCTTCTTTCCTCCAAGTAAGTGATGTTTTAAAAGTCCTGTCTGTTTTCACCTGTGTGTTGAAATAGCATGTTATTTTAAATGTTTCTGTATTTTTTCCCTTCCTTTTTAATTTTAAAGTCTTTTCCTGAAGTTAAAATTAGTTCAGAGACTGTTAAGAACAGCACTGATGCTGTGTTTGGCATTTTTTGCCCAATATATATACGCCATTTCAATAAAATATGTTTTACTGATGAGATACATGTACAGGAAAACTAAATGACATTTCCTTAATCAGATGGTCAAAAATATGGGTAAAACTGAAACATAAACCCAAAATTCAGACATGTGTGTAACAGAGATATTCTTTAGAACCAAAAAACCCCAAAAGATCAAAAAAGCCCATTTGATTCTTTAAGAAACTGTAATTAACTTTTGTAATAAATGTTCCTTCTAAATGGCTACACAGGGAAGCATCTTCTGAGAAGGAAATATGAAATAATCTTAAGGCAATTACAAAGAAGTTTTTGATTTGCAAAATTTAGTATAATTATGTAATTTTCTTTTGTGTGCAAGCAGGCTTGGCATGGAACTCCCACAAATGATGAGTCATATGGAGCTGGTTATTTCCTTGAGAATAGCAAGAAGCAAGTGAAAATTATCATCTGAATACAAGAGCCCAGGAGTGCAATGCATGAATCTAATTTTACAGTAGAACCCACAGCAAAAAGTTCACCCTGATGCTTGAAGAAGCTGCACCAAAGGTGATCTCTGGAGCACTTGATGGCCTGGCAGGATGTGCAGTGGGAAAATGCTGCTTCCCTGAGATGGGAAAATCAAGCTTTCAAGCACCACCTGCAGAAGAGTTCACTCCATTAAGGGTTTCATTTCTTTGCCAGGATGTTTGCAATGAAGGAGCTGTAAGAGAGTGTTTGACTTTATTATGCACTGTGAAAGGTGAACATATTGTAGACACTTAACAGGTTCCTTCTTTCAGACTTGTTAAAAATGGAGAGCTCAGTAAATTAAATGTTGCCCAACTGAGTACGTGGCATTCCATGTGTGGATATAGAAATTTGTGCTGCAGTACATGTAGGCAAAGTGTATCAGTCAGTGATACTCTTAATCCAGACTTTAATGACTCAGTGTGTACTCTTGAACAGAAAATTGCTCCTCTCAGTGATATTAGCCCACAAAATCATTTGGATGATGTCCCATTTTCATCTAGATCCAAGCAAATACTATTAAATTACTTACAAATAATTCTTGTAATTTCTTTTAGTTTTCAAAGTCCTTTTTACTGCTAATTTTTTTCCTGAAAAGTGCTTTATCACATTCTGAAAGTGCAGTGTTCTACCAAGAGCAGGGATTGTAAGGAGGCACTTTGGATTAAGCAGCACTTTTTGTATTTTTTCAGAACTGTAAATATTTTTTTTCAGATTTTGTTTTATATAAACAATTATTAGAATTAAGTTCCTTTTAAAACCCACAATCAGATGTCAGTGGTGCCAGTGACAGGATGAGCAGCAGTGGGCATAAATCATGTACAGGAAATCTAAGTTAAATATAGGACAAAAACTTTCTGGGACAGGCTGAGAAAGGGGAATTCTTGGAGAAAATAAAAATGAGAGTGGCCCAAGGCCCTTGGCAACCTGCTTGTGTCGAGCCTGCTCTTAGCAAGGGTTGGAGCAGATGAGCTCAGGAGGTTCCAACCTCAAGGATTCTCTGATAAATATTAATCAGTGAAATGGATTATTCACTGTTTTCAGAGAAAGGAATTTCTAATTAATGCACCCTTTTCAAAATGAATTATGTCTCTGCTAACACAGTTTTTAGAGCAGGAATCTCTATTATAACTCATTTTTTTCCAGTGGATTCCTACTCTGGCAAGAACTTGTTGTGCCATCTCTCTTCATTAAGATATACATGACATGTTCACAGGACCAAACCAAGTGCTTTTACAGGACATATGCTATGTGACTGGCAACACATTAAAAGATAATTAAGCATATTAAACAATAATTTGATTTATTTCATATTTGTTTTATATGGGGATATAAAAACTGATTCATGCCTAATTCATTTCCCAGGCAGTATCTTTTCATGGCACAGATGTTGAGCAGGCAGTACCAATGCTGTACCACAGTTCTGCTCATGTTGTGTCAGGGAAAGGCTTGATCAGACAGTCTGTAATCAAAGGATCAATCACATGAAGAGGACAAACACATTTGTCCTTGAATGCTCCTAAAATGTGTTGGTCAGAGGTGACCAGCACAAATAGAAGTGCTAAAACCAGGTCAGGACAGTTAACCAGGAGAGGAAAAAAATAAACCAATTTCTGTTTTAAGATTTTTTCTTCCAAATGATGAATATCATCATTCCAAGTGATGAATATCACTTATCATAGGCAGAAACTAAAGAAATTTCGGATAATTATCCCTTCACTTTTCTCTGCATTAGCGTGGTTGCTTGAAGAGATGAAAACTGCATGATAGACTTAAAGTCAACAAAAATTTCTTTGTCTAAACCACATACAGATTTATTCCAATTTTACAGATAATGAAAGTTCTGGTAACTGAAAATGGAAATATAAAGTTAAATAGACAAAAATTTAAATGTAGAGTTTACAATAACTCCAAAAAAGTGATCTTCCACTTCTTTGTTAAAATGTGTTCTGATTTAGATGGCTGAAGTGTTGTGAGTAATCCACTGCTATAGAACATCATTTATAAAACACCACTTAACACATCTCGTGTGAAGTATCTATTATTAGCAGATTGTTGATTTCTAAAGAGCAGAAAAAATCTCAAAGGTAGAGGTGAGATAAAGGATGAAATTTCACTTTTGTAAGTACAGATTTTGAGGAGACAAAACAAACCATGAAAACTTTTAACAATTATTATTCTGGAATACCATCATTTTAGAAATTCTTCAGGGGATAAATTTAGAGGTCAGATTTAGAAACGCACAAAAAGTAACTGCATGGATATGAAAAATAACAGGTCGCATCTGAGAGCTCTCCCAGCACTATTTTGGCAGAGTATCAGCCATTCTCAAACATCCTCCTCAAACTGCAATCAAGGTCGTCCAGCAAACATCCCATTTCACAGACAACCTCCCACCGGGTTGGGCCGGGACACTGACGGGGTTTGGAGGAAGCCCTGGAAGGATTTTCATTGTCCAAGGGGCTCAGAGAACCAGAGTCTGCCTCACAGAGACAATGCTGAAGCTGCACTTGCACTTCAGACTCTTCATTTTGCTGCCTATTTTTCTTATTTCATCTTTTACAAATTCGATTTTTTTTTTCCCCTGGGGTTAACGAACTGTGTTAGGAATGCAGGAAGTCAAAATGTTCTTAAATGGCAGACAAGCCACGTGGACAGTGATGAGACGTTGGCCAAAGCTTTGGTTCCAGCAGTGTTCCAAGAGCAGACTGTGAGCTGTTGAATGGAATGGCAGATTTCATAGAAGCTGTGCTCTCTGTTGGACGAGTTGGAGTGGCTGGTCTGGAGATCCAGACTCTTCTCTGCTGCAGAGCCCAGCCCAGCAGGGTGAGGGGAGGACAGGGCTGTGTCCCTGTCCTGGTGCCCAGCCAGGCTCTGGCACTTCACAAACCTGAGCTGCAACAGCAGCTGGAGTCCCCCATTGCTGAGAATGATCAGACTGGAGCTGTTCTCTCCATTAGCAGCTCCTCACCAGCCCCAGAACGTTCTACAAAAACACTGCATTCTGATATGAATGTCCATTTAATAATGGCCAGTTCTGAATCAATTGGATCCATTAAAAATGGGGGTTTTATGACAGATTTCTCACCACCTCTTTGATTTCAGTTCCAGAGAGTCAATTTTCAATCTTCCACAGGGGTCAGGGCACTAAGGCACTGCGTAATTCACAGGCCTCCTTTTGATAGACAGAACAGATTATTAACTTTTTTTTTTTTCTAATTTTTCATTCTTTCAGAATAGCTCTGCTTTTGAAGGCAGAACCAGGAAGTTTTTCTGAAGATAACTACAACAGATTGTGTAAAAATATTTTTTTTAAGACTTGTTTGCCTACAAGATTTTCCCTTGTTTTTTTTCTAAATAATTAAAATCAGTGGTTAATATCCATTAATAATCTATTTCTGTTAGGATTCAAGTGCAATAAACACCTTTTTATTCATTTATTTGCATACTATCACTTAAATCCCCTAATTTTTAGATCACGGCTGGGTTATTCAGGGCTCTCTGCAGACCTATAACAAAGAAACAAGTATTTACTCCAGAGCATTTACAGTATACATGAAAGAGGAAGATGAAATAACAGACCAAGACAGACAATCAAGGTTGGGGAAGAAAAGGAAGATAAAATGAAAAATGAACAAAACGAAGCAGAAAAGAAAAAGTCACTCATGACTCCTGGTAAAACAAGAAACAGATCTGAAAGTATGGTATTTGATCAAAAATGTTCGGAGATGCACAGATGTTACAGAAAGTAATTAAGTAATAATATCTGCTTCCATTATTTCTAATTGATTAGCTCATTTCCCAGCCATCTTTACATTTTAGGGACCAAGACTCTCTACCTCTGTTTACTTTTGAGGCTATTTTCAATTTCTCTAAGAATTTGGAGAATTTTGTCCTCAGGGTCTTTGGCTTACCTGGTCTGCTTCTCAGTTTTATCAGCAGTATTCCCTGTGGGCACTTATTTCATGAGGCATCTTCTGTAATTAGTGCCTGATTTTGAGAACTGATCTTTCATGCTCTAATTGCAGAGATGCTTAGGAGTAAGTTGTATTATTTCTGTATTATATATAGAATGTGCCCTTGGTCAGCATTCTGCAGAACTGTCAGTGCTCTCTCTGTCTCTCTCAGTTGTTAACTCAAGATTCAGAACATGTTCCTTCCATTGAGTAAACCTTGACCAAAGCTAGTTTCTATCTTCAAGAAAGGTTATTTTCCTGCTGTCTCACATTCTGCACTGGAAAATGTTTAAATTTGAACTATTTCTCATTATCTGGCTTTTCCTGTGTTCATATTTACCTCTATGGTCACATGCCCTACACACACAGGTTTATGAAATCCTTGCACCTTCAGAGGAAAATATGTCTCACTAAATACACAAATTAATTCCTATTTCAAGACTGTAATGGTTTCTGTTCTTTGGTGATTTGTCATTTCAGACCTTCATAGAAATAGTAGAACTTTGTGTTGTAACGTTCTGGAATTCCCTCAACGCCTGTGCTAAGGGCACACAGCTCTGCTGATGAATGTCCCGTGCTTTGAGCACTGATATGTCATTAATCACGTTAAGAAATAGGCCTAATGAACCATAATTTAAAAGTAAGACTGTGCTACCTGCTCTCTTTTTAGTAAAAGTTAAGCAGTCTATTAATATCTCTGCATTTGGGGTGCAGGAACAGCTGGGTATTGCCACAGCAGGTCCTTTTCCCAGGGACCTGGGAATGTGACAGGATTGCCCCCATGCCCACGAACCCCCTTGGACACTGTTCCATATTGCACACTGTGCTAATCACAGCCAGGGCATGGGCAAATTACTGGAGTCTAATCCTCATTTATACTTTCTGTGAACAGAATCAGAAAACTGCTTGGCATTACAGCCTGAAGGACTCTGGGAATGATCTCCTCAACTGGAGCTGTTCCCCCCAACAGCTACACTGAAACTGTGATTATCAGGAGCTGCAGTATTTAAAAAGGTATGTGGCTGCAAGCAAGGGATATAATTAGCATAGTCTGTTCTTTAAAAGCTACACCTGCCATTAAAATTTTAAAGAAATAAAATCTTAGCTGAGATCATCTTTGTAATTTACTAACACTCATTTCCATACAATTTTGCCAGAACTGCACAAACTTGGTGTTGACACAGCCTGAGCCTTCAGAGCTGCACTCAGTTTATGCATTTTCGTGTCTGTAAGACTGACATTGATTGTCTCAGATTTCATACAAATTTTCCATTTAACTCTCAGTATTTTATAACCTCAGTTCTGAGCACACGAGGTCGGTGAGGAGCAATTGCCTCAGTTACTGAGCACAGATCCTGGGTGAGCATCTACCACTGTCACCAGATGGATGCAAAGGGAACAAAACCCATTTGGATATTGGTCTGTGCAGTGCTGTGAGGGGGGAATGGTTGTTCCTCCTACTTGGTTCAAGAGCAACTGACCACTGACTCGGGTTCAACTCCCTGACCACAGGACCCCCACGTCCTTTCCTCAGTGATGGGATTTCATCCAGGACCCGACAGACCTCAGATATGCTTCCTTGTTTATATTTGAATTTGAAAAATGCCAAGCATCTGCACCTGTTCTCCTTGAATGGCCTTCTAAGAACTATTCTAGAGAGTCAAACCCCAACTTTTTACAATCCCTATTTGCAAGTAGGAGAAAAAAGACAGAAATATCATGTTCAATGAGAACAAAATAGGAACTAAAACCACAAAGGTCACTTTTCACTTGTAACTGCAAAGATCTGTTATTTCAGATGTTGCAATGTCTTAATTCTTTTATTCACTGAGGTGTTAACTCTCCTTGGACTTGTGAGACTTCTCCTTTAGTTACACACATTTAATGAGAAGTAAATAGACTTTTTAAAGCCCTGCACTCTGCAGGAACCCAGTGCAGGTAGAAACATTAATTGTTTTAATATTCAGGTATTTATTTCGGGACATATTAGCAGTAAAAACTGTGTTGTTCATACACTTTCCAGTGAAACTGTGAAAGCCCAGAATAAGTCACAGCTGTGTTAAATCATGTTCTATCTTTCAGCTCCTTGATTTTTTCTTAGCTGACAGGGCTGCAGGGACTCTGCAGGTGAAATCCCATCTGAGGCCATTCCTTGGCTCACGTGCTGGGGAAGCACCATGGCCTGGCCGAGCAGCAGGGGGATGGCACTGGTGGCACTGCCTTGGTCACTGTCCTCTCCAGGACATCTCCTGAGTGCTGCCTGGGGGGACTGCAGAGTGTCCAGGGAATCCCTGAGGAGGGAACAGCAAGTGCCAGGCTCGATTGGACTCTGTGTGCAAAGGCACCCTCTAACCTGTACTTGCCCTCCCTCCAGGACACCTCAGCCTCACAGACAGGACTGTGTGGTGGGAGAACAAGGAGAGGCTGTTTCAGTGCTCAGAGGGAGGATTTGAGCCTTTCACAGTCAACCACACAATTGGGCAAATCATGCCATGATAAAATCTGAGTTTAGAAACCTTGGTTTATCTGTTTGTGTCGGGGTGCTATAAAAAGCACATCACCATGGTATCCCAGCTCTTTCCAATTAAAGAAAACTATTTCTACCGTTTACTTAGCAACTCTGACAATAGCCTCCAGCAGCAGTAAAACAACTTGACTGCCTGGCATTTTACAAGATAAATTCTTCACTACAGTCTGTTCTTTCTTGCACTGTTGCTTGCAAAGACTTAAAAAGTTACTGCTTCCTCAACGACTGGGACTGGTATTGTTACACTCATTTGAGCTATGGATCACTAGGTACACTTTGTACCTTCACATGCCACTTTGAGAAAAATCAATTTTAGTCTTGAAGAGCTGGAACAAGTGTTGCAGAAGATCAGTGCACATTTCCAGGTGCTGCAGGGCACTGGCATCTTGATGTGGATTCAACAAAACATGACATAGGTATGGTGCAAAATTGCTTACTCTTATGCTAAGAGATCTTCTGAAAAAGATTACCCAGTAAATCAGAATACTGTGAGGACATGCAAGGCACAGCAGCTGCAGTAAACACTTCTGCATTTTTCACAATCTTAGCACAAAACATAATTTATGTTACTAAATATAAATTGCTATGCTAATAAATGTAGTAGGTATAAGAGGAAAATCAGATAATATTCAACGTAGAGATTAAAAATAGCATGTAACTGATGTTGAGGAAAGGATCTGTTTATGCCTAATAATGGTTAAAAGTATTTAAAAAGCTTCTGTCCAGCAGCTGGATGTAATGTCAATAGAGCTACTCTCTACCTTTTTAAAAAAAAATTATTTTAAATCTCTGCACCATTTTTATGCCTCTGCAAAGCTTGAGAAAAGGTTCACTTACTTTCTTTGCCCTTCTGTATGTCTACACAGACAGAAGAGTTAATTTCTAAATCTCTGTAATTCAGCAGTGGGTGTACCCTTCCCTGTCTGAAGGACTCAGATTGCACTTCCACGGGATATTAACTGTGCTCTCAGTGAGCACAGCCCAGAATTGCTGAGTCCAGACAAGACATTCTGCTGAACTCATAGAAATGTTCCCTGCCAGATCATATTTATGAACGTTTCTGAAAGAGTAGCTTTGTCTCCGAAGAGGTTATGCTAAATCAAGTATCATCTGTTTGTAAGAATTTAACTTAATGCTGGGTCAGGGGGTGTCCATTCTCCTGCAGCTGATAGAAGTCAGATGTGTTCTGGTGCAAAGATAAAGCAGAATATACATTTCCCTGTGCATCCAGGCTCACTTGATGCAGATCCATGCTTCTGTCTGGAGTCCTACCAGCTGGAAGCTGCTGCTGGCCCCCAGCCCTTCCTCTCCATGCCAATATTCCCTGTGGAAGGCAACCCTTTCTGTAATCTCCTGGATTTCCTTACCTGGGTGCCCCTCAGGTAAATGACCCAAGTTAGCAAACAGAGCAGGCATGGAAGAATTTTGCTAATCAGACTGGTTGGGACTGGGGCAGGTTTGGAATTGGCCACAGGAGCAGCTCCCCGGGGAGGTTGGTGGCAGCAGTGACCTCCAGGCACTGCAGGGCGGTGATTGCTGCACCGGCCGTGCCTCAGCTGCAGAAGGAGCCAAGAAAACAGCTCAAGTGACAAAAATGACACACAGGGTATGGATCCTGTATAAATACAAATTGGAGCTCTCCGTTTCCCAGTGGAAGCACCAAATATTCAGGCAACTGCAGGCTGCAGAGCAAAACCAAAGGAGCAGAAAGGAAGGATGAGCAGAGACTTATCCAAGGATTTGCTCCTCTGTTTTTCCTTTTCTGTGCAGTTTTCCAGGAAATACAGTTAAACAAGCAGGGGTGGCATTGAAGTACTCTCTGCATTCTTCCCACAACAAATCTGGATTTGTGCAGAGATAGTCAAAACTCGCCGAGTCCCACCAGCTTTGTACGTGCTCTGTTTGGAAGAAAAAGGCAGGTGAAAATTCACTGCCAAATATCAGTTCTGTAGAACAAACTGGATAAAGGAATTGTAAAATAAGAGTGAATTAAGAAATTCTAAATAGATAAGTGACTCAGCTTCATTATTAACCCGATCTTCACTGAAATATGATAACCAAACAAGGATGTTTAAAGTGCTTCATTTGGCAAATTCTGGACTTTTTTCTCATTGTTTCCTTTAAAAAATAGCTGATGATGATGAGGAGGAGGATTTTGTGACAAATGATTTTGACATTTACACATTTTACTGACAGCTACTGGACACTTGTAATTTATTGTAATGATTTATGAGTAAAGAAGCCTACCAGTGTTTAAGGGCTGATATCCTTTCTGTAATTCTGGCAAGGATTTTCTAAACAATAATGTTCTCCTGTTGTATTTCAGGGTTTCTATAGCACGTAGAACATTTACATTTGTTCCTGCAGGGGAAATTTCTCAATGACCTCACCTTCACTTTATCTTCCTTTTTTGAGAATACCTTTGAGCACAAATCATTTTTTTACATTGCTAATTTTATGATACCCCAGTTACAGATCATTTGTATCACAAGTGATTGGATCAGGAGACATCTACTTATCCAAAATATTATCAGGATATCCAGTCTTGCTCAGGTTACCTTTTAGTGGGAGAAAGGCTTCTGTAGATACCATATACACTCAATATATTTCTTTTCAAAGATCTCTGAAGAAAGAAACCCTTTATCTTGGAGGGGGTGCTGTTGTTCCATTTTTGTTAACAGGAGGTGTATCAGGAGCCTGGTTGATAAATTAGAGCGCCAGAAAAATAAAAAGGAACTTAGGGCAATGTAGGACCAAATCCATTCATGGAAATCACTATCAGGAGGTGGATCAATGGGCTCTGTTATCAAAAATCAGTGCAGGAATGATGGGTTGGAGCTTTGCTGATATTGTCCATATGTTGCAGGCCAGAATCAGTGGAGCATTTGGATGCAGAGCTCCCCTGTGGTAAGCAATGTTTCCTGATGCAATTTGAGCTCTTTTATTTCCATCTCATTTTACTTAATGAAGAAATCCGCTGCATTTAAAAAGAAAATTCCTACTTCCTCCATCAGAAGTGAATCCCACTGTTCAGAAGCCGAGTGGAACAATGTAAACATTTCCTGGAAATCCTCCATGTATTTCTGTGTGATTAACTGTCAAACTCTAAAATTTATTTGATGAAATTGTGGCTGTGGAAACCCCCTCATGTGAGCCCTAGCATGTAATTCCAGACTGTTCTCATGCTGTTCAAGAATTGTTCTTCCTATCCATTGGCTTTCCTGACCGTGTGACCATATGCTTAAAAGTTTATTTTCAGGAGCAGAATCCGTTTACAAGGCTGAGTTATATTTATATTATCTCCACTGTAGCACTTAAAGAAAGCAAAACTCAGTTTTGGAGATTTTCCTAATTAGTCATCACCTTGAATGGAGTGTGCTCAAGGAAGAATGCCTCATCCAGAGTCTATTTTTCATTGCTTTCTATTTATTTCTTATGTTGAGAGTAATGTTTAGAGCAGCATTGCTGCTCATTACCCTGCTTAGGACTTGACTGTTTCCACTAACTGCCAGAGTCTTTTTTTGGAGAAAAATATACTTTTCCTCTTAGTTTGCTGTTTCTAAATTCAACAAATATATCACATGCCATTTCCTCTTTCTGCAGTTTCTGCAATACTATATTTGATGTACAAAGCTAAAATTATCTGTGCATTCAATTATAGGTGATTTCAAAATTAGTTCATTTATGGAGAATGTTTTTGAATGAGTGTCTAAAGCAACTCTACCCCCATTCCTTTTCATGCACAGGAGAAGTAAACCCACTTTTTTTTCTGTCTTCCTCTCCTTACTGCCTTACACAAAAAGCAGATTTTTTTTTCTCCAATTGTTCCCTGTATTGCTGCATTTTAGGACTTCTTTGAAGAAGCTACATATGAGGAAGTTAACATATGAGGAACTAAAAACTCATAAATCCTTCCTTGCCTCAGATTGCTCCAGTGAGTGCTCTTTTAGAACATCCCCAGCTTGTTTTGACTCGTAGTGGCTGCTCAGAAGGATCTGTAGCATCTCCTGTTCATGGCCAAGTGTGCACTCCACAGCTGCAGTGATTCTCTCTTGTTAAATCTGTGGTAAAGGTATCTGAGCCCAGCTGAATGATATGAATCTTAAATACTGACTGAAAAGATGGTCAGAAGTTTGAAAATGTGCATTCAATTTCCCTTACACCTGGTGTTTTTCCTGCTCTGTAAACAGCAAATGGATCAGGCACTGAATCAAACCCAAACCTCACCTGTAGTTACACCTCTGCAAGGAGTATATGAACTTGTCAGAAATTCATTAGAATGATAATGTGTGAGTGTTTTAATGAAATTATTTTGACACAGAGACAGAAGAAGCAGCAGAAGGATATAAGAAAACCGTGAGTTAATTACTTGAACTTAAAAGCCTCAACCAAAATATCAAAATAAAAGAACAGTGTTTATTTTTGCTTCAATCTGCTTCTCACAGATACATCTTCTTTACCTGTGGTGCTACAAAAGACCTTTTTGAGACATGAATTATTGTGAGAAAAACAATGTTCTTGCATTAAACATCTTTATTAATATGGATACTGTGTGATTTAGCTGTGTCTAGCTTCAAAACACAATGTTTTGGAAGACAAAGTACAACTAGAATTTAGAATGAATGTGAGAAATAAGTATTTGTAGATGGATACTTCACTCACAATTCGAGTTTAATCCTTATTCAAATTGAATTTCCTTTGAGAAAGCTTAAGGCCATCAATCTATTATCAGACAACAAAACTGACTATTACTCATTCGAGTCGGGTGGTTTTTTTTTATTAAAGCTGTAAGAAGTTTGGTGAAGTAATGTGTTTGTAAACCCAGCCTGCAAAAACACAGCAGATTGATAGTCGTGTTTAATTTGGTACAAAAAGAGCTTTAGTGCACTTTGTGTTTTCTGATCTTTTTTCCCTAACATGCCTCAGTTCTGATTCCTCCCACCTTCCTTTTGCCCCTTGCAGGTTTCTGTGGCTCTGTTGCTGTGTGTGTTGTTCTTTATTCATCCTGGACTGAGGGCAGTGTGCTGGTGTGGGATTCACCACTGGCTGAGGTATCTGTGTTCACCAACTGCTCCCTAGACACCCACCAATTTTACACTTGCCACAAAACTGTTTTCATGCTAAAGTCTTTGAAATCTGAAGGGAAATTCCAGTGACCATGGATCCCCTGTCTGGCTTGCCTTCAGCAGGATATGGAGGAAAGCAAAGCAGAGGGATAGAGTAGATATGGAATTTACCCTGAAACAAGGGACACTGAGGACCAAAACTCAGCAGGGCTGTTTCAAATCCAGTGCCTTGCAGACAATATGGAGCTGCAGTAACATAATCAGAACAGAAGCAGCTGCTTTGTGACAATGTCAAGCCTTAACACAATTACCAGGGGTGTCACAGCAGGGACAGGACTCGAGCTGGCACAGATTTTACACCTGCAAGGAGCCTTTTAGAACCCCTGAATGGTTTGGGTTGGAGGAGACCTAAAAGTTCCTCTGGTTCCACCCCTGCCATGGGCAGGGACACCTCCCACTGTCCCAGGCTGCTCCAAGCCCCATCCAGCCTGGCCTTGGGCACTGCCAGGGATCCAGGGGCAGCCCCAGCTGCTCTGGGCACCCTGTGCCAGGGCCTGCCCACCCTCCCAGGGAAGAATTTCTCCCTAATATCAAACCTAAATCTACTTTCCTTTAATTTAAGGCCATTAATGTTCATTAGTCATTTCCTCATCCTTAGGCTTCGCTCTGCTCACTGCTGGTTGGGGTCTGCAGCTGTGCTCATCTCTGCTCTGTACCAGTGACTCCCTTGTCTCTGAACCTCCCTTTTATATGAACAGCATTGCTTTCCTCCCCTTCTGCTCTTTAAAATAATATTAATTTGTTTATTTTGCCAAAAAAATGCTTTTAGGGGAGCAGCCAGGACCAATAAAAGTCATGGATGCTAATTAAGGTAGTCACACATTAATAGATTGCTTTTCTAGAGGTTTGAAATCACCACACATTGTAAAGTCAAAATTAATCCTCTTTTAGTGACATGTAAATGAGGACAGGTTATTATTTGGAAAACAGGAGCAAAACCTGTAGCCTCAACCTCATTAAGTTATTTTGGTGTAGAACCATAATAATCAGTGTTGCTTGGGGCTGAAACAGATGCCCAGTATGATCATCAAGGATATGTTTATGCATACCTTTTGAAAGAAAACCCCAGAGATGAGGACACAGCAGGATTCCATATCCAGCAGTCCTTCTGAGCAGGTAGGGGACAAGAATGGCATTGCCACCTCCTCCCTTTTTACGAACAATACTTTAAGGAATAAAACTCCACACAAACAGCAGGAATCCAGCTGATAGGTATTGGTCTGAATGTGCTGCTCAGTCACAGCAGAAGCACCACTTTAGGTAGATTCAGTGCTCCATTTTTCCTCCAGATAGTTGTATCATTAGGATTTTGCTTGAATTTCAAATGTTAAGTGTACTATTGGTACAAGAACACAAAATGATTAATGGCCCATCCCAGGAAACATGTCATGTCAATAAAACTGGTTTTTAATAGCACTGTTGCAATTCCCCAGTTGAAAGAATTTCAAGAGTCAGTTAAGACAAAACCTATTTTTCTTTATCAAAATTCCTTACGAGTTCTGTACCTGAGCACAGAGGACAGAATGGGCTCAGTAACTACACAGAGGATTATTGCCACTCTGCTCCCATTCTCTCACTCCTTATCAGGGAAGAGAACAACAAAAAAAATACTGCTTGCAGTTCCTTTCCTGTATCTCCCCCCAACCCAGCAGCCAAACTAACCTGTGTCGCAGAAAAAGGGCTGGAAACATCCTTACTTCAAGCTACCAGAGTACAGGAGCTGTGTGCCCAAAAACATTCATTGGAATATTCAAAAAAGTGGTTTTTCCTTAGTGATTTTTTGTGTGACCAGCAGTAGAAGGCTCTGGGTTCCTTTATTAGACCTTGTCGACTTCTCTTGGTGGTGTCTTTCACCTGGAAATCGGTCACAGATCGGATTGCAGGTGATGACAACTTCCAGTTTTTGCATTACCCCAATGTTCATTTCTTTAGCCACAGTTTGTGCCCCCAGGAAGGCAGATGCAGCCTTCTAGGGTCGTGTAGACCTGCTGAAGAGAGAATAGTTAATAAAAGGGAAAAACAAAACAAAAAGCTCTAGATCTCTGGAAATGTTGCTGCTGAAAAGCTCCAAAATTATAATACTCAAACTGATTGCATGAAATTTCCAGCTGTTAAAAGCTGATCTTGATTCCTCCTTTAATCACTCTGAACACATAATACATGTCTAAAATTAAAGGTCATCCACTCACCCAGGGCCCTACAAACGTGCTTTGACATTAAAAGGTTTACAATTAAAATCCACCGGGACTGGGAGGTTCCAGCAGGGCCTGTAGGGATGCAGCAGGGCTCTTCCTGGGGCAGTGAACACTTTTTATTCCGTGTTGGGGCTGAGGGAGAGGGGCTGGGTGGGATCAGGCAGGGGGACCCCATGGTGCTGCCCCTGCTCCTGGCGGTGGTGGCAGCTCTGACCAGCGGTGTGGCCAAGCCCAGGAGCAGGGCCAGGGACGCTGCCCGTGGCCAGCACATCCCAGCGCCGGCCAGCCGAGCCTGCAGAGCTGGGGCAGCTCCGAGGAGAGCCGGGAAGCTGGAGCCGTGTCCTGGCGCAGCCGGGGACCGCTGGGACCGCGGTCAGGCACAGCCCCAGCTGTGGCACAGCTGGGGAGCATCCCGGCTGCAGCCCAACATGACAATGTCAGAGCAGCAGCGGGGCGCAGCCCCGGCTCAGGGCACCCAGCACAGCCCAGAGCTGCCCCACAGCTCAGCTGTCCCCCAGCCCTGGAAGAAGAGCAGAGCTCTCAAGGCCATTACACTTTGATGCATTAATGTTTAGGAGAAATCTGGCTGTTTCTCTACTTAAAATTATTTCTTTACCAGCAGAGCGGAGACGCTCTTTTTCTTTACATTTCTGTCAAAAAACAATTGGTGTGTCAGGTTGCATTATGCCACATCATTTGGTGAAACATGAGCTGACATACTGGAACTGAAAGGTATTTGAACATATCATGTCAGAAACTGGAAGCAGAAATACAGGCTCTTGCTCTCTCTGTCTTGGCAGAAGTTCTTCTTTTCCACTCTTGTTTTAATTCCTCTTGATTGCCAATTAAAAAAAAAAAAAAATCACTGCGAAGACAAGTGTCCAGTTTTGCTGCCTGTGCTCAATGCCCCTTTAATCTTTCCTTCTGTTCTTTGAGAAAATGCAACAAAGCCATGAAAGCAGAAGAAATCTACCCAGGTGAGAGAATTTGCTTACAAAAATCACCTGTGAGACTCGACAACCTGAAGAAAGATTAATTAAACTGAAATTGGAAAATTAAAGAAACCAAAAAAACCCCAAGGAATCAGTATAAGTCAGTGTGTAAGAAACCAGAGAAACCTGATGCCAGTCATCATCACTTTATGGGATGATACATGTCAAAGATTGAAACTGAGAGATTGGCAGGTTTTTTTTCAAGGAGGAATCCAGGGCAACATGTGCTGCTGTCTCAGTGTGACAGGATTAGGAACCAGCCCTAGGCATCCTCTTGCTCTTGGTCAATCTGAATTTGTGTGCCCCGACCTCTACTGATATCTCACCCAATTTATATACTTTCATTCATTTAATTGTGTGCTTTTTCATTGATGCTTTTCCAGAAACTGAAGAAAAGGAAATACAACCTCATTGGTGTTTGCTCTCCTTTCCAGTACTTTGTTAAGCACTTTCTTTTCTGTCACTGCTGGGTGCTTTCTTCTATTTTCTGTCTTCCTTCCTTGATTCTGTTCTTCCCTTTCATAACTTCTCAGCACACTGCACTTTTCCTTGCTTTCAGCCTTCCCCTTTCCTGTTTTTCTCCAATCCCCTTATGAACTCCATTATTTTCCTGTATTATTTTACATTCTTTCTCACTGGAATTGTCTTCTCTTGTCTTGCTCGGGAGTTGGATTTTGCTGGGAAGGGCTTTCAAAAAGCTGCTGCTTCCCCAGTTTTCTTCTGCTGTGATAGTTACCCGAGATGAGACTGCTTTGGCCTGCATTAATATTTAGAGACTTGTTTTATGAATCTGAAGATTGATTTAGCATGAGAGTAATGCAGGGAAACAGATGAACCATGGAAATGGTAAGGTCTACTTTGCTAAGATTCATAAATCTAAAAGCCATGCTGAGGTGAACAGCTTTCAGAAGAGCAAAACCTAATGACTGAAAATCATTGAATGTCTAAAGTCTTAAACAAGCTCAAAACTTATCTTTCACAGGCAGCAAAAAAATGATCTTTAATGGTTAAATACATTCTCCAAACTCTTACAGAATTACAGCTTTTCTCTTTAAAATGTATAAAGTCTAAGGAGTTCAAGTAACAGTAGTTTTCCTAGGCAGTCAGGTGATAAATGTGCTATTTGCTAACATCATGTATGCATTTTCTTACAAAAGCACAGCATATCTTAAAGCATTCTTTGTACTGCCATCCTTTTCTTTTTCAAAAATTATGGGCTTTTTTTGCCACTGAGGTTTTTTTGTCTTCTAGATACCAAACCCAAACACTTTTCAAGGTCAAACCATGCAGTACAGATTCAATTTCAGCATGGACATGTGAAATTGTAATCAATCCATAGTTATTATTAACTTCAACAAAATATTCCCATTACAAGTGAAACATGGAATGACTTTTACCACCCCTCACTACAGAACTACTGTGCTTTTAGACCAGCCAGTAGAAAGGAACATTTTGAATAAAATGTGATATCCAGAGGTGGGACTGTTGTGTCTCTATGCACAGTAGGTTCTACAATGGAAGCACTACAGCAGAGGGTTGAACACACTTGCTGCCCTGCTGACCAGGGAAGACAGGGACGAGCTCAATGTCTGCCACACAAACTTGGTGCTTGAGAATGAGACACGTTCTTCTCCTGGCAACTCTGAAGCAGTGGGAGGGAGGACACCTGAGAAAGGTACCTTGCAATAGTCAAGAAGTTTGCTTTCTCTTTGTGCTGTGTGTTGTCTTGTGCTAGAAGAAGCAAGTTGAGCTCCAGGGTTAGCCTGATGTGTACTTGTGTAATCTATACACAGACACTGCCTTTTACCTGTAAATTCATTTTACTTTAAGACAAGCAGAATAAGCCTTTTTCCTTGAACCACTGAACTCTCCAAACTCTACCAGTGAGACTTCCCTAAACCAATCAGATTATTTTGATATTTTCTACACTTTGTTTTATGTATTGTGAACACTTCTCCTCAGTTTAGGGATAAAATCTTGACTTGTAGAACCAAAGCCCATTATAAAAAAGAAAAATCAAAAGCAACACAGAGTGTGCAATTAAAGAGTAAAACTGCAAGGCAGTTCTGTTTTCAAGAGAGCTTTTTCTTATCAACCCATCATGTAAAGTGATGCTTCTATGGCTGGTGTGGGTCTCTCATGTGTGCAATATCCACATCACAAAAATAGACATTTTGGAAAACAAAGTGGCATCTATTCAAGATGGAAATGTACGGGAGAAGTCACTGCAGAGAAAAACCAAACAGACCTGTGGGCACCTGCCCTGGATTTTGAATAAAACTGTGAAACTGGGCACAAAGTATGAAGAGAACTTGCAGCAGCTACACGTGGCTTGGTTCTTCTCAAGCACTGAGGGAAATCCAGCATTAATGAACCCTTTTCTAGCATCATACATTGTTCTCTTGGGAAAATGTGGTGCTTCAGTGGTACTTGCTTCTTGATAAAATTGTGTGCTTCTCTGTAGTTTGTGTTTTGGCAAATAAACCCACCTGCATTCCAGAGCTCTGCAGCCGTGGGCTCTCTGCTGAGCCACACTGCAACACCTGGCACAGCCTCTGAGCACTTTCTGAGTATTGAGAGCCAAGCAAGGAAGTTAGAGTTGTAAAGCTTGGTGAAAACAACCCACCCAAACCCCAAAACACCGTGAGTACTCTTTGGTTTTGTATTTGTTCTAGATTCATGACTCTGATGGGTAAGTTTTAAAATAGAGCAGGAGGTGCAAATGGTGTATGTGAACACAGAGGTTTTCAAAAGTGTCCTGAACATCACTAAAGAATCCATACTACCAGGAGAATCTGATCATTCCATGTTTGGTTGTTTTTTCCCTATTGCAAAATCCATAGTCTTTATCAATATTTGAAGAGTCAAACCATTCCCCTCAAATGATTAATAGAATCCCCTAACATATAGGGAAAAATGTTTAAATTGGATTTTTTTTAAAAGTAATCTAAGATTAAATTGTTTTCATATAGATTTTTTTCTGAACCTATATTGAAGCATTTGAATTGTGCTCATGGAGCTACATTTATAAGAAAAAGTATTATCTTTTATTAGATCACACAGTATATCTTGAAAAAGAAGCATCTCAGGCTCACAAATGCTTTCTTGGCCCCTCTGTAGGGATATGGAAAATAATCTTGCTGGGAGGAAGAGAGCTCAAGGGAGAATATAGATGTCCTGTTAATCAGGACATAAAAAAGAAAGGAGAAGCTGTGATGTGACAGTGACTGGTGGGAGAAAATCTGGCAAACAGCAGAGAGAAGATTGGGAGATATGACAATTTGGGAAATGTATGTATAATTTATAAATCCAGACTTATTTTATCAATTTCATGTACCACTCTTGCTCAGTCTGTATTTAATCTGCCACTTGCTGGCTGGGGCTGTGCCATAGATCACACACTCTGCGAGAGCAGACACAAGAGTGATCTGGCAAGAGGTAACAGGATATGATTTTTGCTCAGCAGAGCACTGGCTATGCTAAATAGACTGGTTAAACTAAAGGGAACGGATGGTCTCAGGTTGTCTTCTAAATTAGAACAATGGAAACTGCCTAGTGAGGGAAGAGGTGAGGAAACCTGGTCTGTGAGCTGGGGAGCTGCTGGAACTGCAGGCTGATCAGAGGGGCACTGAGGCTTTAATACCACAGAAGAACTGTCCAAAACTCCAAGGTCTTGCAGGGTTACAATGGTCCTGGAGAGAAGGTTTTGATTTTCTGGATTTTCGTTTGCCTTTTTGCTTTTTATTTTGGGAGCTCTAAGCCTGGGTGCTTTCTCCATTAACATGGCCTGGATAATAATATAAATTTATAGACTCCACTTTGTAAATGCTGTAGGGTCTCACAAGATGAAGCTGTAAGCTGCAGTATTTTGTGTCTGGAGTGGGAGGTTCTCATTCTGCTGTTCAGACTTTGGTTACTTCCTGCTCATTTTACTGATCCAAAAAGTTCAGGTTTGCCTTTCCATCAGTGTGTGCTTACTAGCAGCACTTTGGCACAATCACCTTCCCTTCCTCCTCCCCAGGTGTTACAGCCTTGAAGAACTTTTAAGTGAAGACTGAGCACAAGTTTCTGTTTGTGTCATCTTGTCCTGGAAAGGAAAAATGTTTGGCAGAGCACTCCAACCCAACCAGCAGCTGCAAAGGAAGCAGGGGATCCTCTCCATACCAGCACAGGTCAGCATATAGATGCTGTTGTTTTCCTGTCTTCTTTAAAAGGTAAATACTGTCATAAGTTTAAAATGTGGGGGTTTTTTTTCCTAACAGGTCTTTAAGCATTCAGGGTCACCAAGGTCCTGCCCTGGCGATCTCAAGTTGCTGTTAGAATACAAATATCTTCTCACACAAATGCAGCATAACTGTTCTGACAAAAATGTGTGCACTGAGTGCCCAGCCTGGCCTGGAGTGACCACCACCAAGGAGGAGGCTACAGCCCAGATTCTCCTTGGTGGCAATGGTCAACCAATTAATGCAAATACAGGATTTTTTTTCATCTCATTATATGTGATAAGATTTTATACATAATTAAATATTCAATTACAATAAAATGACTCCCTTTTTCCCTCTGAGCAGTTACAACTTGCTTGTGTGAGGAAGAGGAGGGGCAGGCTCTGGTCTCTTCTCCTTCATGACCAGTGACAGGACCTGAGGGAACATCATGAAGGTGACTCAGGGGAGGTTTAGGCTGGACATTAGGAAAAATGCTTCATCCAGAGGGTGGTCAGACACTGGAACAGGCTCCTCAGGGAAGGGGTCACTGCCCCAAGGGTTCAGTTTGGACAGCACCCTCAGACACACGATGTGACTTTTAGGTTGTTCTGTGCAGGGCCAGGAGTTGGACTTTGATGATCCTTGTGGCTCCCTTCCAACTCCAAATAGTCTGTGATTCCAGCTGGTTTGTGCTGTTTGTATTCACTCTCCACGTAGCTTGCCTCAAACAGCCCTTCACAAAATCAGAATTATCTGTATGAAAACTGTTCCTTCGTTGGGGGTCCCTCCTCAGAGGCACCAGCCCGAGGGGATTCTGTGCTGCTGTGCTGGGAACAAATGGCTTTATGGGACAAGACAGGTTTGTCAGGACAAAAAGGAATCACATAGGTCAGTATTTGGGGAGAAAACACCCAAAAAGGAATTTTTAAAGGACAGTCTATATTGTGTAGTTGCCCCATATAGGTATGTAGGTGACATTTGGTATTTACCAGATAATTTTAAAATGCCTGGTGAGTTTGGCCTTAACTTCAGAAATAGAACTGCTGTGCTGAAGAGTGAATAAAGTTTTGTAGTAGATGTTGGATTCACTAGTAGTTTTTGAAATGCATCCTATAAATCTACAGCTGAGCACGGCTCCTCTTCCTACAGTCAATCCTAACTCCCATCTGTGCCAACCACAAAAGGTATGACAGAGGAACAATGTGTTAATTTTGACAGAAGTGTCAAATTTGTCTTAAATTTTTTTCATTTACCATGTAACATGACTGAAGGAAGCACATAGGAAATACTTTAGAATTGCTTTTCAAAAACAAGTTCTTCTGGCAAATCAAGAGACTTTTGTTCAAACAGTTATTTGCTATTTTTAATTTCTGTTGTCATATCCACTTTTCTAATTGCCTTTTTTTTTTTTGTAACAGAAAGAATAATAGTCTTTGAATGAAAAAATTGCTATCTGAGGCTAGTCTTGGTTCTTAGAGCTAATCTTACTCAGTTTGTACTACTTTTTGTTTGTTTGTTTATAACAAGAAGTCTTCTCATGCAAAGCAAACATTTATGAAAATGCGTAAACATTTCCTTTGGAAATCGAGGCTTTTAAACCAGTTTCAGTGAAATTATGCTTACATTGATGTGTCAGAGCAGAAATAGCACACTGCATGTCTTGCTTAGACTGGGATATAAAGCTGCACTTTGGGGCAGCCTCGCTGATTTAATTGTTTCAATTTGCAGTGTCTCTTTATTTAATTTTTGTCTTGATTTTTTCAAATTATGCTGGAAGGTGTCTTTGCATAGATTCCATTCTAATGAATGTTCAATTTGAATGTTTTAAAAATAATTTTTTCTTTATTGGGAATCTGAAAACTAAACAGGAGAAGTATCAGGCAAAATGCACAGAGGATCCCTTTAGGTAATCCAGGTGGGCATGTTCCTCAGTACCTGACTGCTCCAATTCCAGAGCTCCACTGGACAGGAAAGAAGCAGTTTTGGGAAGTGCTTTATAGTTGTACAAGTACATGGTAGGGGGCAGTCCAAGGACTCCTTACTCATATCTCATTTTAGTTCTTATCAGCGTGTTAATGAAGTACAGCTGCTTTCTTGTAGCTGGTTTTAACATGGAACACTACAAACCAATATATATTTATGAGATCTCTTTTCTGACATCATAAATCTGTTAAAGTCCCGTCTTTTCCATATCTATCTATAATAAAAACAGGTAGATGATTATTATTGTGTCTTACCAATAGGTGTGTAAATTTAAAAGAGACATAAACAGTTTCCTGCTTTTGACTTAGAAATCTAGCTCGGATTGAATTTTTAAAAAAGCTTTATGAGAATGCAGGGAGTCCTGGCTGCCTGCAGCCATGTCCATTTTCATCTGATATTGTGCCTGTTAATTGCTTGGCCCACCTCAGTGGGGCAGAGCTGCCAAGCCATTATAGCTCCATACAGGCACTTTGCATAAGGTGAGGGGCATCGTTTGCAGCTGGAAGAGCCGTCCCAGGGAGGTTCAAAGCCCTTTGGAGCACTGAAGCTCACCTGGTGGCCTTGCTGTGCCAAATGTGACTCCGGGTGGTGCAGGGAAGGCAGGCATGGAAAGCAGGATTTCTCCAGCCAGAAGGGGCCACCTCCACTGCAGCTGGCAGCTTGGGCCTCTCGTACTCCATCTAACAGGAAAACACTGCCTGATTGTGGCTGGAGAGGGAAAATTAAACCACCCAAGACAGAGACTCTGACCTTACTCTGAGGAATCGGCTGACACAGAGTGGAGGAGAAGAAACGTTGTTGAGTCCAGGTGGTGCCTTGAACATCTGGAACTCCTGAGCCTGTGTGGAAGGTCTGTCTCCTCCTCCTGTGTTAGGATTTGGCTTTGCCATTCCTTTCATCATGGACAAGATCTTCTGAGCAAAGTATCTTTTTCCTGGACAAAATTGGAGTACACTCCTGCTGCAGCACTCAACATCAGGGCACCACCAGATCCTGACAGCAGCCCAAGATGATGTGTACTGAGAAATCACATGATTCCATTCTCAATGGATGCTTGACAGGTGCTGTAGGCAAATGTTGCTTTAGCTACCAAAAATTGCATTTGAAAGAGTCTTTGGCCTAAGGGATATGTAAGCCTGTGCATCGACATATTTCACTTCAGTATAGAGCAGATGCATTGCTTAGGACATTTTATGTCCTGTTCTATTATATATTTGTCCATTTATATTAACTCTTGGAATTTTAGAAGTGGGAGAACATCCTGTGTATTTCTCAATGTAATAAGTGAATTCTGGAGTCAATATGTAATACATATTTTATTTTCTCTTGTGTCTGTCCTATCTGCCGACCTCCTTCTGTCTGATACCCATCTCCTACCAGTGCACGTCTCGCAAATATTTCCTCTTCCAAGCAGAATACCTTCCGCCTGCTCTTTCTGCCAGGTTTCTTTCTTAATGCAGCTGAGTCTCTACTGGAGCTCTGAGCCAGTTCTGAGGCAGCAGTGTCCTCTTGGATCAGGCAGCAACATCATACAGGAAATACCAACAGGGATCAAGAGTAGCTTGTCAACCAGAGAAACACCATCTCGAGATAAAGGGAAGTTTCTAGCTGGTTCCTTTCCACAGTGACCACACACCCTCTGTTCCACTTGGTTTAGTGCTCGATCATCTGGAAACAAGAGGGTGGAGAAAGATCTTTCTTGACTTAAGTGCAACTTTCATTTTACATCTCAGGCTTTCTAGCAATAAACATAAAGAAAGTAAAATACCTGAAAAGAAAACAACATTCTCAGGAACCTCTTGAGAACACCCAGTCCAAACCCCTGCTCAAACAGGGTTAGACAGAGCAGCTTGCTCAGGATCGAGTCTGTTCAGGTTTGAGTATCTCCCAAGGTCATTAAGGAGGTGTTAACACGACTGAGCAGCTGCTACAACCAAAAAGCAATTACTGGTGCAGCAGGACATGGTTTGCCTAACAAGGGCCTTGCCCTTCTTCCTAAGGACTGCTGGAACAGAGGAAGAATTTAGGAGGAGCAGAAGAAACAGAATCTGACTCTTGAAATGACTACTAACTTCTTTTTCCCATACAGTGCCTACACAATGTGGAACCTGGTGATGGAGCAAGTTCTCAGAAAAGATCTGGGTAAATCTTAAGTCTGGTGATAAGCAACCAGTGCAAAATTTTCCCCCCAAAATGAAATTCAACCATGAAACTCACACGGAGCACTGCAACGTTTGGCACGGAAGAGCAGATGTCCATCTCTGCTCCAAAGGCAGCACGTGAAGCAGCACTTGCTGTTGGATTTGTAACTGAGCATTGTTTGCTTGGGGAGCTTTGAATACATGTTTTCTGTTATTAGAGATAACAAATATCTCTTAATATTGAATTAAATTTCAGTCTTTGCATATTTAACAATTGTATGCATTTAAAAATGCAAATAATAACACTTAATTTATTCTGAAGTTACTTCATCACTAAAATATTTTTACTCCAAACCTGGGATATTTTACAGGTTCTTAGATTAACTTTGCAGACAGCTTGTCAGTGAGTGGGGGTTACGTGCGTGGCCTGGTGACATGTTTTTGACAATCTGTTGCCAGAATATCTGTCTATCAATAAGTTTATCAGTAGACTTCATTTATTAAAGAGAAAATTAGTAGCTGGCTTTGTTTTTCTTTTCTGTTTAAGTAAGGATATAAATTGCCAGTTGGCTTGTTTTGTTGTTGTGTTTTTCCCCTGTGTGTTTGTGGTGGGGGCTTTTTCTCTGCAGTATTTGCAGTTTGATTTGAATTACCTGCAGGAATAAATTCCTTTTTCAGTATGAGGATTAAAAGAGAGCACCGAGGTATTACTGTAGTCAGGCAACATTCCATAGTGTCCTATATTAAGCATTCCCTGAAAGTAAAGATTTGCATGTTCCCTGTTAATTATCGCACCTCTAATTGTACCCCCTTGCCATAATACCCTAATGAAAGTGCTATTTATATTAATAAAGCATTACACTCATAAGAGCAACCCATCACACTGGGCTTCACTCTACATATAAACCATCTAAAATTAAAAAGGCAAAAAAGGAGCTCTACCCCAAGCAGAAAGCGAGTGAGTGTGTCTGGCAGCTTATGGAAACACAGCACATCCACAATCACATCTGACTGCAGACTGAGGGGCATATCATACCTCAGACAACCTCTTTTTCTCCCTCAGGGATATTAATTCTCTTTATCTACTCAATTAGCATGTAAAATTAACACTGTTCCTGAGAATATTAGTGATCAGAATTTTAGTAATGCTCATATCAGTGTTCATCTCACTGCATTTTCCGTGACAATTAAGGTGATAGTAGAATTATATTGTAAGAGTCCTGTGACATCCCTATTTGTCAAATATTTGTCCTCTGCTCTTGTACAGGAGACTTTTAAAAAGCCCAGACCATTGCACTTTAGAGGGAGAAATTTATTTTTTGCCTTTTTTTAGTGGGCTTACTGTGGTAGTTGACACTAATCAGTAATATTTAATCACAGTGTGGAGTTGATTCAGAGTGACTTATCTGAAACATCTTAGCCGCTCTCTTTAAAATAAATCTGTCACATATTCATAAACACATACAGAGGTCAGATAATGTTAGCTGCCAGCTCTGACTATGTCCTGGCTTTTATTTGAAAGTGTAGAGAGACCAATCTTAATAAGAGAACAGCACTGCTGCATTTGAATTACATGCTTTTTGTCCTTTTCTTATTTGAAAATCCTGCCTGCTTAATTTGGCAATAAATTAAGCACTGCTGTTAAAACTGGATTTTCATTGAGACTGAAGGAACAACGTCCCTGCTAAGAGGAAATGATTGCAATGAAGAGGTCTGGTTCACTCATCCTCACCTTAATTGAGCTGTAGGACTCTGGATTTAGATCCCAGCCAGTCTCTTCCTGGCAAGGATCAGTCTCAACAAACAACGTGATTTTAGGATCCTGTGAAAAGATGGCTTAATCTGGGTATTTCCCTTCTCCCTTGCTCCTTTCCTACCACTGGACTGACATGTTTTACCCATGCTGCCCTCTCTTCTATGGTCCTCCTGTATAAAGCTGGTGGCCAGGCTCCAAAAGAAAAAAAGATATTTATACAAAAAAAAATTATATATATATATATCCATCTATAAAATGAGATATATGTATAATATATCAAGCAATTTTTAATACTCAGAATTAATTTCTTAACAGGAAAGTAAAATTATCTAATAATATACTTTACTAAAGCTGTTCCATGGCAGTGAGCATGATTAAGAAAGAGCAGTTTTCATCCTATAAATTATATTTTAAAATTAAGTTTTAATAACGCAGTAATGCTGTCATTCATGTTGCCTATATTTTTAATAAGTAGATTGGTTACCTTTCAAATCTTCTATAAAACTGGATTTCTGTCCTATGACAAAACTGAAAGTAGTGCTTTTCCCAAATTAATAAATTATAGAAATTAAAGGGAAATTCCCGAGAGGTTTAATTTTCACTCCACATCTAATCTTCCCATTTGTGTTTATAGAGGTTTTCTCTGGTTCTTGTTTCTAAAATGTACCTCCTGGTGAATATTTGTTACCACTGAACCCATAGAAGCAGACATTTATTGACACTGTTAAAATAAACTCAGTCCCTACAAAAGAGAGCTTGGTTATACATTTTAATATGTCTGCTTATCTTTGTATTTCTGTCCGAGTCAGTAAACAACCTGAACAGCTCTCTTTTATAGGCTGTAATGACTTGAGTGGAAGAGCTTTGCAATTATTTAATTAATTCTATCGAATATTAGTGCATATGGTTGCCAAGATATTTATGAACTGGTTAAGTTCACTCATCTTCTGGAGCTCACTCCTATTGGAAACCCCTTCTCTCTTTAAGATCAGTGCCTTCCCCTGAAAAATACTTATATTTGTGGTTTATTTTGCTTTTTGCCATGTGGCAGGAGGAGGAGTTTGTGTCTTTTCCTGCCTACCTGCCTTTTTAAACAGAATCCCTACAGTCTGGAGCAGTGTTTGATGTGGATCCTTTACTGCATTTAGGAGAGCAAGCACGGCACCACGATTGAGGGGTGTTTCCCAGCATGGGACACTGTTGGATTATCCCACTTTCAGAGGAATTACAGACAACCACAACTTTCTGAAGGCCCCATCCATCCCAGACGGGGGGAGCAAGGCACAGCTCGATGTGCCCTGAGCAGAAATATCACCAGGGGCAGAGCTTGGATTAAACTGTATTCAGCCACTGTTAAATTCTCTTTAGCTTCTACTGATGTCAAACAGGCTTTCCACTGAGGAGTTCTCATTTGTGCAGAATTAACTTCTAGAAGAAAGGCCCTAAGTTGACAGAATGTAAAATATCATCAGAATATCATTCTCAGGGGCACAAACCTCACTGCCCTGTAATCCTCTGACTTCCACAGCACTAGGGTTTGGTTCTCAACAAAAACAAGAAAGACATTCAATTATTTTTATAAGTGGGTAGGAACACTATACAGGACCGTAATTCTTTGAACCTTTGTCCAGAAAAAAAATCCATCCAAAATCAGGTATGTGCAAGGAATTGCCCCTTGTGGGCGAGCTGTGCACAAGGAACAAAGGCTAGAATAAAATGTTCTCTTAAACATGATTTATTCTATATTAGTGCTACTATGGTACAGTCCTGGTCTGAAAATGCATCATGCACACTCTAACTAGCTCCTTTGGAAACCAGAAAAACTTAGAAAAGGATCTGATATCGATAATTTCTTCCCCATGGCGTTGAAAAGCAGAAAGTGGAGCAGAACAAAACTCAGGTGTTCAAAAAGTGACCACATATGGTTCCTAACAAATCTTGTAAGCTCAAACTTGGGTAATTCTGAAGAAAAACATCTAAACAAAGTGTAAAGAAAAATTTGGAAAAAAAAGAATCAGTGGGAATGGTGTCACTGGAATGTGTGCAATTATTTGGACATTGCAGAGCAAAGGTTAAACTTCTGCTGGCAGGAGGTTGGAGAAAGGTAAGACCAGATCAGCTGTTTCATTTGCTAATTTCAATTAGTTGATTTTATAAAGTACAGGCTGATTGAGGAGATTGCAACAGCCTAAACATTATTTACTACTTGGATCTGTAAGTTTCATAGCTGCTAAAAAAATACCGCATTTTATCAACGGTTCACTGTCTTAGAAACCCTGCCAGTGGTGTGTTCTTCTGGAAAGTGAGTTTAGATTGTCAAGAATCTTGGAGCAACAGCCCTGAATCAGCTGCAGGAATGGGGTGGGTTTTTTTGTAGGCCACCCAGCCAGTCTGTTTTTGTCTTGCCTTCTAGGTTTGCAAACACAATTTAGTCTCTCTGCCAGCTGACCCCTTGACCTTCTGCTGAGAATGACATTATAACACCAGTTCTGATGACAGTTTGGGATGAGGATATTTATCCACTGAAGCTCTGGACCAAACCCATCAATTCACTGCATACAGAGGATAAAATGTGCCACTGGGCAGCTCTGACTTTCAGCCTTTGCTGTCTGGGGTCAGGAGGGAACTGATGGCCTTTCTGTGAACGACACCATGGCCTGTCAGAGAACTCTCATTTAAAATACTACTCTAAAATAGATAAAGATACACCCCAATCACTAATCAAAGAAGAGCTTTAATGCCTCAAAAATGTCGAGCAATTTACAGGCGACAGAATGAATTACAGCTGAGTTTGAGCAGTCATTGAAGAAAAGGTTCAGGGGCCATGACAGAAAGAGACCTTGGGACAGGCTGATCCATTATTAATTCAGTCTGTCAGGTCAGGTCCTGGCCATGTATATTTTCAGAGGGTTCAAAATGCCTATTAAACATTTACTATTTTGAAATTTTATTTATACTGCTAAGCCACACTCAGCACGGATTGACACATTTTAGCAAGTTGCTAAAATGCAACTGTATGGCACATGATTAGGATGTGTGTGAACACACATTTGGACATATGTATGTGTACAAACACAGAACTGTGTGCCTACAGACAGAGCATCTGGAGGTGGTTTTTGCCTTTTCTGTTTTACCATCACTTGCATTACTTTTCTCCCTTCTGCTTTCACTGAGCCTTGCCAAGGGTAGACCCTGAGGCAAAATACCTACAGGTTTGCCTGCCATTTTGACACTGCAAATAATTCAGGAGGAATACCATGGACTAGTTTTTTCCATTCTCTTTCCTTCCTCCCCTTCCACCTTCCTTGCAGTTTTGTTGCCTTTATTAAGGATAAACAGTAATAAAACACTATTTGATTTCTTGATTTAAAAAAACAAAATAGTTTCTTTTTGGAACAAAGACTTTGGGGGAATGACCATGATGTGAAGAAAGACATGAAAAGTAGTTTTTACTTCACTGTTAATTTTACCCTGTGGTTTTGAGGTTAGTGTCATGTGGTCTTAAGCAGATAAATGCAGCTGATGCACAGCAGAGTTGCCAGAGTTTGCCATGGTGCACTTTTCATAGCTTCGTTGTACCAGTGTTTACCTTCATGGAAGTAAAACCTCAGTGTTTGCTGGCATTCCAGGTAATCAGTGAAATAAAATGGCAGAGATCCCAAAATTACTTCTTTTTTGTCATTGTTCACCTTGCAAAAGTAAATCTTTCTCTTAAAACACAGACGGTTTTCAGAGTTCTTGTAGAGTTTTCTTCTCTAAAAATAGAAATCCTTATTTGTAAGAATTAAACTATCATACATTAAAGAAAATTATGGCACCAAACATAACCTTTCCTTGCAGATAAAAACAAAATGCTTCACATCTACAGGTTCAGTTAGTTTATTCATGCATATAAATCTTCCCAAGGATGTGTGCATTTTCAGTAACTTTTTAATGCTTTATTTTGCAGCTTATTCCAGAGTGCCTTTGTTAGAAAAACCCATGCAATGTCTTGAGAATCTGGATTTGTGGCATTAAAATAATAAAAATTAAAACCAGGGCTTTGTGATTCGGCTTCCACCTGGTGTTACCTGGGAGCAGTGAGAAGAAATGTCACTTCATCTCTAGAAAGTGCACGTGTGACTGAGGGAATTGGCTGCACAGGCAACCTGCTCATAAAATGCCTTGGACTTCATTAAGTTGGATTGGCTATCAACGGGTTCCTGAAGGAAGAAAGTGTGGTTGGTATGTGAATGTGTTATCTGTGGAAGACTTTTTTCATTTAACAAGTAATTCACTGTAATTAAAATAAAAATGAAATGGCTTTCAGTGTAATATCCTCAGAGAGTTTACCAAAGTGATATTCTAACCCCATAAAGGCAGAGGTAATTTTTCATCCATAAGGTTTTTATGGAAATATGTCTATTCTTTCCCAAAGCAGAAAATGATGCATTTTATTTAAATTACATTTTCTAGGCAGGAAGATTTTTTGTAATAGAATTCTTTACACACTGCATAATTTATGGACTCTGGGAACAGGTGATTAAAATGTTGTTCTCAGTGGAGAAGGTCCAAAGGAACCTTTGACACACCTTAAGATCACTTCTATTTACAGTACATTTTTGATAATTTTACACAGATATGCTCACATGGAGCTTTCACAGGATGAGAAAGAACAACACTGGCTGGGTCTATTTGTGTTTGTAAGTCTATTCGGTGTTTACAGAGCAGTTTATTTTATGTTCTGCTTTAAAAAAAAGAAAATCAATATGGGCTGTTTTGAAAACAAGCAAACTGTAATTAAAGGCATTGATGGATAGTTACATTAACAGCTCTTCACCAGCTAATCTGGGACCATCTGTTCTGCAGTGGTCTGAAAAGGTTAACAGCGTATGGATGCCTCCACTTGCCACAGCCTCCGACACAGCCCTGCCAGGCTGGGGAATGGTGTGAGAGTGCTTCTGGAAAAGCACACTGTGCTCCAGCTCAGTGCCTGCTGCCAAAAGTGGCCACGCAGGACACGGCTTTGCCAGGCAGGCACATCATTGACTAGTGTAAGTATTATTATTTTTACTTTTTTGGCAATGTGGATCAAGCAGGCTGAATCAGCAAGTGGGTGTGTGTCGAGCTCAGGGGCAGCTAATGGGTGTTATTGAGGTTTTGGGCTTTTTGTTGATGAGAACTCTTGGTTAAAAAGAAAAATCAGAAAAGGAAAAGTTTCAAAAAATCACCGGAAGGCACTGAATATATTCAGAAAAACTCAGAAATGAACAAGGCATTATTTATCTTCTACACATAATGGATTTTTTAAAATTATGCTGCTCTTAATCAGTTTCCAATATATTGTCATGGAATGACCAGCTCAGGCTCTGGGGCAGAGCTCTGGTGTTTGTGTGGGGTCTGGCACAAGGAGCTGCGGTTCCCAGTTAAGCCAGGCTCAGCTGTTCCTGGGAGGTGCCAAGGTCAGGGTGCAGCTGTGCCTGTGCCCAGCTGTGGGTGCTGCTGCTCTGGGCTGTCCCGAGGGCAGCCTGGCCGGGACACGGCTCCTCGCTGGGGATGCTGCAGAAGAAGTGACCCTGTAAGTCACCTTCTTAGCTTGTTTCTTTATCATCAGCATGGCTTTCATCACAGGGCAGAGAAAGGAATCATGGGAGAGGTAATAGTTTTATCCTTTTATATATAGTATATAGTTCTTTAATGGTACAGTTCTTAAATTACAGCTAATAGCTCACAAACTCTTCAGAGTAAAATGAAATTGTTTTGGTTATTTCAAGTGTCATGGGGAGAGGTTTCTCATTCTTGTGAGTATCTGGGTAGTGGCATAGCCATGAAGAAAAGTGAATTGGGAAGAAGGTAAACCGTGGTAAAAGCAGGGAAACTGAAAATGCATTGAAGGGATAATTGACAAGTCATCACCCCTGTTATTGATTTCCTCACAGCAGAGAAAGCTTTGTACCAGATGAAAGCCTGGCTCTTCATTCTCCCACCTTGAAGAAAAGTGGTTGTAGGAGAGCATTTGGTTATTGCTCTCAACTGGGTAAAATACTTGAGGGCTTTGTTTGGCTGAGCTTACCTGTTTGACTCTAATATAGGCAGATTCACTGAAAGGGGGAAAATTGTTTAGGAAGCTGAAGAGGTGAACTGTGTGGCAGTGGCTATGCTTTTATCAGTCTATAAGAGGCAGCTAAAATGTGTCAAGAAAATTCTGCAGTCCTCCTGTAGGACTCTTCATCCTCTGCAGTAAAAGCATGAACCTGTCCCAGCATTTGAACGCCTGAGCTAATCAATCTCCTCCTCTTATGGAGGCTGACGTGGGACTCGGGCTGCATCTCAGTGATGAAGGAACTGCTCTGCCTGCACTGCTCTCACATCCTCAGCACAGATCTCTCTGAGGGCCAAAACCAGCCAGGGAACTCCTCACAGGGTAGAAAATGCTGTGTATTCGAATGTATTATCACAGGATGAAGCAGAGTCAAAGGCATTTAACAATGAATCATCAAAAACGTCTCTGGCCAATTAAAAAAAAAAATCACTGAAGTATTTCTGAGTGGCTGAGTAACCTCTAGAGCAAGAAATAACACTTGTAACTGTGAAAAGAACCAAGTGAAGAGGGATTATAAATTAGAGAACTTTATTCATAATAAAGTCATAAGAGGAACAAGTAGAAGAATAATATTGCTCTATCAAATATCTTGTGTGTCTGGATCCCTATGAAAAACATAAGAAAGCAATTGAAAAATATATACAATGAAAGAGAGGAACTGGAGGTCTCAGCACAGTGTCAAACTTATGATGTAGTTGGTGTACAGAGACTTGAAGGAATAATTCACATAGTATAAATCCTAAATAGAATTTGAATTTTACAGGAGTATGTCTTGCAAAAAAAAAAAAAAAAAAAAAAAAAAGAAACAAAACCAAATGCAAAGTGAGGGGATATTCCCTTACTATAAGAACATCAACAGGGATTAAGTGTCTGTAGAAGTATGGAAAAAATAGTAAAATCCCTCTGATTTCTTCAACCTGATACGGGCCCCCAGATATGGAACGCTGGGTTTTAGGGACTTTTTGTGAACATTCATTAAACTGCAGGTTTGTTAGCTCAGTTTAATTTTTTCAGTGTATATAATTCAAATATAGACTATGTTGATTTTCACAGGTTAAGGCTTTTTTAAAAAAACAAATCCAAACCAAAACACCAGATAAAGGCATAAATTAAAATTACATATGGGATTGGAGAAGTAAAGGGAAGGGAAGTTGGGACACGAGAGAAATCACCTGGGAGGAACTCGTTGAGAATGTGCTGGTGGGGCACAAAATTGGAAACTGCATCATGAAACAACAGTTTGTGCTCTTTAGGAAAGAAAGGAAGATAATGAAAAAAACAATTATTTCAATAAAATTCAGTGAGTGTTGAGCTGTGCTTCGTGTGAACCCAGATGGGGTGAAATAAGGTTAAAGAGACTGTGAAGAAACAATAGCTTTTATTGGTTTTAATTCTTTTAATGGAGGAAGGAGAAGAAAGAGACACAGAAAGGGTAGCAGGAGGCCAATTTGGATAAATCAGGAGTTGTTAAATCATCTTAAAACTAAAGTATGGAAGAGTCAAGGTTACCGAGGGGGAAGGCATGGGTACAGAAATAGGAAGGTGAGTGTACAAAAAGGGATTCAGTTCTGTAAAATATTTAGACATTATTTCTGTCTGCTACCACTAAGGAAAACACTTTTTTAAAAATCACGTTGAAAAATGAGAAGTTATTGAGTGAGAAATCTCAGATGTACAAGTGTTTGATATGTTTTTCCTGGACTAAAAAGGCCAACTGTGATTTCCTGAATGAAGCAGTTAATTTTAATGCCAAAAGGGCAAAATAGGCTCTAATAGGAGAAGATAGAAGAGCTGGGTTATATATTTTCAAGATAGTTGGGCCGTATGAAATTAACCCAACAGGCTGAATCAATCTCACAGCCATTCACAAAGATCTTAGAGATGCTGGAGGACAGGTGAGGCTGTGAAGACTGAGAGTGGTGTCTGGGATTTTTTTAAAACATAAGAGCAGGAGAATTAAAGGTGAGGCAGCTTAATTTCAATTTTTGGGAAAACCAGCAAACCAAACATACCCCTGGTTTTTCTTTCCACTTTTCTTGCTCTAGTCCCCAAGCAAATGTCTCATTGAAAGTGTCCAGATGGACAACTCCAATAAGTGGAAGAGCTCCTTACAATTAAAACTTAGGAAACTTGTCCTGCACCTTCTCCTTCCCCTTCCCACCCCATGGACAGCCCTGTGTGCTGGCTGGCTTTAATTGCAAATATCACCAGATTTTTATCCTCATGCCTTGGGTTTGCTGCACTGCAGGTCCTCTGGTATGTTTTGAAGTAAACTCTGCTATTGATACATTATTAAGTGGATATGGGGTTAGTGCAGCCTTAGAGAAAACTTTTTCCAAGGGCTGTAATTTCTTCAGCAAGAGGCAGGTTCTGTTTGATTCCAGACACTCTGCAGATAAATATTCTGCAGGGTGAATTTCCAAGTGCTGTCCTGTACCTGGGCTGACTTATGTGCCCAGAGTGAAAGTTCTGTTTGCATCAAGAGAAAGACACATCCTGGTATCCCTGCACATGCGGCACCATCATATTTTGCTCTCTCTTCTAGGAGGGAAAAAAGGAAATCATATTGTTGCAGTGACAAATCCTTCCTGTCTCAACTAGAAACTAAACCAGTGCCCTGCAGGAACCTGCCCTGCAGGGAAGTTCCAGCTTTAGTCCCAAGCCAACACAGCTTGTCAGCTTCCTACCCAAAGTTTCTTTGGTCCTCAGTGAGAAAGCCCAGGAAGTCTGGGATAAACTTGCACCTTAAATGTGAGCACAGTGCCCTGAGAGTGACATTTGGAGGAGTTTTGCTGCATCTTGTCATTTTAACTTAAATCTTTGACAGCCTTGTTGTGTGGACCCCGAATCAGTGGTTTGGTTTCCTTCCCAAAGGATTTGCTGTGTTTTATTTTTAAAATGCATAAACATTTTTATATAATTAATTATTTAAGTGACCAGAAAATGTAAACCTCGCTGTTCAGCTTTTAAATTGTAACACCAAGTTGTCGTGGGTGTGTTTGCTTGTTCCTTCTTCTGTTGGTTTTGCTTTGTTTGGTTCTTCTTTTAACCAAAAATAGGTCATGGTCTCTGTCCAAACCCTTCCATCCATTAAATTCTGAGGGAAGCTCAGATCTGGATTTTCCATACTTTGAAAATCAAATTAGTCTTCAATTATTTAGGGACTTCAATTTTCCTTATGAATGCAAATTCCTAAAGAATTTTCTTACCCAGAAGAGTGTCTTCCTCATAGATTAACATTATAAAAGTTACTTTAGAGTTTAATTACTGTTTTGTGTAAGGTTTAAAATCAATAATCTTGCAGGAGCTTCTGCTCTGAGAACTGAAATTTACAGTGTCTGTATGGGAGGAATGCAGCAATATTTGTATCTTATAAGTTTTTTCTGAACTTGAAATGCCACATGAATGCCTTCAGCATTGCAGCAGACCAGAAAAAGCAATCTAACATAGAAATATGTCCTGGCCTATGAAAGTCTTTACAACTTTGATTTAAATACGTTCATCACAATTACAGCAACCCAGCCTCCCGGACTCGTTGCAGATGTTTCTAATTTATAAGCCTTGGGCTCATTTTTCATATGGAGTTTTTAAGGTTGTTTGATTTACTTTTTTTTTTTTTTTTTTTTTTTTTTTTTTTTTTTTTTTTTTTTTGTTAATAGATTGGTCATCCTCATATCTTAATAAAACAAAAATTGAATTATATGCACCACTAAGCAAGCATGACAGGACTTTTGCGAGCAGATGTAAAGTGTGAAAACCTGTGGGAAAATCCTATTCATTTTAGGTTCCACTTGAGAACGCTGCAGTGCACTGCAAATGGATTCAGTCTGAAAGAGACAGAAGCCAGGGAACAATGGAAATCAATGATTTGAACCTAATTAAAACGACCTGATAAAAATTCTGGAGAGCCAGATGGCAAAGTCAATTTCTCAGTATAATATCTGTGCAGATAAAGAATATGATTAGCTGTTGACATTCTGCAAGGGTAGAATGATCTTATCAGCGGGATGTCAGAGTATTTCTTTAACAGTATTAGACTGTGCTTTTATGACTATTGTACACCTGACTTAATGGAAATCATTTTTCTTCCAGGAAGTATGAGACATAATGTTTTTCTCAGATGTCACAGTGCAAAACTCACGAGTTGGTTATCTTGATAAAAGCTTTACACTTTGACTGCTGAAGGCAGACACATACATGACTTGAACATTAAAGCTGGAATCAAAGTGCAATTATAGGTGTTGGTGAGCACTTTTGTGAGTATTTATCTCTACATTTGTGTTTATAGTCTCCAGCCAATTCTGTTGAATTAGGAGTAAATTTTGGAAAAGGAAGTTTCCTGTACATATGTGTAGTGAAGCAAATTTTTCAGTGCCTTCAGCTGAGATGTTCAGTTTTTGTGCAAAATGCTTAAAAAGACAAAATGAATAAATTATGTGATGGCTCCATAGCTAAAACAGTCACGCTGGAGAAAAGATTTCTGCTATATTTTACCTCCTCCTCCACTTTATAGACTGGGAACAGCAAAGTGTAGACTAAAAAGGGGTGATCTGAGAGTTTTCCTGTGAGGAAGAAGGGCCAAATTGAAATGCTTTTACAGGAAGAATTAAATCTAGGTCCTGGATATGCCAGGCAAGAGTGGTCTGATCACATATCTACTGAGTAAAACAGAATTTAGATCATACACCATTATTTTCTCGTTGTCTTCCCTTGAGGTGTTGGCTATAACCATTTGTAATAAAGGTTTCCATGTTAATTTACTGCTGTATTCAGAGATCTAGAAGGAATGTGGGTGCTAGCAGGATTATGAGCCATTTAATTTTGGTTTAAAAACCGCTCACCTGGGTGCTGTTGATGTTAGGTTTGAGGTAAAGATGACTTGAAAGCTTTGTTTGTTACTGAATTAACCAGGCAGTGGCTGGTTCACTGTGGGATGTTCCAAACCCCAGGGAGCTGATGACTGCTGTGAGCTCCTGTCCCCTTCAGAAGTTCTCTTGTCACAGCTCCTGTCTGTATTCTCAAGACAAGAGTTGCAGCATGGGTGGAAAATTAGGAAAAGAAGTGTTTGGTAATTGAAAATATGTCTGTGTTAAGTGGTCTGGATTTCAAGGGCTGATGATCAGGTCAGCTGGGGCTGCTGGCTGGTGCTGTTTCACTCCAGGTCCTGGACACCTGAGTGTGTCCAAACTGCTGTTAGGGATAGTTCTGTGCTCAGCCCACATTGCATTCTTTCCCCTCTCCCTGTGCTTGGTGAGGAATCCTTCATTGTGCAGAGCAGCAGAGACATGTCACATTTAACTTTCCTGGAGTGTTGCTAAATGTATGTCTGTATGTGACTTCCTCATTTTTTCATCCATAAAATGAAGCAATCTGCATTAACTGCCTGTATTTCATGCATTACCACATTTTATTACATGCATCAAACCAATACCCACTTCTGTGTTCATAAATATTAGTGTTTCTAACATAACCATTACACATTTATTCTTTTGAATTCAGACAATGTGAAACATAAGTTACAGCTCTTTAAAAAAGCCTCAATAATTATGGACAGCCTGTGATGCAAGCAGCTCAGGTATAAATTTTAGAACAGATGAATCTTCCTTAAACTACACTAATTAAAGTTGCTTCAAAAATCTGGGCTAAGGATAAAGCAGATAATGCTTTACACAAGTAAAACACAAGACTCTCTGACAAGGCTTGCCTGGCACACAGTGCAGGGGGAACAGTTCTGAGTAATTGAGCGTTGAAATCTTCTTTCTTTATAGTTTTCAGATAAAATCAGAAGCAGAACTGCTGACGAGCAATTGGCAAACAGCAATATTCAGATCCTGACTTTAAAGCAACCTAAATTACTCTGTTTCACTTGCATATTTTAATTTAAACACCTTTTAAACACCATCTGAACCCTTTAATACTTTGACTATGTCTCCCCTGGGAATTCTAAAGGACTGGCTGAATATAGGCCGTGGCTCATGGCAGTTATTGACTCATGCCCTTTATTGAGATATTAGACTTCATTATGCTAATGTCAGAATTTGTCTCTGTCCATGCTGAACACTGAAAGAGGAGTAACACTTCTTATTAAGTGATAATTGATGAGGTGACACAGATGAGGAGTCTCTCTGCAGCAAGATGCAGCTTGGGATAATCAGGGTTCCAATAACTGATCACCAACTGGTTGCTGTGCATAGGAGCTGTCACTAATGCATTATTCTATAGATAAATGCAGTTCCCATTGTCACAGTGTAAAAAGTCACTGTATTGACAGTCCTTTCTCTATCCTTAAGACAATTTAGAGGCCTGAAAATCCTCCTACTGTGGAAACAAGAAGTGTAGCAGAATTTATCTGCTGCCTGATGACTTTCATAACTAAGAGTGAAACTAATAAATTCTCTGTTAAAAACTACACCTGTATTTCCTTCATGATATAGTCCAATGAGGTATTTCTTAGGTGATTGGACCCCATCTAATCTTCCAGGATTTGGAAAGCTCAATTTTTCCTTTTAATCTGTGTTTTGTACTGCATAGATATCAAGATAATATTTGTAATGCAAATGACTTATGCAGTTTGTATTTTTGAAGTTGAAATTGTAATAATCATTTAGTCCTCAGAGTGAAAGTCATTTTCCAGCCTTTATTTCTTCACCCTTATGTTCCCCAGTAACTTTGTGTGCAGGGTTGTTCTAGATCTGCATTTCTTGATGCTGTAGTTAGTTCTGTTTTATTGTACAGCCCATCTGCAGCACTGCTGGGAGTATATCTGATGATCTCATTACTGGATCAAAGCTTCAGTCTCTTGGGTCACAACCCTGCTTAATGTTCTTGTGCAGACCCCTCCAGACTTCCACTAAAAACAGCACTTTGTGCTCATAAAAGCAATTGCTCAGGAGATAAGCAGCCAGAAAAGAAAAAAAAATAAAGCACTATAAAAAGTACTTGAGGCTTTTGAGTAAAAAAAAAAAGTGGTTTACAGTATCAACTTTTCATTCTATCTGCTTGCCACATTGGTCTGTCATGACCAAAAATCAGTCATTTATTATTTTATGAAGTGAAAACATAGAAAAAACGAAGCTTGAAGACCGTATTTTAAAAACATAATTTATGATCCTGGAATGAGACTCAAGAACATTTTTATTTTTCAGATGCTGTTCTCTTTCTTTTACCTACATTAGATGAACATGGCACTATTTTATGAATTGTAAAAGCTTCCTATCATTAAGCTGTGATGGAATATAATGAGAAAAAATATGGACTCTTTTTTTCCTGTTCAATGGGAAGACTTTTCCAACTCAGCCAGCTGACAGCAGAGGAGCAATCCATTGTGGAAAGAGGCATCCCTGGGAATAGATAAGCAGGGGCAACCTTGAGATAACACAAGCTGAGGTCTCACCTGCACACAGGAGTGACAGCAATGCCTACAAACCTCAGGTAACTCGAGCAGAGAGCCAGTGCTGCCCATTCCCAGGTGAGACTCGGGCAGGATGGGTGTCCCTGCAGCAGCCCAGGCTGGCTGGGAGTGCAGGGGGAAGGAGCTGCCACAGGGCACAGGGATTTCTGTGGGACACAGGAATGGTCACTCCCAAGGGATCCATCACTTCTGGGGCTTTGGGGCCGGCTGTGTTTCAGTGTTCCCCCACTGAGTGCTTCTGTAAAATGATGGATGGAACCCCTGTGTTCCCCAGGAGTGAAGTGTTCAAATATTCTCTCATGGGAGCTGCAGGTAACTCCAAATGAGAACTGGAGTGCAGCCATAGCTTGTGTTAGGACATGGGATGTATTCACACATCTAACAATAACTAGCATTGTACATCACTTGGTCATTCTAACAATAACCTTTGCAAAGATGCCCATAAAAACAGTCTGAGAGTGCTAGGTACTGCCTTGTGAGGAAAGCTAGGCCATCACTGAAATTTGATAGAACCTTCTGGGAATCTGCCTGATGGGAAGATCACAAAACCATCTGTGTTCCTCCTCAAGGTAGGAACCTGCTGCAATTTTTGAAGGTTTTAGCACTGCAGGACAAAAGGTATTTCTCCTGAAAGTTTGTCTTTGCATTTAGGTGCCTCTTCTACTCTTGCCAGTACAAATATCTACCTGCCTTTCCTTACCCTGCATAATCCCTCATTTGGAAAAAAAAAAAAAGAAGGGAGGAAGGCATGAGAGAGAAAGAGTTTGCAGATCCTCTAGCAAAGAAGATTTTAAGGCTTAAGTAACTGCAATGTGAACTTATTGCCACATGTAATATTGCTTCTTGATTTATCACCTTGGAAACAGCCTGAAGTCTTTGTTTTGTGTAGTTGCTCTACGGTGATTTAAAAGCAGAGGATGAGTGAGACATAGATCTTATAGGATTTAACTCTTCCATGGTAAGAACCTATAATCAGATATATTAATTGCTTGGTTCTGGCCATAGTTTCTGAAATAGAAAAGCGTCCCATGTGAATTAACAGAGTACTTATCACTATATCAAGTTTCCTCTTCATACCAGTAAATTTGCTCTTCTGCCCTTTCAGAAGCCTTTTAAACAGACAATAAAATAAACATGTTAGGATCAACATTTTCACATTTCAGAAATTTTGGATAAAGAAGCTTCTACTGCTTTTCTGAAAATATGTATAACTGGCACTCCTAAAACTAACCTGGTATGGTGCTGTTGGCTCAGAGAACTGCAAGGGGAGTCTCAAAACCAGCTTAAGTAGCTTGTGCCAAGCTAATGGATGCATGCTTGTGTTTGTGTGCCTGTCTGTTAGAGAAGTGTTTATTAAATAACACCAAATAACACACTTCTGTGCAGATAGATGGACTCGGAATTTTCCCTGAGTGATGGTATAGGAATCCTATTACACAGCCTGAGTGACTCTGAATGAATTGGGGGAATCGCAGCACATGTCGTTTAATGCTCTCCTATTTTTCCTCCTGATAATTTGTGCAGGAGGAGGATTGATGTTTCTCACAGTAGTCTCTCTTTCGTGTTGCTTTTGTAATCTTTACTGATATGAATTAATATTTAGCCACTTCTCTTTTTACTAAATTTTGTTACAAGTGTGTAGTATCAGCACTCCCCTTGAGCACAATCCTTCTCAGTGCAAAGCACCACGTAGCTGTAATTCCTCTGGTTTTCTCTGTGAGCTCAGCCCAGTCAGTGCTTTCAAAGACTGTTCTTTAATTTTGCAAAGCCTTGAATTTAATATTATTTTGACCTTTTTAATATTCTGGGTTTAGAGCGTTCACCAGGCTGCAGTATTTCACCAAGTGAATGAGTGACTACAATTTAGGATTTGAATCGGGGATTTAGGTAGGACCAAAATAAATTTCCTTAATCTGTAGATGAGATAGTTTAAATAATCATGGTTTCCAGGCTGTAATTTTCTGGTTTTCCTCAACAACTCTTGCTGCTACAGTTTCTTCCTGTAAATCAGAGTTTTTATTTAATTGAAACTGTGCATGGAAGTTCTGTTGAGTTGCTTTTTTACCTCTCTGTCCATCACAGTCTGAGTGGTGGGAGGTACTGCCACCGACATTGGGGTAAACTCTTCACATCACTGAAACAAACATTCTGTCTTCTTAGATTTTTAGACTGGGGAGAGTTTTGATTTCTCTCAGCTCACTGAGCATTATTTGATTTGGTTCTTCAGATTTCTTCGAATTTGCATGCATTTATCTTTGTGTTTTCTGGAATGCTGTATTGCAAGATAAAGTGAATTATAGATTAACAAGCAAGTGGACAATGCAAAATAACTAGAGTATACAAAACATAAGGAAAATTTAAACAGCTCTTGGTGGTTGGAGGGGTCAGGAAAATATTTACCTCAGAATAAGTACCTGTGCAGCAGACATGTGCAAATTAACCATTTCAATTGGTACTGACTTTTCCACTCCCGCTGTGATACACGCACGGGGATTCGGGGGTCAGCAGCTGTTAGGGAGTCCCTAGAAACTGTTTGCTGGCTGATCAATGTGTAATTAGGGAACAAATTGGAGGAGGTCATTGAAAAGGGCAGTCCTAATATCAGAGGCTGAAGGGGATTATCTCATCTGCCTCATTGCTGAATCAATCTTATCCCCTTTCCAACCAACAAAATTCAATTAACTTTTATGAATTATTTAGCCACACTGAAGCCTTAGATAGTATTAATATTTGTGTTTCAGCCTGTTTTGTGCAAGGAATATAAAATATTGCTTCTTTAACATTAATCAAACTGCAATGTAAAATGTAATTTTCTATTTCACTGTTTTAAGAAATACCTTCTTAATCATGCCTGATGTTGACTGAAAAATGTTACACAGGAGCTTTTGCTTATGTTTAGATTATGAATTGCCTCAGGAGAATATCAGGGATTCTATGTAACTTAAATTATAGATTTCTATTTTTTTTTTACTCAACGACAGCTTTTTAAACAAAAACTTTTAGAACTTTGATGCTACCAGACAAATTGCAATCTGCTACCACAACCCAAGAAGGAAGGGTTCGAACAATGTTGCTACAGTATTTATTAGTCTTTGACTAAAGAGTTTAGTTCTTATCTGAGAAATTGTGCTCCAGAGAAGCTAAGAATAAAACAGGATTGACTTGTAGACAGGAAAGGCTTATTTTGTGTCTCAAAAAATGAAAGATTGTCAGTCCTTCACTCACTTCCTGCACTGTTCTTAGTATTATAGCAATGATCTAGTCATCAAAATGGAGAAATTAGGAATTTGAAGGCTTGACAAGCCAATCACAACAGTGAGAATGTCTCTTGCAAGTACTCAGTGAAATAACAGACAGGCTTGGAGGGGGCAGAGCGAGACTGCTCGAGTGGTTGTGGAGCCACTCGTGTCCATATTGCTGTGAAGGGGTAAAAAATCCTGCACAACTCATTCCCCCAGCTGGTTATTCAAACTCCTGGGGGAGAACTGGAGTCTGCAGTAACTTCATGTTGCCACCCCACCACTGGCACTCCCTCCTGAGCTGGTGGCTTAAACTGGTGGGAGGATGTGTGCAAAAACCAGAGTCAGAGCAGGGAAAGTGGGAACTGCAGCTCTAGACCTTAAATAATTTACCTTGGGATTTTTCTTCTCAAGCATTGTGGCCTCTGCAGTCAGCACTTGTGCATGTAAATGAGTTATCCAGCAGCTGTGTGCTCTGCTTTTGTTTGGGCTGGGATGATATTGCATGACATCCCCTCTCCTTGAACTACCATATCCTTCACCATCCATCAGGTATTTTATCAGTCCCCTCTGTTTTCTCTTGAATTTCCTTTGGCTGATTTAATATTAAATTTTACTCTGATTTTCTGCTGCATCTTTTCCATTTACTTTAATTAAATGTCTGAGCCTTGCGGATCAAGATAACTTTTATTAAAGTTAATAAATGGATGGTCCTTCCAGATCTGCTTGTAGTTCCTTGCAGTTTCTCCTAGGTTCATCAAAGCCAAAGATTTTAAAGATAGAACAAGGTTATAAGAGAGATGGCAAATCTGAATACTGAGGAATTTATGACATGAATTTCAAATGCAAGTAGCTAATTTTTCCATAAGAAAGCACAAGTAGAGCGTTACCAATCAAGCTGGAGAGACACCTTTGTGAAACATCTCAGTCAATCGCATGTCAAACACGATTGGGTGAGATAAAAATTTACTTACAAAGCACCGAGGTTTCCACTGGAATTTGGCATGTTGATTGTAGATGGTGAATAATTTACACGTCTCAGCAGTGCTGCCAAGGCCAGTAAGAAATGCTAATTCTTGCACAGGAATGTGCTGCTCAGTAACTTCGATTTTACTCTGCTCTTACAACTGTCTCACCTTTCCAGTGAAGGGAGCTCAGAACTTATTTTTCTCAGTGTCAAAGCTGTGTGTGATAGAATGGCAGCATTTATCACACTGAGGGACTGCTGCTGGAAGCTGTTTGTGTTGTACAATCCTATAAGTTTAGCTCTAAAATGTGATGTAGAAAGATGCATCTGCTTTATCTTCTTCCCTTTCAGTTGTTCTCTTGCATTATATAAACAAGAGTTGGGGAGGAGAAATTGTTTGAAAATCATTTTTTTCAGTTGCTTGGGGATTTCTCACTGTCAGTGTCAATAGAAATAATAGCATTGATATTAGCTATCAAAAACACAGCTGTACAGGATTTTTTTTATTAATTGCTGTAGACTGTGGTCTTGCAGCTAAAGCACACTGAAGTCAGGCTGCTCCCTTTTTCTCAGCATCCTCCCAGCAGTTTACAACTAATGCCTGTTCAACAATATAAATGCTATGCAGATATAATTTGCACATCACTGTTAATTCTTTGATTAGTTCAAGAGCAATATTAATGTTCATTATTAGTGTAGAACTCAATTAAGATTTCTGCTGTTGCTTATAATAGTTTGCCAGGTTTTCTGGAATGTACACAAACTGATTGAGATGTGTATGTGTATATATATATAAATAGAATGTTGGTTCTATTAACCTGCTGATATTTTGGTTTTCTTTTGGCATACTCGTGGCAATTTCTGGCAAAAAAATAGAAATAAATTGAAGATTGATAAAGATAAATTTTTATAAATTTATATTTTGTAAATATAATTTATAAAGAGAAATTGAAGAAATGCTAGACTATAGAGAAATCAGAGGCAACTGTAAGGGATAAACAAGAGAAAACACCATTTTCCACTGCTTATGGAGTTGTCCATTCAGAAATGTAGCTCAGTAGCACTAAGCCAGCCTTGCAATAAAATCCCGGGAATTCAGGCTTCTCGTTAGCACTTAAAAATCTGTCTAGACTTTATGCCACAGCCAAATTTCCTTATGCAAATGCTCACAAACATGTTACTATTGTGCACCTGGCCTTATGGGATGTGTAATTACCCTGAAAAAACTGAGGATAGCTTTAAAGTCGAGTATTTGCTTAATTTCAGCAACTGCTGAACCAGATTTATACCTTCAGCAAGTGACAGCTTTTTGAGTTTTAATGGAGGTTTCCACTTAAATAAAGGGAACTGGACTTCCTATACACCCTCAGAAAGAGTGAATAAATGTCCTTTAAGTGGATAGAGGAGTTCTGTGGGAAATATGAACGTTTACAAACTTAAGTTTACATCTGAATCAAAGTTTCTCCCTTTGAATGTTGGCATTGAGTACTTGTCAGGCCTTTATTGTACGTGGCCTCACAGTGCTTAGGACTGAGCAGGCTGCAGAACCCTCTGCCATCTACCAATATCAGCAAAAGTCATATTTATTAGGCTACTAACTGTACTTGAGCCTAATGCCAGTAATGTTGAAGTTTTTAAATCCAGAGAGTGTGAAAATAATTTAAAATTAATTTCCAGATCTTTCAGGCAGAACTCAATATCACAGTACAGGTCTCCACAATAGCAAAGAAAACTGTTTAAGCCCAGTTAAGGATCTTACAAAAGACTTGTTTGTGGATGAAATATTTTCTGGTAATGGTGGTTGGGCAGTCCAGCTTCCTGACTGAATAAGTGGTACTGACACTAAGCACTTTAAAGTTTGAAAACATTAATGAAAAATAAGGCTAGAAAACCTGATTAAGAAAGTTTTAAGCCTGCTTCTATAAAATAGGTCTGTTTGAATAAAAACTTTTAAAATGCAGTACAAATAGCAGCAGATATGGCAAATTTTCACAAGATCCTATCTAGAGAGTGATAAGGGTTATAAGATTGCCCTGGTGCAACAAATAACAGTCAAAATTTCCACGTTTCTAAGCAGTTTGCTGCAAAGCAGCTAAAAGCAATTATATAATTAAGATATCTATAAATGCAATAAATCTGGGGAGCATGGCACTGCTCCAGATACAGAGCTCTATTTCCATCTGAGCTAAGCAGGTTACAGCATGAGTGCCATTCCCTTTTCCCCTCACTCCTCTGAATGGTGGATTTTCTGTGCCTGTCCTTACCACATGAAGATTAATAGGAGCACTCTGACTGCAAGAGTGGTGTCTTTCTCTCACATAACCAATGCTATGAAACCTGAAACCAATAAAGAAACTTCTCTCAAGGAACGGGGGCAGATTTCAAAGGGGAATATATTTTTTAAGTGTAACTTCTGGAGTAGAATGTTTTGTCCTATTGAGGAGCTTTAAAGAGTCCACGAAGGTTTGTTCTCATGGGCACTGCAGCCTGGACTGCCTGCAGAGGGGGGGCTGTGGAAACCTCAGGGAGTTCAACAAGGTCCTGCCCTGGAGCCAGGCTGGGACTGCTGGGGATGCTCACCTGGAGGAGAGAAGGCTCCAGGGAGACCTTCTGGCACCTTCCAGCACCTAAAGAGGCTCCAAGAGAGCTGGAGAGGGACTTGGGACAAGGACATGGAGTGATAGGATGAAAGGGAATGGCTTCAAACTGACAGGTTTAGAAGGGATATCAGGAAGAAATTCTTCCCTGTGAGGGTGGGCAGGCCCTGGCACAGGGTGCCCAGAGCAGCTGTGGCTGCCCCTGGATCCCTGGCAGTGCCCAAGGCCAGGCTGGACATTGGGGCTGGGAGCAGCCTGGGACAGTGGGAGGTGTCCCTGCCCATGGCTGGGCAGGTGGAATGAGAGGATCTTTGAGGTTCCTCCCAACCCAAACTATTCTATGATTCTAAATGGTAAAAGACAAACTGATGTTAGATTCCAACATGGGATTTTCCCCTAACGTTTCTGGAATTTCTCTAGGTTTGTTTTGTGTTGTTTTACCATTGTAGTGAGATCAGTACAAACCCTCCAAAATCAACACAGTAACCTGTGGAGGAGGAGGGAAATGATTTCCATTCAGGTCCTTTCTGCACACAGATGTAAGCATATGAGAGGTGACTGAAAGGTAACTCTATTTACTGTAGCTTTATTATAATCCTCGGGGAATTCATTAGCATCCCTCTCAAATGCCAGTGTTCAAATCCTGCTAGAAGAGAGCAAATAAGAAAGGTAACAGAAATTATTTAGGAGAAGATATTTTCCCAGGTTATGCAAATGCAGCTAAAGAGATTCAGCTTTGTTCTGGGTTTCCCTGATTCACAGTAGTAAAGATGTATTATGCGGGTTCCCCTCTTGAAGAATCATTTATCAGGGTGACAGGTGAATAATGAATGCAATTCACTAATATTGCACCATCTCCTCATCGGGGATTAGAGCGAACAGGAGGGAAGAAAACTCTTACGGGGTTAGGAAGGGATTAGGTGAACCGAAGGTTTGTGTCTCCTTGTAAATTCCATTTCAACAAGACAATGAGGATGGCTGCTGTTGCTAATAAAGGAAACAAAGGCCAACAATCCAGTTCCTAAATTGCCTCTGATAAGGTGGTCATGCTTGCCTAAGTTTTCTGTGTTTGCAGTAAACCATCAGCAGTGGTGGCTGCTCAGGGGTGTGTATGTCCTGGATGCTGGATAGAAAATCTATAAACAATGCTGCAAATGCTTTTTCAGCTGAAAAATACTATTTACACTCATCCCTTATCACTCTTTTAAAGTTTTGCTTTTAAAGCCAAGATTCCTTATGACATAATTGTTTGTTGTAACTATTGCTTCTGTATATATGCACATTTTATTTGCACTCAGAGGAAAGAACTCAGGTAGAATGTGTCTCTCTCTGTTAACTGACCACCACTGAAAATTTGGTTTTCTCCAGAGAATTATGAAGGCAATTAATGCTTCATCCTGGTACTCCTACAAGTTTGCTTTCTCTTACTCTTTGTGCTGGTCTGCAATACTCACCTGCAAATGTCAATGTCTCTGGTGTGGGAACTGTGTTGGGATGTGCTCACCTGAAGTAAGAGCTCTCATACAATGCTTAATCCTTGGGCTTTACGAACCCCATGAAATGCAGAGCTTCCAGAACTTTACTGGGTCTGCTCTGAGATCTAAACCCCGCTTTATTCAGTGCCACAGCATAAAACAAGAATTCTGTAAGTTACAGATGGTCATCAAATTGACAATGTGTTTGCTGAAGCATGAATTTCCAACCCAATGAAACTCTGCTCCCCATGTGCTCAGGGGGCTCCTGGGATAACACAAAGTGACAATGTGCACGGGGATGCAGGCGAGCACAGGATGCACATAGCATATGTTAGGTCTTGGTTTCACGTGGAGCTGAAGGGAATTGAGAGAGAAAACATCATGATCTTAGCAAAAGACCTCTTTGGTAGAATCAAACCCCCTTCTCAGTTCCCATGGGATGGCCTGGAGATGCAGCTGTCCAGGTCTCTGGTTCCTGTGAAACACCCCATAATTCTGGCCACGTACATGGTGGAGGTTCTGCAGCTCCCACACATCTACCTGTGACCACAGCCCAAGACTAAGACCAGGCCTTTTGTTCATGGCTATAACTCCTGCAGTTCTGTTCTAAATAATGGAATTCTAGGCTTCTGACAGGTTGCTTTAAATTTTACAAGTGTGTGCTCACCCTACAAATGTAAATTCACATTTACATGGTGCATATGGAACTGAGAGATTCTCAGTGGACTGGAAATGAGAACATATGGCTCCTAAAGCCAGGGCAGGTAAGGGAATGTTTGACTTCATAACATCAGAATAGCCTGCAAGTCCATTCAGAGAGCCAACACACAAGCCTGGGATGTGAGAAGTGCACCCATTTTCGTGTGTTTATATAAACACACACACACCAGTGGTGCCACCTTCCTATTAATGTGAAAGTATGTTTCTGAGTTTTACATTCAGATGTTTATTTTTGTTATTCCTCTGGAGCATGTCTTAGAAACTTGGACTCTGCTGAAAATTTGGTGCTTAACCATCTGGTTTTAGTTGTCTTGTTTTTTAATGGGCATCACTAGGTTATTTTTCCAGCAGTTATTTTCTTACACACGTTCTTTGATGTCAGGGCTGAGGTGTAAGGACAGCAAGGGAATGAATCAGGTGCCTGAATGCAGCTGCACATAGAATACAAAGAAATTAGGGAAAGTTGCCCACTTCTGTATCTTTTGCTAACCTGTGATTCTTCAGAATGACAAACTAACTCAAAAATCTTTTTTTCTTCTAAAACTGAGAAGAGACATTTCAAATTTGAGTGTAACCTTCCATTGCCTCAAAACTATCTGGGCCAAAATCACTGAACAATTTCTGAAACAGTTCAGAAAAGCAGCTTTCTGAAAGCTCCTTTTTGTTTTAGACACAGCATTATTAGAAAAAAAGGTATCCTTTCTCTTTCCCAGGGAGATCAGCAGAAATAGCTCTCACCAAGATGTGAGAGACCCAAGCCCAGTTCTCAGGAGGATGGAGAGTCATTATCTACCAAAATCCTTGTCCAAATCCCCTCTCTGAACCAGCTGGAGAGTGGATTTTTAGGTGAATATTCCACTACCCAGTTAAAGAAGTTGTGAGTAATTTCAAATGGATTTTTCTGAATTTTTATAGCTGGAGCCAGCAAATATATTTGTATGAAATATTTATATAATCTCCAAGCCAGAGAGGGAATAAGCCACTAACTTGGTAACTCACCTAGGAAAATGGGGCACAGAGCTATCAGTCTCTTCTCCAGGCCTTAAAGATTCATGCAGGGTGGAATAACTCCATATAAGATAATAAGAAAAGCATGCATCAATAGCCCACCTAGGGCAGTGTCTCCAGAAACAGTAAATGTGAGCTCAGATCAGTGCAGGCAGAGCCTGCTCACCCTCACAGGCTGTGGAATTGCTCTGTGGAGTGAGGGGACAGAAAAGCCCTGCCAATATCACATTTATCAATTTAGTCCTGGGTTTTCTTTTCAAATAGGTGCTCAAAAGCTATTTTTTCATTTAGGTTCTGACAGAAAGTTTGAATTTACCTAATTTCTTTTCATTTAAAATCCTCCTTTGACAGGATTCTTTCCTTATTTGACTTTATTTGAGCATTTGTTGCCCCTCTGGTTTATCTGTGAAAAATGAGTATGAAATCAGTTTACCCTTTGGAAAGAATGGCCTCAAGCTCACCTATTTTTAGGACAGCAAGTGAAGACTGCAAATTTGGATGGATATTGTCCTGATTAACAAATACTCTGTTCTTTGTGTCTGGTGGTTTTAAAAAGAAAAGCTTTTAGGGAGATGAAGGAAGAATGGAGTCTGCTTCTTGTGCTCAGCAATAAGTGATGGTGAAGCCAGTAGAACTCCTTGCCTCCTTCTCATTTCTAATTACCACTTATAACAGAGGAAAGAGGAGAAAACCAAACAAAATCATGGGAATTTTCTGACTTTCTAATTGCTTTTCAAACTGCAGTGCAAGTGCTTCCTAATAATAAACAATGAATCAGTGGCAATAACAAGATACACCTTGTGCTGGAACAGACATGGCATAACTCTAACCCTTCATAGTCAAGGCAAGGCTCCAGTCTCTCTGGAATTGCCAGGCCTTTGGATCATCTGGCAGAATGTGCTGTAGGAGAAGCACAGCTGGGTCTTTTTCTCTCAGGAGAATCCAATGAAATACCCTGGTGTCAGACTCAGCTGGCTGAAAAAAGCTGCGTGCCCAGAGTTGTCTCCCAGTTGCCTGCAAAATACCTTTTTTCATCTGTCTTGCACTAACTGGAATTAGTTCAGCATTTCAGATTGATTAATAAGTATTTTAATAATATTCAGAGCAAACATCAGTCCCAAAGAAATACAGAGATGTCATGAAAATTGCCATTGGAAATATCAGACCCTTAAAGGTGAAGAATGCTAAATATTTTAAAAATAACACTATGACAAACTACAGTAGTTACCATAATGTCTATTTTATTATTGGAACAACAAATATTTTAAGCTTTCATTGAAATGATACAGAAAATATTAAAATACAAAAATTGCCATTAGCATTTCGAATTTAAAATAAAAAGGGGAAAACTTGGCCTGTCTGGCTGCTAGATGGCTTCTGTAGTCCCTGGTCCTGCAAATATATGCATGAGTTTTTAACTTTGTGTTGGTGACTGGTACTGCTGAAAGCTAAGAGAAAGTCTAACCCAAAGTTCAGAGAAAAGCCCATGGTGGACTCATCTAGCTTAACTTCTTTGTTTTAGTTGGGTTAACTTGATCTTCTATTCCTGTGAAACAGTCTGATAATTTTGTGGCAGTACAGCACTCGTAATGTTTCATTTTGTAACTGTTTTGACTGGTAGACATGCAGTTTTCACAGGTGCTGAGAATTACCTCTAACAAACATGGTTTCTAATTGTTGGGGTGTTAATCCAGTTAGTTCAGTGACATAGAGATGGTACTGGCCATAATTCATCATGTAATAATGTACATTATACACTTGGACGACTGTAAAACCTCCAGGCCCCAAACTGCCACTTTTCTGATGTCTTTATCTGGCTTTCAGTAAATCATAAATATTCAGTGTCTATGGATAGGCTTGTAGAACAAATTGATATTTTTTTTAAAGGTGAATTTTCAGTTCTGAAATTGTAGGTATGACTTCCAAAGCCCTGTACGAGGATTAGGTGAAACAGCCTGGATAGAGGCAGATGTTCACCATCATCTTCTTCCATCTGCCCTGAGGTCTGGTCAGTTGGGAACTCTCTGGACAGCTGCTTTTGTAGAGTGAGTCTTCAGGTGCAGGTGCCAAGATGCAACTCTGCATCTCCTCCTGTGTTCGTGGCATGTTACTGAGACTGGCTAAACACTTCTGACTGGGTTTGATGGGGTTTGTGTGTAGTGTTTGTTGTTTTTCCTAGTACAAGGAAATTAGCCATGTCAAGTAATAATTTCTAAATATATTTTTTACAGAAATTTTAGTTGCAGTGCTGAAATCCAATTACTGCTCAAAATAGCAAATTGAAATCAATTGTGTCACCTTATTCCACAAAGCTTCATAAAATGAAAGCAGGAATTGAGATCTAGTATGTGTTTAGGAAATATATCAGGGAAATCCATGCAGATTTCCCCACTGCAGCTGGTTCTGGAACCTCTCTGCTCAGAGCACATGTTCTCTCTTACATCTCAGCATTGGGAAAAAACCAAAGCCAGAAAAGCTGTGCCATGTAACCATTTGCTTTTGTGAGGGCAAGAACACTCGAGGAGCATCAGGAGCTAAAGGTAGATGAGGAAACTGGAAAAAAAGTACACAATAATGGATTCATTCTGCATTTGAAATGTACACTGATTCCTTTAAAATATTAAATCCTCACCTTTGTTGTATCGTGTATTGAAAAGGTCTCAAACTAAACTGCACAACTGAAAATAAATTGCAATAATTCAGAGTTGGAACAGAGCAAAGAAGGCAACTACCCTGGTAAGCAATAGTTTTGGTCTGAGTATAATTACCCCCTTGGGTTGGAATGAATATTTTATGCCAATGAATTTCCAGTATGAACTTCAGGTTTGATTTGGACTGGAAAGCTTTAGCAGTCACTTGGAATAGGAGCTTTCTCCCATTGGTAACTCCAAGGCAGTGTGGGAGTGGGAGCTGTGAGTTTCCAAGGCTTCCCAGAGGAAAGGAGCTCATACTCTGGCTGGATTGTTCCCTTGAATCTTATTGCAAAACACTCTCTTGTGAAGAATTTTGGCATTTTTGCTATCTCGACAAAAACCAGTCTTTTGGTTTTGTTTCAAAAGTGTATTCATCATTTTTCACCTTTCATTAAATTATTTTTTGTTTACATCAGAAAAGACATCCAATCATTTATTGAACCATGAAGTTTACCTTTTCTTTTACTTACCCTAGTCACGTGAAGAAGTTGTGAAGGATTTTATCCTGCAGTAACGTATTTGGTATTATCTAGCAAAGCACAAATTGCAATAAACTCTCTCATTGAAATTAGCTGGTATTTTACTTTATGGAAACATGAACACATTGAATCAAACTCATCATGAAAATACATCAGGCATGAACTGAGCTTTTCAAACCCTTCCAGGGCTTTTAAGAAAATATGTAAAATAACTTTGTCCTAAACTGAACTTAATTTAATGTGCTTCTTCCTCTGAGAACTCCATTTTTATAGAACATATCCTGATGTAGCCTTTTGTTGAAATAGAATAACACTGGGAGATACCTGGGAACATATCTCACTGCAGTCATATCAGCTGTAATATATGGGAATATATTTGAGTATTTTCTATATTAATAAACACAAGATTATTGCTGAGAATGTGGTTAACCATCCTGACATTCACTCTGGAAATATTTGTCCAGGGTATTCTTTCCCAAAGAATATTAACACTGCTTTGAAACAGACCATTGGAGATTCAGCTGTGATTATTCTTTAGATGGGTTTCAGGATTACTGTGTCAGTGCCATTTTATCTCATTTTATCATGATGAAACTGTTACATGAAACCTTCAGATTCCCTCTTCCTTCCCAGTTCCTTCCCTTTCAAACATTATTTTTTCTAATATTGCTCAGATTGATAAGAGAGTTTTTTGTGTGTACCTGACTGTACAAAACGCTCCCTGTGATGCAGGTCCCAAAGCTCCCAGACACAGGAGGCAATCCTGGTTTGGAGCCACCTGAAGCCTTTCATGCAGGGCACAGGGAAGGGTCTGATGAGAGTTCCTAGAGGTGAAAATCTGGGGATGTCCCACTCACATCACAGCACATCCGTGGCTTTCTCTGGAGGACTAAGGGAGAAAGATGATGGTCCCTGTGAATTGCTCTGATGAGCTGTGCCCAGCCTGGTGGTTCTGAATGGACTCAATTTCAATGAAATGCACACACATTTCCCAACAAGTGAGGAACATGATTAATACAATTATTTACATTTACAAAAAATCACCATTTTTCCTAAGTTATAAAATCTGTATTGTCCAGCTTGTTCAGATCCGTTTTGGGAGACTCAGCTGCCATTAAACTTCTTTAGGAACCAAGCAGGGCTCCTTCCTAGCCCTGGTTGCACACTGCCTTGGCTACATTCTAGCTCATTCATTTTTTCACTGAAAGGGTTGCCAAGCACTGGAAAAGGCTGCCCAGAGGGATGATGGAGTCACCTCCCCTGGAAGTGCTCTGGAAACCACTGGATGTGGCATGCAGGGCTCTGGTCTGGTTTGCAGCATGGGGATGGGTCAAAGGTTGGACTCCACAATCCTGGAGGTCTTTTCCAGCCTTAATAATTCTATGATTTGTCTATTTGCATTCACAGAGATTTCCTTTAGAGGCTCTACAGTCTTTATTCAGTTGTTTCTCTCTCAAATTAATGAAAATTTTACCAAATATTTTTGTCTCATTCAGTTACCAAATCTAATTAATACATCCAAACCCTGTAAATTTTTACATATTTTAACCCAGTTATTCCAAGGAAAATAGGTTTGACTGATAATTTTTTGGTTGGTTGGTTGGTTGGTTGATTGGTTTTGGGGTATTTTTGGTGCCTGTGTGTGTTTCTGCAACCATGCCTCACATTTTAGTCCAGAGATGAATATCACAAGAGGCTGAGAGCCTTAAGTCTATCAGATTCCTACAAGTTTAGTGAACAGCAGCTGGGTGGAGAAGAGAGATCCCGTTATTCCTGCAGGTCACAGAAACCTGGAGTTTCAGGCAGAGGCTCTCCAGAGGACAGGGCTGCTGTGAGCTGACAGTGCTCCAGCCCTGCTCTCTGTGCTGCTCCCGTGCAGAAAGGCTTCATTTAGAACCCATTAGAGATCAAACAATCTCACCAGACACCAGTCTGGATGAGAGCAGGCTTCCCGTGGGCCCACAGTGTGCAGAACAAGCTGTCATTTAGTTCTGTTTGGCTTCTTCAGTGCAGTTTCTATCTCCAGCAATCAAAGCATGCATTAGAGTCATTATCAGTTCTGCTGCTTCCCTTGTACCTGATTTTCAAATTGTCAGAACAACATCTTTTGTTCTATAATAAATTAATTGTATTTGAATCTTCTATCATTGGCAGCTGGACTTCTTTGTTTAAATATAAATATGAAGATGCTGGTTTATTTGGATTCCTGAACACTGATTGTATGATAATTGTATCTTCTTGTGAATAATTGAATTATTTTCATATTATGTTAATCTCATTTCCCTTAAAGCCTGCCTGAAAATCAGACTGACTTATTTACAAGTATAGGTGAATGCTAATCTAGAATGATCTATTTTTAGACTGAAAAAACTGTTTGCAAAGTTCTCCTGTATGCTTTTATGATTGGTGGTGCTGGTAAAAGCACTGCAAATGCAGCTGCAGGAAGTAACGTTTTCCCAAAACAACAGCTCATGCTGGGTATGCTGCTGCAATTCTACAGTGCTGGTATTTTATGAATAAATAAATAAAAAACAGGAAAGGACTAGAAATGAGGATTAGGCCCACAGTATACATTTATACATATTGTGCAAAATATGTGCTTGAAGTTTCTGCTTATCTAAGAGGGTTTTTAATGATCAGTAACCTTGGCTGGTTCTATCTATTTGTTGCATCCAAGTTATGGAATATGTTGCAGGAATCCTCTATCAATGTCACAGGCTGAATCCTGTAATGGGAAAAAAGGAAACACAATTCATGCTTGAAGCTGAAATTTTATTATTAGCTGAATTGAAGTCTTGACACTTTAAAAATATCATTAATTGTGTTATGATGATGCTAATTGTGCAAATTTTATACAGTTAAAATGAATACACACAAATATTCCAGTACCTCCCACTTTACCTCTAGGTCCTGAGGTCAACAGCTTCACTTGAGGCATGAGCACAGGGTACAGAAAATCAATAGTGCCCTGTGACCTTTGCTGGGACAATTAGGATAATATTGATACTTTCCTCTTTGCTATGGTAAATTCTGCACTGGTTCATTTTAATATATTTATTAAGTTGCTCTATATGTTGATATTTCTTCTTTGGTGTGGAATTCCACTTTACATCCAAATTTGCTGCATGTGGTTTGGGTTACATGCATTGGACTCTTGCTGTTTTCCTCTCTCTTATTCCTAAAACTGGCTGCAAGGCTACACTGGCAAAATTTAATCCAGAATTTAAAACCTCCACATCTTTTTTATTTTTCATCTGGGAAAAGACCATCTGAATACAAACTCCTTGTGTATCACTTATGTAGTATTGATATGTTTTGACCAGAGAAATTAATGACTTTTCTCCCATTGGAATATCAGTAAACATAAATTTGTTATGTTGCTGAATACCAGCAGTGTTCACATTTGCTACTTCATGCTATACAAAAAAAATCTGTATGAGAAGTGGGAATACATTGATGATTAATGCTTATACTTGGTCCTATTAAGTGAAATCTGTAGCATTTGACATAATTTTGAGGTCCAAAGAAGCCTGTTGGAGTCTGACTGGTGGGAGGTGTGTTCCAAGCTCAGTGTGGTAGCAGTAAAATATTTGAAAAGAGAAGGACGTGGGTTGGCATGGCAACACTGCTTAACTCATATTTGTCAAGGCCACTGCAATTACTTAGCTGAAGCCATAGGTCACAGGAAGAATGTTATCAGAAGCAAAATTGTTCAATCTTGTCCTCAACTTCCAGGCCAGAGGTTTTTAGATAAATCAAGAAGTGCAGTTTGACTGGAGGAACTCACTCTCTCTTGCCTTGGCCTCAGCAGAAGCTCATATAGCATCCTTTTGGTCCTGTGTGTTCTGGATGTGAATTGCAGATTATTTTGGTGGAAGCATCTTTCTCTTGTTGACATGACGAAATGTCTGGATAGGAAAAGTGGATTTTTTACTTGTTTGAGGTGTCACTTTTGAATGTGTTTCAGAAATCACCACTCAATGTTTGAGACCAATCCCATACGACAGCAGGCATAAGAATACAAATTTAGTGTATCAAAAAATGGGGTTTTGGGAGAGATCTTTCACTGTACTCTACTGCATTTATACAGAAGGTGGAAGGAATACCTGTTCATTTGGGGGCTGAAAGGATTTGATGATGTAAAACTGGAAGGTGAGCAGAACATGGTGGCCACTGGATTGCTGCAAGGCTTGTGTTAGATCGTGGTTTAACTCCTCTTAAAACCATGAGCTGCAGTCTCCCATCATCACTACTACATCTAAAAATCGGTTTTGTCAGCACAGGGGTTGGATTTTCTTTGATCAAAGTTTAAATTAACTGATAGCATTAAAGACAGTTCATTGAAAATAAAGGTTGAGAATTTGCTCTTGCAGTTGTCATGATTTTCAGTAGGAGAATTCAGTGGTTGTTAATATTTCTCCAAATCCATTTAGCTTGCTTACAAATGTGGAGCAGTAAAGCTTCATAGATTAAACAGTGATAATTAATTAAAATTCTAGTTAATTAAAATTCTAGTTGATGTTTAAATTTAATTTTATATTTTTTTCTTTCATTTCCTGAAGTTGTGCACATGGTGTTGTAAAATTTCGCATGTAGAATTTCACATATGGGTTATAAGACACACTGTTCCTGAAAAATGGCTTGTAAAAGAAAGGCATTATGGATTTTAAAGCTATTTAAGCTTTATTTCTATTTTCTTCTTGGATTTATAATGTGCTTCTTCTATTGATCCATACCATTAATGCCGAGACATGCTACATTTCTTTTCGGAGATTGATCATGCTGAGCATGGTTTGTTGGCTTTAACTGGGACAGGCATAAGGAGAAGAGTCTTTGAGCAGAAGGAACAGATTTTTTCAATGAAAAATTCCTGGGGAATGTTTCTGTTATAGTATAGATTTTAGATACTACTTTGAGTTATCAATAAAGATAGAGCTCAGAGGGAAAATTTTGCCTTGTTTTACATGAATAAATTCTCAGTAGAAATAGGCCTAACTCCTTCCATTTCAATAGACTTACACCACTTCACAGTGTCAATGTGGGGGAAAAAATATCACTTCCATCAGCCTTCCAGGTAAACAATCCAGTAATTTATCCAAATAGCATTCTCAAAACAAAAATGTAGAAATGTTCTTGTTGGAGCAGAAAAACAGAATAGGAAGGTTTTCTGAGTTCACACCTTGCTGAGGCTACTAATTGAAAGTGAAAAATCAAAACAATTTACAAGAAAGCAAAAGCAATTAGCAAAAGAATATGACAACAGTGAAGTTTATCACTTGGAAATGATCTTGTTTTGTTTCTCAGAAATCTTTATGAATGAAATTTCCTTGGAAGTGTTTCTTTTGCAATTGACTCGTCAAGTTATCTGTTAGATTTTAGTGGTAATATTTCATTTTGCTCAATTTGCTTAAAATAAGGTCCCAGGGATTTTGGCCTTTTGTGGTCAGGCTGTGGCACCTGCAAGGAATGGGTGCAGTCTGTGGGGCACCAGGCTGCAGTCAGCCCTGTGACACCTCGTGCAGCTCTCCACGGGCACCGTGGTTTGAGGGGCAGCACCTCCAAAGGCCCCTCTATTCCCATTGCCATGGCCCTGCCATCTCCTGCCTGAACTCTGCACAAGGACTCCATCCCACTGCATGAAAATCAGAGCACACCTCGAATAGTCCATGAGACAAATGGGGGGAAAGAAGCACCCTCTGCAGTGTGTTTGAACAAATAAAATGTTATCTTCAAACCTTCAGCTCAAAGGCTTGAAGCCACATCCCCCATCCTGTGCATGGTGCTGCTGGTGATTGCCTGGAGATTCTCAGTCAGTTCCAGGAAAAATCTGGGCTTTTGGGCTTATTTGTTTTCTCTATTGTTCCTAAAATGCTCTGCTGTTTTCAGTATTTATGGCTTGATGTCTGTTTGACTGTCATCATTATCAAGACTTGTGGCTTATTGCTATTGATATAAAAATTTGATTTTCACATTGGGATAATTTAAACTGGGAGAGGTTCGGGACCAAGGCTGAGTGAATGCTCCACTCTGAAAGAATGCAGTTATCCCATTAAAATATGGGTGCCTCTTAGCACTGAGGACCTAGCTGACCTTTGACTGGACTATTTTCAGTGGCTACACATGCCACTGTTTTTGTGGCAATGGATTGTTTCCTGCTAGAAGTGCCTTTTAATGAAAGATCTAATCACTAATAGCTTACTGGAACGCTCCTGTTCTGCTCCTCTTCTTGAGGTTGCAAATCTTATTTCAGAAGACCAAGGTGTCTGTAACTTTCATTGTACATTATGTTATTAAAAAAAATTTACTCCTACTCTTAATGTTTAGCATTTAAAGTTGCATTGACTAAGTAGAACTACATTGTCTCAAAGCAGTTGGACATGCCTTAAATTTCTTACTTAGTTGTGATGCTGTCAATTAACAGGTAAGAATTGAGTCTTCCTGACTCAAGACTTCCACTGAGTTGTACCCATTTTGTAGCTGAGATTCCCAGCAGAGGAGGATGAAAATACAGGGTTTAGACTGTACCTGGGGATTTCAGAGAACCAAGTCTTTGTAGCAAAGAATTAAATACAGAGTTCATAGGGTACAGAGCTTAAATTCCCCTGCTGCTATTTTTTTGTCTAAATGTATCTTCTATTTGCTCTGTGTCAGAGAGAGGAAGAGAGTGGCCTCTCCTGGGAGGTGGGAAGTAAAGGTTTAGACCTTTTTCAGTAAGGCAGAGCTCAAAATTAGGCCTTTGAGTCTTTAAAACTCTCTCTAACCCCCATAACTGCACTGCTTCTACCAGCATTTCCCTTCCTTGAATCTGTGTCCTGTTAGCTCATTTCTCCAAAGCTCCTCTCTGTCTTTAAAGAGGCTTCTGAGCAGAATTGTGCATTTGTACCACATGCCCAGGGGCAGGATCTGAGACTCTTCATCTCCTAGGGCTGATCCAGCTGTGGGTCCTGACAGTACTGGGGAGTTTTTAATCCTGAGGTGCTGTTTCTGCCCTGTAAAGGGTTGTGCACATCTCACCCCCTGCTCAGGACTGCGATTTTCAGGCATTGCACTGAAAATTGGTGATGCAACAGAGTGAATAATTGTAGTGTTTGTGCCCTTTATCTGCCAGTTGGCCTTCCTGTGCCTTCATTGTCAAAAAAGCTGATATTTTCCAGCTCGGCATTAAATACCACGATGTGTTTGGCATTAGAACAATACTGCCACTATAAACTCATTATCTACATGTACATTGAGATGAACTCAGCTGAACTTTTATTCACCACTCTGATCATGAGCTTTTAAAAGAAATCACTTCAAGCTGGAATAGGTACAAAGAAGAGCTACTAATATGATTAGAAAATAATTGAGTATGAAATTTTTTGGGGGGAAAGTTTCTTGTTCACGTCCCAGTTCCTTGCACATACCAGAAAAGCTCAGGTGTTTTAAGCAGTGTGTTTTCTTTCCAACATGCACATGAAATTACTGTAATAGATGTGCCTTTTTTTCTCCTACAATTCCTTTTATACCTGTTATTACTTATCTCACAGTAGCACTGGTAAACAACAGAGCAGTGTGGGATAGGTGTGATACCTCCTGTAATTATTGCACTCCCACACAAGTCATTTTAGGGTGTGCAAAACTTGTTCCCCTTATTACCTCATCTAAATCAATACTGTAATCTGTTTTGGATGAGAGACGAAGGGCATAATCCTGGTTATTGTACAGTGTGGGGAATTTATCCAGAGATTTAATAAATACCACACAAAATTAAATTTAATGCAAAGGTAGAATTCAAACTTGACATTGTTATTGAATATATACCTCCATGTCAAGTGGAATGAGATTTGTCTGGAAGAGAAGAAAATAGGAACCAGCTTTGTGGACAGGGAGAATTTGGGGTTAGCATTTCAGTGAGACACAAAAGCATTATTCAGCTCTTGACTGGGCCTGCCCTTTGAAGGAATCGAGAGAAGCTTTGGATATCTCTCTCTGTGGAGAAACTAGAAAAGGTTTATTCAGTTCTTTTGGGGCAAAGTAAATGAATTGCAATCAAGAGATCGTATTTGCCATAGTTGTACTGTGACTTATATGGAAACTGCCAAGTGCTTCTCTGAGCTCTGTTTCAAAGAGTGGGGGTTACAGTAATAATTGCATTAATTCAGACATATTCTGTATAATTGTGACATACATAGGAGGCGAGAAAAGATATTATCCCTACTTCACAATGAATGTGAGTCATAAAACGATGAAGATCATGAGTGCCAAATTTGTCCTGAAACAATTGGGAATTAGTTATCCATGAATGCTCCATGTCTGAACCTTTGTTGATGAGCAGGGAAAGGAAAACTGTGGAGTACCCAAAGTATCTCAAATTGTAGATTAGCAGTCTGATGGATAAACTGGCCATTGTGGAACAGGTAAAATTTTCTGTCTGTAGATTTACTGTGCCATCACTGCAGGTATTTCATTGGCCTAGGAGGATACTCCCTGCAGAAATCTCTATTAACACAAGATCTCTGTGGCTTAATGCTCATTGCCATTTATCTAACCAATAATGGAATTAATTACAGATAGCATCATTATATTTCTGCTTTGTGATGTGTGGTTTAGTAGAGAATCATATCTTTTATTTTTGTTTGTTTGATTTTAAAGAAACCTTGCAAAGTGCATCTTAAACACCACATTTTTCATCATGGCTAATCCACTATTTGCTCCAGCTGCCACTAGCCAAAATTTGGCATCTGTGGCTGATAGCAAACAAAAAAGAAATGTCTACTTTGAGTCAGAATTGAGAGAAAACAATTTTGAAGAAATAAGGTTTTGGCAGCGAACCTTCAGAGGTTGTCATGTTTTCCTGGTGAAGTCTTAAATAGGAATCTGTTTTTAGAGGCAAACAAGTGGGTCAGTAGCCCGGGCTGGCACAGATAGGTCATCCAGAATGCCTTGAGGGAAAATATCAGTTTTGGTGTCAATACTTACATGAAGAACAGATACATTTTTAGGATCTCTCTCTATGTTAATTACATTAATTCTGTCTTCTTTGTGTTTTTATTCTAAAATATTTTCTTTTTTAAATAAGTCATTCTAAGGGCAATTCTTTCCAGGCTCACTGTGTATTACATAACATATTATGGGTTTGGCTTTTACAGTTCCAATCTGAACTTGGGCAGCTCTTAAGAAAAAACCAAATTTCTTGCCTTGTGTTGGGAATTCTCCTGTCCCTCTTTCCTGCTCAGTTGTACATGTTTCATGCCTCTTAGTCTGTCATTACAGCTCATAGAATTTGACATTTCCTTAATCTGACCTCACAATAAATTTATTTTTCTTAGTTTTTATTTTTATCTCAAAAGCTTCTGTCTTTTTTTTTTTTTTTTTTTGCATAAATTTGTAAATTAGCTTTCTAAAGGAAGAAATCCCCAGCAATGTTTTGTTTCCTTGATTGAGCAGGATCAGATGGGACAAGGGGAGGGAGCAATAAGGGCTGTGTTCCACCGAAGTGACAAATGCAAATCCTTCTGTTACCTTGCATTAAAAAGGGCTCCCCTGAAGGGTAACTGAACAGTGGCTGCATTACAGTGTCAAGAGCAAAACCTTTAATGGAGAGAAATTGCCTCAACTAATCTATTTGTCAGTAGGGAGGGGAAGTAGAAAACTATATATAACTTAGAAGCTGAAAGGTTTTGCCCTTCTCCAAAAGAATAAAATAATATAGCACTGAATAATGGGTTTGATTCCAGTTTTAAATTAGAAATCCAATTTGTTCTTATGAGCTCCCTACTCCATTTCTTACTACTCTCTCAATTCTTCTGGGTGACATTGGGAGATAAAGCAGAATTTGCAAGATTGAAATAGGTAAATTTTTCTTAAAGGTAGACTGAAACATGTCCAGAATGATGTAATATAAATTGTATTGCATTTATTAATAAATGCCAAGTATCCCCAGATAAGATAATTTTTATGCTTAGAGATGTGTTAAATGCGGATGCCAAATCAATTCTTCTCATAATTAGTTGTACCTCTTGTAGGAGCTGAAAAATGGGAGTTTTTAAGCTCTCTGAATACAGTATTGTGTTATGACCACATGAACACAGGGAGAAGAAACAGAACTGGCAGGGGAAAAAGGACTCTTAAAAGAAGTGATTTATATCATTTGGAACCACTCTCAGAAAATGGTCTCCTATAGAAGTGCTTTTTAATAATTTATCTCTGTTTAAATTGGGATTTGTCTGCTGTGTTGCGTGCTCATCATGCCCTGGGGTGGGAGGGATGAAATGAGTCAGGGCACTACTTAGGTTATGACAAACTGTGCCAAATGGCACTTCCACAGTTTAACTTTATTGAAGTAGATATCTTCTCAAGAGTGAGATAAGTAAAATTTATTACCTTCTTTTGAAATTATTTTTTAAAGGAAACAATAGAGAAAGAGAGCCCAGGTTTCTGTCTTCCTGTTCTGAAAATCCCATTTGCATTCAGAGAACTGTAAACTTGGATGGAAGCTGAAAAGTCAAGCACAAACGGTAGAGACTGGCATCAAAACATAAATGGTACAGAAACATTTATTGCCTCTATGAAAAGGAAAGTATTTATAGGGAATATTCTAGAGGAATTGTATTTTTTAAGTTTTGTGTTATCAGTGCTCTCTTGCTCACAGGACTCCAGAGTCCTTCATTACCTGCTATCTATAAATCACATTCTTGCATTTGGTAACACAAGTTAAATGGATTCCTTTTTCTCTTCTGTCTCGTACAACTTTCCCCCTCTTCTCATTGTCTAACATTTCCAATTTGAAAAAACATCGTTTCAAAATATGAATTGTATGAAGATGTAATTGAGTCTGCACTACTTCTTTTCAAAGACTTCAGCATTTATTATGGCTTTAATGTTTTCTATTATCATGTAGAGTACAGTACTACAGGGACAGCAGCAAAAACATGGGGACAATGACAGGAACACAGCCAGTGGGGGTCCCTGTAAGCATTTTCCAAGTACCAGCCATCAGTTCTTGCAGCATTTCCTGAGCCAGAGCCGAATCTTTGTAAATTTCTGGGGGGAAAAAAAGAAGTTTAAACTTAAATATTTACTTCCCTGCAAGGGAAACTGTTTTGCTATTAATGTGCAGGAATTGTCACTGAAGGATATTCCAGATGATGCAGACCAGCATTCAATGACAGAACACACATTTAATCTTCCAGAGGACAAAGTCTACTCTGTACATGAAATTGCAGAATGTTATAGTTCAACAGGACGTTAGTTTAAAAACTGAGGTGAATAGAGGGGTTGGATGAGAACCTCTCCATGTTTTAATTTAAAACATCCTTTGTCTAATAGCACAGTCTGTACTCCAGATACCTGTTCCTAGTGGCAGGAGAGAGGGAAGGATGTCATTCCCACGGTAAACAGTGACAGTGTTCTTGAGCAGTGTATGGAAAAGCTTAGGAGGGAATTCCTGGGTGATTCAGGATGTCTCTGCAAGCCCAGGGATGGGCAAATGCAGGCAATATGTGTCTGAGAAGAAATATTTTGGGGCCTTAGCAAAAGACTATTTACTTTCTTTCTGCTGATGTAAGAATACCTACACTAAATTTTTTCTCATCTCCTCAAAACTGATAAGTAAGCAAAGCACTACAACAAAAGCTGTGTGACTCAGGAACTTGGCAAGTGTGATGTGCTCACCTTGTAGCCAGCACGAGTGTGAAGTCTTCCTCAGGGCTGCACAAAAGAGCCAGAAACTCCTGCCTTTGTCCCTGAGCACCGAGTCAAACCCCAGGCTGGCCATCAGTCACCTCTCAGGGGGGATCAGCAGCTCCTGCCAGCTTTCCCACTGCCTTTCCAAAGGCTTGCTGTGTTCCTCTGCACTCTGAGATCAGCCTGCAGGCTGGCATAAGGACATGCCATAAGGAAAGAGACTTCACTGAAGAAATGCTCCTTTTTTCAAGATAGAATTTAATTACAGCCAGTTACAATCCTGCATCCTGGGTCATCTTCCCCATGAGAGCCATTTGGCACTGGCCAGGAGGGTTTGCATTCATGGAATCCCAGAAGCCCAGAATGGTTTGGGCTGGAAGGGGCCTTAAACCTCCTCCAGTTCAAGCCCTGCCATGGGCATTGCATCCTCGTGTATTTCACTGTCTGTTTGGAGAATTTCCCATTGGTGCTTTTGCTCCTGCATATGAATTGTCCTCTTTGCCTCACTTTCATCACATGTGGGTAAATTCTCCTCCTAACATCCCTAATATGACATCCTTGCTAATATCTGCTGTGCTTAGATATGTCCCTAATGTAAATTATTAGCCTCTAAGTGCTGGCAATGTTAGCATATTGTTGCTGTAGGCTAAGTGTAATACTTTTAATCTTGATGGTAATTTCCTGGTTAAATATTTTAAATAAATACATTTAAATAAATAACTTTGTACAAGGAATATTAATCATATCACTTTAGCAGTATATTTGGATATTCAGTTATTTCTGACTCTCTAGTTTTTAACTTTTATGTTTGGAGTCTAATTTGGCAAAGAAGAAGTGCCTTGTTAGCAATTGTGTTTCTTGATCAGCATGTTTGGTTTCTATTGGTATCAGTGCACAGAGTGAAAAATAAGGCACGGTTTGGAATTTTGTTCTTCTCAGTTGTAATCTACAGGCACTGTGGGATGAGAGGGGACTTTCTGCTGTGCTCTCTGGTTTCAGAATATTTTAAAACACAAAACTGAGGCAGAGATGCAGGTTTTATGCCAATGCCTTTCACCTGTTAAAAATGAAGGTGAATTGGTTAGTGTAGCTAAGATATTATTTATATTCTTGTGTACTGCAATTGTAGCACAAAAGCTTTCATTATATCCAGGATGCTCCTGAAACAAAGGGAGTTCATCCCAGTTTATGCCAGTATTCACAGAAACTTGCTTTGATGATTCCTGGCACAGTCACATTAATTTAAGCGCAGGTCAAAGAAAACCAAACAGGTTTTAAGCAAAGAGCCAGCCTAGAGTGGATAATTGTTTTGTCACAAACAGTGATAAATCAGCTTTTAAGTGGTCATGAGACAATCAAGGGATGGAATTTGTATTTGTGGCTTTGGCATAGAGGACTTCATAAAGGATGGCATGAGGAGTTATGGGTGAGGGGCTTTTCATTTTACCTTGGGTTTTTGATGTTAATGCAGATCTGCTGTGGTTGCTTTTCCTGTTCTCTTCATGAACTCCTCATGGTTTTAAGGCTGACCTGCAAAATGTGAAGTCATTCCTGCTTTGAAAGATTTCCTCTGCAGAAATGGTTTCTTTATACTCGTTTTAGACTTTTAAGGAGAAAAATAATAGGAACCGTAGGATTTCCTTGGAAAATTTCTGGATTTTGCTGCTTTGTACCTCACCTTTGAGTGCCTCTCTGAGGCTGGCTCGGTTTGAGTCCCACCACAGCCCCAGGGTCATGTGGAGCACTGTAAAATCTGTGTTTGCAGAGTAATTTGTGCTGTTTTTCCTCATTTAATGCTGTCCTTATGAAACCTGGTAGAGCCCAGGATGCTACAACTGAGTTAAACTGGGACACCATAGAGATAATTTCTTTTTATGGTGCCATTGCCCAGATATGGAACAACTCAACAGTTTAAGGTTTATTTTTTCACATAACAAAATGCTAAATTTCCCTGAATGTCACAAAAAAAAGAGAAAAAATCCTCCTCCTACTGGCGGAATTAAACACATACATTGCATATTTTTATAGATTCCATAGCATTTTGCTATTTCCTCTGGCTTAATTTGATGTCCTTTTCATCGTTCTGTCCTATTTTTCTGGCTTCTCTTTTTGCCTTGCGCCTTTGTAATAATGTCATTTGAATTTCTAGTACCCTTCCAGTGAATGTTTCAGAAAAGCCCTACACTTTGTAAGGTCATAATGGAAATTCTTTAAAAGTTAATTTTAGAAAACCAATTTGTTTCAATCAGTTCTGTATAGACGAAAATTTCCCTGGCTCCGTATCTGTTTTACAAATATTCATATACAATTATGAGCACTTAGAGTTTTCAAATAATATTTGTTCTCCTTGCCTCTGTTCCTGCTACATGGGAAGTCTGAACCTTCCTGTTTGGGAAAGCTTTTATTCAGGACTAATCCCCCAATCCAGCTGAAAGCTCAGAAGAATAGCAGACGAAAATACACTTTGAGTGAGAAACAGAACCGAGAACCTTTCAGGAACTGTGAAGAACAACTGGAGAAGGTTTGCACAGCATGTCATTCCAAGCAGTGGATGCCTTCCAGAAGGAAAATGCTGGCTCCGAGCTCTGTTTTTCAGTTTTCAGTTAAATCGAGGGAAGTAAGCCAATATTGCTTCTTTTTATAAAACTTTGAGAGTGTTGAGTAGTGCAGAGAAATGAATTGAAAGAAACATCTAACTTAGGATAAAAACAGAGAGGGAGAGCAGTGGGGAACTTAAAAAAGCTGTTGAGCCTGAGCCTGGGACAGCTCCAGGGGAGAGGAATGACGAGAGGCCAAGGGAATCCTGTGGCATTTCTGTCACACTGGGATTGACTCCTGGCAAGATCAGTGGGAATGCTGGAGTTAACAGAATTTGCCCAACAGATTCTGTCCAGAGTGAAGCCAGTGTGGGTGGTGACAACCCCAACAACTCCACCCAGAGAAGGGGTGGAACTATTTTAATTCCACGGCAGCACCCTGGGTCATATTTACCCCATTTCTGGATATTTTGGGGCATTGCAATGGGTCTGTGCCATGCTCTCAGGACTCTTGTCCTGGCTGGCACCTGCTCTGCCAGGATCCAACTCCACCAGACCTCAGAGGGAAACTGCTGCTGCATATGAAACAGGGAATTGTTATGAAACAGATAATTCAAGAAATGCAGGCTGTACTGGTGCTGTTTAACAGGATTCTGGGTACACCAGCATTAATTAGATGCTCTCATTAGGCTGCTGTCCCTTGCCACAGTCTGACAGCAGAATTGGAGCAGTTCAGAATATGGTGACATCAAAAAGCATTTGGATACAGAATTATTTAGTTTTAAAAAGCAAATGAGTTTTGGTAAAGCACATTTAAACCCAACCAAACCATATCTGCAGAAGTGATTTAAAGTCTATATGAGACTTTTTCCATTAATTTTTCATGAGACAGGCAAAGTGGATGAATTATCTTCAAATTGGGATTTAGTTGTCTAAGTAACTTGTTACTTACTCAAACTTTTAATTAACTAAACTGTTCTCTTTATAATTCATATTGAATAATTTCCTGCAGCAGTATTTTACAGGTGAAAATCCATGGATTGCTGATTTACTGAATGAGAAATAAAACATGAAGAGAATGACTTGTAAGAAGATTTTAATTTATTGTTTTTTCATTTCACTTGAGCATGCTCTTACTTCTGTCTGTGCAATTCCAATTTTTCTTAAAAGCATTATTTGATGAAAAATTGACATGTATACCCTCACTTTCTCAAAGTGTGAAATTATTTTTAAGAATTTCAGGGTTTTCTACATGGAAAAAACCCTACTCAAGCACCGGTTTTAAGGTTTTTATTAAGATACCCAAAAGAAATATTTTAGTAAAAATAACACAAATATTAAAAAAAAAAAAAAAAATCCAGAAGGAAACCCTTGAAAGAACAAAAGCTTGAGGAAGTCTTGTAATGCCCCAAAAAGAACCATTGGTTTTTTGAAGGGGTGTATCAAAGCATCTCTTCTTGTGATAACTGGTATTTTCCTCTTATTTGTTTTATCATTAGAGATGCATTTCTACTGGATTATATTGTATTTCAAATGTGGTTTATATATCCAAAAGAACCTGAAAATTTTCTCTGAAATGGCTTTTGAGATCCATATGAATTTCTCTCGTTCTTGTGACAACCTCAAAAGAAATGAACTCAAATTGCCATGAACAGGGAAATTTCCATCATGTTGCTATAAATTTTATACCCATTTTGTTTCTTACAGTGATATTAAAAATGGCCAGCATTTTATCATTCCAGTAAGAGAAAATTATTCATTTTTGCCACCTATTCCTGCATTGCCAATCTAACCCTTCCTCAGTTCCTTTACAAACATACACTTAAAGTAGGTCTAGTTGGATTCTTTGGTGGTTTCCTTTTTAAAGGGCTGACATTTCTTTATGTAATTTAGTTTAGACTGCCTCCAGTTTTTTATCACTTTGTAAATGTCAGATTTGGAAAATGCATACAGAGATTTATAGAAATGTGAAAAATTTGTGTCATCTAATAATTCCATCATTCTTCCATACCTCAGTCTTGGGGTTTTCCTACTGTCTGTATTTCAACCCTTCTGGTTTTCCCATTGCTCCTTTCATCCTCCTATTCACTGAACTTGAATTTAATATACATGGCATTTTCCCAGACACCCCTCTTTGTCACATTTAATTTGAAGCCAGAGGAGAATTTGGGTGAGAAGGAATCTCCAGAGGTCTCCAGGCACAACCTGAAGAGTCCATGAGGAGAAACACAAGATCTTAGTTTCTTGTGGAAACAATGATTTTTAGCAATAGGGAAATTGAAATTAATCACATTAATCTTGTAATAATGCTGCCTGGAGATTTAAAATTCGGGATTAATTGAAATAATTTTTGATATATTACTTAATTTAGAGTTAGAAAACCACGCAAATAGGACATGATTATGATAAAGAAATAGTAAATAAAACATTGTTCTGTGTCAATTAAAAGACTATGTAACATTCTGAGTTGCTAATAATGAACCATAATGCAAATGGAGTAGGCTTTTAAAAATTATTCTCCAAATTCTCTCTCTGTACAAACTGAAGAACAGATAATGGCAACATCAAATATATTTTCTTTTTTTTTTCCCTTAATGCACTTACTACTGTAATGTATGAACATTTATGCATTTAGAGGTAATATATAACTTTCATAGAAAGATGGAGCTTGCACTTCAAAGTGGCATTTTTTAAGCAAATAAATATATTTTTGTGCTTGCTTTATTATCTAAATGCCTCTTTATTTATTATATACCTGACATGCCATTTGCTGCTAAGTTATTGATAAATTGTATAGACATTTTTATAATGACACAGAACAAAACACGATTGGGCAGAGTTTGCAAGGGGCTGGTGCAACATGAAACGTGAGGAGCTAATGGATTCAAATTCATCACTGAATTAGTGAGGAAAAAATAAAGACAAAGAGACTGGGAAGAAGACAGGATACTGAGAAATGCCATAAAACTGTGCTTCTTTTCATGCTGGAAAGGCTGTGGAGGAAGGAGCATCAATTTTCAGATGTTCATGTCCTTTGTGTTTGTTTCTCTTCGAGGACTTTGTTCTTCCTGCAGAAGTTTTCCTCTGGCCCCACTCTCTGTTCAGAGATAACGTTTCAGACAGCACAATGGTGAATTTTGAGCAACAAAGTCGGTCCTATTTCAAAAAGGGAAGAGATGTAAAGATGTAAATAGATGTAAGGATGTAAAGGGAATAGACGTAAGGGAAATAGATGGGGGGTGTGCTATTTTTCTTTCACAATTAACTAAATATAACCATTCTAAGTGCTTGGTATTTGTGTAGCTTTAAAGTATGTTGGTTTATGCTTCTTCTGAAAAGCCAGTAGATGAAGAATTACTTTTAATAGATCAGGAAAGTGGTTTGGACCGAAAAATTGACTAAAAGCTGATGCTATCTGTGACATGTAAGAAACAGGATGGATTTTGGTGCTGTGCCTCATCAGCGGACACATTTTCTTCTTCCAGTTGTTACCCACCTCTGTATTTTAATAATTATGAGTAGGAAGGCAGAAAAATTTTGATTTTCCTTTTGTACTCTGAGCTTTCAAATTCTTTTTGCCCCAGGAAAAACTTTCCTTGCCTTAGTCTCTGGTGAATATACTGTGCTATCAAAACACCAAAGAATAAAGTGCACCTGGGGGTCAAGAAATTAAAGCAAACCCACGTGTTTGTGGGTTGTTCAGTGACTCCTGATGTCCTGATTTCCCTGTCAGCACACCCAGAGCAGCTTGGGCCAGGGACTGAAATCCTACTCTCATTCCCATATCCAAACTCCAGCACCTTTCACTAGAGCTGCAATGAAAGAGCTTGATTAAACCTTCTTAGAATTCTATTTCAAGTCTACAGCTCTGAAAGTTGAGTAATAATATAATGAGTAATTAAACATATGAATTAAAAGGTGAACCTCACGCCGTGGGCTGAATCTGTTCAGGTTTTGCAGATCATTTGAGAGGGAAAGGTCATTTATTAGCAACCTCTTTTTTTTTTGTCTGCTAGGTTTCAAAAATTAAATACCAACCTAAGAAAGAGATAATTGTATAGCTCCCTTCTAGAATGAAAACTGTGTTTTTCTATTGTACCCGAAATGATTTCAGTAGTAACTGTAATCACAGTCATCTCCATAGGCATTTTGTACAGGTTGGAGTGTCTACAAAAGTGTTTATGTTGATAAGGGAAAATAAATGCCACGTCCTACAATGATAATATTTCACCCAGATAAAATATAATAATGGGAACAACACAGGACAAAAAATATCAAAAAACTGCACCTTCATTATGACAATCTTGAGGGTACAAAAAAAAAGCATTTTGAAAACACTCTCTCCCCTGGGTTGCTGCAGTCTGTCGTCCTTCACAGTGGCACAGTTTGAGGGTTTGAAAGTTTCATGTGCTCATTTAAAACTGCTTTTATTTTTTTCCTCTTTCCTCCCCCCCAGTACTTTTTTTTGCAGGAAAGAAAATAGCTAGAAGGACAAAACCAAGGTATTGTTTCTGCAGGTCCTGGCTGGTCGGTTTGACCTCCACAGTGTGTTTTTTTAAGGGCATTACAGTAAAATCCCACATATGGGTGGCATTAACCTTTACCATATCTTTTCTCAGGGGTAAATTCCTTCAGTGGCACATGGGAGAGCTGTGGAACCCTGGGAATACCAATGGAATGATGGAATCTTTCCTCTGTCAATAGAAACTCTATTAAAATTCTCCTTATGACAATTCCTTTATACTTCGTGCATTTCACTTGTAGGTGGGATCTCCATTACCCTGAAATTCTCTCCTCATATTCACATTCATGCTTATTGCAAATACCAGAGGGACACAAGGCATAAAATATTCTAATTTTCACCTTTTTAGTTATATAAATTAAGGATACTTTTTAATACCAAATTTTGATAAGAAAAATCCAGCAACAAGGACTTTCTGTGTGTGAAAAGAATTCCTGTACCTTGAAAATGCTCAGTATCTTACAAAAGAAATAGAAAAGTTGCATTTGAATAAGCCCCAGTTTTAGGAAGTGTTGTGACAGCTGAAGTCCAAGTGAATATGAGGACTTTTTATTTTGCTTTAATTTTTGTTATGGATTAGCCCACCTGGCAACAAAGCCCCACACAGCCTTGCAGGATCTTCTTTCCTGTAAATTTGGGAAGCTTTGCTTTGCATACCAGGGATTATGTGTGTGTGGTGATTGCACTGTGACTATGACCAAACTGCTCATAGTCCCTGAGTGATCCAGGTAAATCATTACATTCTGTGCTGAAATTGTAGCTTAGAATTAAGTTAACAGCCCATTATTCAGAGCTCGCTCTGCCAAATGCACAAAGTCGATTTGGCACTGAAGACAGCAAACATTATGACTGGGTGTCAGAGAAATTTGGCTCCACAACAGAGAGGTTCCTGCAGCTCGGCTTCACAGCTCAGGCCAGTAGCTGTAGCTGGAAGAATTGGAAATCTGGTCCCTGTTTGGTGAGACAATCTGCAATTTCACATTCGGTTCCAGGCAGTTTTATGTCTAAAGCCACGAGAACCCAGTCTTCAATCAGTTTATCAAATAGGAATGAAATTAATCTTTAATGAGTTTTGATAGTGGTGATGACTCAGAACATCTGGCAGTTAATTGGAGCGATGAGTTCAGTGTATTTTCAAATAACTTTTAATGTGATTTCTCATACAACATCTGGATTTGGAGTGCAATTTCAGTGGTGTAACCTGGATCTCATTCATAAAACATCCATGAGGGATATCAGGGAGCATAGGAAATTAAAACTCTGATAACTTCTTTTATGTTGTTTTAAGCTTCCACTTTTTATGGATGGGACAGTTTGTATTTTAATAATTTTAGTTTAGCATCAGATTTCTACATGAAATTACTTCTGAAAATGAAGGGTAGACTGGTGTGTGGTATTCTTGGAAAACTTCCTTCTCAAGCTTTGCTTTTTCATATAATCTCTTCTAATTCAAGATTACAACACCCCAACAGGAAGTATGAAAGTTTAACTCTCTGCAGGCATTGATCTACTATTTTTCAATAGTTCTAAATTTAGCTAATAAGGTAAATAAAGTCATGTTTTTTAAATTGTGATAATAATAAATACAAAATCATCCAGCAACATTTTTAGCCCCTGTCACAATCTAGTGATGACTTCCTACATTAATTCTTTCATCTGTGTTACTAATATTGTCGTTAGTGAATAAAATATTATTAATTCAATCTAATACAAAATTTATCCATCCTTACAAAAATACAGCTCATTTCCTCTTTGGCCTTCCGTGTGTAGAACAGGTTTAGTCTTCACAGAGACACTTGTGTGAAAAGAAAAGCCTTCTCCAGTCTAGGAAATGGTTGGATAGGAGCACTGTTAGAAACAAAACCAATTTCTCAAATGGCCCAGCTGTTCACTGTACGTTAATAACGATCCTTTTTATTTGGGTGCTGTTTGGTATTTGTAGCTAATTAACTCTCTTTTACACCACCCAGCAATCTGCCTTTAGAGAACAGAGAAAACTGATACAGATTGAATTAGAAGCTGTTAAATACATAGAAAAAAAAGTCAGTTAATTTACTGTAGAACAGTTATTAGCAAAGCACTGAGAGGTGCTTTCAGGTGGTTTTTTCTGTTACTGTGTCTTTATTTTTTAAAATTTTACCTAAAGTGGTGAGTATAAAAACTTTCACAAGTAACAGAAACTCCAGAAATATCCTCAGTTGATTTTTAACTTTGAAGAAATGGAGTATTTTCAAGGTCAGATTAAGAAACTGTTTCCACTATTAATGCTGGAGTGTTGATATACAGGGAATGGTTTGTAGCACATGCATTAAGCATTTCAAGTACAGGAAATCCTTTGCTGTTTTTCCTCTTCCCTTCCTTTGAAGGGAGTGATTTTTGTTTCAGAAAAGGACAACTGTGGCATTGTCACTTAAATGTAGTGAAATGAGGAATGATGGTTTAGGAAATAGCCTTCCACGGGAGATGGAAATAATTTGGAAATGATTTGCTGAATGTTTGTTCACAGAGCACAGGTCTCAGTTGAATTCCATGGTAATATTCTGTACATGCCTTCCCACCACAGGTTTTGGAATTCAGGTTATACAATTTTAAAATGTCGATTACTACCTGTTTGGGAGGACACTACCAAGTGAAGGAAATGAAGAGAACTTTTTTAGGTTTTCTCATAGGAATAAACCCCAGATAATTTGGATGCTTGAGTAGTTCTAAACCACTTTTTTCCCCCCTTTTCCTTCCAGTAACTTTTTGGACCAAAATGTCATTTCAGTTTGATGCTTCCAAAGTATTTTTTTCCCAGAAATTGCAATCTGGGTGGGACTAATATAAAATTTTACTTTGATGTGGTTATTTTGGACTGATGGATTTTCTGCTTCTTTTTATTCTCAGTGCTCACTTGCTGCACGTCCTTAGAAGAGGCACTTTAGGGTAAATGTTCTACAGCAGTTGCATACATTTATACAATCTTGTCAAATGATGTCTTACAGTCTTCCCATTTGTAAAATGTGTGATAGAACTGCTCATATAAGTATTTTGGAACGTTATTGTTTGAAAGGTTTGTTAATCTTTAGAGGAGTCTTTCCTGCCGTAACAGATAACAGATGTAAGGGACAGGAGGCCTTGGTACCGATTTGGTTTATCTGCAATGAGCCTCTTTCAAAACCAATTTCTGAAGAACACATATGTGATTGCTTCTGTTGTGATATCCCTGGGCAGCTGAGGTGGGTGTGGGAAACCAAAGCAGGAGAGAGAAATCCGAGGCTGGGAGATTCCTGCCCCTCGCTGGCCCCACCCTTCAGCTGCGCACTGATGGTCCCTGGTGGGAATGTCCTGGTGGGCTCAGAGGGATTTGCCTCACAGAGCTGGAGCCTGCCCCTCTGTCCTTGGGTAGAAGGGGAAAGTCTGTGTGTCTTGTATCTGGGAAAAAGTAAATTTCATGGACTCCTGCAATGTTTTGGGCTGGAAGGGACCTTAAAACCATTTCATTCCAACCCCCCTGCCAGGGGCAGGGACAACTTCCACCATTCCAGAGTGCTCCAGCCCCATCCAGCCTGGCCTTGGACACTGCCAGGGATCCAGGGGCAGCCACAGCTGCTCTGGGAAAAATTCCACCTTTCTGTCCTGCCCCCAGTCAGTGAGACAGCACTAGCAGGAAAATTAGTCCTTGTCATCCCCAGTGTCCCCTGAATGTACCAAAATGCTTTTAAGCCAAACACAGTCCTTTTAGCTCTGCTTACCAGCAAGAAAATATTCAAATGTTATTCCAGTATTCAAATGACAGGTTGTTTGTTTGTGTATTATTTAATTCTCAGTGACTTTAGGGCAAGATAATGTTTCTATCTTGGAAGTTTAATAGCACAAGTGGGTGTTAATTCTGATAGAGTTCAGGAGCAATAAAATGCTGCCAGAATTTCGCTAAATAGCAAACTGCTGGAAATTTTAGTAATACAGTGCTAGTATCAAACAGAATGAGCAGCCAGGCTGCAGATGAGAGATTGAAACCACTTTGAACACATCTCAATTGGCAATCATTAAAGAGGCATTTTTACTGATTTTGCATCTGGTATTCAGAAAGAATTCCTAGTTCTGAAAATGTGTAAAATAAATGGTGTGTATAAGGTAGACAGTCTATTGCATTTGATTGTAACTTCAGTTAAAAACCCTTATCAAGAATATAAGCATGAAGAAAAATGTATTATCTCTATAATTCTCTGTGAAAACACATCTCAATGCGAATTTGTAAACATTGAGCTACCCAGAAGTCAATGGAAAATGCTCTGCAGATTTCAAATACCTCATTACTTTTATTTCAGGGCTGATGTTTTATTTTACTGGGCTTCAAGGTTTCTACTCTCTGACCAAAGTATCAACCCAGGGAACCACTGGAAATGTCATCCTAACATAGAGAATCACACATTTTACTTAGAAATGTACCTTTCAGCATGTACTTGAGTCCTACTTGTGTGACTCAAGTGAGTATCACACAGGAAGGAATTGAGGTTAAATTCAAATACCTGTCTGAAAGAAACCTTGAGATGGAAGGAGGAGGGGGTTTGCTTTCCAATTAGCAATTTGGAAGTGTGGAGAACCATGAAAAAAATGAATACAGGAAAACAAATACCAAGAAGTGTTTTTCTTTTCATTCTCTTTTAAAATGTGTCTGTGTGGATTTATGTTACTCATGAATCAGACACTCACTGTGTGTGTGCTGTCTAAAAAAGAGCCAGTATATTTTCTTGCCTTTTCTACATATTATACAACCTTTTCCTTGGCTTCCTGATCACTATTATTTGTTCCTCATCCCTTTTAATCCATTGACTTTGATGTTTGTTGGCCAATTCCAGCCACATTTGACAAGATATAGATCTGAGGCATGGGGTCCTGTGGAGGTCTGAACGACAGGCTCGGCCATGAGCTGACTCCAAAGCTGTTTATTTTCCTTGCCATTAATTTGGAGGTGATGCCTCTCCTGAATCACGAAGCAGCAGCCAGCTAAACAGTCAATGTGTGTGAAGCTGCAAACTAAACCAGAGCAGATGCCACTCAGCAGGCTAAAAAGAAATTGTTCATACACATGGAATGGGCTGGGAGTCTAGGAAAAAGAAGAGAGAGGGAATGAGGCAGCTGGAGATTGAGGAATTATAAAGGGATGGGTTGTAGATGTGAGGGACCAGAATAAATCAGGAGTGATGCATAAACTCACAAAAGGCCAGCTTTCGTTACTTCTGCTGCTCAGAGTATTAATTGCTTGTCTTTCCTTTGCTGCTCTTCACAAGAAAGCAGAACTAAGAAACAATCACTACATTTCAACTCAGCTGGGAGACAAAAAATAATTCTTAAGCAGCTTATTCCTTATATTTAATGTGTCTCCAAATAGTATTCACTGGAGAGTGTTTATTGCCCCGTGTTCTTACACCATTTGGAAAAAACAACCAAATAAAGTGTCTTAAAACTGCTACTTCCAAAGCAGTTTTGAGGCATCTCTTTCTGGGGAAGATGTTTAGAGGGCAGGTTGCTTACATGTCCTGTGTTAGCTCCTTCTTTGTGAATTAATTTGGTTGATACAGAAACATCAAAACAGATTAAGAAAACCTGCCAAGGTTTTTCCCTCTAGACTTTACAACCCTTGCTTGGTAGGAAGTTCTGTGTAGGTTTTAAGATATGTCTGTGGATTTCAGCATATCCATATTTTTAAGGCTTTGCATCAGATGGAGGAAAAGCAGGCAGTGACAAGATTTGCTGGGTGTATAGTGTACATAATCTGACGTTTTCAGGACACGGATTTTAACTAATTTACACCATCAAGCCACACTCCTTCAATTCGTGACAGCAAACCATCTTCAAATTTTATATATTAATGTCTTCATTTTACAGATCTGAGATCATCAGTTTGGTTCTGAAGAACTTAATCTTCTTTCCTCCTTCCACATTACAACTGAGGATCACTACTGTAGCCACTGTTCGTCCCACCTTTACTCCTCCCTGTGTCCAAGAGCTCACCTGCTGCTGTCAGGCCCTGGCCCCTCCCTTTCACAGAAAGTCCACAAATTATCCATGGATGGATTCAACCCTTACCTCTGGCACTGTGTGTATCTAATTTGGCCCCTGCTATCTTTTCCAAAGCTGTGAGGGCTTTGTCTCACTCTGTGGCACTTTCAGGATGAAGAGGAGGAGTCAATTAAAGCGTGGCAAGTAATTGTTGGTGAGACGAGACTTTTGCAACAGATTTATTCATGGTAAGTAGTTGTTGTTCCAGAGGGAGGGACCAGGATCTCTTGACTCAGTATCTCTTGTCGTAGCATATGAGGGCAGTCAAGTGAAAATAAAGCATTTTGTGGGATTACAGAACTGTCCTCAGGTTTCTCAGGTTTGTAGCTAAGCTCTGGTCTCTCTCATTATTATAGTCCTTGGCTATGGCCATACCCCAAGCCCTACTGTCAACTGAAGAACAAAATACATCAGAGCAGAAAACACTGAGTTCTATTGTGGAGCAGAGAGAGTTGTGTCCAGAATAATTCAAAATGGGAACAGCTGGCTTTGGTCAAGAACAGATTAGTTGGTGAGTTGGTATAAGAATTACTGTGGATCAAAATTTGCACATAATTTCAAATAATAAAAATCCAGCAAGTGTTAAAGATGTGAAATGTCAGTAATTACTTGAAGTTTCTGAAATATGCCATTATAGTTTTATAACTAAAAAACAAAACCAAACCCCTTTGGGAATACATCTGTTTCCTGTAACTTAAGTATCACCCCTCCCAAAGACTCTACTTGGATTTTTTCTTTAATGTGAAATTGCCTTCCAGCTTTATAATCTGTTTTATTTATACTCCTGTTGTTTTATTGGTGAATATTTTAATTGCCATGCTGACTAAGCAGGACCAATATCTGACTTTGCTGCTACACTGAAATTGTCCCACATTTAGAGCAGCTGTTCCTCATGAACTCCTGGATGACACTTTTCCAGTGGCCTGTGTATGGAGCACTCCACTTCCACACGTCTTCTGTGCCATTCCTGCCTCCACCCTGGGCTGCAGTTTAACACTAGCAGTGCCAGGAGCTTTGCTCTCATTGGGTTTGCATGAAAACCTCTGAATCAAGCCAACTCTTTCTGTTTATTATTTCATTGGGAAATACAGCTTCACTTAATGTGGGTAGTTTATAACTTGTATGGGCTAGAGGAAAAAATGTTATCAGGTGCTGCATGGATTAGCTGGGCTAACACAAGCAAGGTTTTGTTCCTCACAAGTTCCATGCTAAAATGACAAGCTTTCCCTGAGATGTGCTGAAGAAGAATGAACTGCACTTTAGGGCATTAATTAAAAAAGATCCCTCCCATGCTTTCATAATATTATATAATGTTATGATTAAAATCTTTCTGCTTGTCAGAGAAAATAAAATTATATTTTATTTAATCTAAGAATAAACACTTGAGCTGAAATGTTGAGGCAGACAAACAGGCACACAAAACTACCCCAAGCTCTCCAACACTGAAAAATCCCCAAGTGCTCAGCTGGCTCAGTGTCTTTCCTGTGTTATCCCTTAAATCCCCTCCTTAGCACAGGATGCAGGCAGGCTGGGGGTTACAGGCACTGTGACTGATGTGCACTGGGCTTGTGCAGAGTCATGCACAGCAAAGCAGAGCCACAGGAAGCCACACCAGGTACTGCTGATAAAAGCTGCTCAGTGGCTCAGAGCAGCTGGAGTAGACTCAGGTAGCTCTGGCATTAGAGGGCTGCAAACATAATGGGACAGTTTCTCTCCCTTTAATTTTGAGGAAAATAAATGGCACTCTGTACGAGGTGACAGGTGAGCTGCGTTTCCCAGATAAACTCTGGACACCTGAGGCATGGTGAGCATTTAAGTGCTGTTAAACATGGTGGGCTCAAGTTGTCTGCTCAGAAACGTGTGTGAGATGCTCTGGAGAACATCCCTGCTCAGTGCAGAGACTCCTGCTCTGTCAGCAGGATCCCAGAGCGCATCCTTCCAATCCTTCCAAGGAGCTTCCCAGCTTTATCCCAGGCTGCCTGTTCTGGGGCAGCAGAAATTGTTGGTGAGGGCAGCATCTCCCACTGCACACTATCTCCTGTTTGGAGCCATCCCCACGCTGATCAATTGTTTCTGCTGCTCTCTGCTCAGGGCCGGCGTCAGCAGAGGAAAAATGGGAGTGCAGAGGAAACTATTTGCAGTGCAAACACATTTTGGGTAATTAAGCTGGAATTGTTTACTGCTGATTTTATTCTGAGGGAGAATACGGATGAAACAAATGTGAGATGATCTCAGTTGTTGAACAGCAATTTGGTACTGCTTAATTCCAGACAAAAAATTATGCATGATTACTGAAGGTAATTGTAATTTTGGATTAAATATGCCCAGGGGAATAAAAAAAAAAAAAAAAAAAAAAAAAAGGCAATATACAATTAAAGGTGGCAAAGGCATATACTTAAAAGCTATCACACAGCAAAATTAATGTTTCCAGTACAATCTTGTTTGGGCTTCCTTGTGTGAGTGGATTCTGTGCAATTACACACACAGAGGCAATCTTTAGCACAAAACCCGTGCTTTGTCTTGGACACCAAGATAATGTAATTCACCCAATGAGCAGAGGTTCAATATTTCATTTAATTCTCACTGTTAATTGCTGTTTGTCTGCCTGGCTTACTGGATCCCAGAGGGCTTTGGTGTGGGGAAGGAACTGTTCATCACTCCATTGTCTGTGACGTAGCTCTCATCAATACAATGCAGAGGTGTTTCTCAGCATTCATTTGATTTATACCTTCTCATACTGCTCCTTGGAGACTGAAGGCTCCTATTTCCACTTCACAGATAAGAAAGTCAAAACCAAAGACACTGGGAACAAAAGCTTTTGCTAATTTCAGAAAACTTGAATTTTATGTGTTTAAATCAATGCTCTGAATTTTCACAGAAACCAAGTCCAGGCCCTGGGGGAAAAACCCATCACCACAGAGCTACTGATTTCCTGTGAGGAAGGTTGCTTAAAGAAGTCTCACAGACTCTGGTTTCCCAGAGCTATACCCATGTGCTGGTTTTTCCCCACAACACCCTACATCATTTACTGTGTGTCTTTCAGCTCATTCTGTAAATGAAATGGAAATCTTGGGGACAAAATGAACAAAGTATCAAGTAAGTAACAGGGGATGAAAATCTCCACTTCTGTAATTCTGCAGAGTTCATTGAAGTTAATTAAAGAAAGTCTCAGACTTCTGGATTTCCTGAATGGTTTGATGGAATCATAAAGAAGTTGGATTTCTCATGTACTTTTGTCTTCTATAACACCTTTCTTCCCAGTACCTGAATCTGCTTTTAAGTGCTCAATTAATATTTGTTGCAGCTTTGGGGAATTTTTCAGATCAATATTAACTGCTGAATAGGTACTAATGCTGTAGGAAGGTTAGAAAGAAGAAAAACTGTGGGGAAAAAAAAAAAGATTTTAGCTAAACTCTTTTAGGTTTCTGTCTGCATACGTTTTGTTACTGAACTGGAATTCTAAATCCATTTCTATAATTCTGGTTTTTGAACTACTAGGTGAAGGTTTTGAACTCATTTAACTTGGTGACAAAGTAAAACAAACTGTCTTGAAGGATATACCAAGAAGGAATTTGCAACTCCAGTTATTATCTTTCACCTTTTATTTATAGCCCAGGAAACTTTAATGGCATTTCCTGAAAAATGAAAGTGTCTCCCTTCTCGGCCCCAAAACTTACATAAATAGTGTGATTTGAACGTGAGAGCTGTTTATGAACTGAGCTGAACAGACAGAGCCCCAGAAAATGAAATTGAGGATTGCATTTATGGATTGCATCAACAGTAGATCAACATAAGAATGTCAGGTAGAGTAAATTGTGGCTCAAATGAAGCTGGTGTGGTTTTGGACCTGGCAGTTTAATCGTCCTTGTGGTGTCCAGTATTGGCCAAAGCAGCATTCCTCTGTCTTGGATGTGCTGTATGCTGCTGAAGGTGCAGACTAGCAAATAAAATTAAAATAAAAGAGTAAATAAAATGCTGAATGAGGAGGGGAAAAGGAAATTTATGCTGTTTGATTTTGCACACTCCATTATTTATTTACCTGTGCAGGTGCTCTCTCCTCCTCCATTTTTCCCCTTCAGTTCCCTGCCTTCTCCCCCTATCATTATTCATACAGAGATAAATAGATAGATATAGAATTTCTATTATTACTATTATCATTATTTATATAGATCTCACAGTGTTTCCCCTCTGCCTCACTAAATATTTGTATTTAAGGCTTCTGGAATAGCAGTGATTCTGGCTCTTTTGAGAACCCAAATTCTGAAAGTAATCCTTCAGAAAGAAAATATTTAGAGTTTAAAGCTTCGCTTTGCTCTTGATCAGATCCCTGGAGAGTGGTGATTGGTTCGGGTTGTTTACTTCATTGTCTTGTTTTGTGGGGTTTGAAAGTCTTTTCTTGGTGCATGAGCAGGGAGCAGCTTTCCAAATCCAGGGGATGTTGCAGCAATTGGTGTCAATGGTGCTGCCAGGGCATCCCAGTGCCAGGTTTGGTGTGAGCTGGGAAAGGCTTCTGTGAGAATGACCTTGCTGGAATAATTAATGCCATTCATTATTAATAGGGTAGAATTAGAATGTGGGTAAATTGTGGTGGATCTTTAGGCCAAGATACTTCTGGCAATGATTGGCTCAGGCCAAAGAAACACTTTTTGCTGTTTTCTGTTCCCTCTGGGAACGTTGCTGCCAATGGAGGCACTAAGGACTGGTACAGCTCTGCCCTCCACTTAAACTCTTATGATACCTGTGAAGGAAGGGCTGGGGCAAAACCCAGTAAACTTCAGAAAAAAAAGGAATGTGGAAGGCAGGGTGTGAATAAAACGAAATAAATAGAAACGTGGAGGCAGAGAAACAAAACTACAAATGCCCAAAAAATCAGAATTGGCAGTAAAACATCCAATCTTTTTCAAACTTACCAAATCACAATTTTTTGGGTAAGTTTGCCTTCAACTTTGCATCCATAAGGAACCAGGAGGAACTTAACTTGCATGGTTTCAGACTGGCTGTGTTGCAATAAACACAGATATAGGTTCTTTTCCAGATGATCTGTTATCATCCTTACATCACAAGTGAGATAAGGAGACTTGCTTCCTTCCAGCCTGCACAGCCTGTATGTCACTTTAAACACCAGGCTTAACCCTAATTTCTCTGTTTCATTTCTGTTTTCTGGGTTACATTCAGTCAATCCGTACCAAGAACAAACACCTTCGGGGTCTTTGTTCAAAACAGTGTGAAGGAATTCTGCTTGCATATTTATTCCACTAGCAAATTGCCTCAAAAACCAAGAGAATTGTTACTGAGACATTCCCACAATTATATACAAGGTCTGTTACACAGGAAAGCTGAGAAATCAACATAATGCCTGGTTTTGGTCCTCACGGTGAACACACCTCTGTCACCTGTTGGCAGCCCAAAAGACATCTTGTGGTTCTGCAGAATTTTTTCTAAGTCTAGAATCTGAATTTTTGGAATGTTTGTTAAAGGGAAAACAACCCTTTATTCATGTTTTTTTTTTTTCTCTAAATACTTTCCCAAATCACAAAATTTATAAACCTTTTATGTATTAATAATTTTTGTCAACGTGCTTAGAAATGGCAAGAAAAGAATCCTTGACAAACGAATTTCTTAGGCATGACAGTGCAGGTCTTAATTAAAAATATAATTCAGAGAACAAGAAGCTGTAGACAGCCAGTGGAACAATTTTTCATTGAGAGAATGAGAACAAAACTAGTCAGTGATATCATTTGAGCTTTTCTAACTCTTATTACTACACAGTCTGATTCTTAATTTTAGATGAATAGAATATTAAATGCTTTTAAGGATCTACAAAGCCTGCTCTCTCCTTCTTCTTTGTCCACCTTTGTTGAAGTTTTAAATTATATATTATCTTTTTTAAATGTAACATTTCCTGCTAATTAAACTCTTCCAAAGGTAAGGAGGTATTCTTGTTTTTATAGATCATAACAACTGATTGGGGGATTGGGCTAAAAGTGGTTTTGGAGAATATCAGATTGTCTTCAGGCCACAGGGGAGTCTGTTCTGCTTTACCTCTCCATATGAAAAAGAAACCCAAAAGAGCCCCAGCTTTACAAATCAGAGTTCAAAATTTCACAATATGTCAATACACAGGGGAAGTGGGACAATCAGGCCCATCTCCCAGGCATTCCTTTTGGTATGATTTCTCTAGCTATGAATTTTGTAATGTTTGCAGCCTTTATATTAAAAAAAAATAATAATAAATCGCCATCCCTGTGTTACTATCCCAACAGGTTTTCATCCCAGCAGTCACTAATGAAGGACTATCCACAGAACTGTCATGGAGCACCTTGCCCATGGCTGCACAGTAAAATGCTTTAAGTCACCATGGAGATGGCTCAAATCAATGGATTTTCATTTGAAATTGTTATTCAGGATCTATATAATTTATTAATGTAGCTTGTTTGATAGGTGGTGACTTATGGAGAGAGGATAATGCAGTCATTTCCAAGGATGTGACTGTTCCATTAAAGCTGCTCAGCCAAATGATGAAAACTGAGCCTTAAAATTGGGTAAATAGTGCTGGAGAGAAATGATTGCAGAACTTCTTTTGTCGTATTTGCTCAGACCTTAGATAATCTGAGAGTGATGCTGCAGTTACACAACTAGCAGAGAAGTCAGCTCCTCCCTTAAAACCCTGCATGAAATCCTTTTGTCGTTGCCTTGCATTTAGTCCATGAATTGGGAGGAAATGTCTCACATGTTTGCTCAAATGTAAATTATTATGAGTGCATGTGCAAAATTCCTCAGCTGATTTGAAATAACAGAATCTCCACAATCCAAGTGAGAGCTGATATTCCAGTGATCATTATCTTCTACCCAGTTGCCTACTGTGAATTTGAAAATCTGCATTGGTGACATACCTATTTATAGAAAGGCAGAGAAATAGAGAGTAAGTATCTTTGCTTTTTTTTAATTCTCTTTCCTAATTTCGCTAGAACTTAGGGTCAAGAGTCCCTTTGTGATGGTTGTAATAGGGACTTATATATGGCTTCTTTGATAGGAATGTGCTTACTCCCCTCTATTTTCTTTCTAAGTCAAAATGAAAAAAACCTCAAACAAAAACAAACAAACAAACTCACACCTAACCCACACTTTTTTCTCTTTTGCACATGGAAAGAGTAAAAAAAACCCCTGATTGTTACAACAGAAGTTTTATTCGAGTTATTCATTAAGCATTAAGACTCATGTGCATCTCCACTCAATCTTCTCTTCCTAAAACAGAATAAACAATCACAGGCTTGACAATTCTTCCAGGGCTGAAACTCAGGATGTAAATAAACAACTGCTTCAGGTGATTTGATGGTGGCTTTTCCAGAAATGTGCCAAGTGTCACAGGTAAGTTATTTTGCCTCTGGGGATAGGAAATAATAAAGCTTTAGATAAGAGTTCGAGGGAAAGGTTACAATAAACTCACATATTTATATTTGTATCAAATTCATAATTGATAAAAATGCATTTCCCAAGTCCTACAGGAACTTGGACAGTATTCTGCTATTGCTAAATTCTGCTTATCATTAAACATAGATGAAGCTTTGTCACATCTTCCAACAAGAGATCCTGGGAAGGTTGGGAAAGTTTAATGGAGACCACTGCCCAAATAAACACAGCAATTTCCTGGACAGGATATTTTTGTTTGGGATGGAGAAAGCACTGCAGTTAAACTCATCACTGAGCTTCTTTCTCCCTCTAAACCAGGTCTGCAGTCCCCGTCTGGTTGTGTTTGTGGACAGCATCAGAATGTGTGAGACAGCAGTGCACAAACCTCCAAGTACTGGAAGAAATTAATACTGTGCACCAGGAACATTTCCATAATTACACTGAAAGCACCCAGTAATTAAAGACACTCTATTAATAATGTTACCAAAATACACTTAAAGACTTCTAAAGAAATTTCAGACTGGTTTAAAATTTCTGAATCCCCAAAGAGATGAGGAAGCAGCTAAATCTGCATTTGATAAAAGTCCAAAACAATCTCACTGCTGCATAGTCAATCTTTAAATTCATTAAGAAACCCCTCATTTTAATTAAAGTTACACCACATAAAAATGAATCTAAAAAACTCATCTGGTAACAAAGACCTCTTCCTTGTTTGCTCATAAGACACAAACTTCAATGCATATTTTTGACAGAATTGCAGAATTCCTCCCTCTGCAATTTTTTACTGTCGTAGATGTCATAGAAGCCTTTCATAGCAAAAGACTGTAACATCTTTACACCAAAAATTGCACTCTATTAATGCTTTTCTGAATGGACCCAGACTCTTGGTGATTTTGTGCAAAAAACAGACTGATTTTTACTTGATGCTTTCAGCAGTTCTATTGGTATGTTGTTCATTGCTCCAGGGTTTGTTTCTCAGTTTTTTTCTTCTTTTCTTTTTCCCCCCTTCTTTTTTTCTGCCGGTTTCAGCTTTGATCTTAATTGGGAAAAGTTTCTGGTTCACTCAGATTTCCATGGAACTTTGATAGCCATTGGATGTGCAGAAGAGCTCTTCACAGAATTCCTTTCAGCAATGAAGGTGGATATTTCCCACTCTCTTGATTTAACAAATTGGAGTTTGGGTTGGATGAGTGTTGGTAGAAGCACCCCCATGTCAAAAGAGTTGTTCTTTCTACCTGGAACTCGCAGGGCTCCTCCCTGCAGGCTCTCTGAGGGGGGCAGTGCCTTTGTCCCCTCCTGACGTTGGGTGCTCTGACGCAGCCACCAGAGCCCGAGTGCTCCCTTGGGAGGATCAGAGCTCTGTGCATCCTCTAACCCCAGGAACTGACCTCACCTGGCTGCTGCTTTGCACCGTGGAAGTTTAGAAAACTTTATTCCCAGAGGAGCAGAAGGAAGTTTATTTTTGTTAATATGGCATTTTCCATCTTTCTCTCTGCATCCTATTTTCTTTTTCAAGTCCTTTCTCTTTTTGGTAATTTCAGCAGGTCAGGCTGAAGTTTGTTGGTCTCAGACTTTGATCAATACATTTCCCTACCAAATATAAGCTAGTTTTTCTTCTATTTTCCAATCAATACCCTAAAGTCTGAAAAGTAGTCAAACAAGATCAAAACCATGGCATTTAAACAATCCTACCATAACAGACTTTTGTTCAAGTTTAGAGATAAAGCTGCTGCTCACCTTGATTCTGAGTTCAGGGGCCTTTATTTCAAATGCAGTTCCTTCAATAAGTTTACACAACATTTACAAAAATTAAAATGCTGCTGGTTTGTTTTCTTTTAAACCTGTCTTTATATAAGCTACTTTTTTTCCACTTTTTACTTTTTGCTTCAAGTATAGAAAACACTTTCAAAGTCACCCCAGGGAAAGCTCTAAGCCAGAGGACATACAGCATTTTCACTTTTTTTGTGCTTCAGGCTAAGATAGTTTGACTGATCCATCATCTGAGTAGTAGGCAAAGTATAAATCATGTATGAAAATGTCAGCTGAAACGTTAGTGCACCTTCATGTCATTAATTGCATTTTTTTAATCTTCTGTCTGTATCATCTTCAGAAATTCCCCAACATAAACACAGTTGCAAGTACTAAATACTCCAGAGGCTTTGTTTTGGATTGGCTGTAGTTGCTTTTGTTGTTTTGTTTGTTTCTTTGTCTTTTGGAGAGGGAATGTTTGTGGATTTTTGTTTGTTTGGGTTTCTCAGTGGTACAAAACTTGAAGAGATACATGCTAGGGTTTTTTACAACTGCTTTGCAAGGTCTGGTCAAAATCTCATCCTCTAGACAAGAAAATCTGGGTAAGATTCCTGAAGTACAAAGGAATTCCTGCAGAATTTCACCGTCCAGCAGAACTTGGCCACTATTTTTAATTAGGCAACATGGCACATCTTTCCTCAGAACAATTTAAATTCCTGTAAATTATACATGTATCTCTAAAGACACTCCAGTCCTGATTGAAATAAATGTAGTATTTGATCTTCCTCCTTTGTGTGTGAGAGGACAGAAAAACCAGGAAAGAAACTAAACTTATGCTATGGAATTCAGAGATTTAATTTCTTCAGAGGCTGTGGAGCCTGGTTGGGTTTGGCTGCATGACAGAAGCTGGTGTGTTTTATAAACATGACACAGCAGACTTCCCTCGTATTGAACATTTTACTGCTGCATGTTGGGAACTAAAATGAAACTCTCTCTGCTGGGACTAATGCAGGGTTTTTGTTTGGAAAATCACCTCAATTCCCATATTTCTCTAGATATGTTGTCACTGGATGGACTCTTCCTTTTCCTCTGTGACCTAATGTCTGCCAATTTCAACTATGGAGCCAAAATGTCCTCAGTATTGTCTTTTGTAGTTATATTTGTCCTCTTTCTTGCTTTTATTAATATTCAATATAACATAAATTCATTGCTACTTCAGAATCCCTGAAATTGAATTTACTGTTCCAATATTAATATAATTATTAACCTCCTTCTGGAAACTCTTCATCTTAAATCCAAGTCACTGTTGCATGTTCCTCTGGCCATGATGCCCTCCTGTTCATTTGCTATTAATATAGAAGTTTTTATGCTTTTTCTTTACCTATGTACTTTTCAGAGAAATGTAACCTTTTTTTCTAATGAAATTCTCAGACTAGAGAATTTATTATTATTTTTATTCTTCCCACTTGCCTTGGGAAAGCAGAGACTTTGTGAACAAACTCTCTTTCATTTTTTCATTGCACGAACACATTCATTGACCTGCACTCTGCTGAACTATGTTAATTTTTCTTATCAGTCTGCCATAGAAAGATAAACTGAGGTGTTTATCAAAATAAAATTTTGTGAAGGTTACATTTCTGCATCCTCAGCTCCCTAACTTTATCCCTTCACACAAAATGAAGCAATCTTCAAGTCCACAGGTTAAAGCAGAATAGTGGCCCTTTCTCACTGCCAAAGATTTTCAGAATAAATAAGAGTTTATTCCTGGTCTTTGTATCCTCTGGTTCTCTGGAATGCTGTTGTTCCTACATTACATCTTGCTATTTGTTTAAATATGTCATTTTAATTGAATCCATAAGCACAGCAGTAACCTTTTCTGATTTTGTGGGTGTTTCAAAAATACTAATTTTATTGACCCTCAGGCCTTTAGTTACCTGGCTCTTTTTTCCACTCCATTTCATTTTCTTGATAAGAATTAAAATACTTTCTGTTTCTACAGATGATAAATTTTCTTATTAAAAAACACTAAGAGGCTGAATTCCTTCTTAAAACCATAAGTTATTCTATCAATCAAATAGATTAAAACTGATTAAAATAAGCTTGAGGAGAAAAAGAAAATAAGACTCAAACCTATCATTTTTGAAAATTTAGCCTCCTATTTTGAATTATATCAGAGAATAAATATAGTGACTTTCCTCGTACTTTGATAAAAAGGTAGCTCAATACATTTAAAGGATATTCCTAAAGTCTGTTGTTCAGATAAGCAAAAAGCAAAGGAGATTGGAATCACAAACCAATGGTTTCTTCACTCTCAGGAATTGAACAGCTGATCAATTCTCCTTAAACACAACTGAAATCACATTTTCAATCTGATTTTTATTTTTTAACTGCTATTTAAGAGCATTTGCCATAATTATGTTGAAAAAACATTATTATCCATCAAAATGCAGAATTTTTCCAGAAAAATATTTTAATTTCTGATTTTAAGATGGAAAAATAAAATCTGTGCTTTCATTTGCTATTTTTCTTCTTAAATCACTTTTATGTACGTTAGAGAGTATATTTGTCTTTCCTTTAATTATCAAATGATTAATTTGTCCAAGTAGTCTGCAATATTTCTTAGTCCAAAATAATAAATTCACAGATTATTGAGCAGGCAAGGCAGCTGCAGATGCTTTTTTTTCAGAGTAGTTCTCAGCCATTTAAAGACTCAATAGCTGGGCTGAACTTCTATTGTAATTCCATCACCGTTATTTAGCTAAAAGAAGCAATTCCAGAATTTTCAGGCAAACCCATGATAGCAATTTATAATCCTTGAAATTGTGACACTGATATTACTTTAGACCTTTTTATGGCAAGATTAGAAGGGCTTTAATACCTTTCTCTCACAAAGTGGTGTGGAAATACTGTCTTCTCTGTGTTTCCTGAAATAGCTGCTCAGACTTGCAATAATTTAAAAATATTATCTTGGGAGTTTTCAGGGCCCAAAATTAAAAGATAAATTCTGCTGCTCCTCCAAATGTTAGGATATGCATGCTAATCTGACATTTCTGAGCAAGGGATGGAATAAAAACTTCCTGGAGTAGGATAGAGGCTGATGGACAATAGTTGGGATTACTCTTCATGCTGCTCATGAGGAAAACATCAGCATGTGATTAAAACTACAGATACCTACAACGTCTTTAGAACTCAGGTTTTGTTTAAGAACCAGGAGAAATTCATGTGCACATGTAAGGACTCTCATATAGAAAGTCACAATAGTGCAGACTCTCCTAATACTTTCATTTCTCCTAATACATCTCATTTTATCTCAACATTTGGACTCAATTGCAGTGATTTTATTCTATTGTTTTCTGCTATATTCTTGGCATAAAATTCTTCTCAAATCCAGTAGCATCCTTGATATCAGATGATCCAAACTGACTTGGGTCAGGTATTAAGAATGGACTCAGTAACATCTCACTGGAGATTAGGATGCTGTCATTGAGAGATTGTCATTTCAGGAATATGTAAAGAAAAGATATAGGGAACTTCTTGCTGGCTGTATGATGAGAATGACATGGGTGGCAAGGATGGGAGACTCTTGTTCATGCCACACATGTTGGAAATCGAGGGAAAGAGGAACATTACAGCACTGGCAACAGGCACAGCATGCAGTATTCCCTGAAATGCAGACAAAATTATGGTAAAATATTCACTAGTGAGTACATATGGCAACTCAGACCTGGTGATATACCTGTGGCATACCTGGGGATGTTTTTTAAAAAGCTCCCTGGTATCCTTTTGCAGCACAGCCAACTGCATCATACTGATCTCAGTCTATTAAATTCAGGCAGATAACAGGGGCAGAGCATTCCATCTGTTACAGAGCCTCCAGAAAGTCTGGAGCCCAAATTCAATTCTTACACATTTACAGTACCTCCTGTATAGCCACTGGATAAATTGAGCTTTATCAATTGCTCTCCTCTTTCGTACCTGGCAGTCATTTGTAGTCTGTGTTAATGAGTACCAAAATGCCACTCTCACTAACTGGTTTTATATCATGTTGAATTTCATGGAGAATCTTCCCAGCTTGGGCAGCAGGAATCCAGGAAACCTGTTTGCTGTGTCTCAAGTGCAGTTTCAGAGACTGAAAGGATGGAAAGATAAATATTCAGAGGGACACTCTATTAAGGCTTACACTTTTCTTTTTTGGTTTTGGTTATGTAGAGATTTTTGCAATTACTTCTGATGAACAACATGTACTGACACTACCAACGGAACAGCTGAACCTCTCAGTCAAATCCATCCTTCAGAAGTGGGGAAGGGAAGGATGAATTCACCTTTTCTTTGGGAATCTGCACACCACCAAAAAAAAAGAAAAAAAAAAGACAAATATTTTCTTTTCAGGAGGATGCAAAACTATGGGGTTTTAAAGTATGTACTGTCCATGAGGATTCAGAAGAGATGTTCTTTCCCTGTCTTTTGGCTGAGTATCCAAGGGAAGCGAGTTGCTCTAATAAAAAGGCAATTCCAAGCAATTTAAGTTTACCCCTTGCCTGTTGGGTACTGCTTGATACTGAATTTTGCCTAAAGCTAATGAGTCTTGGGATTACACTAGACCATCTTTTCCCAGTTTTTTCCAATTTACTGTTTATTTGAATATATTTTAATTAAATTAAACTTTGCAGTTTCTTCTTATGGTATCTTGGAAACTCCACATTTGGGCATGTTTGCTCCAGGCCCTTGCAGGTATCCCTGGCAGCTGCTCTCACAGATCAACATATCACAATACTGAATACAGAAATTGCATTAGTTTGCCATGAGTTGTTTAAATATTCCTGCTGGTAAGATAATGATGTTCTGTATCAGAATTCAGTCATTTCCTCAGTGTATTCTTCTCAACAACTGCCGGGCTATCATTGAATATTGAAAGAAAGGAAAGAATTCTAGGATTTTTATTGCTGCTTCTTCAGTTGTGTCAGGTTGTGGAAGTACTCTTTATATCAGTCAGGACAGGGTGCAGCTCTTGATGGGAATCAACAGTAGTTGCTATCACTTCTTTGGCGATCCCTTTGAAAGTCTCATCTACATTTGAGGTCTGATACAATCATCTTTGTGTCTTGGAAGTCAGTTAAGGCACAGAAAATCTTGCTGCAAGTTGCTCCACAGCAAAAGCGCTGATCTTGTCTGACTGCTGATCGTTTACTGAAGAAAACTCCTGTCCCCAGCCTGCCAAGTATCAGAAATCGTTGTATTCTGTAAGTCAGAGATCCATTGTAGATAAAGCTGCAGGTTTGCTGTAGATCATCCCTGTGATGTGTACTCATCAAGAATCCCCAAAATACAAAAACATTTGTGAGGAGAGGGAATCCTCCAAAGCCAGAGGAGCACTGCTGTTGTGTAGATGAACCCACAGCTGCCTGAGAAAGGAGCTGAGACTGCACAGCCTGAGCCCTTCTGGCCCTGCTCTCCTGCACGTGGCTCCACAGGTCTCTGCCAGGCCCTTGGTCTTTCCTAAAAGCAATTTATCCTTGTTGGCAGTGCATTGAGTGAGGGATCAAGACTCCTGTACCCCTAAGGCTGACTGGATTCTCTGCACCAGGTTATCAAAGGATTCATTTGACCCATGAGGTAACAAAGCTGTTTAAATACCGGTCTAAATGATATTCTCAAAATGTGGTTTCAGAAATGCTCTTTCTCATTCTTTTTTTTTTTTTTTTTTTTTTTTTTTCCAGCCTGCAAATGGATAGTAAATGGAGGTGCAAAAGCAGAATGCAGCAGCTTATACACAGCAGAACTGGGGAATCTTTTCTGGGTAGGTATTAAAAGCTGTTAGGTCAGTATTTGTGGCATCTTATCCTATTCACTCCCAGTTGATAACTCAGCTGGATGCTGGAGTTTTACTTGATTTCCAGCAACCAAATCAACATTTGAATACAAGTCTGACTTAAATAGACAGAAAATAATTATATTTAATAAGCATGTGTTAAATGAGATGTTGAACGTTCTGAACATGAGAACACAAACAAACTCTTGAGAGAACAATTGCAGAATTGAGTGTTCACTGCCATGATCAGCAACCTCCCATCTGGAACTCTGCCACTGATCTCATTCAGAGAAAAGGTAAGCCCAAAATTAGGAGGAGCTTTTTAAAAAGCTTGCATTACTTTAATTAACCTTTGCTCTTCTCTAGTTTTTCACCATGACAAGAAGATGTAGCAGCTATGCTGTCAGAAAATACTGTCAATAAAGTGTCCAGTGTTGTTGCTCTTGTTTAATGAAGCATTTTTTTTCTGTTTGAATTTTAAGTGTTTAACAGTTTAAAATACTTCCCAAGTGAAGTACACACAGATTAATATTTCATTACAAGAATTTTATTACACCAGGTTCTATCTTTTAGAAAAAATCCCCCAAAAAAGGACGCAAATTTTCTCTCCATCCTCTGTAAAAACAGAAACAGCAGAAATTAGGGCTCTCTAACCCAGGGTCTAGCTGAGAACAAGGGTCTGTTGAGCTGCCAAGTGGAGGCCAGTAGGAAGCACGTGGAGAAATGTATTTATCAGTAATGGGGTGATACTCTACCATCCTCTAACCATCGCTACCAAAGGAAGGGCTCTGTTCCACCGTGCTGGTAGATTTTTTTGACTTGTTCCTCTAATCAGTGCTGTAACTCCCATTGTCTTAACACTCCCTGAGTCTGGAAGCAACAAGTTTCATTGTTAAACTTTGTGTTTTATTGAGAGCTATGTGCCAAATGAAGAATTACCTCTTTTTGCTTGTTTCGAAGCCACCAGTTGTTGGTTTTTTTGATGCACTCTGGTTCCTGTGTTCCAGCAATGCTGAAATGTAACTCTTGTTCACTGACTCCATGCCACTCATGACTTACAGGCCTTGATAAAAACCTGGTGGCTTTTGTGCCACTGGAAAAAGAACTTCTTCAGTTTAGCTGTAAGGAAATACTTCCCCACATTTTTACTTTTCTATGCTACTATATCTTGTACTGTTTTACTGTTTTACTTTTTCTATATGAATAACCTGTAATGCACAAAGGATTCAAAAGCATAGAATGGATTCCTGCCCTAAAACAATGATGTTTTCAATTTTGTTCTCTCTCCATTTTCTAAAAATTCAATTGCTTTGTGTTTGCCTCTGAGCTGATGTGTTTGCAGAATTGTCTATCATAATTCCAGCAACATATTTCTATGCAGCTTGGTCAGAGCCCAACACTGTAGATACAAATTAAGATTTTTTTTTCCCTCATTGTGCATTGTTTTTATGTCTATCAACATCATATTTTAGCTGACATTTTACTGCCACTTTCTCAAATTTGCAATAAAATCTCGTTTTATTGACATCAATAGATGAGAAACAGAAAACCTTGTAACTTAGTGAAGTTTTATTTCCAGTTTTTTCTGAATATAGGATCCAGTACAACCATCCTCCACCGTAAAAGCTAACCTAGACCCCCAAGCAAGTGAATTTATTTAGAAACCTTAAGCAAGGGATGTTTCCTAAGCCCTTTGGCATGGTGTTATTAATCACAACATCTTCTCTTCTCCTCTGTCCGTCTTATCTGGACTTGTTTCAATTTTTGCCTCCTTTTAGATAATCCCATGGTAAATGATCAGCCCTTCCTCCACCTCCCTTCCTGCAGTTGTGGTTCAACCCCAGCAGCAGCTCAGCCCACACAGGCACCAACTCACTCCCCCAGAGTGGGATGGGGGAGAGAACTGGAGGGGTAAATGTGAGAAGACATCAAACCAGCACACCACCACCTGCCTCACACCAGACGTGCAGAAAGCAACTGGTCTGGGGAGCAGGAGCTAAAAGTGGAGTCTGGTTTCTTTTGGTTTTCTGGGTTTTGTTCTCTAAATACTCCTCCTCACAACTCAGTGACCCCGGCTGTTCCCTCTCCCCGACAGCATCCTCATCAGACACAACCAGCAAAGGAATAGGCCCATATTCCTCTCTCTTCTGAGGCAAAATCTGCTGATTGGACAACACTTTTATGTCAGCAGGTTTGCAAAAATATTCGAGTGGTGATGTGCTAGATCCTGTAAGTGTGAATCTAGTGCAGTGCACAGCACCAAATCATGTGGGAGGCTTAGGAACAGAAGTTGCCACATGTAAAATGCACCATTGCAAAAAAACCTACAGGAAGTAAGTAAAAATCTAATCTAAGTAGCTTTGTTTACTGAGGAAGAGTATGTTTTGCAAACAAGAACAGTCTAAAGATAATTATAGAAAAGTAAGAATAACAACATTTAGGTTAACATTTACCATAAAAGAACAGAAGCATATTACTATTGAAAAGGCTTGGAAAACATCTTATGAGAATGTGCCATTGTGGTTTTATACTGAAAGTTCTGTAGGTTATCCATGTTATTTTTTCCTGAGCCAAGTGGAAGAAAGATTTCTCTAAGAGTTTGTGTGCCTTTCCATATGCCACAGTTTAACAGACACTAGCAGGTCTGTTTATATCATCATTTTTCTCTCTTAAAAAAAGGAAAAAAATTGCTCTTTGCTAGTTTTCATATGTTCCCTAAAGATTTTCATCTTGCAAATAAAAGAGCTTAATTATTTCTATAATGAAAGGATTAGTGTTCCCATGAGCAGACTCTTTCTGTTCAAAAATCATTGTAGGTGTAATAAAATGCAAGTAGTTCATGACCAATGCAGCTGCTTCACAAATTACTGGCGTTAAAAAAATAAGGAAATAATAAAAAAAACCCACCCAACCAAAACCCAACCAAACAACAAGAGAAAAGAGATGTTTAAAAAAGAGGATTAAAAATAAAACGAAACAAGACTAGTGCCATTAATGGATAGGGGCAATCAGGTCAAGACCACGGAGAATAAATTAGTTGAGAAAAGTGTAATACAATAGCTGACACCTAAACAACCCTCAATGTTTATGTGGCTTTTCACTATACTCTTGCAAGAGAGTTGTAGGGGTGTATAACAGCTGCCAAGAGAATTTCCATATACTGCAGCTAAAGCACACTGAATGCCTTTGTATGTCCATTATATTTTATTATATATTGACAAATTAACTTGGGTTTCTGTGTTCTCATTTAGGCTGGTGTAGCTGTTGACTTCAGCTGGTTCAGGTTTTACCCCTCTGAATGAGTGAGGGTCAGTGTCTAGCTCATGGACAAAAGTCACCTAATGAGTATGGCATCAAAACACTGCAGCAGCTCTGGCTGCCTTCTGCTTTGTGCTTGGTTTAAAGGAAAAGCCTGACGGGTTCAAGTCAGTGAAGAAGAGGAGTTCCCAGAGCTGCCTTGTGGAGCAGAGCTCTACCACACAGGTGAAGCTGGCTTCCATCTGTCCCTGCCTGACTGCAGGGCTCTGCTGCAACAACAGGCTGAGGAGACAAAGCATTTAGTGTGGGGCCTGCAGAGCTTTCCTCTCCTTCCCTTTATTGTTTTACAATCCTTTCCTGCTAATGCAGGAAGTCTCTTTATGGCTGTGAGACTCTCACAGCTCTAAACTGCTCTTGTGTTTTCTGGGGACTTCACAAGTTCCCAGAACAATTTAAACTCAGTACGGTAAAGGAGATTTAAAAGTTCTCTTCCTTTTTCTTACCTTTCAGGAAGTAGCATCAAACTGTCCTTTAAAAATGAGTCTACATTTATGATTCAATGCAGTGCAGCAGCCCAAGGGCCAGCCCAGATAAGCTGCTATAAATCATTCAAAGCAGGGAGATAATAACACTCTTATTTAAGATCTCATTTTATATTATGCATGTTTATAAAACAGAAATAAGTGTCTCTGACTGAGCACTAACATCCCAACCTATTTTCAAAACTCTTTTCTGTGACTTATGTAGTCTTTGATCAATTTTCACCACTGTTCAGTGAACAACTTTATGTTTACTTGTCTGACGGTTTTTTAGAAGTATTTATAATTAAAGGAAATCCAGTATGTTTTAACAGTAGACTTGTGTCTTGCCATTGTGGAAACACTGCTTTAAAATGCTGAATTTTGTCTTATGTAACTATAAATCTATACATAAAGGGCTGGTTTATGCTATATCTCACCCAATTTAACTGATACAAGAAGATGCAGTCCTGTCACCAGTTCCTCCTGTCCCTCTCTTTCCTCTATTACATTCTATTTAGCAGTCATGTAAAACATGAAATGTAGAAAAAACTGAAAACTGATGTAACAACCCTGCCCCCAAATAGTGGTTTTCCATCGGATGAGTGAACTGAACTGACTTAATCTTTAACATTGAATGTAATGCACTGCAAGCATCAGGGGGAAAAAAGAAACTGTGTCTTTCCATGGAAGTTTCCAGTTACTTGAGTTTGTATACAGTGGGCAATCACGCTCTAAATTACTGGATTGCTAGCAGGCTTCTGACTCCCACTTAGTGTGCATTTTAAACTATTCTCTTTAAAAGGTAGAATGCAATTAGAACATCTTAGCAAAGTCTTTGTATTGCCACGTTTAACCTTTCCAGAAACCTTGGTAGTACGCTGTGTTTTTGTGAAGTATTAGTGCTGGCATTAGGAGCAATTCCTGATTTATCATTATGTGTCAGTTTAATTAACATGCTGTTTCACTCCCTCTTCCAGATTGTTAATGAAGATGTTAAATAAACAGGACCAAACAGTGATCCCTGCAGAGCCCCACCAGACACCTCCCACCAACTTGATACATTGCCATTTTTCATTACCCTTTATTTGCACTCAGCCAGCCATTTTTAAATCCAAGTGACAGTACTCCATGTCCAAGCCAATTTGAATTAATTTTGCAAGTAGAGATTTTGTAAGACACTACATCAAGTGTTTTACTCAGACCAGATATATTACACATGCTTTCATCCACTAATTTTCTAAAGCTATCAGAAAAAGCAATCAAGCTTTGAAGATTACTAGTGCACCCAGCCAGCTTTCTGCTGGTTTATTCACTTACAAAACCAATCTTGGCATTATTAAAGATTTGCCACTCCTTCAGCTGATGACTGATTTAAAACAATGCATCTTTCTAATCCATTACCTTCCCAAAATAACATATAGTCCTGATTATTCCTCCTAAGTGTTATTTTAGGGCTGTATGGTATGTGAGTTTAAATTGTGATTGGCAGACAGATATTTTTCTTTAAAAGGATCCGTGATTTCAGTAGCTTAGCTTATGTTTATTTTACATGCTTCCAGCTGTTAGCTTGTATCAGCAGTTATTCCTTATTCCCAGTACGAAAGCAAGTAGGTCCTATGACACCTCTTTAATTATATCAGTGAAGGAACAGCAGACTGGCAGCAGAGGCAAAAAATACAGTATAGCAGGATTAGTTCTCACAAAACCAGATTTATTTCTTACAGCAGAGGAACATGCCAGTCAAAATAAACTTTCTCTCCCTATTTAATATATTCCTTCCCTCTCTGTTTTATTGCCTACTCATGCTATAAATTGTAATACTTAAGACTTCTAGTCAGAATTGGGTTTTTTTTCCCTCTTTTGGCATGTCCATTCCTTATTCTTCTGTCTCCCTAAAGCTGGAACCATTTATTCAATACCTGTTCCCTTCCCAACAACCTCCTGTGGCAGGGAAGTGCTGTGTTTGTTTTCCAGGTGTGGTTTGGGGCACAGAGAAACGTGGTGCCTTCAAGTTGCTATAGACTCTTTAGTAAAATTGGGAAGGTTTCAGGCATTTTTCCCTCCCAAAGCCTGGCCAATATCTTGGCTACTAAACTGGGCTTTTTTACAGCTGGCCCAACTGAAACACTTTCCCATTCTTGCCAGTGTCATACAAACACAGTTCTTGGTTATTCCCTTACCTGGGGCTCTGTTCTGCCTCTACTTTGTTGATGGTGTTTTTACTGAAATGAGTCCAAAACATTTACTGCTACATTTCTCTAAATTTTTCATGCTGTTAAGTCAGCTTGTCAGGGTAAAATTTTCAAGCTGAAATGTCACACTCAGAAAAATGCTGAGAGTTTTGCTGACTTTTGTGAGTTTTGATCACTAGGATCCTACAATCGGTGTATTCTTACTGAACGCGGTTTTTCTTTATTTCTTTACTTAATTTTATTTATCAAAATTAATGGTCTCTTGACTCAAGTCTTTCAGCTCACAGTGGAATGACTGCATCAGAATACCCAGTGCTTACCTCCTTTGCATGTATGCACGTGTGCATGAAGGCAAAAAGGCACATTGATTTTCTTCCCAATGATAAGAGAAACAAAGGTCATAGCTCCTCACACTCTAATTTACGCAAGAGTAATGCACAGAATACAGCAGAGTTCACTTAATGAGGATGGAACATGCAGATGAGTGAAAAAGTGTATCATTTTCAGTTTTTATTTCCCAGCAGAAAGAATACAAAATAATACAATAATATAAAATATCTTTAAAAAGTATCTCTGATTAAAACATAAGCAGAATGTATAATCCTATTTTGAGCTGGAAACAAAGAACTCAGGCCTCATTTTCCTTGCTCATCCTTTGGAATATCCTGCATTAAATGCTTCCATGCTTGTGAAAAACTGGGCACATGCCTTGGGCTCCTGCCTTGCTGAGGTTGCACTTGTGGGACGATGCTGTTTGACAGAAATACTCCTGTGCTAATGTGTTGCTGCCTCCTCCGAGCTTCCCTTCCCCTCGCCAAGAGAAGCCAGGACTTGTCCCTGCCTTGTGCTCTGAGCTCCTTTATTCCAGGCGTGGGCAAAACCAAATGTGACCCAAACTCTTTAGCAGCAGTGTCTGACTGGCCGCTCACCCCGGGCCCGCCCCCAGTCCGCCCCTTTCCCCTTCTCCCAATAAAAGATGGACCCGAGAGGGGCCCCTTCTCTTTGGCTTTGCAATCCTTCTGCAGACATCTGTGTGTTTCTGTTTGAAAGCTTCTGATTGCAGGGATTAGGCAAACCAAAGGCTGTATTTCTCCCTCTTTGCTTCTGCTGGTGGTATCAGCTTTGCAGCTGCCATTGCAGCTTTCCGAGCTACTGAAGTGCTGGATTGCCCGTGCTACCTCTCTAGGCTGCCCGAGGCTTTCTAAGGCATTGAACTATGAGCTAGCCGGTAAAAAGCTGTGAGTATTCCACACTAATGTGCTTTCATGGCTCTGGAGGCAGACTGCTGGAGAAAAACCAGAGGTTTGTGCTAATCAGTGTCTGTAATCCTTAAAAACAGAGAAATTGCTGATTAACTCAATGTGATAAGAAATGTCTGGTGTCTACAGCAAACTGCCTGGAGTTAAAAGTCTCTCCTCTCCACTGAATGACCTTCTGGAACTTGAAATGTCCATTTACACTCATACTCAGCAGTGGTTTTCTAGTTTAAGATTATGTTGTCAGTTGTCTTCCAAGACTGCCTTTTAGTTCCTCTGCTGCTCTGCAGAGCTTTTCCTTAGCCCAGTGTTAGTGACAGAGACACAGAACAGACAAGACAAAGGACAGAGATAAAAAAAAGAACATTGATATTACTGCAGCAGAGAAAAGAAGTCATGAACAGTGTCTATTTAGAACATTCAGATTTGTATAGTCTATTGTTGAAAATGAAGTTCTGCTCTTTGGAAGGGATTTATTGTATCTAAATGGACAGGTATGGATTTACTGTAGGCTTGAAAGGCTAAAATGAGTTTTGCTCCTGTGCATTCACATGTCTGGGTTTGTGTCTTATCTTCGTTGGTGACCTGCCTCATATCTGAGTCCCTGTTCTGTCAGCTCCTTCTGAGCCACTTACATTATTAATAGGCAACAAGTACAGAAAAGTTCAGCCATTATTTCTCTTCTTGAAACTGTAATGGAGGCTCTGGAAGCAACTTAATTTTCAACAATGGGGTGCAACTTGCACTCAAAGCAGAAATAAAAATGCCCATTTCACTCTATAATTGAATTTAATCTCCAAATTTGGCACAGTAACTCCTGAGAGGTTAACTGAATTTTCAGTTCACCAAACAGAAGTCTTTAAAATGTTTATGGGAGTTTTGCTCAGATTTTCTCATGTTTCATGGATTTTCTGAAATGGTTCAGCCCGATGTGAAGTTTTAAACATCTGGCAAGCATCTGAGAAATAGACAACTTTTGAACATTCAGTAGTAGCTGCACAAGTGTATTTCTCTGCATTCGTCATGATCTAGTGAGTTTAGAAGATTGTTCATAGACACCCACTGAATGTTGTTTTCTGAAGCTTCTAGACAATATTTTGATGAAAAAATAATCCACAACTCTGCCTCTCTTTTTAAAACAAAAACATCACAGTTATTGTTTCTGTGCTCTCTCCTCATCTATGATCAGAGCAAACCACAGGGTCAAGGTAGGGCCTTGTGTGAAAAGTTTGATGTGAGAAAATAAAGTTGTGATGAGACATATAAATGGTGGGAATATAAAACTGGAGATGGTGAACACTGAAGGTTATGAACTGGGGATGATGCAGCTGCATTATCATTAGCAGATAACACTTTAGGAAGGGACATTTCTATGTGCAATTCTTTAAAGGGATCATGATTATGGTGTTCTAAAGACAGAAATAACTTCACTTGTTTGTATTGGGTCATTACTGTTTAACTCTTACGTTCCACTATTTTTGTCCCAGATATTAGAGTTGGCTAGAAACTTAATCTAAAAAATTCAGCATAACACACCTCCAACCAAACTGAAATTCTTACATATCGGTGTCATTTCAGGAGCTGGAATTGCCTGAAAAAAATACAAAATGAGAAACAGGAAAAAAAATCCTAAAAGCTGCCCACATGTGTGAATGTTTAATCATTCTACAAGTGTTTGGCCTATGGCATTCTGTGGTAAGTGAAAGGACGGTGCCTCTGCCTTCCTGTCCTGCTTTTCTGTCTGGTGGGGTAAGATTCCTATTTTCACTTAAATTTTGTATACATTTGCTATCTGCTGTATAAATGGCTAAATGCTGAAAGCAGGTAGACATGGGAGAATCTTTATCGTGAGAGTTTTTGTCGAAAGAGGAATGCCTGCCTTCCCTTTTCTTCTGGTGGCCATTTGGACCCAGTTCCATGTTCTCCCTCAAAAGCTCTGCAGTGTGCTCCCAAGTCTTTTGTCTAAAGTTCCTGGAGTAACTTCCCGTTAGACTGGGAGGAAGAAATGCCATTCACAGCTTTATTAAACATATGTAATGCCTATTACTTAATTAAAATCAAGCCTGATATAAACTTAGATTGCATCTGCCTGATAAGAGACGGTCTACAATTCTCTTATCATAGAAACTGTTGTGTTTGACTGAGTTCTCCCTCTATTTTAGAAATGAAATGTTGAATTAATGAGCTTCTTCCTCCCCTCAGATTCCCAAAAGCAAAGAACAAAACAATATCCATGTTGGCAAGAATTTCCCATAGTACTGAAATATATTTGTGCTGTGTTGGCTTTTCTGTATTTTTCATGCTTCTCTTTTGTTTCTAACAAAACTGGTTGCTTACCCAAAATCTTATGATAACTTCTAGACTACAATCTATTTCCAGCATCTTTATGAAAGAAAAGCTCTGTCATTATGTTCCCAAAGGGATATACTAGTAAACCTGAAGTCTGGGGAATAAAATTGGAAGATTACTGTTTCTTGTCATATATTTCTGTTTTATGGTGTTGAGTATGCTGGAATGGCTTAGTGGGGAGAAAAAACAACAGCAGCGAAGGGAAGTAGCTATTAATGTCCTATCAGAGCTTGATGGGGCTTGATATAATTAAAAAAAACAAACTTGTGATATCTCCAGCAATTGTAATTTCAATTATTTGCTAGCTAAAGGCAACTTTCACTGCTCCAAGTTAGGAAATCATGTAAATAGACTAATTAATATAATTTGCCTTGTGCTTCACTAAGAGAACAAAACCAAATATTTCTTTCTTTAAGAGAAAAAAAATCCATGGTATAAACCAAATATTATAAATATTCAGTCCATTCATAAAGCAAATATTCCATACTACAAGCCATCCTCAGCATTTCTAAGGAATTCAGCACTATTTAATGAAATTACGATGGCTTGCTTCAGCTTTCCAACTGCATGACAATGAAAGGGAAGTGCTCCTTTGTGTGGATTAGAGTGAGCTCTTTTACAAAACGCTCTGGAACACATGTACAGCGGGGGGCCAGCAGATAGAAAGGAGGTTTCATCATCTTGTATCTGCAGCCCTTTAATATCAAGGGACTTCCACAAAACTTAAAATAAGTCTTTGAACTATTCCATGCTGTGGTGGTAGAAAGGTACAATAAATAATATTTCTCTTTTTCCTCATGTGGAATGAAGAGATAAAGCTATTTATAAAACTGTAAAGACTTACAAATAATTCTAACAGGTTGTCATATGTTAATGTCAGTGAGAATTTAATCACCCAAAGTAAAAAAATCTATGTTATTTTTCTCCAATCCTATCTTATTTTCATAACTCTTTCTATTGACAGATTCTCTTGTGATGGTAAATTAAAGGAGTGCCCAAGACCACAAAAATGTAAAATCAGAAAAAATACAGGGACTGACCCAGTCAGTTGTTTTTAAACCATGTGGCAGTTTCATTTTTTGTTCTTGTAGCATTTACAGGATCTAATGAGGAGTCATTGTGCTCAGCACTGTACACCTGCTTAACAAGAAAATAAAGAGGTAACAAATCTGTGAAGATCAGATTTATATAGCAAGTTGCAGGATTTCTGTATAAACTCTTTCGTGGAGTTGTTGGTTCAGGAATAAACAGCCTTGCTTAGGAGCAGAACAATTTTATTCATCAATTTATTAATAAAGACTTTTATGACAGCTGCTTACCCAAAAAGCTGTTCAGTGACGGGTTCAATTTGCCATCTGGGATTGGAGTGCCCTGAATTCTTTGGCTTTTAGCCACTTTCACTCCTGTCAAAAGGAGATGCATCCATGGGCTTGCCAGGTGAGATCCCATAGTGAGTTAGACTTTATCCTCGGAACCAAAGAGGAGTTTTAGAGAACAGTGAAGACATGCATGATTTTTAGATTTGTAATTCTATAATTTTCTCTCAGTTAATCCAGCAGTGGTCAGGTTCTTCTCCAGAGGAGACTGGACATCCAGCATTCCTTGGCGGCCTTTATCCTGCATCCAAACTGAAGTGAGGAAGGCTTATGCCAAGCTTCCCATGCTTTTTGTTATGGTAAATGTTACAAAAATGGATCCTAAAAATCACCCTACTCTCTCACTCAATTTTATGCTGTTGATTGAACTGATGGCTCTAGTTGTCTTTCTCATAGCATATGAGCCATACACAAAATTGAAATGTGAAATTTGACTCCCTCTATTTCCCTTGATCCTGTAAAGCCCTTCTTTGGTTCAGTGACAGGTTGCCACTGCAGAAACCCCTGTCCTGAGTGATGAAAAAGTGTGAAGTGTCCTCAGATCTGTCTGCCAGCCAAGGAGCAGAGCCCTGTGTGCTGCCTCCCAGTCCAGTCATGTGGGAGAGAAGCTGTAAAGTTTCCTTTCTATTCCTAGAGGTGGCCTGCTGCAATTGAAAATGGAGAGAATAAAACCTCAAACATATAAACTGAGCACAGTGGGTCTGAACCCTTTTGTTTGTGCTGAGGACATTCATCTCTCCCTGGGTTTTTAGAATATGATTTTCATTTCCCTCTCCCTACATTTCCCAATGTAGGGTTTATTTCCAAGCCTTTTAAAATGAGGTTTTTTGCCTATTAGAAATACAGAGGTTGATTTATATTCCTGGGCTCCCTGATGAAAGGCTGGCTGTCTAATGGTGTGGGTTTGGTAGCTGTGGTACAGTGCAGAGTGTTAAGGCCGTAATAGGAAATCAAATAGTTCATTTCACAGCCATCAAGTACATGCTGGGCTGCCTGACTGGTTTATGCTGCTTTATCTTTGAGGACATAAAACCTATCCTTACTTTATGAAAACATACTTCGTGTTGGATAATCATTTCATTTACATATAAAGGTTACACTTAATAAAAATATATGAACCAAAATTGCAACAAAGATACAACATCATAAACCTCCTTTTTTAAAGTGTGCTGGTTTTTCCTCTTGAAAGGCTTCATTGCTTTTAAGACAGGAGATATTGCTTCAGAACTAAAGATTTAAAGCTTTTTTCTTCTGCCTGTAGTAAAAGTAATAAAGCTTTTTATTGTACAAAGACTGTAAATATATTTAGCAATAATTTCAACAGCTGGAAGTGTCTAGATGTCTGTAGTGGAAATACAAGGATCATATTTACCTAGACTTGGCCTTGAAATTTCTATCACCCCTTTCTTTCCACCTGAGCAGCACGGAACAGTTATTGTCTGTTATCTTGTAAACACTGCCAGACAATCTCATGGAGGAAATGACTCCTTGCAGTCAGAAATAAGATACTGCTGGAGCAAGGGTGTTGGGGGTATTTTCTGTTGTCATTGTTGGTGACAACTGTTTCCTGCAAAGAGGCATCGTTCCTGCAGCCTGGCACCAAACCCAAAGCTCCGCCAGAGCTCCACAGAGCAGAGTCTGATGGTGGAGAATTCAGTGCCCTGGAACATGCCCCATGAAACGTGACATCCTAAAGTAATGGATATTGCTTTGGGAATCCATGGCAAGAACCACAGAGAATGTGAGGAGAATGGTCTTTATCACTGCTTTTGTTATTCTAAAGGCATGAGGTACTTTGGGTCTGGTAGAGCAGCAGGTTTAGGGGACAGGTAAAGCTCACTGTCTTTCGAAACAGAGAAAGTTGAGAAGCAAACTTGTATCTATTTTCATTCCTGCCAACACCTCATTGCCTTTCTCAGTAAATATCTCAGCACTGTCAGTGTTTCATCCCTAAATCAGGATTAATATATTTCCATTCTTTCAATTTCATATGGTACTTCTGTTGACCCAAGAATACAAACATACTTTCAACTCCTAAGCCTTATTATCCTCTGAGGAATGTGTACAGAGAGACCAAGGTGCTCTGTAAGCAGTGGAGCAGTCTCTTTTGACTCCATCTATGAAGTAATTACAATTCTTCTATCTTTGTATGATGGGAAGTATAACCAATTATTGCACAGTTGTAATCATGAAATAGAAACAAAATGCATGCACAGGCACTCATTCCTTGTGGGAAGAGCAGGAAGCAGTAGTAAGTTTGGATGAGTGCAGTTAGAATGTCTGTTGAAATTTCTTAGTGAGATGTATCTGAAGGATAAGTACTTGCAGAGTTTCCAGGAAAAGAATAAAAAAATTCTGAAATTTTAGTTAGCTCTTCTGAAGTTGTTCTTTTGGGGATTTTTTCAACCTAGGCCTTTCAATCACTCAGACTTTTCTGGACATAATCTTTTATCCTAGCATGTAGAATGTGGATATTTCTTGTGATGTCCAACCGGTGCAAAATCTGCTCTTCCTGGTGAGCTTCAGAACATCAGAAACTTGACAGAATTGGGTGCAGTGCACAGAAAGAGTCATTGCACAGCCCTTTATGAGGAGCCCAGCGTGTCTGGGCTGTGGTGGAGCTGCAGCAAGGGAATTTCTGCAGCCCCCAGCTCAGGGACACTGAGATGGACACATCGGGATCAGTGCACTGATGGAATCCCAGACTGGCTGGATGAGCAGTTCCCAGTGTCAGTGCTGGGCCTTGGGCGTGCCATATGGAAGGTCTGGGTTCCACTCTGTGGGAAGGAAATGTGCTCAGTGGAGCACAGGTTTGGGTGATTCTTGGGCCGTGAGGAAGTGGGTGACCTACTGTAAAAGGTTTGTTTATTCTCCTACTGAATGGTTTTGATGACCTCCTGTTAGAGGCTTCTCTGCTCCTCAGCTGACCTCTGCTCTGCCTTTTGTACCCTGAGATTGAAAAGACCATCCTGAAACAGAGAAACTCTGATGAGCAGAACAAGCATTTCACTCTAGAAATTTTAAATTTTGACTTGTAATACTTCACAGTCCCAAACAGCATGAAAAAAATTATACTTTTATGTCTCAAAAGGTTTTGAGGCAATACTGAAACATCCAGGTTTTGACAGCATCTTGCCAGCTACTTGAATTTGAAACAGGAGAAAGGTCTGTAGAGAATACAGGAAAAGTGATGATAGTAAGAAGGAAATGGATTGTGTATTGTTAAAAAACCAGACCCATGCAAACGTGCAAGAGTAATGGAAGGGCTCAAATCAAGACAAGTGTTGTTGTATTGATAATAAGTTAGGTTAAGACACTAAAGTTTCCTAACAAGGCTGGAGGGGGAGACGCCTTTCTGATGGATGAGAAGACCACCAAAGTGAAGAAAAAAATCTGTAAAATAATGCATCTCTCATTTTTTAACAATATCCATTTTAAAAATTATTATTGAAATAGATTTGAGCAACATCTCTTGATATCAGTGTTAAATTTTTTTGTAATAGGAGCAAAATCTTTATACCAAGAATTTTTAAATTAAGATGTTCAGTGGTACACTTCAGTAGAAAGTAGAAGAGCATTCAAAAAGGAGACATCAGTAGTGATTAGATATGTCAATTAACATAGTGTAAACAAGCTTGAGCTTGTGTATTTCTGTGAAATTAAATCCTACTGTCTCAGCAGTGGATAAAGTTACTTTATTTACCTCTGAAAGGTAACTGTTCCGTGGCTGCCAGATCTGCAGGTGATCTATTATAGAAGCTATCAGATATAGACAATTACATTATCAATTACATTATCAATTTATATCTTAAATCTGTGATAGGATTTTCGGAATTTGATTTTAGGAAGCATACACTTGACAAGACCATTTTTCTGGTATCCTTTGGGGATGGCAACCGAGTTTTGGTTTTGTAAAACACAATCACATGTTCAGCTGATAGAAATTGAGGGTGATATTAATGCAATTAGATCTGGTTTATCAAGATTTTATGCTTCTGAGTCTAAAATGCATCAGTAAGTCTAATGTCCACCTGACTTGTCTTGAAATAATTCAATATATTATATAATAGCAGATTTAGGTCTCCGATTTGGGTAATAAAAAGCATAAAGATACTATCCCCTAGGAACACAGACCTCTATTGATGAAATATTGATGAAAGATGACAAAATATCAAGAGGAGCTGAAAGCACCTGCACAGGAAGATTTGTTTGATGAGCAGAGACAACTTCCAGGAGGTTGCAGCAGTGCAGAAGGCTGTGGCACTCAGAAGAGCTTGGGCTCAACCTGTTGCAGGGAATAAACTGCTAAAAGTGTGACACTGAACAACCACAGCCACCTCAGCACACAGGAGCAGTGGACTGGGAAAGGAATGAAGCAGGTTTAGAAAAAAATATTGCAGGAAGGTCCTGCTGCCCCCTGGGAAGGAGTTCGGTGTGATGGGGCTTCATAAATAGATGTGGCTACTTAGATGCAGACTGTTAAAATTGCATAACTTTGTACTTCCTTTAAGGCTTTTAATCCTTCCCTCATAAAAGCAAATTAAAGTTAAAAAGTATAGCAGCTGAAGAGGAACTACCACTGAATAAGGCTGATTGTTGAATCTGAATGGGTGGCATAAGAATGACCTAAAATACTCTTTCTTTTTTGTTTCCATATCCAGGATAACATGGAATGAGCATTTCTGTGCGTGTTTCCTGCAGAGGACTTTGCTCTCTCCTGCACCTTCATGCCACAGACAAATCTTCCAGCTCACAGAATGGGGATAATTAGAATGGAAGAAATTTTTATGGTTTGCAAGGAATTGGATCAATCAGTTTTGACTTGGAGACTTTCATTGCCGTTTATTTGATAGTTAGAAGCATCAGCGTCCCAGAAGTTAATGATCTGCCTAAATAATGGGGACTGTAGAAGACTGAATGTTACTAAATTAATAAATATAATAAATATTAACTATTTCACTGCAAGTATATGCTCTCTCTGAAATTAAAGATGAGAATAATGCTGGATTTTCAGTTCAGAAGTAATGGTTTCATATATTCCTAAGATCCATTCTTTATTTATGATATTGATATTCAGAACAGAGTTGTGTATTATATTCATAATGCCCATCTGGGCTGTGCTTTCATCTTAATTGAGAGACATTAATTGTGCCTCTTAAAGTGGAAATGGTCTCTGTCTTCAGGTTTGGGTTTGTTAGCAAGTTTAGGACAGTCTGATAAGTGTGGAGAAAATATTTGCTCCTTATGTTTATGGCGAAACAGTGAAAGTTTACCATCTCCCCAGGTAATTAGCTTTCAATACAGGAAATATCTGGGGATGATATAGGATCTACTGAACAAAATGGAAAGTATGATGAGAGATGAAATGAATTATAGACAAGTGAAGGAAATGGGGAAAGTTTTAAGAGAAATTGTTTTATATAGAATAGTTATTATAACACTTAGTCATTAAAACAGCAGTAATAAAATTATATTTATAGCTGAATAAGGAGCCTCAGTGTGATTAAGATATGGAAGTAGCTAATTGGACTGCTGAAATATTAGGATATTGAAGTGATGAAAAGTATACAAATGAAAATAAAAGTGCATAAAAATTAATGAGGAGACTGAAATAGGAAATGGAAGAAAGGAAAATAACAAATGAAGCAATGTATAATGAATAAACACATAGCTTGTAGACAAGGAGACATTAAGGACATTGGAAAAGTGAAGGGATATTCATTGCCTCAGAGCTCCTACTTTTGCAGAACCTTGCTCAAGTTCAGCGTTTGGGTTTCTGTGTGCAGAGAAGGAGGATTTCTCCCATTCCATAGGATCAGGTTACTCAGTGCTCCCCATCCAACTTGGCCTGGAGCACTGCCAGGGACGAGACAGCCCCAGCTTCTCTGGGCCGCCTCTCCCAGGGCCTCTCCCAACCTTCGCAGCCAAGATTTTCTTCCTCAAGTCTTGTCTAACCCTGCCCCTTTTCAGTCTGAAGCCATTCCCTGTGTCCTGTCACACCAGGCTCTGGCTCAAGTCCCTCCCCAGATCTCCTGGAGCTCCTTTAGGCACTGGAAGGGGCTCTGAGCTCTCCCTGGGGCTTTCTCTTCCCCAGGATGAGCAACCTCCATTCTCAGCCTGTCCTCACAGGACAGGTGCTCCAGCCCTTTGAGCATCTGTTTCCTCTTTCTCAGTGGCAAGGTAAGAAAAGCAGTTCTCAGAATATAGTCTATTGAAAGGTTTGTGGACAAGATTATTGTAAATTCTTTGACTAGTGTTTCAATTCTTTCAAGATTCTTATAATAATTTTTGAATGTATTTTCCAAGCTTGGAAGATTTGGAAAAATACTAACAATTTGGAAAACATATAAAACATTTACTATGAGAATTATGAGATTTGCTGCACACTTCTGTCTGTGGCTTTGCAGTGATAAATTCAATAGAATTGTTACTGCAATTATACACAAAGTTTATGCTTGCACATAAATATGAGATGAACTCTCCTGCCAAGCACTTTAAGTAGCAGCTGATGTTTCATTATATCCCTGATTTATACCAACAAGGTAAGATATTTACTGTTAACTAACTCTGTAAATAATTTTGGCCTCTGAGATACCTTGATGTGAAATATGGTCAGGAATGAAAAGCAAAACAAGGCATTTGGATTAAAAATACTCTTTTATTGCAAGCAAACAGCTTTACCTATATGAATCCATTTAAACTGAACCGTGTTTTATACAGAATTATCTGGTTCTCTTGACTATATGTAACTAGAAAGGCTAAACCCCAAAGCTCCATTCTTACTGCATGTTGTGTTAAACAGACATGGTTTCAGCAATTTCCATTCCTTGCAGGAAAACATGGAATTCAGATTTAGATGGCCACAGGATCTTTAGTTTTGGATGACTTTTTTTCCCAAGAACTATAGTTTTTATCATGACCAGTGTGATATTGTCCAGAAGGAAAAATGTCCTACCTGTCAGAAAGCCAGATTACTGCTCTCAAATGTGTGTTTGGAAGTGAGAGAGTACAGAAAACTGGATTCCAGCAGGTGCTGCTGCAGTGTCTGGGAACTGCCAGTGCAAAAGCAGCCTGGCTGTGGTTGTAGGACTTTGTAACATCGTGATGAATTCTGTGCACCCTCACTGTCTGCTGCTCTGTTGTGTTTCAGGTACTCACAGTGCTGGGTATTTGTGAACAGCACCGAAAATTGGGTATTCACTGGTGATACAAATAAAGTCAGCAACTGAACACGACTCTGAGAGCGAGTGAAATAAACCACGGAACCAGATGTGTATCGACTTCCTTTCTTTCTGATTGTGTAGTGCTGCACTGGAAGGGACATGAAGAGGTCATTTAGTGCAGCTCTCCTTGCTACAACAAGCTGAACAGATCTGTGTCATTTCTGAAAGGTTCTCATCCAGTTTGCTACTAGAGAAACTATCAGAGCAGTCCTTTGGATTAGCCTTGCTATTAGGATGGTGGTGCTATTAGGATATTTTTCCTCTAATATCCAGCTTTGAGCTTCCTTATGCCATTTAAACCTATTGCTTATTCACTGTGGCCATGAGGAACAGATAATTCCATTCCCCTTTGCAACAGCTTTTTATTTTCCTGATGACTGCTATAATGTTGTGTCATTTTTCTGTCTTTAGGCAAACTACTGCAATTCAATTATTGTTTTGGCACAGGTGCTATTGATTATTCCTAAGTATTCTTGTCCCTAGCACTTTTGCCATTTAAACTGTCTTCTGTTTTAAGAGCTAATCTCTACCTCAATAAATTTGTTGTGTGGAAGTTTAAGAAAACACAAGTATTTTTTTGATACAACGTGTAAATAAATGATGGAAGACTTTGCGCTGGGCATTGCAGAGGCCAAATTATAAATGGGTTCAAAAAAGGATTATACACAGCCCTTATGGAAGAATTGCCCACTGGGAGCAGCTGGAAATAATTTTCTAAAGCAACCTGTAGCACAGGGATTCTAAAATGATGGATTGTACCTGGGAGGGATGAACGAGGAAAGGGTGGTTCTCTGCTTGCCCTGTTTCTCGTCTCCTTTCTCTAAGCATCTGTTACAGGATGTTTCAGTTATGACCTTCTTTTGTGGGATTGCTTCATCTTTAATAAGCTTAGGATACACTGGTTTGCATATGCATTTTGTAAATTTGTTGGCTTATTATTTCTGATAAAACCCATAAAAGGATTATGGGCTCTTATCTCCTACCAGATTAATTGTGAGCTAAAACAGCAAAGGTTAAGAGGCTTGCCATTTCCTTTTTTCTCCTCTTGCAAATGGCTGCCTGAGTCTCTCTAAAAACATTTATCCTTCATCTTGTTCATTAGTTGTTGACCTATACCTTATAATACGATCTTCACTCCTTTTTGAGATAAAGGAAAAACATTATGTAACTATGGAGTTGGTCTCATTCTTTGAAATGTCTAATTACTTTTTGAACTGTCCTTATTTCTTGGTTTAACTTAAGTTTTAAGACAGGGAACTCCAATTTTGAATTAGTCAAGAAAAAAAAATCATACTGCTTGTTTTTAAGTAGCATCATTTTGGTTTTGTTTCCCTCTTCTTGTTCCCTTTATTTTTATTATTAAGAAATTTGGTTGAGATTGGTCTTTGGAGGACAGTAAATTGATTCTGTACAGCCTGGATATTATTAGTAGGTGGTGGAAGAGTCAATTAATTTAAAGCCAGGGCTAATATCTCTCCCTTTTCCAGCTTCTATTTTCTGACTCATTTTGTAATTTCTTAGTAATGCTTATCTTTACCTGGCTTTCAGTGTTGTGACATGACCACAGAATATTATTTTTCTTTTATCTGCTCTGGAAAAGGAGTGTGCATTTTGATCTGTAATCTCATCCTTCCCAGGGTGGGCTGCAGATGGAAACAAATGAAAAACTTCAGCTGGAGCAGATTTGCAGTTGTGTGATGGTGTGGCATGAGGAGACTGCTTGGTCACTCTTCATTAGCTGCTGCTCCACTCTGCAACAGAATGGAGACTGGTTTGTGTTTCTGTGCTCCTACCTTTGGGAAATAAAGACTCCCAGTGGGGGTTTGAATGCCCTGGGAGGTGTTGATTGCCCTGACCTGCCCCAGCTGGGGCACTGCCCTCCCAGCCCAGCCCAGCCCAGCCCAGCCCAGCCCAGCCCAGCCCAGCCCAACCCAACCCAACCCAACCCAACCCAACCCAACCATGGCACTCCATGCCTATTTCCCAAACCCATCTCCACTTCCTGCCTTGGCTCTGCCTCATCCCCCTGGGTTTTCCAGAGGATCTGGGCTCTTGCTGGAGCTGCTGCCCTCTCTTCTCTCTGCAGTGCAGGTATGGTGTGAGGGGTTCCAGCTCTGTGGCCACCCTGGGTGTGAGGGGTTCTGTGGTGTGGTCACCTCTGGGAGCCCATCCCTACCCTGCCCTTCTGCCCCTCTCAGCCTTGCCCTCGGAGCTGGGATGAGAGGGGTAGAGGGGCTATGTCCTGGGAGTACCTGGATAAGTGTGTGGGGGTTTGCAGGTGTTTTGTCCTGTAGCTTGCGTGGTCCTTTGGCATTTGAGGGTTGGCACAATGTTTGTTTCCTTATTGAAAACTTCACTAAAGAACTGTTTTGAAAAGAAATGGATTTGGGGTATAGCTTATGGATGTTAATGCCAGCTTCAGTTCATCATTATGTGTTAGATTAACAACTGAGTTGCTCTAGTTTACATTCCTTGTTGTTCCTGATGGGTTGGCAGTAATCTTGGAGAGGGGCAGTGTAGGCAGCTGAGGATGATAATGTTTGAGCTATTTTCGATTAATCTATTTACAAATGTGAGTTAGCTTCCTGAATCACAGGCAGTTAATATTTTTCACTGGCCTTCACTTTGACTTTATTTTATGTTGCTCACCTGCTATGATTTCGAAAAGGGAATATAAATGTTACTCTGGCACTGAAGAGTGGTGAGATGTCTATGCAACTTTACTTGTTAATAAAAGTTGAAAATCTTCAGTGCAAATTCACAGAAGTGGCTGAAGAGCATGTAGCTAAAATCCTTCAATTTATAATTACTCTGTTCTTACACCAGATCATATTATCTGCTTGCAGGAGCCTCAAGCTTTGCTGAGGCTTGATCCATCCATTAATGACCACATTAAAAACACAGTGAAAGCACCTGACTTTTGTTTTGAGGTGCATTGAAATTAGGGACTTTTGAAAGCAAAACCAAAATACTTGTGAATGAGGTCAAAATGGAGTAGGAAGACTGACTTCTTTGAATAAATGTTGTCCTTGATTTTGTTTTTTTTTAACTGATTGCTCTCCTGTTCCCCTGGAGCTGAAAGGGTCTATATTTTCCTTTATAATGTAACTCTGTCACAGATATGCAGCAAAGCAAAAGGATAACTGATGTATATGATCTGATTCCTTGTGGAGAAAATTCTGCACACTAAACATAATGCACAAAAATAACACTAATTGAGAGATACATCTTAAAATTAAATGAGTTCTTTTCTTAATTCTTAACAATTACTAAGTATTTTTGTGAGTCAGATACCATTCCTTGCTTTCCACAGTAAGTTTTGTAATTAACAATGGAAATAAGTAGCTTCAGGCAAGATCTTTGTATGTATTTATATATATATTATATCTATATGTATGTATGTATGAGACAGTTTCTCACTTACTGCAAAGGAATTTATCAGAGTTGCATATTTTTGCTTTGGCAGGACCTTTATTGCCTTTTATAAAGTTTTTAATATCTTGAGCACAGCAGTAACTTTTCTCAATTGTTTGTGAGCTCATCTCATTTACACTTTACTTGTTAACTGAAGGCAGCGTTGCTGGAGAAAATAAAATGGACATTTCCGAATGGGAATGTGTGTGAAGTTGTATCATCTGGTTTTTTGAAGATAATAAAAATTAAAATAACTAAATGCAAAAGAACAAAATTAATGATAGCTGATCTTATGTAGTGGAATGTTCCTCTCCTAAAAACTTTCAATAGAGACAAAAGTTACAAATTGTGTTGGAAAGCAAAGTCAGACTTTAAAGTGTACAAGAGGCAGCTCCATGGTCATTATACTCGCTGAACAAGCGTGCAGACAAACATCACATGTTTCAAAAGATGCAAGAATGCATTTGAAAGGCATCCAGTTCTGTCAGACAAATAGCTCCGGATGGAGACTCCAGCTGAGAGCAAATTAACAATCGGCCTGGAATGTGGCTGGTGCTTTTGGTTTAATCTGGTACTGAGCTTTTAATATCAATAGATGTGCTTCATCAAAAAAGTCGGGTTGGGATACTTCCTGTGGATTCCATCACAGAATAACCCTTTGGATGCTGTTACTGTGCAGTGTTTGATGGGAGAAGATGACTGAAACACTGAGCAGCAAATGCAAACGTGGCACATCCTGACAAAGCCAAGAGGCTCTGGCACCAGATAGCAGAACTAATCTTTCACTGGAATTTATAGTTATTTTATCTTCTTTTTGTTTAATGTGTGGCATTCTCAGAGCTCTTCTGAATGAATCAATATTAAAATGCAAAACAGGGCATATGTCCCCATTATTTTTATCACCAGTGGACTTCACTCAGTAAGCAGTTTGTTACAAGATATTTTGTAGATAAGGGTGGTATTAATAATCCGTGCATCTGAAAACTCTTAATCTGTTAGGTGACAGTAAGAGAACGCACTCATGGATAGGTTTGGTGAATGCACTTGGTTTATATAATTCTGAAAGGCAAAAATGTTTGTAAGGCAGTGTGATTCTTTGCTCGAGACTGGGTTCAGCAAGCCCTCACACTGTTTTTTTTCCCCTGGAGCGCTGGTTTGCACCCTGGTGTGTGGCAGTTATGCATTAGGGACTGGCCACCATCCTCAGCCCGTGTGTGATATTTTGGTATGAAAGTTGTTCCTTTGATTTTGTATCCAAATGAAAGGCATTAGTCCCTTGATGGAGTGCACAGAGCTGGGCACTAATGAAGGGGCTGATACTGAAGATTTTTTTTATCCCCACTGCTATTTTATCAAATAAACTGTTGTACAATATGTTTGAGTAATGAATATAACATAACAAATGTTGTTACATTTTCTATTTTGTTGCCAGAAGATGGGTCTCGTGGGAAAGGTTAAATCTAACAATATGATCACTTGGTGGCTTAAGCACTCTACTGAATCAAGGCCTTCTTTATTCTAATTAGAGAGCTTCAAAATAATCCCTGTGTAAGGATGCAGTAGAAACTTGCAGGATTTCAAATGGGCAACCAGCAGGAATTTCTGACAAATGTTCAGAAAATGTCTCATGGCTGCTTTAAAAGATGAGGGGAATCTTCACGTTCAAGACCATCTATTTCCCTGAAATTAAGGTCATATTTAGAAAGAAATGCCCCTCAAAAAACTCCAAACCTTTCATATTTTCCTTCTTTTTCATAACCAAAACACCATTTTTGTTGCTTTTCTTATACTTGCCTATATAAAAATCTGTATTTTTTTTTCTTTTGGAAAATATGCTTTTAAATTGGCAAAATACCAAACAAAGCTTATTATCAAAATTAATTAACTTCATATCCTTTGATCTTCAAAAAGACTTCAAGATTGAAAGAAAGAAAATATTTGGTATTACTTTTGCCTAAAATATTTTAAAAATATAATTGCAAATGCTGACCCATGCAGCTTTAGTGGGTGTGTCTCACTGTGAGAGAACTTTAGTTTACCTTTTATTTTATGTGCAGCTAGTACATAGTTCTTGAAATCAGAATTGCTCTTCCACTGTTCTTAAATTTTCAGTGTTTTGAGAGTGAGGATTTGTTCCAGGCTATTTTATTTGCTTTCTGTCCTGATATTATTGAGGAGGAGCTGGGAATGTGTGACCCAAGCAGAGGATCTGACTGTACAGCTGTTTACAATACACTTTTTCTGACTCCTACTACTGTTTGTGAAATAAGGGATGAAAGACTTTTAAGAGAAGTTCAGAGCACTGAAAAATCAGCTATCACTTCACAGAGCCTTTGGGACACGCTCAGGGCAGATGGCAATTTGCCACCAAAGCACTCAAACTTTTTGCTGTTACTTTAACACTGTTGAGCAAGTCACAGACAAAGTTCTGTTTGATTTCTGGTTCTTCTTCTGACTGTTATATTAAATGGGCGAAGCTTAAGTGAGGTTTACTCTGGAGAACAGTAGAAATAATGATGCCTTGCTGGAAATACAGAAATAAGGAATCTGTTGGCTTTTAAAACTTTTTACTAAGTATCTCCTGGCACATGACACCAGCTGAGAGAAAAGAGCTATATCCCATTTTACAGGTGTAAAATCTGCAGTCCTTTTTTTCTCTCTTGAGGAAAACATTCATGATGTCATTGGAACTTCCTCATGTCCATTACAGGAAAAATAATTAGGAGCTAATTAAGGATACTTATTACCAACCTTGGTTCTAGGTATTCTAATTGCTGCATCGGCCTGGATGCTGTGCACAGCACAGAAAGTGCCACATGGAAACACCAGTCTGGGCCCCACAGCTGGTTTTTGCTGTTCTGTTCAAACTCATAAGCCTGTTTTGGGAAAGAATCTGTGAAATGTAACAGCTTTGTATGACACATGGTCACTTACATCCTGTAGTTTGTAGTGGGATGTTTGGATGAAGAAGATGCAAATGGAGCTTATGTTAGCTTTATTTATGGCTGCTTTTTGGATGGTGGGTCCTGGGTGATGTCACAGAGTAGGAGATTATCCCAAATAGACCTTTTATTTCCAGCAGTACCTGTTCTTCTGTGAGTTTTAGTGAGCATGTATGTTAAGTATTTTTAAGTTTTGAGCAGTAATATGGGAAAGAATAATCTTCCAGACTTTCTCAGCACCATGGATGACAGTTTTGATCAATATCCAGCTTCTCAACCTTCTTAGTGGCTTTAATTTCTTTTTTTTCTGGTATTAAAAAAAAAAAGTAAAAAAAAAAAAAAAAAATAGAAGACCCAAATACACAAAAAAGGCTCCTTAGTGTTCTGTTAAATTCAATAATATCTAGTTCTGATTCTATAACAAGGTTGAGTTTCCTGGCTTTAAAGTTTGTTCCCCTTATAATGGACCTCCTCAACATAAGTATCTCGAGCATCTTTTTGCACTGGATGAAGAGCATGCTCCCAACAATTCAGCTGCACATTTCCCCTTCAGGTGGGGGAAGGGGACTGGCACTGTCCTTGTTTTTACTCAGTGAATGACAAATCTGCCTGGTCCCTCATTGTTGTTCCACCGGTTAGTGCTAGAAGTATACAAGTCTTGGATTAAGAAACAGTATTTCTATAAAATATCAAGTAAATGTTGAGTTCCACGTGTGTAATTTGCAAAAGCCAATAGTCTGAGTGGGAGCTACCTAAAATAGGCACTCTGGAGAGCCAAGGAGAAGCTCAAGGGGTCAGCTGGGCAGACTCTTAGCTGATTACTGTGGGTAATTCTACAGAACAAAACAGTTTGAACAAATCTCTTCAAGAAAAACTTGAAAATCCAGTCAGTTTATTCCTGGAGAATGACCTAAGTGTGAAAGAGCTGAGTCAAAACACGTCCTTAAATGAGTCTGATAGAAGTGGTGAAAATAGATACCCTCCTTGCTGAGTATCTTCAAGGGGCTGTTGAACAGGCAGACAGACATGCTGGCCAAACAGCTCCCAAATGTTTCCTTCCTCTTGTGCTGATAATCTATATAAAACTCCATTTCTTCAGCCAAATTTTTATTTTATGAGAATATTTGACAAAATGGGCCTTGCAAAGGAGGAACTCATAGTTTAAGAGTTTCCTTGTGCCTAGGAGTAGAGTAGAGCATAGACCAGATGAGAGAAGGGGAGACTTCTCAAGCAGTAGAGCTTGGTGATTACCTGACACTGCTGCTGGGAGATTCCAGTGTCTAAAGTGATTCCCAGGCTAAACTTCTGTGATTTGTACAGGGGATGCACTGGGAGGGACACAGGGAACATGGTGAAATAGCAGTGGAGATCTGCAACAGCTGTGTTGCTGTGTGGGCATCTTCGTCATGAGCTGGGGGTCACTTCTGTGAGGACCAAGGGACTTGAAATGAAGGCTGCAAAGACTTTCTTTCTTCTGCATTTTTGTTGAGGATTTGCACTTGGTGCTCGGTGAGGTCAAATAGAATAGATGGATCTGCCCAGCAGACCTTCTCCTTTTTTGGGGCGGGGGACGCGCTCTTTTCTGCTTTGGTTCATTTCATTTGTGGCTGGCGTTTGTTCCTGCCTTTGAGGCTGGATTAACTGGACATCTGGTGCTGGAGATTTTCTCCTCTTCGTTAAAGAGACATGAGTTGCTTCCATGCCAGTCTTCTGATGTCTGTCCAGAAGATTCCGCAGGCACTGAGACATGCTGAGTTGTGAGTTTAATTATCCTGGCAGGTTGTTAGAGACAAAACAAAGATGGGAATTGCCACTCTGATAACAGAAGCCTGTACAGAAAATTCTCGAAGGAATACATAAAAATGCAAACTGTTTTGTAATATGGCACTTTTTCTGCTCGGGAGCTGCCTAAATGCGTTCCACATGTTTCTGGAAATTCCAGAGTTGTGATTGTATTTACTTTTAATGCTTAATAGATGCTATAAAATGACTGTTTATGGGGTGAAAATAAAATAAAGCATTTGCATTTGTTGATATTTTCTGTCTGGAAAGCAGGGGATTGTTAACTGATGCCAATCAAATTTGGCATTGGGTTCTATTGAGTTTGATACAGTTATTGGCCATAATATGTTTCAACATCTATTTTATATGTTAAATATTAGTGCACAGTTAAATAACCCAGTATTTTAAATATAGTTCACATTATTGCCTATAATTAACCCTGCATTGATAACTTGCCATGGTTAAGCAAGTTGTGGAGGACTTCAAGACTGTCTAAAACTGCAAACTATTGAATTTAGATGACTTAGACATGATTTTATTAATTTTTTTTTCGAGATTAAATAACTTGCCATGCAGTCAAAATGCCAATGTCTTTTATGGAATTGGGCCATGCATTACAGGGAACTATTTGATACCACAAAGGAGATGCTGCAGTACAGCCCCTGGTAGCAGCACGCTCTGATTTCAGCTCGCCTCTCACATTATGTGCAGTCTAGCGTCGGCTGTATTGGCTGGGGAACCATTTTCACACAGATCTAAAACCACCAGTAAAGAAATAACTGCTTTTGTTAGTCTTGTATTTCCTTCAGAGCAGAATTACTCTTCCAGGAAGACAAAGTATGATGAATGTATTTATTGTGAAATGCTGGCAAATGCACCTGCAAAGCACATTTGAAGTCTGATAGATAATGATGTCAAAAGTATGTGCCTGAGTAAAATGTCATGGTTTCCCCCACATTCATTCCAGGTATCCTAGACAGCCCTAAATTTATAAACAAAAATTATAGTGTCCAAAACAAGGTCTTGATATTTCTCATGACTTATGGAAATAATGGAGAAGAGTGGTTAAAATCCAGGAAGACAGAATGTTAGGAAATTGATAGAGAGGGGAAAATAAAGAACATAATTATCTCCTACATGGGCATCTCATAGTGTCTGCTGATTTATCTTTGTCTCAGGGTGTAGTAGAAATGCAGAAGATCTAGAAAAGAGTGCTACACGATAATCAGCAGAATGGAACTTTTGTTTTTAAGCAGCTCCTGCTAGGAGCTTTTAGGCTGAGAAAAAGAAAACAGAGGAAGTATGAATTAGCTGGAGAAAGAGAACAGGGAGAGTTGTCTCTTCCAGTATGAGAATTAAGAGCTACCAAACCCAGCAAGTGGTTGGCTCAGTATGATTAAAGAAAACAGTTCCTCACACAGCATGGAGTTAAGCTGTGGAAGTTGTTGATCCAGTGCATTGTGTGTAGATAATAAAATCTGTGTGGGTTCAAAGCAGTTGGACAAGAGGTAACAAATTCAAATTACTAAGAGTTATTGTATTCAAAAAAGATTATTTCTCTTCAAGAAGTTCTTGACCCCTGGTTCTTTGGACTGTAGAACATTCCCACAGAACAGTGTGTACACTCTGTCCCTGGATCCTTGTCATGTTCCCAGAAGCTTCCTCAGTCATCTCCTGTTGGCAGCTGCTGGAGTATTGAACTGGAGGGATCTTTGGTTTGACCCTGTATTTCTGTTCTTGCAAATTAGATTACTCATGTGTATCTGCTTCAAAAAAATAAGTAACAAACTTTTAAAAAGGGGAAAGGGCTTACATCTACTTCCAAATATAAATATAAATTAGTAACTAAAATCACAATACATCTCGTGATTCCTTGTTTCTGACTTCTTGGGAAAAATGAAGGCTGCAGCTCAGACTGGGGTGCACAGTAGATTAACTGGGAGCACTGGCCTCACTTAAGTGGTTTTGTTTTTCTGACAGAACCTGAGAACTCTGTGATAATTTCTAATCAAGACAAATAAAAGAACAGAGAATGTAACACATATACCATGTGCTTTATTTATACTTAGGGAGTTGTGGTGTATCAGGGCAAGTGGTACCAAGGTCTCTGATGAGGAATGTGATCTGTTTCACTCAGACTTATACGTGTGTGTCTTACAAGTCAGCCTTTTTGATTAACAAAGATGCTGAGCTCTTGTATAAAGTTAGAGTTTACAGTTTTCAGACCTGTGAAAGAGATAATTTTTCTCTATGGAACAGTTCTGAATATAAGAGCGTCTGTAGCACTGTTTAGCATTTGATTGTATATTCTGCACTTCCCTGGGAAGAGAAAGATCTCTTGCTGTCTACAGAGGTATTCAAAAGGCTTTCTTTCACCATTCTTCAAAAGACCTTGAGGCTATTATATTTGCCTTCCTATGCAGGAATAGCAAAACAGTCTCTGAAAGTTCATGAAGCAAAGTTTTGAAGAGATGGGAGAAGGGGGTGAACTTTATGGTGCATTTTATTTGTTCATGTCCCCCTGACAAACAGCCTTTAAAGTTCAGGGTTTAGGACCCGACGGATCAGCAGCAACCCCTGCACTGGCTCTGCCCATGCAGTGCCTGTCCAGGGTAGGAGAGGGTCAGGAGAAAAGGGGCCAGGTGCCAGAGCCTTCCCTGTCAGCCTGTTTGGGTTGCTGCTGCTCCCCCCAGGGACTGGGAGCTGCCCAGCTCCGAGCAGGTGTGAGAGTGAGAGCGGTCCCTGAGCTCGCCCATCTCCTGCACTCAGACCTGGGAACACACCTGCCAGTTCTGCATGGCTTTCCCTCATCCTGGGTTGCAAATACCTGTTCTCCTTGAGATGTTCATGAAGAGAAATGCCTCGCGACGTAAGGGAATTGATGTCACTATTTCTGTTTATTTTTAGTTTCCATTGCATTGATTTGTGGCTACCACTGTGGGCAGAGAGAACGTAAACCCCCAAACCTCAAACCAAACCCTCCCCTTCTCCACTCCCAAATAGCTCCTCAATATATGAGAAGGCTTTTGCTACAAAATCAGATTCCTTCATCAGGAATTTGTACAATTTTCATTGGCTTTTTCCTCCTTTTACGCCAAACCCTTATACAGTAATCTTTTTCTTCATCTATTTTTTTTAATACATCTATTTTTTTTCTACCACCATTGACTCCTAACAGGTTTCTACATAGTTTATTCTATTATACATTACAGTAAAATGTGCAGAGCCAAAAGCCATGGGAGTTTAGTACAACCACTAATGGAACATATATCTAATTTGGAAATCATAGAATATTTTTTACTGAAACTCTTGGGAACTGGTTTTTTGCATCAGCTTCTTAATAAATTTTTAGATTATTGTTAATTCATATTTCTTGGAGTTGGAGCTGTTGATCACATTGCTTCACTGTTCTGTACTTTAATTCACAGAAATATTTTATTTTTTCTTTTTTTCAGAAAACAGTAATTAGTATAATACCTAAAAAATTCATTCTTTCTACTCTTGAATAAAGTCAGTGATAAATGGCCTTTGTCAACTTAGATAATGTTTTGTGTACTTTTTCTAGCCAGCTAAAATTTAAATAAGGAATTACAAAAAATCATAGCTGCATTGTTGTTAGTGTTGTACCTCTGAAAGATATTAAACACATCCTTTGAATGGTACTAAATTTCTGTAATGTAACTTGATGATAAAAGAAAAAAATACACAACTTTACAACACAGTTGTTGCTAGGGATTGGCAGCATTTGCAAATTACCAGAACAAGTCAAGACCTCTGGAATAAGAACCCAGAAAAAAAAATGTTTCAGGCACATTAGGAGAATGTGAGTAGAATTCTCATGATAGATGAGAAGTTTTTAATAAAAGGAGAACCAAGAAGTTTAATGCCCTTAAGTTATTATAACTATTTTCTTTTAACAAGCAGACCAAAGTTGTACAGCAGCCACAGAAATATAGGAAAAAGGTCTTCTATACTGTAGAATGAATTTGATTATTGTATTCTGAATGGAAATTACCATTCACTTGATTTTTTTCCCCCAGATTGTCTTCTCTGTTTGACAGAGCCAAACACAGCACCCAGTAAGGAAGGTTGTTTGTCAGTGAGTGTCCACAACACTCTAAATTGACTAGAATTCTATTGCTTTCCAATTTAAGCCTTAATTTTTATCTTTAGTAATTGTGGTTTCATGCAGATTTATGGCTTTTCTGTTGGATTCTCCAAGAGTGACTTTCATTATTACATGGTGTGAAGCATGTTAGATTAGGTGTATTTTTCTATGATATATTAAATATTGAAGCAATAACCTGCTTTGCAATAATTTATTTTGTCTTTGTGACCAGATCCCACTGAATTGTTGATGTATTTTTGGGTGAGAAGACTGACTTGTCCTTTTGGTCACAGAAAGAACATTCATGGCTTTAACTGTACTCAGTAACTGGGGATTAATCCTGCTCTCTCTTCTTTAACCAGTTATTTTTAAAACCTTTAATACCCCTTTCACAATGAGTGGTGAGTGCTTGTTTAGGGACTAAATATTTCCTCTCTTCTCAGTTCTGGGGGGAGTTTTTTGGGTGTCAGTGATGGTGGGGAGGGTGTGTATGGTGGTTTGTGATTAAACAAATGAAGCAAGTGGATTTTTTGGTGGCATACCGTCCATACACAGAGTCAGAAGTACAATAATAGCCTATAAAAACCATCCTAGACATGCAGACTGACAAAGCTGCGTGCTTCTTACTTGGAAAATGTTTTGAACTGTTATTTGAACCGACCCAGCTAGAAAATTGTTATACCAGTTTTGCAGTGAAAATTGCCAGCTGAAGGCTAATGTGTAAAAGGATTGAAGCTGGTTGAATTACTTTCCTGGTGCAGTAGGTGGGAACTGTTCTGGCTCTCCCCAAACTGTGAGGTAGAGCTGTAAATGTGATGGCTGCATGTGAATTAGGGCAGCAGGCTGCTTGTTTAGCTCTGTTAATATCAGGCTTCTGAGTAATCAGCCTGTCTTGGAAAGAGGAAAGGGATTGCTGGTGACAGGAGCCCCTCAGCACAGAGTGGTTCAGCAGGAGGAGAAACCCACCCAGCAGTGGCCTGGAGGTGCTGAGGGCTGATTTGGCCACGTGTGTGTATCAAGCTGTCAGACACGTCACATTTGAGCTTTTCTGTGCTGTTGTAGCCACAGTAGTAATTCATGACTTGGGCTTTGGGAATCTCTGGAAACAGGAAGTTGGGAAAGTTGCTGTCTGCTCATTCTGCTTCTCTGTAGCCTCTGAAAGTAGATGTTTTACTCTCAGTTTTGTCAACGTGAGCATGTGGAACGTGAAGTACTCTTAAGTGTAAGTGAGATAAGTGGTAAGAGACTGATCCCAGATACAAGTGGAAGGAATCATAGTGTTTTCAAGGTGAACCTTTCTCTTTGAAATTCTCATCTCCTGCTTCATCCACTGTTGTTTGCTTTCAGTTCATGCACAGCCTTTTGGAAATGTGTCTATCAAACCTGAGTACAGCAACCCTGAGGAATAAGGATTCCACCAGCAACTCCTGCTCGTGCTTTCTCTAATCAGCTGAAGTACTAATGAGTAATCAACAGCAGTGGAAAAATTTACAGCAGGTCTGCGTTCCATGTGCAGCGTGGTGAGCAATATTTTGCTGCTGTTAGGTCCCAGCTTGACATCTGGTGATATATCTCAGATGTTTGAGACAAGCTGAGAGTAGAGAGATGGGCATCTGGGGTGCAGTTTGCTGGTTTAGAAGCCTGGCGTGAGGAAACCTCGACACCTGGAAGGGAACATTTCCATTGTCTTCAAAGTACAATGGGAACCCTGGTGTTTTACTATGATGGCAAATGACACCAGCTTTATTTCATGTTATAAATTCAGATTTTGAGAGCTGATGTGTGACTGAGAATATGGCTGCAGAGTTAGAAGGAATAAAAAGAACTTTCCTGTAAATGTTTAGCCTTAATTTAATCTTCCTAGTGTAAACAATGAACCTGTTCCCTTAGTACATAATTTCAGTAAATATTCTTGCAGACTGCAGTCATCCAAAATAGTCTTGGTACTGATACAGCCAGTAGACCACTAACTCCTAAGCCTGGAAAAAGGGCAGTAAACACTTCAGCATCCAAGAATGTGGATTTTAATAGAAAATGAATAGCTCAAAAGTGTATGCTTTGGCTTTGATGTAGCTAAATATGTTGAACCACAGAGACTTGAAAGAATTTGATAAATGCTCTAAAAGAAAATCAACTTCCTCCAAGCAGTCCAATAAATAATTTTCCCCACTCTCTTTCGACTTGTTTTGCAGAGGAGTGGCATAGAAAGGCTACTAGAAAACATTAAATGTCAAAAACTGAGCCAAAAAAAGCCACATGAGCTTGAAGCCTTCCCAGAGAGAGACAGAAGATTTAGACACAATCCGACCCTTAGTAATCTACATTCTTAATCTCTTTCCTGCTGCCCTTGCAGTGCTTCAGCATTGCAGTGTGTGATTTATCAGTGCCAGAAATGGCTGTACAGCATTACAGGAGATACCAGCTACTGGGATTTCCATATGGATGATATAACACGAGATGAGAAATGATGTAATAGTGGTGAATGTAGAAACTGTGGATAAAAGGGAATTCTGGATTCCTATACAGTGGGGGTTTCTTTGTTGCTGTTGAGACACTGAAAATAGAGTTTGGTTTCAGTTTTGGTGTGAGCCTGTCTACCATTGCCCCTCACTGGAGAATTGGCCTCTGATCCCCACTGCTTTAGCTCCTCTTGTTGCTGATACTGCAGACATTTGTAGTTCAGAGGGAATTCAACCTGCAGGAAGGCAGGGGGGAGCATTGCAAGGCTGCAGGAAAAGGTGCCAAGAATTGGAAGCAGGTGCTCCTAATGCACCTTCCTTGGCCAAAAATTGTGTGTGCTATTAAAGCAAACGAGATTTGCTCTGGTTGTACCGTGGCTTAGTGGTACCATGGCAAGCAGTTCTGTGGACAACTCGCACAAAGGGCCAGCATTGCTCAGCGTTGTGTCATTAGGAATGTCAGCATGGAAACATTTCTGTATTTCAAACACTGAGCTCACAGCTGACGTGAGAGCTGACTTCCAAATTAATACAGCACGGTAGAAGAGGATTTCGATTCTTAAAAATGGTGGTACTCAGGATCTGACACCACGCTCTTAGATCACCCTGCAGGGCCAACCAGCATCTGAAAGAAGGCTACAAATGTGAGATTTTTTTCCTAAAGTCCTAGAATGCTGAAACAGATACACTTTTTAAATCCACGTGTCAAACACAATACAATAATGAGACTAATGCTGAATGAGAACTTGACTTTGTGGTCCCTGATACCCTTCTACTCAGGGTTCTGCAGAACTTTGTTCAAGAGGAATATTTGGAATACTGACCATTAGGGACAGAAGAGCATTTACAATAATTCTGTGATTATCTCTACATGGGGCATGATTTTCTTGTGTTCAGTTACTCCTTCCTGATTAGGTTGCACAGTAAATTTTTGACTTGGCAAATGTTCATAGTAAACTTGTTATGTGCACCTGAAGCAACAAATGAGACATCAAGAATCAAGACAAAGCAAAGACTTCACATTTAAATGTTCAGACAGAAAGCTAAATTGACCAGCATCTCAAGGCTGAATGTTTTCGGGTAGTAGAGTATCACAAGCAGGTAACACGCAGGCTGGAAAATGCACTTATTAGCAAATACTTGGCTAAAAGTTTCTGTAGCATTATCAGCTTTGAAATCTGTCCCTTAATGGTCACAAGTAGCACATTTGGAGGATTCAGCAGACTCTGAGGTGCTGCTTTAGTCTGTACAAGTGTAAATAACTTCAAGAGTGAATGTTGTCTAGGCAGAGAGATGTGTAAAGCCTTCATTGGATCTAATCAGTGGTCTTCATGGTAATAATTTTTAGGTATTCTGGTACAAGTGGCTTTCATCTCAAGAATTCTTTCATATTACAGATGAATTTAGATTCTGGAACAACCCAGAAGTTTCTAAAAGCAAAGGTCTTGCTACCTGTTCAGAACAAATTGTAAGTATATAACACTCTTAGTTCAGTAGCCACACATGCACTTCAGACTTAAGAGTTAGTATTTGTAGTGATTGTCATATAAAAAGGTTTACTTGGGCATAGGAGTAATTACTGATGATGGATGCCAATGGTTTTAGGTTTCAGTGCATAGAACTTAGCTCTGCTTATAGGATTTTGTTAACACCTATCACTGAAGATTAACCTGATCTCTGTAGCACAGGAAATTAAAAATCCTTTGACAGTCATCTTCAGATTATGAGTGGGAAGGCAAGATGAAGTGTCTCTTAGCCCCTTAGCATGCACCTTTCTCTTCTAGTTCCTAGAGAGAGGTAGGAAAAGTTGTAGGGATTAAAAAGAAAAAGCCAATGGTACTGACAAGCAACACATCTTTCATCTGGGTTATGGTGCTTTTCACTTCTCTGTATGTTATTCAAGTAGCTGAAAGTGCTTTTATGTTTATAATTCAGCTTTCAAAGATTGTACCTGAGAGTAGGGTAAGTTATTGTAGCTTTTCAAGTGTTTTAATCCTTGGGTAGTGTCCATAAATATTTAACAGTGGCTACTACAACCCTTAGTCTTACTGATGGACATGGGCATTACTGCAATGCAGGTAAGAAATGTAAAACTGGGGGGAGAAAAGAACATTAATATATTTCTTCCTAATTTTCTCTCTCGCAAAACTTGGTTTTGTGGGGCTAAGCCCCATCACAACAAAACTACTGAGGTAGGTTTCTCTCTGTGCTGCTTCTCTGCCTTATCCCAGCATTCTTTCTTACAAAATGGGGTGGCCAGAGGACTTTTGGAATGGAGTGGGCAGGACATGCTGTCAGGGATCACTGGAATGCTGCTGGACTTTTCTGTCTGGGATACCTTTCTGCTGGTTTAATCAAGAGCCAGTTTGCCTCTGTGACTTTCAAGAATTAAAATGAAGTTGTTTGTTTTATAGTTGCAGATGGAAAACCTCTTCCTTCCATTTTGTTTGTAAATCCTTGGAAATAATTTTGCCAAGAGCCAGCTTTGTTGCCCTGGTGGCATTGGATGTAGACAAGGTTTATAGGTGCAGGTGAGGCTTGAGTTCACTGTGTGCTTTGTGCCCACTCCTCAGGGCCATGGACATTCTCGTTTTGTGGCAATTCAGTGAATTAGAAGCTGCATCAGCTTTTTATGCGTGGAGTATTATTCCAAAAACCTGACTTGTGTGAAGGCTGCATCTGCGCTTTTCCAAAACACAAAGAGCCCCAGCAAAGGGTTCCCCTCACAAAATCCCAGAACGGTTCAGGTTGGAAGGGACCCCTGGAGGTCACCTGGACCAACCTCCCTGCTCCAGCTGCAGGAGCTCACTGCCTTGGGGGAAAGAAAGGAGTCCCTAAGTTCTGCTTTCAATTGCTGAGCTTTGCAAGCAGAGGGAGAAAGCCTTCAAGGTAAAGGGAGAAGTGTTAAAAGAGAGGAAAAGAAGACAGAAGAGAGTTAGGACTCAGTGCCTTTTGTCACTTCTCTCAAGGCTAAATGTTGGATGTTAATGGCTACTAACTTTTGGGTTTAATATGCCTGTATTTTCTTTGTGGTGTTTCCTAGTTCTTCACTTTTATCTGGCTCATAAAAATAAAACAGTTCTGTGGTGGGTTTAGAGTACTTTGAAAGAAGCTAAGATAATGGAGTGTGCTGTAAATTTCTAATGGAAGGTACTCAGGGCTGTAGGTATAAAAATGAAGAGGTTTGTCGTCATTAGTCCTTTTGGGTACAAATAAAAAGCATCTGCCAGCTCTTGCTCCTGTAGGTGTGACTGCCAGGATCCCTGTGAACAAAGCCTGGGCAGAAATGACACTGTAATACCTGGATGGGTGAATTTAGGAGAGAAGTGTGCATGTCCTAAGCTGAGTAGTGCCAGAGGACGTATTCAGACACCTGCTTCAAAGTCATGTACCTTCTTCTTTCATCCAGCTTAGAGGCAAATCACTTCCTTGGTAGAAAAATCAAAAGCCTAAAAGGCAAACTGCCCCCTCTGCTGATAAGGGCACTTAGAGCAAAACTCCCTTTGATATCCTAATGTTTAAAGCTATTTGATACCAGGCTTATTCATTTTCATAATCCTTTGACTGTAATATGTATATTTTAGTCATAGCCTGTGTCACTAAATCATGAGTTTGGATCTGAATTCTCAGTAATTTAGGAAACTCAAAAGCTAGTTTGGGCTGGCTATGTTTTCATCCTTCCTGTTTGCCTCTAGTTTTGCTATTGGAATTGCATTCCAGATGGGAACGGGAAGTACTTAAATTCTCCCAAGAAGTAATGGCAAGTGGGTGGCTCAAGGCACTTACTGACACCTGTAGTATCTTCTGTGCTTCTGCTTCAGGTAGAAAAGCTCCTTTCCAGTGATTATTTGTCCAGTTTCACGATAGGAAGTTCCTGTAATTCATCACGGGCCTGGTTTATATCGTCTTGATTCAGCATGCCAAACAAACCAACCCAAACCACAACAGAACTGCCTGAAATCAGCAGCATCAGAAGAGATGCCATTCCCTTCTTCCTAAATTCTACAACTCTTTCCCTCGCACGTGAGGTGCAATTACATGGAACGAGGCAGGATGAGTGCTGCCTTAGAAGCTTAGGAATGCCAAATTCGACTCCAGTCAGCTGCTGTGAAATCACAGAGGGTACAGCAAGCAGCAGGAGTTGGAGAGATAACCGGTGCTGGTTTAAAATAAATAAATACGGGAAAATTTTATTAACTTGAAAGAATTTTGTGTAAGCATCACCTGGCAGCATATGCATCAGATGAGATGAAAATACAGAGTAGAACAAATGGAGAAAAATAAAGGTCTGTGTTATGGTAGTTCTCTACTTTGATGTACAGTGTGTGCTTATGAGATAGTTAATAACTGTTAAACAAGAAGGAACAGGAAAAAATCAGGCTCAAAAGGAAATTAATTTTGAAGGCCACATTCTTGAATGTCAGAAATTAGATAGATAAGGAGAAAATTCTAGTGTCAACTGTTAGGGGTTTTGTACATGATCTAACTTCAGATTTCCCTGAGTTAATATAAAACTCCTTTATTTGTCATCCAGTACTATTTCAAATGATCTGCTTCTTTATTTCATACCACAGAAAAAGTATGAAAGGAGGAAGAAAATAATTCTGATGAACGAGACAGGAGCAGTTTAACCTTTCCTTTGACATTTCTATAAGAAATCCACTAAAGTTTATTTTATCCAAAAAGTTGTAGAGAAGGAAGTTGAAGCTTTGGGAGACAATGAAGGGAGGGGAACAGTTCTGAAGCACGAAAATTTGCCCAGATCTTCTCTTAAACGAGCAGGCTTTGTTGTCTTTAATTGGCTAAGTTAGGAACAGCCAAGGACAAGTCAGTGTGAAGAGCCCTGGGCCTGAAAGCTCTGGAAATGGAAATCAGAACAGAGTGTGCCAGGGCAAGCCTGACACTGTGTGGACTGGAGTCTTCTGCTTCTTGGACCCAGACACTTCTGCAGCAGGGCTGGGGATTTTATCTCTGCCCTTTGGCCACTTGGTGCAATCTAATTTTTTTTTTCTAAGCAGAAGTGGACTTGGGCAAACACTCTGTTTTTGAGGAACTTACAGCAGCAAACATTTGAAACCTGACTCGTGGGCCATCATGCAGGCAATGAGCCTGACAATTACAGAATGTAGCATTTATAGCTGACCCAAAATGTTATTAAATTGGAAATCTGGGCGACTATTTCCAAGGTGTATGAAAATCAGATTGAGACACTTTCACTCGGGCCTGACTTTCTGGTTTTGAACAGATTGGAGCTGTAATGACATCACAGATGGCAGCTGAAAATATATTCATTCTCATGAGATATTCTTATCTAGAATTTTGAGAGGCCTGGTTTCTATCCGAAGTGTCATATAAATATATGACTAAGTGGAAAAATGCTTTTAACTACTGAATGTGATCTTTCTTGTTTGGCTCTCACAATTTAAAAAGAAGTTGGCCGTGCCGTCAGTCTCTCTATACTTTGGGAGTGTTCTTCAGTGAGAGCAGTCACATCTATTTTGCATTGTCTATGAGAATTTACCAGCAAAGGTCATTTTTAGTTTGACCAGGCACGTTTAAGGAATTTTTCATTAGTCACAGATTTTCTTAGGCAGCAGCATGTTTTTTGAATGAACTTTCTGCATTAAGAACAAATCAACTTTCTGCAAGTGGCACCAGAAGAAATGACTTTCAACATAAGCTTCTTCTCCAGTCTTTCTGAGATGATTCATGTGCAGGGCAGCCAATGATTTGTTCACAGAACCAATAAACTCAATTATGTGATTTTTCAAACACAAACACATTTTGGTGTCAAAACCAGGGAAAAATGTACCCTAACCCCAAAACTGTAGAGGTGATTCTGAGATGAGGATCAGAGCCCCCTGCTCTGAGCCACTGGCAGCTGAAGCAATGTCACAGCCTCAGTTCTGAGCCAGACTGTCTACACTGAAAATCTCTGTCTTGAGCATCTGTCTTTTCTTCATGCTGAGGAAGGCAATCTTTGCTCATCCATGTCCTGCCAGGACCTTTCAGCTAAGGAAGATTGAGAAGTTATTTCCCTTTTTTGCTCTTTGTCTGACTTTCATCTAAGAGGGTATGTCAGAAGAAGGGAAGAGATTGATATTATGCAAAATCCAAGTTAGAAGGTAAAGCAACCATTTCCATGGAAAATTAGGTTACCAAAAAAAGTATAAACAATCTTGTCCAATTTTATTCAGGGATTCTACAAATGAAATTATGTGGGAAGCTTCAGAAAGAAAATTTATCAATCTTAGTATGATTCTGGCATTTCTGTGGAACTCCACAGAGTAATTATTTCAATAGGATTCAAGTTGCACTGTATTAACACAATTTCAATTCTAGATTAGCTGAAATATGTGTCTGTGAAGCTGGTGTCAGAATATTTAACACTTCAGGCAAATGTCTTCATTTCCTTTATCAAAATCAAGGATTCCCATCTTTTTCAGCCACTATGTCCTTTATAGTAGTCTCAAAGCAAATGATACAGGTCGAATTTTTCTACTGTGTCTACAAATGATGAGGTTTTTCAGCACCTATTAAGTCATATAAGTGGGGCAGTTTTGGCCAGGGGAAGGCTTTGCTTCTATTGCCTCTTTTCTGCCTGCTCAGTAGCTGTTTAATAAGAGTTTGGTTTCATTTGTGGTTAAATCAATGTTGTTAGTGATCATATGTGATGGTTATTAAAAAAAAAACTCATCAAAGAATCATTTATGGGGGGAAAAAAACCACAACCAAATGAAGACAATTTCACTCATGTCCAAGTAGTGTCTCATTTCATGCACGTTTCAAGGCTCCAGAGAATCTTACAATTCTCTTATTAAGTAAAAAGAGAAGAGGTAAAAGGGAGTTCAGTTGGTGCATGCAGAGTGTTGGCACCTCTGCTAATTGAAAGAGGAGATAAAATAAACGTGTGAAGGAATTATTTCTACCGGTTTTCATCTCTGAGATCATTGAAAGCAGGTTATAAAATCCCTGTCTGAAGTTCAGCAATAGTTCACCTTTGAGCACCTGTGTGGAACTCAGGCAGCCACCACTTTAACCGAAGGAGAAAGGGAGGGAATTCCATATTCAATCGTGAGTGAGCCAAGGAAATTGGTAAATATTCCCCAGGTGATTTCTTCATATGGAACTGGATTTCCATCTCTTGCCATCCTTTGACAGCAAAAGGAGCAGGGGAGGCACAGGGCTTGCGTTTCCTATTGAGGCCATGTTTTCCATCCCACCTCCTCCTGGATCCTTGCAGTGGGCCAGGTTCATGTTTGCTGTCATTAATTTCAATTTGGCCGTGTTGATTTACAGTAACAGAGAGTTTGGCCTGGATTTTTAAAAGCTGGCTAACTGGAAGGAAATATCAGTACATATTCAAAGGCTCTTTTATAACCACCATGGAGTAATTGTGAGTATTTTGGTTGCTTCAAAAGAGTAGAAACTCACTGAGGGAATTAAATTAGGCTAATGAAAGAAAGCCTTTTACTTAGAACCAATAAAACATATTAGACTTTGCAATAATCTGTCTGAAGTGGTTTTGAAGCCCTTTGCCTTGATTTTATTTAAAGCTGAATTGGACAGTACATTTACCATACTGTGGGAAACGATCTTGAACTGGTGTGGGGAACTATTAAATTGGATGTTAGATCTCTCGTTCACTCAACTCTTGCCACCACAGAGGAATTCAGAGAGTCTGAAGAAAAGATGTCCCTGAATGATCAGGCTTGGCCTGGCTGAGATATATTGACTTTTGTAGAGGAGGGTGGGGGTAAATATGAAACAAAACAGCTTGTGGGTGATTTCCCAGTTTGGGATTGTGAGAGTGGTGCCTGGTGGGGAGACCCTTGGCATGTTCTCTGCTCTGGGTCCAGGTGTGTCCTGGCCATTGTTAGTGAGATCTGGAGCTAAATGGATCATTGACCTCACTTTTTGCATGGTAGCTCCTGTGATCTGTGTGTTTTCTTTTCCTTTTTTTCTTCCCTTTAAAAGATTTTAATGCAAAACACCATTGAAAGTGTCCTGTTCGAGTACTAATGAATATTTCATAGAGGACTGTGATGCTGCTTGACTTCAGATTTCCTTTCTCGTTCCCCTGTGTCTTTTTCTCTGCCTACAAATAACCTGGCAATCAAAATAAGAAACAAATAATGTAAAAAGAAGGTTCTTTAGAATCAAATATTTTGATACTTTTCTGTTGTTAAGATCACCTTTCATTTCAAAAATTATTACAAAATTTTTACAACTTTATGGGTGCTTTAAGTGTTTAGTGACTTCTTGGATTTAAGCTACCATTTTGTGTCATCATAATAGATTGACAAACATTCCTGTAGAAAAATGGCATCCATTATTAAAAATTTCCCCAGGAAACTTCTAGCAGACAAAAAATTTGCTAGCTATAGCTATTCCTCCTTTGTTCTTTTTAGCTGTGCTTATAACAATACCAAAAATTCATTCTTCGTAATTGGAATAACCATAACTCACCTCCAGTAGTTTAATGTAAAATACTATCTCAGTGCATTTATTTCATAACCTGTTAAGGTGCTCTGCCTGCCTGAAGGCTGTTTCTGTCATGTCTTTTCTATGAGCAGAAGGCAGAAGATTGGGTTTTGCGTTGTCAGTGTTTATTTCTCATTTAATGTGTCACACAGCTTTCTCTCGTGGTCACAACAGGCTCCAAAGACAGTTTGCCTCTAAATTCCATGCTTTTTGCACTGTTGTACAGAGATTGTCACCAAACCCAAGGAGGCTTCTCATAACCTCCCTGCCTCCTTCAAGGAAAATGCTTATCTGCTGAGTTTTACTTAGCATTGTTTGATGCTTAAACTCGCATTTGCAGATTTCTGTTGAAACAAATTAGGAACAGAAAGTTTCCTGGTAACCACCACCTCCTTCAAGTTCTATCTAACAGATAAAGTAAGAGATGTTTGTTCTGGTGTGCCTGTGGCTTATCAATGCTGTTGTCAGAAAGCAGGCATATTATCAAGCGGACTACAGGTGGTGTTGACATTTATGGATCCCATTTTCTCTAAATAGGCTGCTTTAGAATCAAAGTCATATTCAAAGGCTGCCTGTCAAAACAGTGCTATTTCTCTTTTAAGAGAGAGTTTTGTGAGTTCAGACAATTAGCATTTTTAACAGCTTGCACTTTAGAAAGAAGGTAAGAAAGTCAGCACCCACAGGTCTCCATGAGGGATTAAGTAACTTTTAAACTGGAAGCATGCTCAGCTCTCTGTAATTAGCTCTCCAATAAAACTTTGCTTTAAAACAGCACAAACTTCGCCTGGTTCTTGTGCAAAACCCAGCCCTCGCTGCAATGCTCCACTGCTCTGAGTTTGGAGGAATATCATTAAATATGAAAGATGACATTGCTTTTGAAAAATATTTTTAGTGATAATTATTACATGCCAAAACAGACAAAACTTTTCTCCCTAGTTCTAAAGGCCTCATTTTCCTGCCAGTCATCCCTGTACAGCTGTGCCTTTAGCAGCAGCCTTGACAGTGCTGCATCATCTCTGAAGAGGGTTTGAAACCCTCTCTGGGATTTCACTCAGGGTGTTTATGTGAGAATTCATGGAGCAATGGAATCTGCAGATGGTCTGAAGGTGATGGGATGATGATACCTTTTTAAAATGACAGGATTTTTTAAATGGAGATGTAGCCATTAAATTTTTCACTTCTCTCAGCTGTGTGTTTTCTACTGATGTGGTGGCTGAAAGAAAGTGATGAGGCAGGCCCCAGGATTAGTAAACACAGAAGGGCTGTCAGGACTGCATGAATACTGCCCTGGCCATTTAATGGTTCTCCAGGTGCTGCCTGGCTGGGGTTCTGGTGTCTGCTTGGTGTAAATCAGGAGCCTGTGACCATAAATCTCAGTACCCAGCACCTCTGTGGGACAGATTTCAGTAAAAGCAGCAATTTGCTGGGCTTTGGCTGCCCTGCAGTGACTGCTGGTCCCACAGGGCTCTGGGAAATGCAGTGTATGTGCTGCAGTGTGCCTTTTTGTTTTCTGTTCAAGGACAGCTGAAATTATTGAATTGCAATTAGGGCAGATCTTTTTAAAGAGAATAATAAAAGACAGTGACTACTACTTCCCTTCATTTTGCACCTTTTCTTTCCTCTTGGAAAAATGGACTTCCTGCACTAATTGCAAAGGACCAGATTTGCTTTGAGGATCAGGGCACCCAAAGCAATCTCAATATCCTTGTCCATGGAAGTGATTCAATACAAAATACTGGACTGACCTTACATTTTATTTCCACTTCATTACTTCTCTGTTTAAAACCCACTTTTTTCACTGTGCCAGGCATATGTTGCTATTTCAAACATCCTTTTAAGGCATATTAATTTGGAAACCACATCTGAGGCACAATCTAATAGCTGAAACATTTTATTTACTTATGTTTCTAACACTTAGGTAACTCCTCGAATTGCGTGGGGTTTTTTCCACCCCATTTAAAAAGAAATTGCATCTGGGTCAGAGTATAAGCTGAAGAGATTTTAGCCCAGCTGATGTATTGTGGTTCTTGTTTGTTTCTCCTCTGCAAAGTAATAAGTGAGGAATCATCTTGAGAATTTCTGAAATCGTTTCCTATACGATACCATGATTTTCAAAAAAGTGAGGCTGTGTCTTGCTCAGTTATAAACCCTGACATGAATAAAAGAGAAACAAAACTCATCTACAATGTTATCACATGCCTCAAGCAGCAAGAGAGTCAGTTTCCTCTTAATAAAGAAATTGCTTGTTTACAAATAGTAGACAGAAGACACTTCACATTATAATGGGAATCGTTGTTAAACTGATTCTTTAAATATGAAAATCTACTTTTAATAACAGGGATTGAGAACCTCCAGAATTCTCTCTGGACGATCAAAGAAGACTTATTTAAATTCCAGTTGTTTGATATGTATTGCAATTTGTAAACCTGCGATATGAATTTGCACTTCTATTAAAAAATATCAAAGTCACCTCCCAAGGCTCTTCAGGTGATAATATATTTCTTTTAGATGGGCAAACTAAGGCATGGAATAATTAATTAGTTGCTCCAGGTCAGCTAGCTTAGGCCAAAACTATAATAAAAAATTCCCAAATGTCCACTATACAGCAGAAGTCAGTAAACAAACAGCTTCCTCCACTCTCTGCTTTGAAACCATGTATAAACTTTTTGAGATCTTGATGAAGATAATTCTGCATTTCACTAATGCATGACAGACTCAAATGCTGAAATTTTGAATAGATACTTTATTGTTTCTCCCTTTTCTTTCTCTTTCTTTCCTTGACCAAGAACAGAAGCACAGTAATGATGGGGTTTTGCCAGAGAGGCCATTTGAGCAATAATTAACCAGAGCTCGATGGCTGACAGCTGCCATCCTCCTGTGCTTCCTGTGTGAGGGCCAGTGCCTGTGCTCCTTTACATTGCATTATTATACTGGGATCATAGGGGGTTTATTCTGCACAGAGTAAGTATTTGTTATTACCATCAAAGAGTTCCAGAAATATATCTGATAACAGAAGTAACACCACAGCCGTGCAAACGCTAAAACAATTCAGGTGGTGGTCCTCAGACAATTGCTGTAGCTTGACAGCCAAAACCAGGGTTTTTTTTTTTAGTCAGTCCAGCACAGATCAGACAAAACCCAAGACCTCTGTTAACTTAACATGCAGTCCTCTTACAGGAGCAGCCATGATGTGTTCATTGGGCTCCATAGTTCTGGCCATACCCCGACCGTGAAAACTTTGACTTAATTTAAGTCACTGGTTCATTTTCATCACTGCAGCATTCAGTGGTAAATAAGAAGAAAATGAACAAAGGAAAAATAAACCCTACATATCTATGTATAATTTCTTTTACCATTAATCATGCATATTACATTTTTTTTTTTGTATTTCCAGTCAATCTGTTTACACTGGTTTTGTGCCTAGAAGTGAGATGAAGAACATAACATACTAGCTCCAGTTGCACTGCATCACCTCACCACATCCTTGCTTAATTAAAAAGCAGAAGGTATATTAATTGCAGATTTGTCACAGCTTTCAGAGCAATCACAACTCCACAGTGTTTCTAGCAAATATTTCCAAATGTATTATGAGAGTCCTTGGAAGTGCCTTTCCTGTTGCCCCTCACAGGTATTGCTGGGCAGCAGCCTCTGACCCCCTTTACTGAACTGGGCCATCCCTGGCCACTCCTTTATATGGAATAATTGTTCCTGTGCCAGGTCAGTGCTGCTCCAGCTGCTGCTGGTCTTTGCACCCTCACAGCTGTGCCTCACAGGAAGGCACGGGGTGCAGGGGTTTGTTCTTCCTCCCTGCTCCCTGCACGCCCTCTCTGGGGTTTGGAAGAGGTTGCCCCTCATTTTCAAGTCCTTCCTTTCATGTGGAAAATGCATTTCCACAGTTGGTGCTCTGTTGAATTTCTGTACTGCTGCCTAAAGGTCGAGAAACACAGCCTGTTCAGAATTGCAGGGGATTCTCAGGAAAAAAGGATGTATTTTTTCTTACTGTTTTACAGTTTTCTTCTAAACAAACAAACCAGACAAGTACAGGGGGGAAGAAAACAGCAGACTAGATCTGAAATCTTGTTACTTCTAATTCTTCCCCCAAAATCTGTAGCCTGGTACTGATCCAGCCTATGTTAAAAGTTCATACACTGCCTAGAGAAACAGACGTAATTGTTTCATTAATTTCAAGATTATAATTAAGTCATCTTCAATGTTTTCAATCCTTTTCTCACAATGTCTCTATGAATAAAACATCTCCCAATGGTATATTGTCTATTTTTTAAACATCCTTCTGGATTCCTCTCTAAACTCATTCTAAATGAAGATACCATCTTGAACAGTACAGTAGGTCAATTTGCTTTTTACAAATTAGGATTTCTGCTATTAATTGGACAGTTTCTAAAGTATGGCAAATCAAGGATTCATAATTGTGTCTTAAAAGACTTGTACAAATACATGAATGAATTTTTCATGCATTCTTGATTTGTTAAAATGTGTTCGTTTCTCAGTGGAGAGAGAATAGGCAAGATACTAAAAAAGGCCTTAATTTGTGGGCAGAGGAGTGAGAAAAAGCTTAAAAAGGTGTTACTACAGTCGGAGGGGAATCTTCAGGTGAGAGGGAGAAAGCCTGGGTGCAGTGGTTCACAGAGGGGGGATTTCACAGGGTTGGAGTGGGGATATCTCAGAAATGGGCTCTGAGGGAAGAGAAGAGGAAATTTAAGAGGCAAAAAGGGAACCACAGAGAGAGCAATGACTGGAGCAGGTGGAGGTGCAGGAGAGAGAAGGGGAGGAGGGAAAGCAAAAAGTATTTTGTAACTCAGTTGGAAGAACTGCATTTGGTGCTAATCAACTGCAGCTGCATTTAGCAAAGGAACTGGCCCCAGATTCAAGAGCCCTTAGTAGGGATTAAGGTCAAGCAGTTTAACACTTGTGGGTGTCGCATCAAGAGACTGAGCTGAGTGTCCTTAATCAGCAGCCCAGGCTCTGCATGCACAGAGCAAGCAGCACTTATCTGGTGAGTGCTGCTGGAACCAAGAGGGTGGTCCAGGGGCTGGATAATTTGACAGCAGGAAATTCCCATGAAAGGAGAAATTTGGTTTGAAAAAAAGGAGAGCTGGAAAATCTTCTGCTGAGAAGTACAACTTGATATTTTGCAGCTTTGGGAGGCTGTGGAACGAATGCCTGTGCTCTCTGAAATCTTTCTCATGTGTGTAGCTTTTCCTTCCTTGGCTTACCTGTATGTGAAACCCACTAATTTATCACCAGAAGCTTTGGCACTTGCTGTCCACCTGTTTCTGGCAGTTGGTTTTGTGTTTATGGTGTTGAGGTTTGGTTTTTTAACCATGAAAATTTAATTCTAATAGAGGTCTTGCTTTTTCTATTCTAGAAGTCAGATTTGTATTTACAACTGCCTGAGAAAGCTTCAAATTCATAGTAACAGTGTGGGCAATCTCAACACTTATTTTTAATTCAAAAGAAGACAACTAATCAATAATACATGTTTCCTCTGTTTGTTATTGGTAGGTTGAAAAAACCAGAAGTCTGCTTTTGCATGTAAAGTACAGCATCATCATTAAATAAACAGTTTACTCCTTTGGCTTTCTGCTTTATAATACACATCAGTATCAAAGACAGATGGGAGTTTTTTGGGGTTTTTTAGATAAAATACTTTTGCTTTATTATTTATGGTGATTCAGATTTAAGCTACGTAATCTTTTACACACTTTGAGTCAAGATCCTGTTGAAAGTGTCACTTTCTGTTGTAATGATTTTTGTTTCATTTCTGTTTTGTAAGGATACTAGCTGGGAAAAAAGCAAATATCTTTGTTTTCCTGGTTTTAATAACAAGTGGCTTAGGAACTCTGAAACAGCTCTTTAGTTGGGCTGCTGGAAGTGGATATAGATACCTTTAAAGAAGGGATCATGCAGGGTGGGCAGCCTGCTGCTGCACACAGCGAGTGCTTTAACTGCTCCAGCTCACTTGGGACTCACTTCACCCAGCAGCCAAACTTCACAGAGCCCGTTGGAATTAAACAATCTCTTAAAACTTTGTCAAAATTAATTTACTGATTCCAAAACTGTATTGGGACGTGAAGTACTGGCAGGCAGGCAGATGGAGAATGTCACTGCTTAATTGGCATTTCCTCTGGAAACGAAACTTAAAATAACATGTGACTGTGTGTATTTATTGGATCAGACCAACCTGTGTCTGGTACAGCGTGCTGTGGATGGCAAAGAGGAGTGTAAGGATGAAATGGACTGCAGAGCTGTTTCTCCATAATACTTCTTAATTTCAGTAACTTTACGCTTCAGGACTGACTTACTTAGAGGTTTTGTATTTAATAGCCCTTAATGGAAAATATACAGAAGGAAAAAGGCAGTTGAGCCCATGGAAGCTTTGTAGCAGCTACACAACTGTGTGCTGAAGTATTTAATTAAATACTTTATTTAAAGTTGTGTGAAGAATCAAATATTTCGGTTATTTTGAGCAAGACTGCTTGCCTGTTTTGAACTTTATTTGAGGCTATTACTGCTTTGACAAGTAGGAAGAGAAAGAAATTCCACATAAGGACCGGATTTTGGATGGAAGGAGGGATTGAGAGGCATAGGGTGTGCTGGATTAGTTAAAATCATAGAATATTCTGAGTTGAAGAGACTCATAAGGATCATCAAAGTGCAAGACTTGGCCCTGCACAGGACAGCCCCAAAAACCACGTTGTGTGCCTGAGAGTGTTTTCCAAACACTCCTGGAGTTTGGTCAGGCAGTTGGTAAAGAGGGATTCTGGAGGATGGAAAAGCAAAATATTTGAATGAAATTGAGGTAGAGGATGACTGGAAACAAAAACCTGTTTGCAACAGAGAACAGAGTAAGTAGGACACAAAAAATGCTGTTCACAGTGGAAGAGAAGAAAGGGGAAGAACAATCTGGCAGGGAAGGAGGAGGAAAAGGGAGAGATTATGGCTAAAGGAGGAAATGAAAGACTGGCACAGGAGAACATTTCAGGGCTGTCTGCTGGCACGTTCTCACCTGCTGTGGATGGCCTGATGGGAAGGCTGGAAAACAGGGATGCAGTTGTGGCCCAGAGACAACTGGACCTGAGCCTTGGACAGATGAAAGTCCCTTTGGTAACTTCTGTTGACACTTAACAGAAACCAGGAGGTTTTCTTTAAGCAGACCCTTCTTCCAGCTTATGCTTACTGAGATGAGAGTGAGCGTGGTTGCTGGCGATGTGTGCCAGCCTTATGATTTCTTACAATTTATAATTTCCTTATGATTTCCCCTCAGTTCTGCAGAGGCTTCATGCTGCATTCTGAAACCACCTTTATGTGCATACTTAGGTGACCTTTTAGCAATGCCCTTTTCTTACACAGTTTACTGCAGCCATGAAGTTGCAAATGCTGGGAGACTTTTAATAAAAGGAGATTTTGTAGCATATTCTTGCTGCAGATGATGATTTATGATAAAAAGCTCGTGATGCTGGGGGTTCTTTTTCTCTTTATTTCAAGTTTATGCTTTAGCTTGGATGGCCCACACATATCCCTGTAGGAGACACCGTTTGAACCTGGCTATAAATCTGGGAGTGCTGGTGCAGGCAAAGGGGGGAGGTGTTTTCCTCTCAGATGCTCTCTGTGTAAATGTGCACAGTGCTGCATTCTGCACAGGTCCAGGGAGTGCACTTTTTAACAGATGTTTTACAAAGTCAAAGAGAGAATCCATACCAAAGAAGAAAAATTAAAAATATGCTGCTCAAAAGCCATACCCTGAGGTACTTGATTTTATGTCTGTACAAGCATTAAAAGAGAACAGCAAGCCAGAAATCACCTGCTTGTATTTGTGTGCTAAAAGAAATTTAAATTCACATCTGAAATGCAACAATGGTCAACATGGGGGAAAAAAAAATATTTTTAGCCATCTGATTTTTATTGAGTATCCCTCAGGGAAGGAGACAGGCAGGAAAATAAACATCCCAACCTTCTGAATTTTCACAGGACAAATGCCCTTGCTGGGATATTGGTCGTTTGTTCCATTAAATGCTGAAAGCAGCACGCCCCTATCAGGCCTGTTCCTTTTTGCTGTGTTGGGCAGGTACTGTGGGAATCCTGGAGTGACTGTGACCCTTCCTGTGGTGGGTTTGGGGGAGTCATGGAGCAAAGCTCTGCTGAAACATCTCCTATTTGGTGAGTAGGAGCCTGAAAGTTTTTGATTCTTACCTACCTCCCTTACTACCAGGAAGAATCTATTCATAAGTTATTTATTAACGTAAAAAAAAAAAATTCCTAGTGCTTGCAATTTTTAGAAATAGTCTTTTTCATTTTCATTACAAGTTTCATTTAGGAGACAAGCACTGTGAAGGCTTCAGATTTTAATTAAATCATGTCCGTTTTCACCAATTTGTCTTAAGTACAAGGGAAATATGAACTGAGATTAGTGTTGCATGAAGAGAGAAATCCATCTCGAGTTGCTGAGCTTTCTAGGAGTTAAATTTTTCCTAACATAAATCTGGCTATTCTTGCTAAAGCTAATTATTCACTTGTCCATGGTGCTCAGATGCTATGAAATGGACATGATAGACTGCAGTTACTTAATGTGGACGGGGACAGCCAAAAAATGTACATTTAAAAATTCTCAGGCCACTTATAATTTATTGTAATACTTGCCAAAGCATGAGAGATGCTTTCAAAGTTCCAAAAAAAAGAGCAGCTCAATACTCCAAGGAGTGTACAACAAGCTAACCATGTGAAGGGCAGGGGCATTTAACTGGAAATGTTGGAGGCTCTCTGAGATGTGGGAGAACCAAGGCCTCCCACAGCTGAGGGGGTGCCAGGAGGCTTTGTCCCTTGGCTGAGGACAGGAACGTGGTCGCCCTCAAGCTCTACCCCCGGATTCTCCTGTAAACCATTGCAGGAGAGCATTCCCAGGCGTTACTGATTCAGGAGCCAGAGCCCAGCCTTGTGCTCAGGGATGGGTGGAAGCTGCCAGTGCTCCTTGGAAGCTCTGCATACCTTCCGTGTCTGGAGCACTGTCACTTCCCTTTTGTATCAGGTTTTCTCTTCTGAAGAATCAGTGAACTCTTCTCACTGGACCTGGTACTTGTTCTGCTTTGCCTTGTTTTGAGAAATGTGGGAAACTGTGTACAAAGCTCCTTTCTTCCTGTAATAGTGAGTGAGTTTCCATTGGATTGCTCCTGATTGCTTCTGATGACTTGGGTTACACCAGTAGCCTAGAGATCAAAGAATAGTATTTAGAGAAATAAAAACCTTTTCCTTGAAGAAAAACTTTTCTTTTGATGAACATTTTTTTGTTGTTGTTTTTTATTTTTATGACATGCAGATGATGACTAACAAAAAAAAGGAAAAAAAAAATCAAGGCTCACATCTAAGCACTGTTAAATGTCCTTGATAAAATTAATAGTTCTGTATATTAGTCAGGGTTTGAAGACAGCCTTGCAAAAAGGGGCAGACAGGTTATGGCAAAGTCTCATAAGTTTGGCAAAGTCTTTTCCTAGATAATGCATATAAAAGTGAATCCTGGAAATGCTGATGTGAGTCTGCTGAGGAGCTAGGAACCAGTAGATGTGCTGCTCTTCAGATAAAATTTTTATGCTGAAGATTGCAGCCTTTAATTGCTGCTGTTCAGAACAGCAGATTTTGCAGTAGGTAGTGCTAGGAAATGGTGGATCATAATAGACAAGTTTTCATTATCACAAATCTCTTCAAGGTAAATGCTGCAATATTAGTCTTAATATTGCCATACTTAACCAAATGACTGCATTAATCTGATTTCCTGACTGGTTGTGTGATAAAAAACTGTAAAAGGGATATATATCCAAATGAGTTAGATACTTAACAACCTCGCTCTAAACTTTTCCATAGATACTTATGGTAGTTGAGATATTTGCTCTAAGTCTGGTGGAAAACCAGATGCAAGTGACTGAGTGGTGCACACACCAGGGAAGGACAGTGATTGTTTGCAGCAATGTAAAATGTAAACCCTGAAAGCAGCAAGGAAAAAAATTGAAAAAAAAAAAAAGATGACTTAATGTTGTATTTTAGGATCAAAAATATCTTAAGGGTGAATTTCAGCAAATAATGAAACTGATTCCAAAAGGGAAATGATGAAAGCCTCATCTCATTATAGCTGAGCTAAACAGGCCAATGCACTCTAATAAGAATTCCTGCATCCTCTTTTGACAGACAGGTTAGTGACATGAGAGGTCTTTGATGTTTTACTTTTTTCCGGTTACAGAAATATATTCATAAAGTGAAATCTGCTTCCATTAGGAACAGGAAATTTGGGGGGGGGGGGGGGGGGGGGGGGGGCATACTAGCATACACCAGGTACTGGTAGAAGAGAATATCCAAGAGGGCAAACTTAAAGTTTTGTACATGCTATATATGCCTAGGTGAGCTCATTAAATTATTACAGCATTTCATCATTTTTCATCCTTTCTCAATGTTGAGTTTTTTAATGTTTTAACTCCTTACTTTTCTTCACCCTGCTGAAACATCAGTGTGCTTTAATGAAGGGAGAGACCTGCTGGTTTTAGCAGTGAACAACAATCTGGCAGTGGGTTTTAAGATGCTGAACACCCTCAGGACCTTTAAAAAGAAATGCTGTACACGAATTTCCTTTTTTACAATAGTTAGGAGCTATGGGACAGAGGTAAATCTGTGCAGTCTCTTCATGCACCTGTGGTCTTCCTTGGTCATGGATGTTCACAGGGTCTTGTGTTTTCAGCTGATGGAGATTCCTTAGAGAATTTCTTTAGAGAAGTTTATGAGCTCAGCGTGGCTCTGGAACCACTGACTTAGAAGATGCTGCTTCTGCAAAGAATCCATGCATGGTACTCATTTATTTCTCTGTGACTGAGCCAGTAAGTGACAGCAAGTGTGGGTTTGGTGTGGGTCTGAAGGAAGATGGCTCCAGTTGGTCAAGTCAGGCCCTGGAAATGGTTTAGAAGCTCTCCTTGGATATCCCCCAGCTGCTGTTTCAATCAGAGCCATTTCCCAGTTCCTGTCTCTGGTGTATCCAGAGAATATTCTCACTGTGTGCACACAGGAGCAATCAGGAGCACAGCTGGTGAAACAAGGAGGCAGCAGAGGAGATGGGGATGGCAAACCTGTAGCTGTTGTTTAGAGACAAGTAGGTGCTATCATCCCACTGGAACAACACTGACAGTAGATTACATAGACTAAGATGTCTTAAAGCACAGTTATCTTGCTTATTATCTCTGTAGTCATTTTCTTTTTCCTTAAGAAGACTGGAATTGTATTTTCAGGACTCAAAACTGTTGGCATTGTGGTTCAATCACAAAGGTGTGGGGGTTTCTTTATCTTGCCATGGCTGAAGTACCCTAATGCAATATTGCTATTTCTATGCAAATTATTTGAATTTGAAGCTTTCTACTCTTATTTGACCTTGTATTTACAAAAGAGAACTTTATAGAGGCAAAGATACAAACAACTTCTATATTCCTAAACAGACCAAAGGACCAAAGTCATGTTAGGGCTGCTAAAGGTCTGATCCTGTGGGTTGCAGTATTTAAATGAGGAATTTTCCACGTTGCAAGGCTTTTTCATTTCTTTCTAGCATGGATTTGTTGCAATAGGCAAAGTCGATGCATAAATTACAATCAAAACCTGATATGTGAAACCCAGATTCTGTTTGTACTGGATGTACAAAGTGTTGAATTCTTTTTAATGAAAAAAATTTATCAGTGTCTCTGGAATATAAGACAGATCATCTTGAATTTTGGTGGTAACTATTTTCCTTATGGGAATTTCACGTGCACAGGAGAAACAAAGAAATCGTTAAGGCTTAGGGGAAGAGTAATTTTAATTGCCAAATATACCATTGAAAAAGGCATCATAGTGTTTCTTGCTTTAGAGTAGATGAAGAATATTTTAGTTAAATTATTAATACAAAATATTTTTGTTTGTGTTTTACAAAGAAATAGTATCAGGATTTGCATCTTTGTTCTTTCTTTTTTAGCATGCTCAAAGTCAAATGAAATTTGGAGAAATGATCAAATTAAGCCTTGATTTCTGTTTTATTCTTTTCTCCAGCTTTGTTGTTTGAAAATAATTTAGGTTATAAAATCGGTTAACCTGAAAATAAAATTTATTAAATGCTATTTTTTTCATTTTGGACTGTATAATTTCTAAGGAACTTCAGTTCTGCAACTTTTGCTTATGTGCTATCATATATGTTCTTCCATACATTCAGTGGTTGGTAGCTGCTTTAGTGATTATATTGCTATTAGCAACAGACATTTTTTAAGTAGTGCAAAATCAAATATTTAAGCTGTTGTCAATCTGTAAAGGGAGGATTTTAAGCAAGGATCCCTTTGAAATGCAAGCTGGTAACTTCCCAGTCCTTTATGCATCAGAAGACTCTGGCATGTCTTAAATCCTCTAAAATAAATGGAGGTAGCCACTCATAATTCCAAATAATCTTATTGCAGCAGCCAATCTACTGCCCAGAGACCATGAGAATGCAACTCTGTGGGTAAATAAAACAGGGCACTGCTCATTCCCAGACCTTGAGTGCCATGGAACAGCTCAGTCCAGTAAAGTTGTGTGCTCCACAACAGAGCCCTCGTCCTGTTTCCAGCTGGACACAGAGAGAGGCAGGAAATCCATGTAACTCTGAGGTGAGCTGTTACTGCTTTTACAAAATGGGTCTGCTGGAGGTAGGAACAGATTTCTCATTTTTTGTGAATGCAGTGCTCAGTCCTTCATCCCCAGTTCTAACTCAAAGCTGTTAAATTTCAGTTGTTCCTCGTGTGCTGTTTCCCATGCTAACCCACTGAAGAGGTGTCATGAAGGAAAATTCACAACAAGCAGAGCCCGTGAGCAGAAGTAGCCTGGGTGATGCTCACCTGCCTTTCCTGGCACGAGGGAACAGGAGAGGCTGGGCAGCAGAGTTCTCTGCCTCAGAGCCCTTAGGGGCTTGAGTGCCAGCCAGGAAAATGGGCTCTGCAGCTGGCTGGGGAGGGAGAGGCAGGGAACAACACCACCAGTTCCCAGTTGCTGCCCTGGTTGGGGTTTTTTGGTTTGCTTTTGTTTTTAATCTTGTTTCGGAGGGATAATCAGAGAACTTTTCCACTTTAGGACTCACAGGAGTGTTACAGACATCTGCAAAAAGCATTTGTATTTCCTTCCCCTGAACTGACAGTGAAAAGCTGCTCTGAGCTCCCATAGGGCCTGTGCAATGTATTATGAATTGCTTCACTAAAAGAAGGGTACTCTGTTTGTGTACTGCTGCTGCCTAAGGCTCCTCTATTAAAACATCCTGTTCACTCTATCATATTGCCTCTCCTTAATTTTTATTAATAGATAAGCATAGCTGTGCTGTTATTTGCATACTTTGGGGCAGACTCTTCTCCCTTTAGTTTTAGAATAATGGAGGGGCAAATGAAATTGTGTGTATTGTGTGAAGAGTGAAGAAAAGGGGGAACACAGAGATGCTAAATATTCAGAATAAATGATGTAGGAAAGTAAATTTAAGACATCACTAGTTTGAACACCTGAAATTGCATCTTGGGTTGGAGGGGACCTTAAGGACCATATAGCTCCAGACCCTCTTTTGTGGGCAGGGACACCTTCCACTATCCCAGGTTGGTCCCAGCCCTGTCCAACCTGGCCTTGGACACTTCCAGGAATCCAGGAGCAGCAAGAGCTGCTCTGGGCACCCTGTGCCAGGGCCTCCCCACCCTCACAGGGGAGAATTTCTTTTTAATGTCTAATCCAGTGCTGCCCTCTGGGAGGTTGAAGCCATTGCCCCATGTCCTGTCCCTACATGTTCTTGTAAATCCTTCTGTAAATAGTCTTTCTCCAGAGACACAGAATGTCAGCAAAGATGGGCACAACATGGTGCTGTAGTTTTTTCCTAGTTCAATATTTGTTTCCAATTTCTCTTCTCTGACCCTTGCTTGCACTACATGCTCTGCACCACCTGCACTCCATGCTGCTCTCCTCTGTTCAGTTCAGTTGGATTTCTTGTGGAGGAAGATGCTCCTGAAGCGTTACAAAGGCAGCAAAATACTGCTTTTGGTTATAAATAGGAGTTGATGGGTTTTTTTGTTCCTGTCATGTGTGAATTTTAAGCCTTTATCAATTACAGTGGACAGGGATCTGGTTGAATTATATTTCCATCACTGATGACTCCCTTCTTTTCCATAGTGATATTTTATCCCCACTATACAAGATTTCTGTTTGTGAGCTCTCTCACTGAGGGCTGTGTGGAGAGTACATTTTTAGAGCAGCATGTGACAGGGTAACTTGTAATCAAAGAACCTTGGATCTAAATTAAAAGAAAAAAAAATCTTTTGGAGCTCTCAAAAGGAAGAGGTTAATGGGTTCCAAGGAAGGAATGAACTGGAGAGTGTTGTCATTCAATTGTACCCAGGTTTGGTTTCTTTGATCAGGCTGAGTGATGACAGTAGGCACTTGCCCTTTCCATATCATTATAGTTTGCAATAAAATGAAATGCTGAGGACTTGTTGCATTAGCTGAGGAATAATAATTGATTGTTTGCTTGCAGATTCATAGCCTGGTGCTTATTTCAGAGAAGAAGTAAATAAATACAAGAGTTGTTTTACCTATATTGTAAGAGTTCAGGTATGTGTAAAATGAAGTATCAGCTTGTCCATGTGCCAAACTCCTTCAGCTTCGTCTGAAACACTGAAGGACTGCTATCAGCTGTTTTGAGCTATGGGAAAGGAGGAAGCATCCTGTAGTCACATCCTGAAAAACGGTCGAATACAACTTACACATATTCTTAATAAAAAAAACTGGCTTGATTAGTGGGCTGTTTTTCAAGGAAGCAGAACATTCCATGACTCTTCTTGAGAATTGTGAGAATTTATTTAAGATGAGGAATTAGGTGCTGAGCTTTTAATATCTAATTTTCATAAACATGTCAGTGAACATGTCCATAAAAAAACCCCAAGCAACTGTTACCTACTTTGTCTTCTACTAGGGAACAAAAATCCTGTCATTCTGTCTCAGAAATAGTTACTTATTTGCTTTGGAATTTTGTTTTTAGTTTGGTTAGCAAAACAGGTTGGAATGGCATGCACTGGTATTTTACTGACACCAGTATAGTTCAGAAATCCCTGAAACAGGAAGGTTAGGGATAAAATGAGAGAAAATCCTGAATGTCTCAAGCCAGCTTAGTGCTTTTGTCTGTGTGTTAGTGATTGAGAGCCTGCCTGTAGGTCTGATGTTATTCAGAACGTGGAGTAAATGGATTAAAAGTGAATTACTTGTATGAAAGCAGAATCTTCAGCAAACATTATAAGAAATACTTATTTACCATTTGCAGAAAAGCACTTCTTCCTTGGTTTTTATTTATGATCTCCACATCATTCATTAAAAAAAATAGAAACCAACTCCACTACACATTGTCTAAGATGCAGGTTTGTTACTCTGACAGGGTATCAGGCTGTTGTCCACATTTATAGGTGCCTAAATTTGTGTGTGTAATGATATCCACAACATTGCTCACTGCTGCACGTTTTACCTTTGTCAGGACAGGAGGAATATATAACACACACATGAGCTTTGCTTACGATTCCCTTCTTGCATTCTGAAAGAAGATGAGGTTGCCTTTTGAGAAGAGCTGTCTTTGTACATTTTCTAGCTGATGTCCTGGCTCACAGTGCTCATGTCAGGTTGTATCCATCGCAGCAGAGAACTGGGCGAGGCACCTCCAAGAAAGAAAGCAATTAAATGCCCTTTTTTTCCACAGTGACTTCTCATTTTAGAGTCTGATAGAGGGGTTGTGTGTTCTAGGACAGGGCAGGAATGGAGCAAGTAGCTGGAAGGAAAATGCTAATGAAGAGAGCTGCAGGGACATGATCCCTTGATAGGGAAGATTAGAGATGATGGTGAAATTGTTGTTCCTCTTCATTTAGGAAACTTGAAACCAGTCATTCTAGTTTCCTTCTTAATTGTCTGTGCTTCTTGTGTGCGTGACTTATTTCCCTTATAAACTGAGAAAAGGAAGCTTCAGGACAGATCATGTTAGGGAAACTTACTGTGCTAAAGAATCTTCCCTGGATTTCTTCAAATAGATTAATACCCATCCTTTCCCCTGTATTAAGGTCAGTTTATATTAAGCTGATTTGGGCAGTTCTTCAAGCAGCTGCTATAGATATCTTGCTTGTAAACTTAAGAGAGTGCCAAAAATACTATTTCTAAGCATTATAACCTGCATCATATGGGAATTATACCTACTAAAGCTCAAAGTTAAGTATCCTCTAAGATAGTTCTGGTAGTGTCAGCAAGAAGCTACTGCAGCAGCGTTTGGAGGCCCCAAGCAAGATTAGGATTCAGCTGTGCTGGGCATGGTGCTGGAACCTGGTAAGGGCCAGTCATCCATTCCAAAGCTTTACAGCTGCAGTGCAACCTTTAAAGAAATGGAAATAACTCAAGACAGCTCAGTGAAGAAGCTGGCACTGCCAGTGAGTCTCCACAGTGCCAGGGACACGTTCTTCCTGCTGCAGACAGAAGCACCAACACCACCTGCTTGGTCAGCACAGGTGGACGTGGGCGCCTTTCAAGTCTTCCTCAGAAAAGTGTCCTGCAGTGGACACACACCAGTACAAATGGGGGGATTAGCAGCCTCTGCAGGGGGTTCTCACCCCTGAAATACTGGCTGCATTTACATGTTGTCTGATTGAATTGAACAATAGATTTTAGTCCGGTTCCAAGGTGTCTGAAATCAAAATACACAGATCCACTTTGCTCTCTCTGTGTGTGTTAATTGGGAGAGTAGGAAGGCATGCATCCCCAGTACAAAACTCTGTATTTAGTGTCTCACCTTGGCAGCTCTGGACTCTCCATTTCCCTCCCTGAATGAGATGATTGATCAGCAATTACAGGAGCTGGAGTATGGGCCACCATAATATTTAAATACTGATTTTCATCAGATGACTGGGGTAATGCTGAGGAATTGCTGGCAAAACAATCATTTCATAACCTAAGTGCAACTTCAGCCACATAAATCCTGCTTGGGATGAAACAGAGGTAGCTTTGTCAAGCTGCATTTTGGTGTTCTGAAGGTATTAGATTCTGTTACAGATGTGAGAAATTCTAATAAATAGTAACATTAGAATGCATGTTAGCTCTCTTTAAATCATAAATCAAACTGCATTTTTTTGTTATTGTGTCTCTGTTTAAGCAAAATATTTTAGCCTCTGTTATGAATCTAAATGGGAGAAATAAACAGTCTGCTTTCAGGCTTCCAATATTAATATAGATTGTCTCCCAATTTACTCACCCTGCTGTTGTGCTACTGAAATGTGGTTTTGGAATTACATATTGCATTCTGTCATTCTGGGACCGGGGCTGGGTTTGTCATGTAGTGAATCTGGAGTTTCAGCAGTGAGAGTTCTACCCCTCTGTTCCTCCCCACTGTCACGCCAGTGGAACTGACAGCTCTGGCCCTACCTGCATAAATCACGGCACAGCTCAGCTTGACTTTGTTCTGCTGACAGCTCTGAGCAGCTCTGCCTTTCAGCTGATGAGTGTGGAAGCCAGACTCAAAGCCAAGTTATACAAAAATACAAATAAAATAGGTTTGCTTCCTTTTATGATGGGTTAGAAAAGTGCAAAGGCAATTTTAGAATTGGGAAAATACACAGAGTGCACTGTAGAAGAGAGAAAATATTAAAAATGTATTGAGGGGTGACATTCTAATGTGATGGTTGGTTGTAGGGTATAAGAAATGGGAAAAATATGGTTTAATTTGGAAGAATGTTAGGAAAGCTGGCTGGAAAAAGGAAAGGCTGAAGTAGGAGCCCAGGTTGATGTTCAGAGGGTTGGAGTTGACAGACCCTGTCCCAGGCTGAGTACAAACAGACAGGACCTTTTTAATACATTAAGTATGTCATGACACTTTTAATAAAACCAGGCAAGTTCCTTTTACTGAGGACCTTTGCCAAGAGAAGGAGGAGAACACCTTACAGGTTGGATCTTTGGGAGGCTTTGGAGGTCTCATTTTAATGTCTGGATCCATGAAAATTTCCTATGAATGTCTTTTCTGTCCAGGCTTTTGTTTCTCACAGTTCCAAGAGGATGGTAACAGCACCTGGCTGTATCACAAAGATCCTGGGAGAGCAGAAAGAGTGCTGTGAGGGGCTCACTGTGTGCAGAGGAGCTGTGGACTGGTGTGGCTGTTTTCAGGAAAAAGAAATAACCACTGTCCAATCTGCAGTGTAATTTTATTGGTGTTACTTCTTATGCAAACAGGCTGAGTGAGAGACACTCACTGACCTATTTCACCAGAAGGGGTGAGCCAGATCAGGATCTGAGATCTGATCAGTGTCCTGCTGCTAGGAATGGATCAAGTCAAAATTCATGCCAGCATAATTTCCATTATCACCTCACAAGCTTAGACAAAGGAAAAACAATGCAGGTGCTTGTATCAGCTGCAGAAACATTTTCCCAAGGAAAAGCTTGGAGATGAAGAGAGGGTAGAGCGGGGGGGATCATTCAGGAAAATGACTCAGCCTAAACAACTGGGGGTAGGAAAAGGCCACAGGAGTCAGATCTCATTGTACTGACTGGTAAAAGCTGTAGGAGATTTCCAGTGTTTTGTGGGGTTTGGGTTGGTTTCTTTTTTCTTTCTGAGGAAATAATCATTTAAGGTGCTCGCATCCATATCCTTGTTACTTGGTAGAGTTTCAATATTCTCATGCTAGTAGAATCAGAAAAGCAATTCCATGCGACTTGGAGGCAAGAGGACTGACTTTAGTTCTACACTGGTTAAATACACAGAGAGAATTTTCTCTGCACAGCATGTGTTAGTCCGGATTTAACTGAGTACAGAATTCTGGTCATTTGCCTTGTCACTAGAATTGAGATTTCTTGGCTTTGCTCCTGGCCTCCTTCAGTTTCCTTCAGTTTCCTCACCTCATTTTGCTTGATAACCTGCCTTAACAATAATCTCTAAATGTCTCCACAGAAAGTTTTTGTGTTTTGAGGGGTTTAGGTGAAAGTTATTGGATGCTGCACTTTGCAGTTGAGTACTTCCAGCAGAAACACTTCTGAATTCACAGTTACCATCTTTGTCCTTGTTTTCCCGCACACAGACTTTTTTCTTTCTTTTTTCCTGTTTCTGTTCTTTTCTTTTTCCTCCTTTCACAGTCGAAATGTGTCTATTTTCAATGCAGCCATTTATAATAAACAACAGGTGTTGTGGGTGTTTCCAGGCACATACAGGAATGTACATAATCCACTACTGGACTGCAGGGAGAGCTATTTTTGCCATTAGCAGAGTGTGGAGCCTTGGCTCACATCCTGAATTCTGGCAAACTTTGCTCTGTTAAGTGCAAGTGGGATTTTATTCATTGTGCAGTCTCCAAATAAATATATGTGCCTGTCCAAATGTATTGTTAAATTCTTCAGAGGGAAAGAGCTTAGATTGGGAGACTTGCCATTTTTCTCTAATTAGGAAACAAACAGAACAAACCGGGACCTGTATAATTAAAACCTTTGTTTATCCAGAAGAAATTTTAAAAAAATAAGCTATGATTAATGTACGTGTACTTTGGAGTTCAGTGTAGATGCGGAGCTTTTTCTTCCCTCAAACTCTAAAACACAAAGGTTTCAGTATAAGGTGATTAAATCTAATCCCCTACCAATGGCATTGCTGTCCAGTATTTAACCTTCCAGCTGATGAAAGCCTCAGCCTCTGTTAAATGCTAGAAGAATTTTAGTACTTAGGGTTCCTTGTGGTGTAAATTAGGGAGGAATAGCTTGTGGTTTCAATAGTTTGTGTTGTGGCAATTGGCAGCTCAGGGACCTCGGTATGGGCTGGTTAAAATACCTCACACGTGGTGTAGAAGGTGGAGCTTCTTTCCCTACAAACTACTGAGCCTATTATAATATTCTGTCCATTATACTTGTCAGAAATTAGGGATTCCACTGGTGAGTGTAGGGATTCATTCTGAGCTGACTGAGATGTAACACAGCCAAAAAGCATGGATGTGACTGTACACACCTGCTGGGGTAGCTGTGTGTTCTCCTTCCGCTGCAGTTTGCATTTTATTCACTCTTCTTACACCAAATTACAAATGCTCACATTCTAATTCACTTCACTCTATACATCATGTTTCACAAGGCCTGTTTTTATTAGTGTTGTTGAGGCTTTACATTGCTTAGCTCTTTAGTGCTCTATATATGCTGAAGGTTTGATGTTTCTCTTGTTTTCCCCCTCTTTCCCCTCAGTTTCCCAGTATGTGCCAGAACTTCCTTAATGTGTTGATTCAAACTGGTTATATTTTCAAATGTGACTTTTTCTGCTTTTGTTTTCTTCATGAATAAAAGAAATTCTCATTACATTCTTCTTGTGGTGTGTATGTGTGTCTATAAAAAATAGTCTTTGAAATGTGAGTGGAACAATTTCTTCATAACTGATTTAACTTGCAAATTTATGGAAGTCTCATCAGAAATTCCAAGGACTTTCCTTGGGCCTGGCATCTTAAAAGTGAACTGTTTAGATGGCAGTGTGAAGTATTTGAGGGGTTGTAGCACTTTCACTACTCAGGAAGAATTAGTGTAAGAGGAAGTTAAGAGCACATCCTTGGAAGAAATTCCTGTTTCCATTGAAAGATTCTTTAAGAGCCTAGAGGGTCAGAAAGATGGAAGGTACTGTTTAGAACTGGCATCTTTTGAATGCTACAGAGGACTTACATATAGAAAAATTATTGACAGTTTGTCCACATCCTCTTTATCTGATTAAAGAGGATTTTTTAACCTCGTTTACCAGGTAACTACCCTGAACTTGAGGTAATGTAGCTCGTATAAAGCACTAGCATCACATGCTGCTCCTGCTGTTTTAGCTATCCCAGCAAGTCAGCAATTTTTCCTTGAAAGGAGAAACTAATGACAAATAATTAGCATTCAATTTTCTTCTCTTCCCTGTTGCTCTTGGTCGTGGTGACAGCTCTGCTTTCCTCGGTGCCTTTGAGAGTTGGCTGTGGTTACTCAACCTGAATTTTGGAACTCTGGAGTAGAGTCTTAATCAATGTCAGATTGTACCCAGAGAGAGCAGGCAGTGATCAAACACTGTTTATTGGCTATTGATAGGTGTGTACCAAGGCTTACCGAGGGAGGTGTTTCTTTTTTAAGGAGTCCAGAGTGGTTTTTGGAGTGGGGTGTAGCACCCAGCACCCCCACAGCCTCCCGCTTGTGTCTCAGTGTCTGCACGGCCTCTGTGGCTGCCCACGTGGAGAACCAGGGTCACAGGAGCTCACAAACCATCAGGGAGGAGCTGGTGTGAAGGAGAAGGAAGGTGTGCTCGTGCTTTGGTGTCACTGCCATTCTTCACACGACCTTCTCCAGGCAGAGCTGCAGCTCCAGCCCTGGGGGATGGAGATCAGCCCGACTCAGAGCCTTTTGTTGCATTTGCAGCTGCTCCAGGTCACCAGCTCTGTTTTCTTTCTCTCGGCGTGTAATTTTTTTAAGATTACCTTGAGGTTTAGTTCAGCAATAGGGCAAGCCTGACTTAGCAGACTTTTAATGAAAGCATTGTTTAACAAAAAAAAAAAAAGACAAAGATGTGGCTGGTCTTGTGTTCATTTAGAGTAACTCTGCCCATTCTAGAGGTGCTTATGCTTTACTCTCTGTGCATGTACCATGGATGATGACTGTTTAGAGGATTTGTAATTCTCCTAAGGCTTGCTCCAGAGCTAATTGAGGTCAGTGTACAATCTCCTGTTACCTTGATTGAAGCTTGGATCAATTTTTAGTGTTGTCAAATTTATGAAACACTACATGAATTTTTGAGCACTTTCTCAATGCTAAGTTTAAGCAGATTAGGTTAGTGAATGCATCTTTTGAAAAACACATGCAAATGTTATCTATAGATATGGACTCGTTTTGAAAGCACAAAAGCAGAAATGTGAATGTTCTGTTGCTACCTTTGGGTATTTTTTTCTTTTAGATCTGATTCTTCATTTTTAGAGGTTTTGTTGGTTTGTGCCTTGGTATTTAGTATATAATCTATAAAATACTTGGGGTTTGTATTAGTTTACTCAGTTTTCTACTGATCAGCAGATAACTTGTCCTGGATTTTTTAACAGACTTTTGACAGAACTATCACGCAGAAACTTTGTCACTATTGCTAATAAAAGCTCTTCATTCTTTGGCACACAATCCTCTTTGGGTCAATTCCACTTTATTTTGTACCCTAACATCTGAGATATTTTCTGAGCCTTGGAGACCCTTCACTGTAGTCACAGAGGATAACACTGGGGAGTGAAATGATAATGTGTTTATTGTCTAAATGGACTTTATCCACATTGTATAAAACCTTGATCAAAACATGGCTGTGGTGCTCAAATATACAGAGATGCAGAACCACTTCTGGATTTGTCAAATGCTTTGCTCTGCATTGGCCACTGCCTTTAACTCTGCCTTAATGTCTTGCTGCTCTCATTTTGCAGTGTCCCACGTCTCATTGTTTGTTTACTGCAAAATGTGTTTGGAGCTGATTTGGCACATCTTTAATTTACAGCAGGGATGTGCTTAAGGGTAGACCATAATGCAGACTTTCTGTATGCTTACAAAATTAAAAGAAAATAATCGTTTTGAGCATATTGCATCTGCTGCTGTTTTATGGGTGTGTTATAACAATTTTATGCAGCTCCATTTAACATGGAGCTAAAACTGAGAACACAGTTTATTAATGTAGCAGGTTGAACTTTAAAGGGATTTTTGTTCTGCTGCAGAAAAGGCATTGTAAACAAGAACTTAAGGTAGCAAAATAATAAAATTAAACAAGGTGATAATAAATTATCCCTATTCAGGAGGAACAAATTCATTGTTGCCTCTTTGGGGGAAAAAATGAAGACAAGAAAGGCAAACTTACATATGTAGTAAAAACTAATAGGAACACGTTCCTAGGAACATATTTGAAGGTCTTATGAGGAACAGGTTTGGTTTTCTTCCTTGACTCGTTTTTGTGTTTGAGTACAGCTGTCTCAGGCTTGTAACATGAGGCAGTTTAATAAGCTTAAGACTATTCAGTGCAGTGTTGAAAATGAAGCTGCCTGAACAGAAATGTATTGATGATCTGCAATGGAGGAAAACTCCGTTGTACCCAAGCAGAGTCTAACAGCTTTTTCTGACCTGTCAGCTGGTTTTTGTTATTGGACCCAGAAACAGATGGTAACTGAGGAAGGCTTCAGTGAGCTGCAGCTCAGAGAGTTTATTCTGGTGACCCTGTGAGCATGTGCTCGATAGGTCCAAGGTTTGTACTGTCAGTCAGGTGTGGCCTCAAACCTTTCCAGGCCAGCTCGAAGAGAGGAAGAGATTTTGAAATGTAATTTCTGTTATGGCAGCGCTTACAATTTTCCCACATGGAAAGTGCTTATTTACTTCAGAAATGGCCTAAATACTCTAGTGAGTCACTGCATCAAATGGCACTAATTGAAACTACAATTAGAGAGCTCAGGTCAGCTCTCCACGAGCTGTGAGGAAAGGACTGGAGGAGAGGAAACGGAACCCATGGCAGGTTGAAGAAGAGGGATGGAGAATTACTGCCTGGCCTAATCCTACCTGGAACTCACAGGAGGAGAATATGAGTAATATCCATATGAACTGTGTCTAGAAGTATGGATGTAGTGATTGGCAATGGACTGAGAGGGTGACATGTTAAATGGAAAGCTTAGCAGTCAGGTGTAGATGAAGGAAGGATGTAGAAGCACTGCTTGCTCTAACGAACAGGGGCCGAGCCGTGGGTTAAGCTGTGTGCAGCCCTGTGCTGGAGCAGAAATGACAACAGCAGAAATTCCATTTGTAGTGGAGTGGATGCTCCTCATGGCTGAGCTGTGTCAGGAGACAAAAGGCAACACTGCAGGATTTGTGGTTATACTCCATTGTTAACTGCCATCCATTTTGCAAAATTATTTCTAAAGTTAATTTGTGTTCTTAATTCTTCCACTGAAACCTATTTAGACATCTCGGACCGTAAATTGTGCTGTAAGTTTCTCCATGCATCTAAATAAAACATTCATCTAAAATTTCATTTTACTATGAAAAAGAGTAATCTCTTCAACAGAGCTCTTGAAATGGGGCAGATTCTATAAAAAGCCAACACTGCCTTCTGAAATAGAGCAGTATCTCATCTGTTTTTCATCTGTGAATTTAGAGTCTTATTTTTTGCCTTTGTCCTTCACTCCATATCTCTATTCTAAAGATCCAGCAAAAATACTAATACTCCCTGGCAGCATAAGCAGGTCACAACTCAAATGAGCTCTGAATATTGTTCCCAAGGGAACCAAGAACTATGTCACACTTGCTTAATTTCAACATACATATATTCAGAAATTTTGGAAGTGAGGATATGCATTGAAAGTTAGATTCTTAATGTAATCAAATATGATGAAATATTTTATTATGTGACAGCTCAGCTTGAAAGGGAAAATCACATTATTTTCTTCCCATGACTTATTTACAGATGGGGGGCAGAACTGAAAAAGCTGTGAAAATGTAACACTGTTAACATCTAAATATTCAGTACTGGATGAAAATAAAAATGGACTATAAACTTTTGTTTTGACTGCAGACTGGATAGTTTCTGAAATATGATTGTAGGTTCTAGAAAAAAAAGGCCTGTAGAAATGAATTTTCCTGTCTTTAACAATAAAAGAGACTTGTATGTGGTTGTGACCTTTATGTTAAGTGGATGCTGATGTTAAGGAGAAATGCTGCTTAATGGTGGGATTTCAAGACTGGAGCTGCACTTTGCAATGCACCCAAACAGAAAGAAGCATCACAGGAAGTTTCATGGCTGCAAAAACAAAGCCATGCATGTAGTTGCCTAGGGCAACAGAATGGTTTTTCCGACTAATTTGGCTGCATTAGAGCTCTGGAGAGATGAGGTGCTGCTGCTGTACAGCAGGAAAGGTCAACATACAGGGGAGCAGGCTCTTTCCAGCGTGGGCTGTGTGCTCCTGGAGGAGCAGCACCGTCACCTCACCCTCTGCCTGCCTTGGTGGTGAGGACGAGTCAGGCTCTGAGGTCCCTCCAGCCTGACCCATCCTGTCACTGCCCTTCCCTAGCTGAGCCCAGCCCTTTACTCTTGGAGCAGCAAAACTCAGCTTTCCCTATTCACTGAAAAGATTTTATTGATAGCAGGAACTGCCTGTTCAAGTGGATATTTGTTAGAGAATTAACCAGTGTTTAACTTCATGTGCTCCAGAGCCATTGTAGTGCCTGTGAAAGTGTTCATTGCTGGAGAACACCTGTGAGCTGCTTTGACTGCCTTAAGCAGTGACTTCCCTGGGCTGATGTTCTGCTTTTGTGCTGCATGTTTGATTTATAAATCAGTGGGGTTTTTGTTCAGTTCCCTACCTGCTTGCAAAGGCCTCTGGGGGACAGGCAGGGAAGAAATAAATACAAGATTCTGATAGCTGAATAACTGGTACTGAGGGATGTAAAAACTTTAGTAATAGAAGAAAGCCATTTCCCAAGACAATCCTCTGCATTATGTAAGGAGAGAGAAAAAGAATTGGTAAATAATAGCAGATCAGTCTGAATGGCAGACAGAAATCAGTGGTTCTTACAGCTCTGCATGTTACAGAGGTGATGTGACCTGATACTGCACATGCCTGTTCCTGTTTGGGCAGTGGACACTGGTGGAAACCTCTGCACTACATTGTGCCTCTCACACTCAGTGATAAGGAACATCTGTGCTGACTTGTGTGTTTATTTCCATCAAGTAAAAGTCTCCCAGTCTCAGAATGCCTTCTGAATTAGATCGTAGTGTCAACAGCATAGAAAGTTATCTGTTAAAAAGCAGCATGCTCATCACGTGCCCAGGTACATGTGGTTTCTTAGGTAACAGTGGAAAAGGAAATGTTTCCCACTGGTTTAGATAAAATTTCTGGAAGTGTATTTACAGTTTGAAGCAGAGGGGAAGTAAGTGCTTATCTTGCTAAGACTGGGGAAGTTGAAAGATTTGTGATGTGCCATTTCCTACACATGAAAATTATTTTGGTGAAAAAGCTGCTGGGCAGCAGCGTGGGCCCTCAAAAGCCAGGCTGTGAAAGGAAGAGTGGAGCAGTCACTGCTTGCCCCCAGTTAGGATATGAACAGGGATGCCTGAATCCAGTCTGCCCCTACTGCCTTACACTTTCTGGTTGTCTGCATGCTTCTTTTCTATCTACAGTGCCTGAAGAAGCTTGGTGGTTTACCTGCCAAAGTTGTACCCCAGAGTAGAGAACATGTAAAAGACATTTCCTGTTACACCAAATTTATTCTATTGTATTCTCAGGTTTAGGGGTTTTTTACTAGATAATTGGTATACATTTTTATTTTGGGCGAGTTTTGTTGGGGTTTTTTGGGGGGTGGTTAGTGGGTTTTGGGTTTTATTAGTTTGGGGTTCTTTTGTCAGAATATGAGAAACCTGTTCCTGGATTGTTAAGCAAATATTGTATCTGATGCTTTCCAGAAGTATTTGAACTTTGACAGATGTACTCACTGCCCGTTTTAAAGATGCTCAGCAAGCTTTTGTAGAACATAAAGGAGAGGAAAATGTTCATGTATGCCCTTACCTTGCTCTTATTGAACTCCATGTCATGGGAGTAGCCCTTAACCATAAAAGAATTATGGGAGTATGCTCCAAACAGAGCTTTGGAGATCACTGATTTAATGTTGTTTTATTCTTATTAAAAAATATCTGTTCAAATACCTGTGTATTAATGCACACTGAATTCAATATAATTAACACTGCTGCAAAAAATCTTAGCTTTATTCTTTTCTGCTCCTAAAAATTATGTTTGTAATCCCAGTTCTGGTTTTCAACCATGAATAAACAAATATCAATATTTATTTGATTACTGCCTGTGGCCATGAAACAGGGTTCAAAAGGAATATTGTTAACTCAGACAGCAGATCCACACTGTCTCCCTTTTGAGATTCAGTGCATATTCTGTTATCTTCAACCAGTGCCTGATGAATTGTTGTAGGGATACTTTCCAAATGGGTCATTATTTGCCTTCTTTTTAGAGGAGTTTTAAACTGCAGCTTCAGATGGCTTTTTGGCCCTTTTTTTTTTCTTTTTTGGAGCTCTTAGGATGAACTTCCTACTGCCAGTTGGGGAGGGGAGATCTGTAAAACTGTCCATAGTTATTAAGAGTTGAATCAATAAAATATAGTGTAAGTTTGATTTCCATCCAGTGACAATGAAGGCATTAAACAAAGCTATTTCTCCATATCACATCCTGTGAGCTTCCAACTTCCCTTTTCAGGTCAAGATGTAGAAATATTGTTATTGAACAGAACCAATTATAAATATACACAATGTTCTGCATTGTACAGAAAAGGGGAGCTGGGGTGGGAGGGAAGAAGTTCTCTCTTAGTCTTTACCTCAAGTAACTCATACCAGTGTAAAGGAAAGTCTTTCATCAAAATCAAATTAATACTGCTGGCAACCAAAAGTGAAGTGCTAATACACAGGAAAGCACACAGATGTCAGAATTGAACTTTCTTGCTCTCAGTTCTGTATCTCAAAAATAGTTTGTAGGTAATGGATTGTGTTGGTGGGAGAGAAGAATTTGCATGCCTTGTGCTGTGAAGATTAGTGCAGAGATTTTACAGCTGAAATGGGATTCTTTGAGTCTTAAGTGCAGGGGGAACAGTGACTGATAGGATGTGGAATACACCTTTCAGAATAGAAGATGAACAAATACAGAAGTCAAAAATGTTGCATGGAAGGTACCAGGTAAGAAAGAGAGAGAAAAGGAGTGGAAGTAAAAATGCAAATGGAGATGATAGTCTTGGCTAAATTGAGTGAAAACATTAAGTGGAGTTTTTTAGTCTGAAGCAGATAGGAGTGAGCTGGCTGAGGCTCACAGAAATGTGGCACTGTTAGAATGAGAGACATGCCAGTCACTTGGATGCTACTCACAGTTCTGGTGAGTTTTTTCCTAAGTTTTTAGAAACATTCAGTATTGAGATAATTTTAAAAAGTATTTCAGCTTGTGCATAATGGTTCTGGATATGATGCTTCCAAAGAAAGCTTGAGAACATGATCCAACTACAATCTTCAGGTTCTAAAAAATAGTGGGCAAAGAATCCTTTCAAACTTTTCTCACTGAAGTTGAGAGAAGCAAACTTAGGCTTTTTTTGGGGTGGGGTGTAATATTGCAAATGACAAAACGATGCTGAAGAACAAGAGGGGAATATTAGGGAGGGTTAAGGTGCAGAGTGCTCTTCTGTTTGTCCAGTTAAGGAATCACTAGAGATAAATGTGATTCTTTGACTACAGAAGGGAAAAAAAGCTCACTTTCTGCTCTTCAGTCTCCAGAGCTTTTTCATTGTGAATATTCCTCAGAATATGCTACTTTGGTGAAAAGGGAAGCGTTTTTTTGTTTTTTATGTGCCTGTTAAGGTATTAAAGGCTTTGCTTTCCCTGTCTCCTGTTGTCATGCTCTATTTGCACTGTCTGTGTCAGGTGGCAGAGGCTGTTGAGGCTGAGACACGCAGGCTTTTATGGAATCTTGGAGAATGTTGTTTGCCTGAGATGCTTTCAGACGTGCCAAACTGTGGATCTCAACTGGGCAGAACCTAAGAGGAAAACAAGAACAGGTTACATAGCAGACCCCAACTCACACCTGTCTGCAGGAGAATGGGGCCACTGGGTGCTGCCACTGCACAGTGTCAGCATCGCTCTGAGCTGGGGTCACTTCCCAGCACGCTGGGAATCCCAGCTCCTGCTCAGTTTTAGCTCATGTTCAGCTGTCCAGCTCGGGAGGACAGAAAAAAAGAGAGCAGCTTGTTCTCTACAGCAGGAGGATAAATCAGTGGTGCTGCAGAACGAGCAGCTACAGCCTGTTCAGCATCAACAGCCACAACCAGCACATGTCAAACAGAAATTTAGGCTGAAGAAATGTGCTGCCTGCTGTAAGGAGCCACAGCCAGGGGGGCCCTGTCCAGCCCCGAGTCTCAGCTGGAGATGGGCCCTGCTGCAGAATGGCTCAGAGCGAGGGCAACGAGAGGTGCTGGTGCAGGATGAACATCCCTGCACAGGTTTGCTGCTGTGCTTCGCCTTCTTAAGGTCTGGCTCAGCCCTGCCACTGGTGACAACAGCACTGAAGGCCACCCTGAGCTGTTTTGTGCTGCCTGGTAACCCTGTGCATTGAGGCAGAGGTTGGGACTGCAGTTTACAGTTGTGGCAATATTCTCACTGCCTGCTCCCCGTCCTGTCTGATGCACACACCTGAGCTGCTTTGCGTTAGTGCTGCGACATCCACACAGAACCAGAACCTGTGACCACTGCATAAAAACACACCCATGGAAAATGTTCATTTAAATACTATGGAAAAGTGCTAAATAGCTACAAAACTTGCTGTTTTGTCTACATGGAAATGAAAGCTGAAAATACTGTGTCGAGTACTGAGAGCTGGTGCTGTATGAGCTCTTTTATTGGTTAAAACTGAATACATGAAAAATGTTTTCTTCTCATACCTTTCATTAATCCGGCTCTGCATTTTTGCAGACAACACTGAATCAGAGAAGCCAGATGCCTGCTAAGATCATATTATAAATTCTCATCATATTTCTTCTTTGCTTTTTATTGCTTCCTTACTTGGCTTGATATTTTCGTATGAATAAAGTACAGTACCAACATCAAGTTGTTCTCACACAGGTTTACAAAGTAAAAAAAAAAAAAGTCATTTGATAAATATGCTGGAAGGGTGAAAGAAAATATTGGAAGACAAGTTACAAATGGAATGGATTTTACATTTTTTTCCTCTCCTGTCTTGTTCTTATTCAGAAACAGATGCATTGGTCAGTTTTGTTAATAGCTCCAATAGCTGCTAATGCAATGCAGGATTTCCTGATGTATGAGATCAATTTTCTTCCTGTGCTAAGGTAAAATGAAGAAAATATCAGTGTACATACTAATTTTCTTTAGGTGGTAGTGTGGTTTTTTTTGTTCTTGCCAGATCTGGTTCTGACTCAGATCACAAGACCAAGTCATTAACTGTTCTGTCCTTGAGAGAAAATCATCCACAGGGAATAAATACTAAAGAGCTCATAGTTACTCCCATATAAGCATGGTTAGGCTGCATTAGCTTAGTTTGAAAAGGCTGTCTCAGAGAGAATCTGCTATGAATTTGTGCATTTTTCCCATCTCTCTGGTGTTTCATTCTTGTCTTCCCTTCAGTTACCTCAGCCAGTTCTGTTACAAATATCCACGTGTGATAGAGAAACCGAGGTTACGTTATGGACCAATATCTAATGCTCATCTGTATCCTGTGGGCCTTCGGAACAGAATTATAAAGATTTTGAATCAGTAAATTTGCATATCTAGCAAGAGTTTGATGCAGCTCTGCTGAGGATTTTTAGGAGAGTCTAGGGGATAAAAATATGAATAATCCAAAGCACTAATTGAAATGTCATTTGTTTAGAATATATGGTTTGGGTTCTCCTCGTACTTTGGATGAGGAAGGTTTTATTTTTTGCTTAGGTGCTTCTAATTGTGTGGGGTTCCTTTGTTTGGGTTTTTGTGTGTGTGGAAGCAACATGAGTAAGTTTTTGCAGAAGATGTAACAGGTTCAGCATTACCTGTCAGTTTATGCTTGAAATGAATGTGGGCTACAGCATTTTCTTTGTGCTTGAAGCTTTCAAGGGTTCAGAGTTTGAAACTGGTTCAATTGTTAATTGATGATGCATTAAATTGTACTATAAAACACCATAAATTTCCTTGCAAACATTCGATTAGGATAAAGTATTTTTCAGAGCTTTGCTGTGTAATGAATCTTATGCTGGATCTTCTTCAATCTTAACAGATCTGATTATGCATATCTCAGTTGAGTAATATTTTCTAGAAAGTCAGAGTTTCTTCTGTTATGGGGTACCTTCAGGAGGTGTTGAGGGAGTGTGGGTACCTACCTAAGCCCTGTGTGAGAGGAGAAAATACAAATTACGTCCTGTGTGACCCTGAGGTGTCCCCGCAGCTCCAAATGTTCTCAGCCAGGTACGGTCTGTGCATTGCTGGCCTATTGCAAGGCAAGGTGGACCAGACATCAGGTCCACATTCAGACCTCCCTGATGCTCAAAAATGCTGAGTTTTGTAGTGGTTGTGCTCATCTCTAATCTCTACAGACTCCATAATATGTCCACAATACTCCACAGTATTTTCTGTTAGCACTGACAGGAAGCAAACCTGGGAGGAACTCATTCCATGCCAATGCACTGGAAGAGAATAAGCAAACCTCAAGAGTTGTTTTGGTGTAAAGTATAAAAAGGGAAGTCTCTAAGTGAGTTTTATTTGGTTTGGAAGCTTTGCATTTGATCTTTACTCTTAATTTAATCTGGCAGAATGCTGAGAGAGTTCTAAACAGTTTTAGTTTAAATTTACCAGTTTCTGTTGTCCTTAGTGGGCAGTGGTTTAACCAGTGGGGAAAGTTTGCCAAAAATAGAAACATAGATGGTCTGGTTTAAACTGAGCAGGGGACAGTTGTTTCTTTGCAGAAATATGTTGAAAATCTTCAAACACCTTGCTCAATCTTGGAAAAAAGCATTTGTTTAAAAGCTCTGTTTGAAATGTTCCTGGTCACAGAATTTTTGTTTTTCCTACCAACACCAGGAGTATCTCTGAAACCAAATCCATTCTGAGGTATCACATGGATACCCATGGAGGTTGTGATCCCATTCAGGTTTTATGGATAAATTATTACTGCTAAAGCCCTTGAATGACTTCTGCAATGAAGTCCAATGTACGTGGTTTAAAAAGGAAGAGAAGCCCCTGCTGTGAAGCCCTGCAGAAGTGCTTGAATGGGGAGCAAAAGACGAGTTTCTTTTTGAGCAGAGGTTTTATTGACTCTTCAAGCTGATAGAAGTAGAAAAAGGAAATAACATTGGAGAGCTCTTGAATATCTTTCTGTAAAAAACTGAAGGATTCTGTAATGAAAGGTGACTTTTCTCAAATTTGGCCATTTCAGTGTTGCTCTGACATTAAACATGTTGTGCTGAGTGGCAAGCACAGTTTACAACATATTTAATCAAAACACAAAATTCTCCTGGTACAGTTGGAGTACAAATGTCTACCCCAAAAAAAAAAAAAAAAAAAAAAAAAAGGCTATTCAATTGCCTCTTTTTATTCAATACATAACTTGCAAATCAGTATAGAAAGAGAGATGGAATATTAATTTTCCTGCTTGATCTTTTCTACTTTATTGGAATATCTTGTTTAACTTCCAGAAATAGCAAGTGTCTTCAAGAATAAAATACTCCTTCTGTTAACATAGGGCTCATGACAACCTGCTAACCCTGGAAATTCAAGATATGTTATCTAACAGTTGTAAGTGGTGACAGAAGAATATTTCTATTCTGTTTTTTGTCATATGCCAAACACCTCTGAAAGAAAGGGGTATTTCAGTCTTTAGAGCTAAAAACCTCTCATTGAAATTTCTGTTGGAACTCCTGTCAAAGGTTCCAGAATTTATTTTTTTAATCTCTGTGTAGGCTTTTTGATTTAATTTTTCGTGCGGATTTATTGATTGATTGATTGATTTGGGGGTGTGGGTGTGATTTGTTTGTTTTTCCCCAGGGTGTATTCATTCCAGAGTTGTTGCCTAAATGCCTGCTCTGGCACAATTATAACAGTTTAGTTCACCATTTCCTGTGCACCTGCCAAAGTGTCTCAAAGGTGATCTCCCATTTGTGGCCACTGAATGCATCCCCTCCTTGCCCTCCTGACCCCTGCTCCTGCCCCAGCTGTGTCTTTCTTAAACTGTTCTTGTCTTTCCAATAAGAACTTACTGGTTCTTGATCATATGTTTATGCTTTCGTTCTATTTTTTCATCATTGTTACTCTTTCAGTCCTTCCCCTGCCTCTGTTGCCTCAGGAAATCGGTTGGATGGAATTTTTTTCTGTGCGTTTATTTAATAACATTACAGTCTTATGTTCTAATTGCTTTGAGTCTCCTCATCAGTCTTTATAATTGTGTTATAATTTTATTAGTATCATGCTTATTAACTTAACTTTTGGCTTTGTTTTTCCCTCCCTTTTCTTTTTCCAGCTTTCCTCCCCAGCCTTTACCACTGCACGTGGTTTGGTCGTTTTCAAAATTTTTTCATTTCGGAGGTGGCTGTTCTTGTTGTGCCTACTTTTGCCTCTTTTTGATGTCATAATATTGCCAAGCCATTGTTAGTGATGCCTCACAGTTTACATTTCAACAGTTTTTTCAATACTTTGCATGTGGATCAGTTCATGAGTATTCACAAATCATCACCAGAGAGACACACGTGCACACACCTCCAGAGCCCAGGAAAATATGTCAGCTGAAACATTAGCAATCTGTTTAATCAGCACTGCAGCCAGGGCTCATCTGAGGAGCAGAAATTGAAGGTCTCCAAGTGAGCAGTAAATTCTGCAGCGCAGAATGCTCCTAAGGAATACAAAATGTAGCAAATTAAGGGCACCAAACTAAATTTACAGCCAGCGTTAACAAATGGACTGGGTGAAAACTGCTTGGAAATTCAATATCCATAAAAAAGGGGCTCAAAATGCTCCATCTGAGCAGGAGGCAAGCCATGAGCACTGTCTGGGCAGCAGCTGGTGGCTTTCATGTGCTCACTGTCCGTTTTGTGCAGTGAATTGGCTACTCATGAGTAAAGTGGGCATGCTAAAAGAGGGGGAACAGTCCTGAATGTTAAATTTACTTTGCTTTTGCTACAAATGATCTGGAAACAGTCGTGGTGCATTGAGACTCTCCCAAGAGTGGGATCCTATGGATGTCACGGGCAATCAGTGCAAGCACTGGGACACGAATAGTTCCTGGTAATCCAATTCTCATGTGAACACACATTTCCATAAACCAAAGGGCTGGGGAAAAGGAAAAACAAAACCCAGAGCTAATTCTATGAACCATTTGCTAATTAAAGATCCAACTCAGGCTGCTCCACTGTCTACTTCATCGCTGTGACCTAATTTGTTCCTGAAAGAAAGACAAACAACTTCCTTCAGGGTGTTGTTTTTTAGTGGCAAAGGATCTCAGAATTATATGAGTTCTTCAAAAAATTGAGACAACCAACAGCTCTGGAATATTATTGTCTGGTTTTTGTGCACCCATATATTTTCTCTAGGAATTCTATTGGCACACAGATCGATGCAAACTCCTAAACAGATTTAGTAAATAAAAAAAATACACACAATGGATTGCTGCAGTTTTGGGGGAATAGTTCAGCAAACAGGTCTTGGAAGTTTAAGTGTCACAGTTTGGCTTGTTTCCAGTGCCAGGAGCACTTGCATTACAAGTTAATTTAGAGGCTTAGCTGCTGAAATAACATCATCATGCTGGGCTTGGGAATTTTCTTCTTCTTATTAGATGTTACTGATTTTTCAAAAGGCAAGCACACGAAACAACCTGTCCCGTGGATTTATTGTACTCTGTCATGTGTGGTCTCCAAAACAGGGCTTTCTGAAGCTTCTTTGCAAGAGCACTTTCATTTCTGCTCCCGCTGAGTCAGCAGCAGTTCAGCTTCTCCAGGGTGAGAGAATGACAGCTAAATTTTTTACTGGCTACAGGTGTTTATGCTTATTTTACCCTAAAGCATATGACGCCCTGCTAGCAATTCAAGGCAATTAACACTTTTCAATGCAAACGTTTGTATTCAGTAATTAGATCTTCTTCCAGTTCTCCCATAATAAAATGTTCCTGATAGCTGCCATTAGTACTTCCTAACTTTTCAAACCTGAACGGTGTCACTGTTAATTGTTTAAGAAATGCTACTCTGATAAATTTGTTTTGATTTCAGACTAAGAATTCCATTTTATTCCTGTGAACTGGTATTGTTTGGTTGCAAATGCATGCTCCTGTGGTCTACACAGCTCTGGGAAATCTCTCAAAGTTTCTTTCATTGCTCCTCTTGGTTGAATAATAGGGTCCTCTCTGCATTTTGCCTGGAAAGTTTTGTCCTTTTTTTTTCTTTAAAAAAATGGCAAATCTCACAATCATCAGCATCTACAAAAATCTTTATGTGAATTTTTTACTGTATTCAGGTAATACGAAAAAAATCAAAGTAAAAAATATGAGCAGCAGAAAGAAATTTACCACAGAAAAAGAGACATTAGTTACTATGGAAAATTATTTTAAGAACCCTTTCTGAGCACTAAACCTGCATGGTTCTTTTTCTTAAGTACCTGGGGAAGAAACTCTTTGGTCTGATTTAAGTTAGTTTATTCTTGAGTGGCTGATAGAAAGGACAGTGAATTTGAGTTTTCTGTCCTTTCCAATTCAATCTTTGGTGCAATTCTAATAATCATTTAATGTAAAACAAGAGAATATCTGTCCATGCTGAATGTAAGCCTGCACGTAAAGCTGCTTTGCGCCCTAATTCTCTGTTCCATGCCATACTCTGTGGTTCCAAATTTTACATTTTTTTCCTTAAGACACTCAGCACAAGCTTGAAATGAGCACAGCACATCCTTGCCCTTTCCTTGGTCAGGAGAGTTTGATCATTTTGCTGTGATGGGTTCCAGGTTCCCCATACAATCTTCCTTGGCTCCTGGTCATTAACAATGCCTCAGGCAGTGGTTTAGGCAGATTGTTAGCAGAGCCAGCGCTGGGTGTTAAGGGCAGGATGTGTGCAGTGCAAAGTGCTGCAATGGCAGTGAGTGAGCAGTAATTTAGGTGGTGTTGAACTCCTTTAGGTTTAAACACTCTGAGTACCCTGAGCAGACACAAACCATCCCGGGAGGCTGCTCAGCCGAGTCTAATAACTTCTTTCACAGAAGTTTGGTTTTGTTAATAAAACAAAAATTTCAATTTTTATAAAAAGATATTATCTCTTAATAACCCTCAGAGAAGAGGATTTTGAGAATCCTAGAGTTGGTTGGTTTATTCCTGTTTCTTTGCAATGGGTCCATTAGCTAGATCTTGATATGCTTGCTTACATTTTTTAATATTCATTTCAGTTGGTGACCCAGACTGTTAAGATGCGAAAATACAGTTTCATTAAACTGAAGTATGCATAACTTAGAGGCAGCTTACATTGATGATTAAGTGAATTTGCAAATGGAAAGAGCTCTAAGCTTAATGCAGACAGATAATAATACAACAGAAGAAAGGGTGAAAGGGTAGGAGAAGGAAGGACAGAGGTCAGCTTGAGCAGAAAAAAAAGAAAAAGATTGAATGTTTCCAAGTTCACTGGTGCAGAAGGAAAAACCAGATATTTCAATTTCAAGTGCAAGATGGTCTTTAATGAGTATAGAATATTTCAGAATCTGTCATTTAACAGATCTGAGACAGACACTGTTCTGACTTTTTACAGTTACAGCACTATTGGAATTTGCTAATTAAGTCTAGAGCGACTTTGGAAAGGTTTGCAGGGAAGTTCCCTGTGGTGAGAGGTCTGTGCCTGTAGCCATCAGTGGAAGCTCCACTGCACAGAACCCTGGTGGTGCTTCCAAAAGGAACGTGAAGAAAACTTCTTCCCATTCTCCCTGGAGAGGAGAAGGCTCTGGGGAGAGCTCAGTGCAGCCTGTCATGTGTGAAGAGATGGGGAAAGGCTTTTACCAGGGCCTGTGGTGAGAGGAGAAGGGACATGGCTTTAAACTGAAAGAGGGTGGGCTCAGATTGGACAGGAGGGTGGAATTTCTCAGAATGAGCGTGGGCAGGCCCTGGCACAGGGTGCCCAGAGCAGCTGGGGCTGCCCCTGGATCCCTGGCAGTGCCCAAGGCCAGGCTGGACATTGGGGTTTGGAGCAGCCTGGGACAGTGGGAGGTGTCCCTGCCCATGGCAGGGGGACGAATGAGATGAGATGAGCCTTAGGGTCCCTTACAACCAACATCAGCCCATGATTCTAAGAAAAGTGCCTTCTATGATGATTAAATGAGGCTGGCATTTCTGTTCCTTGCTGAGATTCGCTGGTTTTATTTTGGTAGCTTTGTGCCACCTGTGAAAGGGCTGTCTCCTACCACGGTGTTAAGGGCACGATGCCTAAGTGTGCATCTACTCAGGCGCTGCTGGGAAAAGGAGTCACTAGAATTCCAAAAGTTACCAAGGACATCATAAACTGCAGTGAATCATAAGAAAAGAATGACAATTTAACTTGCTGGGCTTGAAATTTGAAAAGAAAATGACTAGAAATAGTACAGGACTCTTCTATTTAAAAATATTAGCTTAGCAACATACCTAGGTGTAAAACCAAACAAAATTTGGTCATTCAAAAAGCATTTAACAGGTCTAATTGGAAAGCAGTATCAAAATGGATTTTTTCAAACTTGTGAGACAGTGTTTATCACAAAGAGCAGAGGAGACAGTCAGCAGGGCATCGATTCTGTCCCACTTTAGCTGTGCTAGGATAATGACTAGTCGATGTTCTAATAAAAAAGTTTGAAAATAAAATGCAAGTGAGTACGAAAGCTGTAAGCATTTAAAATTGTTCTTAATGATGTAGCTGCAGTTTCTGTTACTGGAATAGCTCTTGCTGATTTATATTGGTTTCTGCTCAGATGGTTGTCTGGTTACAAATGATGTTTTCATCTACACAGAATTAAGGATTTAGAAATAACTTTTCAAATTAGCCTAATTAAATGTTTATTAATTTTTTAATAGCTATCACAACAGCTTGGGTTTTGCCTGAGGTTTTTGAACAAAAAGTGCCTCACCCTTTTAAAAAGGTTAAGAAACTGAGGGAAGGAAAGGTTAAATAATTTGTTTAAAGTCATTGAGCCCAGATCTTTAATTTGCTGGCCCATGCTTTATTTTAGCACACAGTTATAACCCAGTCCTGTGGTGATAATATTTCATTCAGCTGGAGATGGACTGCAGTCTCAGAGAAAAAAAAAATTGGTATTTCATTTTTTGGGGGGCAGTTCATAACCATTTAACAGCTTCTCTTCCTGCTGTCACTTCAAAACGGGTGAAAAGAACATGGATTATTCTGCAGGAGGCTGTACTATTCACTTGTGATATGGTTAGATTTTCTCCAGATGTTTTTTTATCTCATATTTAATTCTCTTTGCTTTTTATTATAGAAGTAAATGGTGTTACAGACTTTTCACACCAGGTCATTTTTCCAGTTGTGATTTGTTGAGCATTTGGCATTATAAGCAAGTAGGAGAGTAGAGATGTCTTACCTCTCCTCTGTAACTGTTGTCCTTAGCAAACTTTTGTGATGGACTTTGTTACAAGATTTTTGAAAGAAGTCAGATATTTTTATAATGTTTTGGGGAAAGAGATTTGTGTGAGGAGAGGAGCAAAAGTCCCTCAGGATCGAGAGAAAAGCTGCCACTTCCTTCTTCCATGTAAAATATGTAGAGAGACCTAAGACTAAACAGAGGCCGAGATCAATCTATTGATCTGTTTTCTGTTTCAGACCAGGAAGCTATTAAATTTGGGTTCTCAGAGTTCATTTGAATATTTTATTAGCATCTTGACAGTTTATTTGTATCCTGGATGAAACAGGCAAACCACTGTTAATGGAGCCCAGTCTGGCTCTGGAGCCCTGCTGGTGAACCCTACATGACTTTATTCTAGTGTTGCTTGTTTTAATACTTCTATCTCTGTCCTTGCACCATTGATTGGAAGCTGAAATAGCACTTATCCTACACTCTTTACAGAAAAAAAGATTAAAAACTTTCATTTTTTGGTAGTTTGCCTAGCTGCTTTTTTATTTCACTTTTTTTTTTTCAGGATACTTTGATTCTGTCACAGACTCTGAGCTTCTATATGCTTAAAAACACCATTTTGTTCCTTGGTTAATTGCTTTCTCATGCTTTTTAAACTTTTAATTTCCATCATTCTTTAATCTGCTGTCACTTTGCATATTGTCCCCTCTCCAAGTTATTTTGCCTTAAAAGACATGTCCTTTGGGACTAGTGGGCCTTACTAGGACAGGCAATTATTGCTTGGATGTGGTGCTAGTTGCAGACAGATTAGTTCAGGGATGAGTTCAGAAGCTGTGAAAACTATGCCTTAGAAAAAATGGCCTCAAAAATCAACAGCTTGGGTTTTTTTGGGACCGAAGAACATTTACCTTCCCAGAGAAAAGGGCTTCTGGATTTAAACAAAACAAGCAAATAAACAAACTCCTCTCTAAAAAAAACAAACCCAAGCAGCCAATAAAACAAACAAAACCCTGCTTTGGTTGAGCTGAAAAAGCTGCAGAGGAGAAATGTGTGGCCAGGAACTCAGAAGCAGAGAAGTGAAGAGCATTTAGTGTGCTCAGAGGGGAAGGGCAGGACAGAGATGGCACAACTCTGCTGCCATTCCTGGGGAGCTCTGTCACCCTTCATCCCCAGCTGCACTCCAGCCAGGGCTGAGCAGGGACTGCATTCTGGGCCAAAAGGATTTAAAACAGTTTTATTGAAATATCATATCAAAAATACTCTCCAGATTAGACTAGAATATGTTGATAAACCTTTAAAAGGGGGGCAGGGGGAGGGGGCAGTTCTCTACCAGTGAGGCTAATTTCTCTGGCTAGGGTTTCACACAGAAGCAAAACTTTGTATATACAGATTTTGATACACAAATGGAAATATATTCTCTGATATGTAGCCTGTCTTTACAGATGGAAGCTCTTCACCTGCTGCAGCAATGTCTGCCTGCATTTATCCCGTTAGACACCTGAATGTGTCAGAGGAGTTTGTGCTGTCTTTCCTTTTCACTGCCATTTATCCAAGCTTCCTCTACAACAGAATCCTTCCTCTGCTACAAGGCACTCAGGCATCCGAAGATAGGTAGTTAGAAAGTGTCCTTGCTTTTGTGTAGAAACCCTTATTCTGCAGTTATTCTTTTCAATTAGAACAGAAGGTAGTCTGTGAGGGTTTCTCTCCTGTATTAGCCTCTTAGGATTAAAAGGAATTCTGTGTATCTCCTCCTGATTTCCCTGGCTTCAAACTGGCACAAAGGTCTGGCTTCCTGCTAATCCAGCCAGAGTCACTGCTGGCATGCTGCTGACTCCAGCTTTTGTGCCTGGCATAGTCCTGTTCACTTAAACTGTGTGGTGGTTTATCTTTTATCTCCCATGAGTTAATGTTTTCATGTCTTAAAACACCAGCTCCTGGAATAAACAGGTTTAAGCCTGAACATAAAGTGATGAATTAGCTTGACTGTTTGTTATTAATCTTTACTTTTCAAATTATTTCTTAATTTTAGATGGATGTTTCATGACTTGAAGTTTGGGCATGGCAATACTACAAGGATAAACACTGACCTGTGTCATTCATCCCGCTCAAGTGACTGATGTCAGGCTTAGATGAAAAATACTGGACTGGGTTGTGCTTGGTCCATACCTGTACAATGCTCTTGATACACTAATAGCTAAAGTTTTCTTTTTGTGTTAGCTTCTTGTGTTAAGACTTTTGTCAGTGCAGGTGGTATATTTACAGACTGACTTGCCTAACTGTAGCTTTGGTGATTGATTATTTAAGTCCACATAAACTGTTTTATCAAATGAAAAACTATTTTGACATCCTTTGGATGAGGATGGCCTTGTGGAATTGCGCCAAAGGAAGAGAATCTGGTCATTGAAATGCTAACAGATCCGTAACGTTACCCCATTATTATCTAAATCATTTTGTAGATATTCAGCACAGTGTCTTTTCAAATCACTTTGTGAGCTGATTTTCCCAGTGCACAGGATCTTGATGAAAAGAATCAATTAAGCCTGGAAAGCTCCAATGGTATAAATATCCTTAGTAAATAAATTGTTATTGTATTAGATAAAACATGCTGATTTAAAACAGTTGATAAAGCCTATCTCTAGTCCGTGGCATATTCTCTGGAAAAACTCCCAGATTTCATGGAATGAATAATGCATGAGTATCTCTTTATGTGATTGAGTTGACTGCTCAGGATGTATTTGAATATTCTGCTGTTTGATTCTGATTTGTTCTCTATCGAGAGCTCCCTCCCCAGCGCCTCCCGAGGCAGGGGAACGGCGCTGGATCTGCTCTCCCTCGCTGCAGCACATTGTCTGCACATTAGACAGCATCCCTGATGAGAGCAAGATTTAATTTTGAAGGTACAGTCATCGTAAAATCAAAGGGGGGAAGTGAGGAGATCAAGGCTGTTCTGGGATGTTGGTGTAGTTCCTCCTGTCAGCCGCCCTGTCAAACTGCAGATAATCCCCTCTCTTCCCTTCCCAGTGCAGGATGCTGGCTGTGCTCTCAGCATTTTCAGGTGTTTGTGCTGCTGGTTAATTCCTGCCCCATGGATAGCTTTGGATCTTCTTATTTCCTCTAGAATCAAGTGTGAGCATTTAGGTTTGCAGCAGTGTGCCAGTATAAACCTGCACGTTACCCAAACGTCACACGCTGGCAATAGGTACTTCTGCAGCAAAGTGTACTTGCTTGAAGACTTCCTTAGCAGCTTGCCCTGAGATCCATATTAAGAGCATTCTTTAAAACTCAGGGTTAATTCTAATGCTAAAATCAGTGAGGATAAGGGTTAAAGGATCATTTTGGCCATCATCACATTCAGTTTTTTTAATTGCCCGGGTATGGGAGGGGAAGCAATTTAGGAAAGCAAAAACATGGTGGACCAAGAATGCAAAGTAAGAATATAAAGTAAGATGAAAAGTAACTTAAATAGTATAAATCAGTAGATTATAAAGATGAAGAGACAGAGAAGTAAATCAGAAAGGATGTACTGACATTGTGAGGGTAAAATGAGTGAAAATGCATGGATGAACATAGAGGCATTAGGGAAACATGATTAAAGAGGTGGGAAAGCATAAAAAATTGCCAAACTCGGAGATAATAATTCCAAGAAAATGGGATAAAATTGCTTGTGACAGAAATATGAGGAGACTAACACAAAACTAAAGCTGGCAAAATGCTGGAAAAATTAACATTCAGGTATCTAAATAAATGTTCTTGGTTTCACTCCCTTTCTCCTGTTGTTGCTTTCTACAGACTGTCAAAACACTGAGCTGAACCAAGGTGAATGTCCACAGAGGGGAATGCAGTGATGTGTGTGAGGGTGTGTGCAGTTCCAGAGTGTTTACTGCGGGGGAGGCATGGACAAGGCAGGCAGTGCAAGACTTATTCTGTGACCTGTTTGTGTAACACCACTGGAAGTTTGTGTATTGCATTTCACGGACTTGAGGAAAATCCAGTCTTTCTTTAAAATGTTTGAAATTTATCAAATGGAATTTAAAAAATTCAGAGAATCTATGATACCTGTAAAATCATGAGTGTGTCCTTACCTGCAATATAGCATGTCCATACCTCCAATATTTTCCAATTATGCTTTGTAATTTATTCACTGTGGTCTAAGGAGTAAGCCTTAAAGCCAGAAATAAAATAAGAGGGGACATCAGTAACACTTGAAGATGCCAGAAGCAAGACTTGGAAGGTCAGAAAGGAAAAAGCCTGAACAAACAGAAAGCCCCCATCCTGTTCACCACATCCATGTAAGTCATTTCACTTCTGGGAGAAACTATGCAAAAGCCAGCCTGGCTATTACCAGGGGAGAAGTTATTCATGAGCATACAAGTTTACCAGGTCAGGCCCCGAATCAACAAGGCAGTGACTGTGAAAGACAGTCCAGAGCCAGAGAGTGAGGAGGAAGGTTAATGAGAAGCACCGGAAAGACGTTCATTAAAGTGGAAATTGAAGTCACCCTGGCTGAGAGAAGCGAGCTCGGATGGAAGAAAGCGAGCTTGGCTCTCAAAGTCAGGAGGAAGGTCAGCTGGGAAGTCAGGGGAGCAGATCCTGCCCGGGCAGGAGCTGCCAGGGCTGCTGAGTGGCAGCTGAGCTGCAGGGTCTCCCTCAGAGCCGGGCTGATGTGCGCTGGCTGCGGCGAGCGCCGGGCTGCGAGCGCAGGCAGGCTCCGTGCCAGGGGTCCTGCACTGCCAGGCACACGTTCAGAGACTGTGAAGCCGTGAGGACAACCTGATCTTTTCACAGAAACTGTCAGCGGGTTTGGTTCGGTTGGTTTTGTTTGTTTTGGGGTTTCTTGATTTGCAGCAAAAGGAAAATTACTGGCGATACAAGGCTGTCACGCTTAAATAGAAACTTTGGTAGGATCTTTCCACTTATTCTTGCCTTTCAGGATTCTGAAGCTAAAATAGCATTCTGCCACATCAATGTTTACATCCAATTGATGTGGAATCTTTGAATATTCAATTGGTAGTAATGTGTATTTTCCACATTTGCAGCCCTAGTGCCATAACATATCCTGGAAATGAATTTATCGGTTTTTCTCCCAAGCCCTTTTACTCATTGTGGCAAACTGACAGAGGACCTGCATGATTCAGTCATGTTCACTGCCTTTGTCACTTATGCCACTTCTTTAAATGTTGTTGTTGTTGTTATTATTATTATTATTATTATTATTATTATTATTATTGCAGGGTTTCAGTTCTGTATTTCTGGGAAGGCATGGAGCAGACCCCATGCCTGGGTGTGCAGCAGCCTGCTTTGCACACCATCACTGTTCTCTTTGATGGAAGCACTACGGAGTTAAAATTTCCTTTAGCACATTCTTGAGTTTCTCTGGAACACAGAAGCCTCAGTGGGTCAAGAGGTTGTCTCCTGAAAAAGACAAGTAGCATCAGTTGTTCTGCAACAGTTCTGGTCTCTGCCTCTGCGTTGGATGTGATAGAAACTCTGAAAAGCTGTAAGGGTACAGAGGGTTTGCTGGTTATTTGTGAGCTTTGTCTGCAAGGAAACCCATTCCCTGCCCTTCCTCTTATTACTAAAAGTTGGAATGTCAGAACTGACAGCCTGGTAAATGCTGGGACGGCGCGTCAGGAAAAGGAAATGTTGTGGAAGAAACAAGGCACAAATAATGCACAGCAGGTCACCCAGTGAAAACAAATGGCAGGGGTGGAGAAAACACTCAGGGAGCCTGTGCTGCCTTCCTGTGCTGGTGCTGTTGGTAAATCAACAGCTCAGGGCTCCTGTCTTTGCTTCTGAGGGTGGCTGGCTACTGTTAAAATATTTAAATTGCAGATGAGCCCTGCTGTAAATGTTACCCTCTGAGCTGAGTGTATTCAGTTTATCTGTGTGGAGTGGCCTCCATAAAGCCTGGGGTTGTGTCATCATCAGAGGTTGTGCTTGGGAGTTTGGGATTTCCACACAGAGATCCCAGTGGGTGCTGCCCAGCAGAGACAGAAAGCTGTGTCTGCCTTGGCACTTTGTGAGGTGAAATAAAGGGAAAACGATTTATTTCACTCTGTAGAACTTGCTTTGTGGCAAACCGTGCAGGTACTAATCCTGGAGGTGAGAGGAGGGGCAGGGTCGTGGTTGTTGGGAAGAAGAGAAGGAAGGGTTGGTGTCTGGGAAGCAAGAGCTCTGCAGAAGTGGATGTGCCAACAGCAGTCATGAGCCCTGGCTGTGATGGGCTGCACCAGGGCTGTGCCTGGATCTGCTCCGTCCTCGGGACCCAATTGCCAATTGCTTTGCTGTAAAATGTGAATATTTTGTCAGCTTGGTCTCTTTTTTCCAAACTTTATTACTTTTAAGGGTTATGTTTCAGTTTTATTGCTGCACATTCTCCACATTGTCTTGAATTTATCCCCTTTTTGCCCTCTGAGGCTAAGAATTCTCAACACAGAAAAAAAATCTCACCTACCTCAGGATGTTTCTAGAAAGAATAATGTCAGCCAAATCCTGAAAAGTGCATGTATTTCTCAGATGACTGTTCTCAAGCATTTTTAGGATGATTTCTTCCTTCATACTCTGCCCATCCTTCTGTTTTCTCCAGGACTGGCTCTCAAGTTTCCAAAGTGGGGCATAACCCTACATAATCCCAGTTCTACCAGTGCCTTAGGACCAGCCTCTGTCCTTGTTGAGGGGAGATCTGACACCCAGCCCGTTCTGCAGCCCAGGTGCTGCTTCAGCCTTGTTAACCTCATTGGATGAAAATGCTCCTTTGGAGGTAAAAATAAGTAAGCACTTCTTGAAAGATTGATGGAAGCAGAGCTGTGCTTCTGGAGGGCATGCACTGAGATTTTTTTTACTGAAACACCACATTTTCGTGTCCTGTTTATATCAGTTAGCTTGCCCAACATCAAAAACAATTACAGCAATTATGAAAGACCTTGACTTTTCCCTTAGGGAAATGCTGTGCAAGAAAACTCTGGTTATGTCTTGGGGTTTGTTTCTGTCTCTCTTAAAGCTAATATTTAGCATTTATCCTAGAGGAAACAACTGACAAAAATGACGGGTATCTCCCCAAAGCGTGTATTTACTGTATCAACTGAATTTAAATTTCATGATTTCGTTTTCCTGAAGTCTTTCTTAGGATCAGTCATTTAAAAAATCCCTGGTCCTGGTTTGTCACATATGGAGCTAAAAGAAGAATTATGAGAAGGCAGAGAAAGAAGTCTCACACAAGAAGCCATCCTCTTCCCACTCCAAGAGCCATCCTCTTGTAAGGAACGCCATTCTCTTGCAAGGGGGCCCAAATCTTGTTCATTGTTTGGACAAGAACTAGAGCTGTCAGTCATCATTTGTCAAAATTCTTCTCTCCTGTGGAGGGGCCACGGGTTCCTGTTGACTGCCACAGAGTGGAACCTCATCTGCAGCATGCAAAGATGAGATAATGAGATTCTCTTGACTTGCCCTGAATTGGGGTTGCTGTGCACGATTCGAGGAGAGTTTTCATTACCTTCCTGGGAATTCTGAAGCTGCAGATTTGCATGTTAATAGTAACATTTTACTTTTAAAATGTGCCTTTTTAAGGGAGTTTCATGTTTAAAATTGTGAAAGAGAAGCCGCCATCTTTCAGCATCTCACATTGACTTGGTGACTTCAGAGAAAATTTAGTTTACTTCACAGTTACAAAGATGATTTATTTCTCTTTTAAGTTAACATCTCTCAAAAGCCTGTGTCGAGATCAGGAAAGTGAGCCAGAATCTTGCCAGCCAAATCTATCCTTGGTTGAACTTCTGAATCTGTACCAAGAATTAAAAGTTGCACTGATTTTGCTTTCCAATTTGATTTTTGTCTAACAACTCTGTTAGTGTGTTATCCAGACCAGAGTCTGTCTTTAACTCAGAGCTTTATCAGCTCTAAGAGGCCAGGAGTGGGGAAGGGGCAGGGAATGGGTTTTGCAAATTTCAAGGAAAACATTCTTGTTAAACATAAAAAGCTGTGAATTGGAATGTTCAGAGGGAGCCAATGTAGAACAAAGATTTCTTATACTGATTTTTAAACCTGAACAACTTCTTATGAGCACTGAGGGTGCAAGAGGTTACAGAACTGATTTAACACCCAGAGCCTAATTTTGGGGCCTTTTCAGGTCTTTGTCAGTGTGCTTGAGGGGGCTGTACTGTGGAAAGAGAACTGAGTATTATAGATGCACGAACTTAGACTTTGTATCCATGAGAAGTTCTGCTTACCTTGTAAGTGAAGTGATGTATCAGGTCCATAATAATTCTTTGTTCTATTAATAATCCAGCATCTGAGATAGGTTCTTCTGTTACGAAGTTGAAATCCAAATAAATAAAGTAACCTGTGCCATAAGTGTACAATTACAGAAGATTTGAGAGTTGATTAAAACCGCTCCAGTTACAGAAGCTTCTCGCAACATTAATGATTTCTGGCCAATATATTTTGTACAGAATTAATGAGTGTCTGGGGTTATGGGTTTCTTCATTTTGGTTTGGGTCATTAACATACTCATTAAAGCTTAAAAAGCAGCTCTTAGCTGCCAGCTTTTTTTTTTTTTTTTTTTTTTAACCTGGAAATCTTCCTTTGCTGAGACTCCCACACTCTGAATGTTCTGGTGAGGTGTTGGGCAGTGATTCCTCTGCCTGAGAATGGGCACGAGGGATGCTGTGCCCCTGCCCTGAGCAGGTGGAACAGATCCTGTGCTGCTCCTCTAACACAGCTCAGGAGCTCACCCGTGTCAGGCAGCCCATGCTCGCTGATCTGGGGGCAGCACGGTGCTGTGAGACATTCTGAGTCTTTGTCCTCTTCTCTTTACAAGCCAAACGATGGTCTCAGAACCCTCAACAGAAATATACAGATTTAAAAGGGAGGAATAAGGCCCTGTATGAAATACTAAGAACAAAGCCATTGCAAAATGCAGGTGTTGGTCATGAGGGTATCATTGGTTTTCAACTTGTGTAGCATTACATTGAATTCCAAACAATATTCAGGCTGGAAAATGTTTTGGTTCTGTTTCTTTCAATGTGAGCTGACACTGTGTTTTAATGGTTATGGTAAGATGAATATTTATGACAGTCATGAGACTTCCTATATGTAGTGTATTGCTCTGAGAACAGACTTGACTTTTCAAAATTAATATAGCTGCTTAATGATTTTTTTCCCATTCTTTTATACTCAGCTTCTTCCAGAAAAACAGATGGAGTTAATGATTCCTCTCGGAAAAAAAAAAAAAAATCCAAAGGAAGGCTTTGTTCCTTGGAAGAGAACAAAAAGACATCCAATGTCATTAGGGATCTAAATCATCAGGTGGAATGCCCCATTTCTTTGGGGGGTGTGACTAACTCCACCAAACGTGCATGGCCTTGTACCAGGAAACTTGGAATATATCCCACCTTATTCAGAACTGTACATTGCTGCACTGCTGGCTCTGCATGTTTGAGCCTTGTCTGTGGATATTTAATGTTTCTGCAAATAGAGGAAGTTATGCTGCTGTGACACGGTGTTTGTGTGAATAACAAAATATCTGCAGTGGAAGGAGGGTTGATTTGGTGGCCTGCACGTGGTGTTGGAAAGCAGAATTGGAGCCAGGCCTTGTTCTCTCAGGAGGAAAATAGGTCCAAGTGCAGCCTTATCCCAACTGGAATGGGCTGGGTGCTTTGCAGGGAGCAGTTCTGTGCTGGGCAGCAGATCTGAGTAGATCTGGGTGCCTCTGGCATAGAAAATCCAGACTGTTCCGTTCAGGTCAAAGTTACCCCAGTGTGATCTGAGACAGACCCTTTAAACATCCCCAGAGGAGGAGACCCACAGCACTGAGTGCACACAGAAGGGACCTAGGCTAACTCATTATTTTATGTATTTGCAGCCCTACATAGTTTTTCAGGCACCAAGGACAATTTTTTTGGTAACTTTTTTAGCCAGCTGTGCATCACTTTGTGCTTTAGAGTTGGAAACTATTTCAGTTATCATTTATATCCTTTTCTCCTTCCAAAAATAATCATAATACTGCAAAGTTTGCTATAGATTTTTTTCCTCTGATATGCTGTATGACTTACATTACAGCAAGCTTGGGTGATCACAGATTATTGATTTTTAGTTGTTGATAAAAAATTTCATAATAACAGTATTATCTCTGATGCATGATTTTGGAATGCATTGTCAAGGGAACAGTCTTCAGCATCATGTTTTGTGTGCTCTTCATCGTGCTCATGTGCTGCCCATGCAAAAGGACTGATTTTCTAGGATTAACTGCTGTAATTTGTTTAAGTTTACTGACAGTGTCAACCTCTTTTAGACTAATTTATTTCTGGGATGTTTTCTTTACTAATTTTCCTGAGTGTTTCTTTGTTGTTACTGAAGAAATAGAATTGGCAACCCTTCCCCAAAACATAACAAACACACACTCTTTTCCATTCATCCCTGAAGCTCCTAATCCGAGCAGGAAAAAATATGCTGCTAAAAATTTGGGGACAGAATAGATTAATTAAACAGGATAGGGAAGTAAAATAAAGTGCAACCACACCTCCTTGTACCAGAAAACAAACAAATTATTTAAGAACTTTACCACAGTCACAGAAGAAAAGGACAAGAAAGAGGACAGTCATGCTTAGAAAGTTGCCTATTTCCATGATCTTGATTCACTGCCGTATTCAAACAGGCAATTAATTCCCTATTTTCAGCTTCACTTGGGTCATTCCTCGTATTTTAGCTTGTTGGGTTTCTGGAAACGGCTTGTTAACCTCTGAGTATTGTTTTTGTAGACCCTGGAATGAGAAGCAGTAGGTTAAGACAGGACCTAAATTTAGTCCAAAGCCTTTGTTTTATGTGTATATGCTGTGAATTCCTGCTGGAAGCCTTGTCCTATTGCTTTGTCAGGCCAGGCAGTATCACAGCACACACACATCCAGAAAAGCACTTCACAATTTTCATTTTCTTCCCCTCTGCCATTAGTGCCATCCTAAAACAGTTGTTCATCAATTGTTAGTGCTGATGAAGTGATGAAAATTCAATGAGGTTTCACCAATGAATTTTTCTGTCTTGGTTTGCTAGTTTTGTTTTTATTAATCTGGTGGTATCTTTTTCACATCCTTAAATTTCAATACACTACTTTTACTATATTAGTTTTCTATTTTTAGAAGCATTCTTTCCTTGAGGAGTTCTAGAGAGCTCTGCAAAAGAGCATGCATGGACAAAAAGAAATGGTGTTCACAAGTAAAGCAAAGTCATGCCTGAATTCATGTCACATTGTCATTTCTTGGGTGGTTGTGTCCTGGCACATAACCACCAGCATTTTCATCACAGTTCTACAGGTCTGAATTTTAGTTTTCCATATGGATTAAAGTTTTATCTAATCCAAACCAAATGCCTGATGGTTGTTGGACTGTTGAGCACTTTCTCTGATGCTTTGCTCCTCACCATGACCCTGGTAGCAGCAGCTCTTTAGACTTTGTGAGGTGTTTGTGGCAGAATTAAACATCACAAATGTAGATCCTACTGCTGTGCTGCATAAATGGAGAATTGTTTCTTGTGCATGCAATGCCTTGTATTGCTGTAAGGCCTGTACTTTACAAATAGTTGCAAATTTCACTTCAGCATTGCCAAACAAAGTTCACAGGGTTAGGAAGGCCTGGATTCTCTGACTGCTCAGCCCTGTAACTCAGGTAGCTGAAATGCCACCTTGCTTTTTTGAATGTGCAAGTCTAAGTGGTCAGTTATAAAGGTTCTTGCTGCCCCTGATTTGTTGCCATTATTTTTGTGACATCTGTGTGCAAAAACTGTGAGTGGAAGAGCTGCGAGCTCACCAAAATTACCGCGGCAGAACACAGGGAGAAAAGTTGAGTCAAGTGCTGTCTTTTGTTCCCAAAAAAGCTTTGTGTTTGCACTGCAGTCACTTTTTTTGTTGCAAGAACTCTGTCAGTCCCCGAGAATGACATTTGATTTGTCGTGCTGGTTTGTAGCCTCCTCTGGCAGTTGTGGTTTCTGCAAGCACAGCACACACCGAGCAATACAAACTGCGCCCAGAGAACAGCATAAACTGCTCACGGAGTCCCAGGCACGGTGTGTGACCCTTCTGTGACACTGCTTTTAATTATGTGATCCGTGTTGGATAACTGGGGGAAATTAGCATGTAGAAACATAGCCTTATGGGCTACTTTTGATGTCTTAGAGGCTTGTACCAGATGTATTAAATACCCCATTTTTAGCAGTTCTGTGTACACAAAGCAGAACCAGTTCAAGATAGGAACAATGAACCAGAAGTCGTAGGTTATGTGTTGATTTTTTTCTTTATCCAAGTGACTTCAGGAAGACTCTCATACTTTGTAATTAATTGGCCAACGAGGGAAATCTGCCATAGGAATAAATGCAGTTCAAGTAGTCTTTCCTACTAGATAGCATTTGTTGGGAAACCTTTTTTTCAGAGACTATTAAAACATGCATGAACAACTACCAATTACTTGGTCCAGAGAGAGCTTTGTACAAAAAATAAAAAAAGGAAATTATCATACAATGATAATAAAAACAGTGAATATGTCACCTAGGGCATAAATGTGTGTGCTTCTAATAACTTCAGGCTGTAAGCTGGCTGCCTAATTAAATTCATCAATGTGCTTCAAAATCAGTTTAAATAGTTGATTCCAAATTGAGAAAAACTAAACTTTATTTGCACTAAATGCAGAGTTTCAGGTCTCGAAGTGACATTGGATGTTTATCCAGAGTTTGTTTTCTATTCCTGTGAAATGTCTCTCTCTGATTGATAAGAAAAAGATACTGATATAGATAAAGAATCAGCTTTTCAGGGAGAAGATGTACTGTTACCTTTTGTTGTAAAAGAGGGAGTGTCTGCTGGATAACCACTGCGTGCATCCACAATCCCTGGCTGCTGGGAGATGGTTGTGCTTCAGGACAGAGCAGGAATATCATTCTGTGACATTGCTGTTGGTGTTCTTGTCCCTGTCATTTGCCACTGAACAGTCTGCCAGGGCAAACAGTGGCTGGTGTAGGAAGCAAGAAGGTGCTGAAATAAAGAGCTGGCTGGTTTTACATCAGGTGGGTGATAAAGTGATGCTGCTCTCCCTTGCAGCCAGAAATGAAGACTGAAACAAATGAGGGAAATAAGATGTGCATCTTAAGAGGGAGATGTAAGAGAATAGATACACCTCCTTCTCTCTCTTTTCTTTTCTTTCTCCCCCCTACCTACTGATGTATAATTCTTTCTGCCTGAAAATTGTCTTTTCACATCTGAAATGGCACTGGTTGAACTGTGCATCACACTGCATCTCTCTGTGTGTTTGCTGGTGTTGATTGACTGTTCAGGGAAAAGGGAGTTGCAGAGAAATGGAATGACAGTACTGGGTGTCTAATGGTGTGGATTCTAGATGAAAGTGGGAAAGCACATTGTCGTTTCACAACAGAGGTGATAAAAGGAATATAAATTGTGGCTAAAGGATAAAATGTACGTCAGCTTGTAATTAAAGATATATGCAGTGAACTTCCTTCAAGCAGAGTTCCCCCAGAGACATCTTGCTTTACATTAATATCTTCTGATGGCCCTAGATCTTCTTATCCTTTATCATTACCAGTGAAAACTGGTGTGTTTGTTTTGGGGCTTCGTCCCCCCCTCTGCCCCAAACTGCTTTCTGAAGATCCTTCAGCTGAAATGACTGTGCCAGAATTCATTACCCTGCCTGTCCTGTGTTTCCAGAAGCACACTGTAAAATATCCATAATGAACCAAAGATGAGCAGTGCAGAGTTGCCTCATCCCAGTTTTCCTCCCTAACCTCTGCTTGTTTCCAGCCAGTATTGTGGTTTTATGATCACAGACTATGCAGAGCATTTTACCCTGAAATAAATGGAGATAATTTGAGGGCTATTTCTCTGTTTTGCACATGCTCGAAGGCAAGAGCCTGGCTGAGGCACCATGAACAGCTGAGCAAGGATGAGTTAGTTGCTTCCTGTTGGGATGAGCTTTCAGCTCCTGTGCTGCTCCTCTCTGCAACACCTTGCCCAGAGATGGAATCACTGCTGGGATCTGCATTTGTGGGTGAGGCACAGAAGAGAAAGATTCAAAAGCAGGGACAGGGAATGTATCATTAGAGCTGGAGAAGGCTGCAAAGTGAACAACCAACCAGGTGGGGGAATAGTTTAGGATCTGTGGCAGCAGTTTGGTAGGAGCATGAGGTCAGGATTGCACAATCCAGAGTGCAGTGGTGCTCTAGATGAAACTGAAGGCTTTTAGAGCTGCTGTTTTCAGTAACTTCTCCTGTGTAGTCTCCTCCAAATATGTTTCTTCATATTTGTTGATGAATGGAAGCTCTTGTTCCTCATTTGAAAGCCTTACGTAGCTTTTCCACAATAGTGAGACGCAAGTTGTGCATGAAATATGGTTTTTCAATGTCATCATTATACAGTGTTTTCTGAGGAAAAGCAAAGACAAAACAAACTCCAAACCACAGCTTGACCCAGAAATCTTTCAAACTACACAAAAATCTCATGGTTCTATGTGGACATTTTATTCCAGAGCATAAATGCATGTTGGGTTCATTGGCAAGCTTGTCTTGATCAGGAAACTCAAGGGAATACGAGCTTTGTTTCCAGAAAAACTTAAGTAATTTATGATTCTTTTTGTTGAAGTAATGTCTGATTTGTGAGGCTGCATGGGTTAGGTGTGAAATCAGATGAACTTCAGTAATTCCAGTTACATTACACTGTGGCTAATGCCAAAGACACCCTGTGAAATGACATTGCTGAATTTCACACAGCACATGTACATAAGAAAAAAAGAAAAAAAAACCTTGACAGCCGGTAGAGAAAAATCTGCATTTCCCTTGTTCTAGTGGCAATAGAATAAAGGATTTCTTTTCAAAGCAGTATTATGTGGATATTAAATAAACCCAACCATTTAACTCTGTATTCCAAAGTAGCTTAGTCTCTTGCCTGTAAGATTCTGCCAATAAATTCAAACTGGATCAGATACACCTTGCAGAATCTTTCAAACATTTTACTCTCATTACAAAGGCTGATGCGGTATTTTTGAGACTCCATTTTTTTTCTTTAATTAATTTTTTTCAACTGCAGCATGCTTAAGTTCATACTGAGTTTCAGCCTGGCTATAAACATGTTTCCTAAAAATAGATTTCAGAGAACAAGATTAATGTTTGCCATAGTGCACAGAGTTATTAGAAGTTAATATTTAAAAATAAGGCCATGTCATGGGGGTTATTTTGGGATTCTGTTCTTTTGTCAATCTGTTTCCCTTGAAGTTATGTAAGGCAGCTGGACTTGAAGAAAGAAGATTGAGGGTCCTGGGAAATCCATGTCCTGTATACACTTCTTCTCTAGATGGGCAGTATTGATTACATGTGCATACAGACAAATGGTGGGTTCAGGTTGTTTGTACTTGTAATCAACAATGTAAATGGACAGAGAAAGGTCAGTGCAGCAGGCACAGAACTTATGGAAGTAAAATTCACTTGTACATGCGTGGCAGGGAATAATGTGTTCCTTGGGCAAGCCTGGAATGTAGATTGCTTCCTCTCTGTGGTTTCTGCATTCCAAGTTTTGGTTGGTGGTTTCCCAGTGATTTTGTTCATAAGTGTTTATGCAGCATCACATCCATGAAAATCTCTGCTTCAGGACATGTGAGGACCTTGGGAGCCTCCAGTGCAGGAATGTGTGCATGTGGGGAATGGGGATCTTGGCATTGTTACATGGCAGTGCTGTGATCTGCCAGCCCTTTGATACCTGACGTACACGGGACCCAAAAGAAACACACAGAATTCTAATGCAGCGTGCAGCCTCAATCTCTGGTACAGGTGGGTATTCAAAGGTCATTTAAGCTGTGAAGCATTGGGTTTTCATTGACATTTGGTGGAAATCCTTAAGGCTGCTGTATCCTCTGGGATACTTACCCATGGGTAGTTGGTTACTTGGTCACGTCTTGCTTCTAACCTGTGATTTTGTAAGTAATTTTCTGTTAAAGCCAGGTTGGGACTAAGCATGTAAAAGGTGGACTTTGTGGTTATGTGTAATGTTTTGACTCCTGTTGTAGGTGAATTCTGCACCTTTATGTCAGTATTACCATATCCTGTTCCTTTCTGGCTCGTGTGCAGTGTCACCATTGTCTGCTGTAGATCCTGAGAGTGCCATGGAGCAGTCACAGCAGGTAAAGGATCACCTGGCTGCTGCTGGGAATAAAGCACAGCACAGCTGAGAAACACACTCACACTGCCTTTGCTGTGCTTTCCAGCAAACCTTAAATCAAATTCCTGAAGGGACTGGAAACACAAGCTGTGTCCCTTGTCAAGCATTCCTCTCAAGAAAGGATATCCAATAACTGTACAAAAGCATGTGCAGAATTATTGCAAGCCTTCTGGGGCTGCTCCACCAAAGCTGTTACTGCTCAAGCACCTTGTTTTTCAGATTGTAAATCTGCCCCTTTAACTTATATTTGAAGGACAAGGCTAAACACAGAAGCTGAAAGATCTGCCAGGGTATTCATGCAGCACAAGTGTGAGTTCCTGGGTGTACAAGGTGGGTCTAGGTGAAAAGTCTATGCAGAAACACAAGATTGGGATTGTTTACTACAGACAACTATTTACATTGTTGCTAATCCATCTGGGCTAAGCTTTTACAAGGCAGAGGTTACCTAGAGAAAATCAAGCAACCTTTAGCCCCCCAAAAGATAATAAAAATAGCATTTTTTAAAATATGGAGATGATAAGTTTATGAGTTAGAACATTTAAGCTTTATTTGTTCATTTGTTTGTTCTGTGTGGGTGGAAGGGAGATTGGAATTTTCCTCTGTAAACTTTCAAGTTCAATGGGTTATTATTTTTTATTTTGAATTTAGGTTTTTTTTAAAGGAGAGAGGAGGACATTCAGGCAATTTCCCAACATCATCTATATTTAATTTAGGATTAGCAGTAAAAAACATTAAGTTCACACCTTTTCTCTCTCTCTCTTTGCTTTTCCTGTCACCTCCTTAAGAGTTGTACTGAAGTGCACCTCGAAACATGTTTTATGGCATTAAGATTTGTAGGAACCTAGGGATCCTGAGATATCCCTTGATTTAGATGATGGTGGTGATGATGATGATGAGAGAGATGTGTTTAACCAATGTGCAAAAGAAAAAATTAAAATTCCAGAACACAAAAACCCCCCACTACTGGATGTGTTAGGATGTGTTAAGTGCCAGTGAAGGGAATCAAATGAGAACAGGAATGAAACAGACTCCCTTTTAGTTCTTCTTTTACTGAATTATTATAAATACACTCTGTCAGGTGTGAAATCAGCATTTTTGTTGGAGAAGTAAATAAGGTTGCAGAAAAACACTTATGTGTAAAGGCATCCATGTAGCCTAGGGCTGTTGGAAAAAATGTAAGCCAACTCCACTTCATAATGCCATTTAGTTACAAACTGATGCAGAGAATTTAAAATGTTTTTCTTACTGTTTTATGGAGTGGTTTTTTGGTAGATATTTCTTTGGTTTTTTGGGTTTTTTAAGTGCTTAACCATTTCATTTCTAGTGACTTTAAAACAACTAGTTGAAAACACTGAAAACTCTCCCTTCAGGGATGACAAGTATTTTAAAGAGTTATTAAAATATGGGACTTAACATTCCTGTGTCATTTGCCTATTTTCTAAAGTTTCTCTGACTGGGAAGATTACTTTTTCTTTAAAATAGAGTTAAAGGAGAAAATACAGTATATTTTTGGAGAGAGAATGCATAAGGAACCCTTACTTGTACCAGGGCTCTTGTCTAGTGAGGTGACCGAGTTATTCCTAGTGGTGCCTTGGATAAGAAATGTGCTCTCATTTTGCTGAGGAGATGATGCTGATGCCCTCACTGGGCATTACCATCCTGAGTTTGCTGCCAGAAAAGCTGAGGTTTGGTGTAGAGTGCTGTGGCTGGAATGTCCATGTAGCCAGCACATGAAGTGGAGGATGGTTGATTTCCCGTGTGATTTTTTATGAGAGTGAAGTGACTTGTTTTCCTGGAGCTGCTCTGGGGATGTTCTTCAGGTGCAGCTGGAATAAAACCTTAGCAAAGAGGAGCTGCTTTCCACTCCGTTGTTCAGGGTCTGATAAGCCACTGCCCTGGGCAACTGATTGTTCCTAGTCAGTGTCAGGTTTTGTTGGTCTCATTAGAAACCATTCTTTCCCTCACAAAACTCACTCTTACCCTCTTTGATCAGAACACTGCTATGTCTTGGCCCAGTTTCAGCACACGCCTACGTATCTGCTGTTGAACACTTTAGTCTCCTCCTGTCTCTTTAAACTCATCTTTTCAAAGTGCACCAAGGAGAACAATTTTTAACATCAATAGTGAGGAGCAGCTAAGCAGCAGATATAACCACACAAGTATCTTGTATTTGTTATAAATAAAATTTTAATCATTAAGGAAAAAAGTACTTTTCATGTAAAAGATGCTTGAAGAGCTGTGCTATTTTTTAAATTTCCTCACTTTAACATCCTATTTATAAAGCCTTTTATGCATCTGAAATGACCCTTGGTAAGAGAATCTCGCAGTATATCAGTTCAAGGTTTGGTTAATTGTTCCTGTGCAGGGGCTTTAGATCTTAGTGTCATCTTGAGTCTGATTTTAATTGTTCAATAAGAACACATGATTAGCATAATGGTTTTTTCACTCTTTTGAAGTTCAGTGTTTATAACCCTTTTGGTAGCAAGGTTCTGTTGATAAGTAATGGAACCAGGATGCTGATTTTTATTTGTGATGCATGTGCAGCTTGTAGTAAGGGATATAATCATTGTGGGCTCACGTTGCTGAAGCTGTATTTTGACATTTCATTCAAACATTATGTACAATTGAGAATTGGAGGCAACAGACAAATAGGGAAACTGAGAACTTCATTTCAACCCTTGAACTTTCATCCAGGTCTCAGTGCATCTTTGAATTTTGGACACTGGAAAAAGTTTTCTTCAGTTCTTCCTTCCCATGTTTCCTTATGTGTCCATTTCTGAAATGATCAGGAGTCCAGCAGAAATTCCTCAGTGCAGGGAGTCCCTGCTCTGGTACCTTGGGAGCGGGGCAGTTGAAGAGATACAAACATCACTTAATCTAATAATTCTGGTTGCTCAGGGAGGGAGTTACATGTTTCTTTTAAGTGAAATTTCAATCAATGTTTTTCCTCTGAACTCAAAACTTTCCAGCATTTCCTGCTCAAAATGTTCAGCCGCAAGCAGTTGCTAACACTGATTAATGGTATGTGACCTGTTAGTGGGGCTCCGCCCTCAGTACTGGTTTTGTGGAAATCAAGGAGGTGACTTTCCTCCCTACTGTAAAGAACTCGTGCAGGGAATGAAATTCATTATTTTTAATACTGGGGCAGCTGTGTGATAGATGTCTGAAGCCACAAATGGGAAATGTGTCTTCTGGAAATGGTGAGAAGTCATCACTGCTTCTTAATGGCTCTGAGTCAGCAACGCCCTGGAGATGTGTCTGCCACTGCACTGGGTGCCTGCATTCTCAAAGGCACAGCAGAGGGTAATACCACAAATCCCTTGGGAACACACATGAGAATGAGCAGGATTTTCACCGGACTGAGATTAGTTTGCAAAGAAGTCCTGCAAACAGACGTCTGCCTGAAATGAGCTGTGCTCTCAGCACAGTGAGGACAGCGCACCTGTAAGCAGGGCATGCTCAGAGAGCCACAAGGAGAGTCATTCACAGCAAACATGTCTTTGGGGTGAGGTGATAGTCGCTGTGCAACAAAAAGGAGGCTACATTTGGCACAAAGCAGCAGGATGGAGTCTGTGCAGAAAAGAATCTCGTGGGAATGTCAGGACTGGCATTGAAAGCATCGCGGAGTTTTCGAAGCTAACAAGTTGTGTAATGAGGAACGCGAACGCTCTCTGTGCACTGGTATCTCTCAGTTCTAGGGTACTGTAAATAATGCTCATATGAATAGTGTAGATAATACTTTACTGGTTGCTAAGGGAACCAGACTCGCTGGATTTCTTTTTTGTTGTTACGGTGAAAATTGGTGTGTATTTTAGAATGGTCTGGACAACTGAGCATGCAGTTTTCACACGACTGTTTCTCTGCAGGTCATCCAGACAGCTTGTTAGAAAAATACTTTCTTTTTGGATCTCTAGATACAGTCACTGGCAAATCTTGAACTTTGGGGTCTTGATTAAATTCTTTCACCCCTAAGTCACAGCGATAATAACTTCATATAATTTGGAAAGAGGTAAATAATAGATTTTACTCTGATTTTTATGGCAGTTTTGAACTACTTGATGAAGAGATCTGACTTATCAATTATGTGACAATATTCCTGGAGCAGTTCATTAATGCTTGCTCCTCCTAGAAGGTATGTGCTCAGAATTTAGACAGGATACCCACAGGAACCACAGTCCTTGTCACTGTACATGGCACTGTTTGGTGGCCTTCCTTGGCCTTCCTTGCTGAAAACTTGCCATGTTTCATCCATACAAATATTTTTCATGGCTTCTGTGTGCGTCAAAGAAGGAACAGTGTTCTGGCAAATAATTATTTCTTTCTGACAAATTTCCATGAAGGCAACTGCTCTGAGCATCTGTGTTGCTTTTGCCCGGAGTGTGGCTGTGTATTAGTGAGGAACCAGAAGCCTCTCCCATCAAACTGGCTTTTGATGGCACTTCTCTTTCAGTCTCCTGCTTGAAGTCGGTTTCTTTTTAGTGTTGGGAGCTGGTCTTCTGTTGCTGCAAAAAAAGAAAAACTCTCTCTGTCAGGAAAGAGATTTCCTGTCTCCTTACCGCTGGTGCTGTGCCATACAGAGTGAACAGACTGTTCCTTGGTGCTGTAACTTGGCCCAGTTTTTTCCTGCAAGAAAAAGAGAATTTTCTGTGGCTTGATACGGTGAATCTTGAAATTTAAGGTAGAGCATGGTTGCAAAAGAATTCCTGTAGCTGCCATGTCCAGTACAGGAAACTCAGTGCACATCATGAGAGACTCCCAGATCCTCTTGGTATCTGGAATTTGAAAGTTTCTGCTCTGCAGTTCCTGCCTTTTCTTTCCTCTGTGCACAGCAGCAACACATGCTGTACAACCTTCTTCTGGCCCAGAAGGTGTCAGCTGCATAGGAATTACTGACAAGAGATATGAGCTCTTTTTTTTTTTAAAAAAAAAAGCACAACAAAACCCAGCCCTGTAACCTGAGGCAGGGATTTACTGAGGGTCTTGGTTGTGCAGCTGCTGCCTTTGAATGTGCAGGTTGGTTGGTTCAGCCACATAATATATTAGGGATCATTTCATTACACTGGAAGTACATCTCCAATATACAATTCACGCTGGGAAGAAGCTTTTTATTAAAGGATTCAGGTGTTGGCATTGCGAAGCACTAAAATTTTATTATTTGGATTCTGAGAGGTCTGGGGATGTTTACCAGCCAGATCGTGGATTCCAACCAGACATTTGTCTGCACAGAGATTTCTTCTGGTGTTCTCAGTGAAATACATAATAGGATTTGGCCTGTCAGTTCAGTTCCTGACACACAGATGCCCATATTACAGAAGCCAGCAGCGTTCTTAATATCAATTGGATGTCTCGTTAGTGTTCATAGCTGCTGGGTATGGAAAATCACCCTGTGAAGACTATGCTTCATTTAGAACTAATCATCATTAATTTTCAGAGAGAAAAATTGTTCTTCTGGCTAAAATACAGCACTTGAGTTTTAGGTTCTCTCACTCTAGAGCTTGATTTCTATTTCTCTGGGTAAACTTTTGGTTTTGGACTCTTAAGAAATGAGAGCTGCTTCCTGAAAACTTATGTTCTCAGGTTTCTTTGACATTGGAGTTGGGCTGAGACTGGAGACACCTCTGCTTTCTCCTTAACTCTCCCCTTCCCCCTGCAGATCCAGGCCACGTGGATAGAAAGGGTACCCTGTGTAAGGTCATTTGCCATAGGAGTTTGCAGGATAGAACCAACTATTTTAAACACATCCACCTGTGATGCACATTACTCCAAGCTTTACATAATCAAAAGGACAACAAGGTTGCTATTTGGTCGGGTTCCCTTGCAGGTAATATCCAAACCTTTTATGTAACCTGTGCAAAACCAAAGCAAACACAGCAAGAGAAGCCCCACAGCTGTTCAGGTGTTAAAACAATGCTAAAGTCACACATACAAACCTCAATGGAGGCTTCCACCCCAGTGGGGAAATTTAACTCTGCTGCCTTGTAGTAGAGATCTCATCATGGTTATTTAAAAATGGATGTTTGGGTTTCTGGACCTATCCTTGGGTATTTGGGGTAAACCCACCAGTGTGAATACATTTGTTCTCTTCTGCTCATGATTCAAGGAATATATGGAAGAAGCAGTAGGTGGAAGCAAGAATATGGCTTCTTGATCATCATTAAACTTGGGGAGGAAATCCATGCTATTTAGGCAGGTTAATGGAGGGGAAATAATCTTTTACAAAGCTGCTTTTCCTCTTCCCTGTCTTGCTCCAATATTTTCTCCTAAAAACCCTTCTCCGTGCTTTTACCCTCTTTTTGCATATGTAAGTGTAGGGAAATGAAGGAGCCTTGATGACACGTATTAAAAAATCTACTTTGTAAATCCATTTGTTCACGTTCCTCTTCCATTCACATAACTCCCAGCCTTGCAATGTTAGTGGGCTGTTCTGCAGTTCAGCCAGTCTTGTACTCTTTTTCCTCGTTTGTTTTTTTTTTCCCCAATCCCTCATTTTATTTCATTCTGTGTGCTCTCTGAACACAACTTGGGGAGCTAATGAATTAATATTTGAGCTGTTTAGCAGTGTGTTCTACTGCAGCCCTTCTATCTCTGTCCGTACAATATCCTGAAACACTTTATGTGTGGAATAAACAGCCTTTGCAGTCCATGACTTCAAAGCCTGAGTGCTCTGCTACTTTACTGAATGCAGTAAATTTTAAGATAGATTGTAATCCTGTTGGCTTTTAGAATGCCTAACAACTTTTAGAAACTACAAATCATTACATAAATGGAATGGAACAGCAGTGTACTGAACGTGCAGACATTTTATTGTGCAACCATTTCATTGTGTAAGGAATTTATATGTCTGTGTAATTCTGCTATAAATACACATCTGCCAAATATTCTTTAACTTAATGTGGTACACAGAACTTTACCATATTAATTCCTTTCGTCCTTATAACAATCATGTTTTAATATGAGCTGATTGAAGTTGCAGAGTCTGTAGCAAAAGATTCATTGGATTCTCTAAAAGCCTCTCATAGCAGCCTATACTAAACCATATATTAAAAGTAAAGAAAGATTTTGTGTAGGAATAAATCTAGCATGCCAATAAGAGCTTGAAAGGCAGCAATGAGATTGCATCTTGGTTTAGAGGCTTGCTTGGTACTGATGGAAATTCATAAATTCGTCGTATGAGAGAATCCAGTGTGCTCCTACTCAGGTAAATGCTTTGTAGTCCAGATGAAACCTGGATTTCAGCTGAGCTTGGCCAAGGTGCACCATGCACAGGTGGTGTTACTTGCCTGCAGAAGACCTTGGTCTTCCTTGAGTCTGTCTGGGGTGTGGAAGTTCAGGTGAATTGCAAAGATTGAGTCACTGCTCACACGGACCTGGTCTGGCTGAAGTGTCCAGGCTCCACAATGGAAAGGTGGGTCACAGCTTTTAAGTTGTTGTTTCAGTCACACTTTTATGTTCTCAGGATAATCCATGAGCCAGCCTGTGGTAAAATAAGCCCACGTGAGATGCCAGGTGAGTACTCTGACCTGAGACTCAGAACCAGCCTGCTGCATCACAGTTATCTGGCTGGGTTCACAGATCACTGGAATCAGATTTCTGTGGTTTAGTAGGAGAAATTCTCAGCTGTGCCGAGCTATAATGAAATGAGGAGGCTGAAATCCAAACTGTGCTTTCTGAGCTATTGTGTGTGGTTTCTGTGTGGTGTCACGTTTCAGAGCATCGGACCAGTCATTTGTGCACAGCCAGCTATAAACTGAAATAGTTGCAAATATCACTTGTATAATTGTGTTTATTCAGTGTGTGCATTTCTGTCCAGTGCCAAATATCATTCCAAGACATGAGGCTTGTTTCCATGAGAGCCAGAAAAGAAATTAGGATAATATTCCCAAGAAAAGTGAAAAAGGGCAGAGTAGGTGAGCTGTTCCTATTTTACCTTTTTCTTCAGTGAATAAAATATACAGATCTTGAAAATTTGAGGCCACTAATACGTGGTTCTTCTGTTGGTTTGAAGATGTTACTGTGGGTAATTTTGTTAATCTGTGTGTGTCTGGGAACAGTTTCAATACGGTTTTTTTTCAGCATTATCAGCAGTTGTAGTCTCTGCAGTGTGACAAGGTGCATGGCAGCTCCTGTCAGATGCTCCTGAACACAAAATGTCACTCTTTATCAACCCCTAATAATCCAAATTGGCTCTCCATCTTGGCAGCCTTGCAGGCTCTTCACACAATGCTCAGCTCTGGGAAATATTCACAAACTTTTTCAAACCTTTGTTGTGACCTTCACTCCTTGAAGTTAATTTGAATTAAACACTGATTTTAGTCACTTAGGCTGATCTTGCAGTCATAGTTACATATTTTTGTCATGGTTATGTATTTTTATTTTATATATTTGAGCATCAACATGCTGAACTGTCTCTCTTGTGAGCTGAAAATTATGTGTATTTGTTTTCAAGTTAGGGTTCTTTGTTGCTGCTGCTGAAATAACAGGTTGGGTCGTATTGTAAATTCTACCTCTGGGAATTGGTGAAGTGTTCCTGGGAGGTCACAGTTCAAGTCCTTCCTCTGGTAGTACTCACACACAGGTATTTCTGTCCATTCTGGCCAAGAATTTAATGAGCCTGGAACTTTTCTATACATTTTTCTGCTCTGCTTTACAGATGGTCTCTATGTTATCCTGAAGGACAGAGGAACAGCAGGATGAGGATCTGAAATTGCCCTGGTTCTGCTGATCAGTGGAGAATTTCAGTTTTCGCTCTTTCTCATGCCTTCCATGGTTTCTTAAGGAAAATGTGCCACTTCTATTCCTCATCCATCACACAATTATTCAAGCTGTTGTAGCAGGTAGTTCTCCTGCTCCTATTTGTACTGCTGATTTAGCTTGTTACTCAGCTCCTCCATGCCTGACAGCTCTCCCCTGTAAAATGTGTATTTTAAGACTGCTTACATGAATAAACTGGCTTTAAAATTCAGGGTTGGGTGATAGTACTATGAAAAGCCAACTTGGTACTAACACTGCATGCAAAATCTCTAGTAGGAAGTAGCAGATTATTTGGACAAGATTATGCAAGTGCCAATTATGTGCCTTGCAAAACAGGAGTAAAAAATCGTCCCTAAATTTTCCTGCAGATTTGGGATAAAACTTAGACCTCCAGAGTGCATTTCAGAGGAGTGAGGAGCATATGTTATTGAAGAATATTAAATTCTTGGAAGAACTGAGTGCAGCTTGGGATGGGGGTGGTATTTTGGTTTTAAATGAATTCCAGTCTGGAAAGATACGGCATAAGAGAGGAAAAAAGGCATTTTCTTGCGTCCAGATGAAATGTCATATGTCTTCATTTGCACTTGTTACCTCTCATGCTTTCAGTCAAAGCGACTATGAATTAACAGACTTTGAGGCACTGATACACTCCTTGTTTGTTTTAAAACAGGTATATCTCTTTCAGGATTTTATTCAAAGCTTTTAGGAAAAATCATCCTATTTTAAGAACAGGAGATCAAAAATTCAAGGTAGAAACCTCCTTCTAATTCTTTCTTATTGTAAGACTTTGTTTTGTGGGTTTACACCTAATTTCTCTATATTTATTAAGAGAATAATATATCTTTTCCTTATTCTGTGAGCATCCTCTGTCTGTTCGTAGGAGAAAGGTTCCTGTACCAGGAAAAATATTGGGGGTTTTATGAAATGCTAACTGATGCCTTTGGGCACATTTCCTGCTTTTACACAATGCACAAATGTATGCTTAAAGTAAACATTTCAAACAGCCACTGATTTGCTGTGTTTTTCTGAAAATATTGTTTTCTTAGCAGATTAATTGACTTGACAAAATATATCTCCTGAAGCACCAGCCCTTAATGCTTCCAGTAAACATCTTCAGCCTTCCTTTTTAGTGGAAGCTATTTTGTGTCTGGAAGATTTTGTATAAATGAGGTGATAAAGAGTCACCACAGATAAGATGTGCTTTTGTGCTTCTGCTTTGTGTGAGGAACTTCAGCTTTGCTCAGGCTCTGAGGGTTCCTGTGATTTGTCTTCCAGACTTGCAGTGTTCTTGAGTCACATTTGTTGCCTCCTTTGAAGTGCCAAAATTTTTTCTAGTGTGTACATTAACCTAGAAGAGCTTTATTTCTTTCTCTTTTGAGAAACAGAGAATGTTAGGAGTGTGAGTGCCATCCAAATGAGATATGTATGACTGTGTAAACATTAACTGCATTAAACGTGCTGCTGGGATATAAACACCTCACTTAAATCAATAAGTTGCAATTACAGCGGTCAGTAGGTCTCAGTTCTTCTTTGACCCTAAGAAAGCCCTTTCCTACCAGTACAAAAGAAAAATCAGCTGAGCAAATTCAAACTTGTGATATGTTCCTTTTTGCCTGCTCCACAGTGTATAAAAATGAAAACATAAATGTATTTCTTGCGTTCTTTATCTAGATTTAAAGGGTATATTTCACTTTAAATGATGTCTGGCTCATCTAGTCTATCGCATATGAGTAATTTTTTTTTTACTTTGTTCAGCATATGTTTCCTCTGTCTGCAAAAAGTTCTGTGGATTTTCATTCCTTCCCATTTTCCCAGCTTTATGCTGCCCCCAGTTACAAGAAAGCAGAGGTCATACAAAGTGGCTTTTCAGAGTTTGCCTGCTGTAGTAGCTATGAGCCTCAGACTTTCCCTCCCTGCTCCTCAGCTTTCACAGTTTACCTGTGAGATTCAGGACTCCTCAGACATGGAAATGTCAGTGACAGTTTGGCTTAGTGTCAGTGCTGTGGATTCTAGACTGGAGCTGTCAAACAGACTATAGTGCAAAAGCAAATGGAATTATTGTTCCTCCGCTCAAGATGGCAGATCATAGATATTTGCCTGTGTCTGGAACTCTTTGTGTCAAAATGTGTGCCTCATCCACGTACAAATATTTCACACACAAGTACTTGAACACTCTTGTAGAACTGCACCTGACCTAAATTCCTGCCAAGGAAATTTGCCCCACTGAGCTCCTGGTACGCCAGCTCAATCCAAGATGGAAATGAAGCCACTGCAGGCAGTGTCCCTGCTCCAGTGTCAATGCCACTTCTGGGATAGCAGAGGATTTTCGGAGCCCAAACGGTGAGGGAGGCGCATGGTAAGGAGCTCCCACAGATGGAGATTTAGGAACAGAGCAGTGCAGAGCCCCAGCACATGGTGGGAGGTCGGTTTTTACCTTTCTGTTTCCTGGGTTTGGGGTTTATTTGGAGGAAAGTAGCACTGGATGGGCTGGTTTGTTTCCTTCATGTGCTGGAACAGCTGCTGGGCTGAGGGCAGGCACAGGAGCACCACTCCTCTGGCCCCTGTTTCTTCTCCCCAGCAGCAGCGTTGCCAGGGATTGTTCCACCTTCCTCAGCTTCGACAGTACCTGATCATCCCAGCATCACTTATCACACCAGTGCTTTCCTGGGACTGCCCCTTCCCCAGAGTGTTCCCTTCCAAACCCCAGCACCACTCTGTGCTTCCCCAGGGCCTGTGAAGGACATCCCCAATGGGCCAAGGCAGAGCCCAGCTCTTTCGGGAGGAATCATTGCTCTGAAATAACTCGGCCACTTGATCAGCAAGCTGCTAGTCCATTCAGCACCAGTGTTCTTGCTGTGTCTCCTCAAATACTTACACTGCCACTGCCTTTTCCTTCCTCGGTGGAGGACAAGCTGACTGACAAGAAACAACGGCTGGGGGAAGAAGGAATGCTCAGGAATTCAGTCTGGTTGCTGGATTGGCTTTTCAGCCTCTGAAATCCCAGCGTCTGCTCCAACAGCTGAGCCTGGTGGTTCTGCTCCTGCCTTGTGCCCCATTCCTGTGGATACTCTCTCTTTTTGTACAACACTGAGCATCTCAAAAGCCCTTGTATGTGTCCTCTCTTTATTACATTAATTCCTGAGGGCAGCAATTGTTCTGCTGCCCGCTGAACCCGGTCAGTCACTCTGACACTCATGATGGTGAGCAGAGCATGGTGTTGGTGAGAGGTGATGGGACTCTGAAGCAAGGAGGGGCATGTGACAGAGAAGATGGCATCTTTTCTCAGCACATTTTTATCCCACAACTTGGTTTTGAAAATACTGTTTTTAACATGGTTTGTGCTACGAGAAGAAACTCACTCTCAAACATCTTGGAGTGCTTGGTGGGCAGATGATTACAAAATTGATTTGTGCCTAATGGACTTGGGCTTCCTGCAGTTTTTCTGTGAGTCTCTTCCACTTCAGCACCATGTTCCTGAAGTGTTAACAAGCTCATCCATCTCCTCCCACCTCCAATTGCCCCTTCTTCTCAAGCCCTTCCCGTGTTCTAGCTGAAAAAATAGATAACCAGCACCAAATTAATTCTGGTTAATTATTTGTTGGTTGGTTGAAGAGGGAACTACAAAGCTGACACGGAAGCCTTTAATGCAGCAAGATGCACTAATTTTGATATCATATCTCTATCACTTTGCTAATTCCCTGTCCCCTTCACCCCCCCAGCCCCACCCCTCCCAGGCAGGAATTTAATGGTCCATGAAGCTGCCGTGCTTTTGTCATAGTGGTTGTAATTGGTCAGTCAGCTCCAAAGTTATCAGGTATGACTGACACCCAGCAGTGTGCTGAGTGCTTAAACTGCCAATTTGCACTTCACAGTGGCATTGTGTCAGCTTTCCTGAGAAAACGAGGCAAAAATATTTAAAATGCCCTTCTAACAACAACTAGAGACAGTTTCTGGTGAATAGTTAGAGATATTTTTGTCGTGTCTCTATAAATCTTTGTTGGGCTGCAGGTCTGCCACAGACAGCAGGGCACGGGGAGGGGGTCACTTGTGATGTTATTAGCGCATTAACAGTTCACCCTGGTCATGGATGGAATGCAGTTACTCTGTGAAGGTAACCAAAGGATGGAGAGAGCAGCTGAAATTATCACCCTCCTGAAATGTGACAGATGCAGAAGTAAAAACGGGCTTCAGTCAAGCACTGGAAACTTTGTGCAAAAGAACAAAAGCTGATGAGCTGCTGTTATTTAAGTGCTGTATTTTTGCAGCCTCAGTCCATGTATGCAGTGCTGGCTTACACATTTCATCTTTCTGAACTGTTGGTTGACTGCTGAAGGAGTTAGAACCAATGTAATGTACAGTGCCACAAAAACCAATCCTGATTTGAAAGATTAATTATGGATTTGTGTGGATAGATAGTCAAAGGGTTTACTGTGTCCACTACCTTAGCAAAATCATTCTTTTTAACTTCTGTTGTCTTTTAATTTGCATGAAGCCACACATTTTGCACAATTAATAATCGAATAATTATTGGATGATAACAACAAAAAGAAAATAATTCAATTTTTCCAGCTCCCCTGACAGTCTGTGTCAAGAGAATTTCTTGCTAGAGCTTAAGGTGAAGCCCAGCTGTTGATATTCCATGCATTAATGTTTCCCTTTGCCTCTTACTCTCGTGCTGGCAGGCTGGCACATTCTTGCCACATTCCAAATGCAGCTTCCAGGTATCTTCTTCCAGATGCAGTGGCAGGGCTGCTCCAGCTGTCTTTAGAGTTCTCCACCTGCTTTATGAGTCTCCCTTTCAGAAAAGAAATGGCAGAGATAAGTGGGTGTGGGTGAGTGTCAAAACACCCCAGAAAACCCTCTTGAGATGTTAATTGGGATGTCCAGTCTTTGCACACATTTCGATTGTCTCGCTGTGGGTTATACACACAGTTTCTGCCGTCTTTAACTCCTTTAGAGAAATTCACCTTCTTACCTTCTGAGGAAATATGTTGAGGAGACAGGAGTCTTGCTTTTTGAAAAATTTCTTGCTGACTGTCTTTTTCCTTCTACTCTTGCCAGTTTATCCATTTCCATAGGTTACAGGAAAAGCACTCTAAATGAATTGATAATTTAATCCAATGCGAAACAAAGTATTTGGAAGATAGAAATGGTGAGACTGAGAAAACTACTCAAAATTGTGAGCTTGTGAATATTTTAAAGTGATCTTATGCAAAATTCATCCAAAACATGATTATTCTTCTTCTTTTCCATATTATTTTATATCATCCTAAATCACTATCTCCCTTTCCCTTGCCTTGCCAAAAAAAAAAAAAAAAAAAAAAAAAAAAGTAAAGGAAGTACTGTATTTATGCAGCTCCAATTCTGAAACTACAGGGTAGTAGTTACAGCCTTGAAGCCATGTCAGTTTTCAGTCATGGTTTCATACTCTGACATTCCTTTTCATGTCGAAATAATCGCAGGAGTAAATGATTTCATTTAGATGTCTCGTGCTGTATCTGCATATGAAATGGCTTTTAAATGACAGGAAGCTGTGTTCTAATGAAGGGGTAGGATTGCACATTGCCACTCCTGGGAGCAGCTCTCCGCATCCAGCGCTGTGCATTTATTTGCATGGGAATACCTGGGAGGGGGAATGTTGGCATGAGGGTGCTGCACCCCTCATTCCTGAGGGCCATTTATAGCTTGGAGTGAGAGGAATTGATGAAAGAGCTCTGATTACTCGCTTAAAACTGTGCCTCCTGAGGTGATACAGAAGATTCCTAAAATGACAGGAAACTCCTTGTCACCAGCCAGGTTTTACAAAATAGTTGAAATAAAAAAAACACAAGCCCTGTTGTCATTTGAGGTCCAAGAGATACCTGATTCCTCCTCTGTGGATTTGATTGTGATTCACTTGTGGAAAGTGATGAGTCTGCTAAAATAGCTGTAAATTGAGGAACATGAAGTACTTGCTCAGTCTATAATCTAAGCCCATTTCCATTAAAATAAGAAAAATAATTATAAGTTCTTTTCTTATTCTGTTATTTGCACAGCGTTGCAACATTATCCCAATTTCATGTTTGTTGTCACAGTGTGAAGCTGTTTATCACATGAAGTCCCTTCCATGGCCACCAGTGTCCCCATCTCTGGACAGAAGGCAGAGACATTTCACATTAATGTCGGTGTCACAACTTGGTGTCCGTACCAGAAATATATTGGTTTCCATGGTAACTAATTATTTAACCGAGAGAGGGGAGAGGAGAAGCAGCAGATTTTGGTAATAAAATTGAAAATAAGATCAGGTCATAGAAGTGATTATAAAACCTGTGGAACTTTATGATGTTCTTTTAAGACATGCTAATACGGCATATATAGAATTTTGTGTGTGTGTGTGCTTAATCCCCTGTTAACAGCTCGGTATTGATCTTTTCTCCAGTCTGGTACAAACTCTCCTCTTTCAAAGTCTCTGTGTTCTCCCAGTGGATCCATGGTCATGCTCTTGTGGGAGACTGAAAGTCCCCGTTCCTCCCCATGCCGCTCCCTGCTGCGTTTGTGGGAGGGGACGCACGGCTCCCCCCCTCCTGCTCTGTCCAGCCTTTGTGTGATGCTGTCTGTGCTGATTCCTTTTCTCTTTCCATCTTTCCAGCTGCTTTCTGCCCTTGGCTACTTTGGGCATTCATACCCCACTTTCTCACCAGTGTCCGGGGTGTTTCCACTGCCGCTGGTTTGTAATTCCTTCGAGCTCCGACCCAGCTGAGTGCAGGAGCTGTGTTTCGTTTCTGGGGTGACTGCAGCTGTCAGGGGTCCATCCCCTGGGGACCCCACTGAGCAAGGCACTGGCAGAATTCTTTTTAATCAGCGTTGCCAGCGAAATGCTTTGCATCAGAGGCTTCCTTTGCGAGATGAGCAGCTCCCCTGGAGGTTTAACCAGTGCAGGCCACAGAGCAGCTCCGGTGATCTGTGAAGGAGTGGTCGCCTTTGAGGAGCTGCTGGGCTCTGGGCAGGATTTATCCGCTGCACAGGCAGTGCATGAGCTGTGTGAACCCTGTGCGTGTCACAGCGAGAGCACCGGCACGGGCCCTGCCTGCAGCCGAGTCCTGCTGCTCCCACTCCTGTTCGCTGAGGTCTCTTGGGGCCACTTTGGGTTCTTCCCCGTCTCCTTCAGAGGGGAAATGGAAATGTCACAGGAGAAAGGGAACAAAAGTGTATCATTAATGTTTGCATGCAAAACTTTGAAGTCCCGTGGCTTCCCAGTGCCAGAGGGCAGGGCTGGATGGGATACTGGGAAGGAATTCCAGGCTGGGAGGGTGGGCAGGCCCTGGCACAGGGTGCCCAGAGCAGCTGGGGCTGCCCCTGGATCCCTGGCAGTGCCCAAGGCCAGGCTGGACAGGGCATGGGACAGCGGGAGGTGTCCCTGCCCATGGCAGGGGCTGGAATGGGATGAGCTTTAAGCTCCTTTCCAACCCAAACCATTCCATAATTCTGGATCTTATGGAATGAGCACACCCCTATGAGAATTTACACACAGCCTGTACCTCGCTGGGACAGAACCCAGGCTACTGCTCCAAGTGCTGTTAGTTTTAGATGCATGCAGTTGTTTTCAATCAGAATTCTGGTCTCTATTATTCATGAAAAAGTGACTGAATTTACTTGTGATCTGCTGCATACTGTATATAAATATTCTCCATATGGTTTTTTTACCCTTTTTTTTAAATACGATGTGTAACAAAAATTATATGAAGACTTCAGTACATCAAAAGATGTCAATATATGAACCAGGTGCATTCTATAGTACAATAAAAATAGATAAAATTCAGTATAGATCAAAGAAATGTCATAAGCTATTGCTACGTTTCAGAAGTAAACATTACTTAAAAATTTATTAAAATACATCAAAATTATTTCAAGGCATAATTTGGAAGAGAACTTGATATAATCTGCATTTGATTTTTAGGGAATTTTAAGAATAAAGGTGATTTTTCTTGAGTGAGTCCATTATTTCTAGAAATATGACCTCTGTATGACAGAAAAATCTACTGCAACCACAAAGTTAAAGGAAACAAAAAATATAGGAGACTAAACTTGCTTTAACAACCTCTGCTTGGTTGCTTTGCCTTTTTTTTTTTTTCCTTTTCTTTTCCATGTTCTTTTCTCCTCTTTGTGGAAGGTTAGTTGCTAGAAATTTAAATAGTAGATTTATAAATCAGGTTGTGGAAAACAGGAGGAGAGGCTGAACTTTGTGGGTGATTTAAAGGTCCTTTTTCTCCCATTATTTTTATTTATACGCATGTACATATATTGCAAACTTTTAATTGCTGAAGTGTTGCTAAGTAAGCAAATTGTGTTTGATTTAATGGTCTCCATATGATATTTTCCATCTCCAGTTTCCCGTGGTCGTTAAGTGGGGAAAGGATTTCATGAGCAGCTTGTGGCAGCCTCGCTGCCGAGGGTGAGGGAGGCAGCTGAACGTGTGTGACCCAGGAGCAGGGCACAGGCTGTCCCACAGGGGCAGGGAGATGGTGAACACTGGCCTGGTGTCACACCCCAAGCAAAGCAGACCTGGATTTAGCAAGAAATCTTTTTAGCAAGATTTAAAAAAATCTATACAGCTAGGGATCCAATTTTAATTTATTTTACGTTATTTGGCGTGTTCTCCATTTCTCTTTGGAGCAGTACAGCAGGACAAATTTGTTAATTTTAAGTGTTTTAAAAAGATATCTTAGTATCAACTTTTTGATATTTATTTTGATGTTTACAGTATTCCTTGGCTTTTGTCTTGACTCTTCTAATCTGGCAGGTATTGTCTGCTGTTCAGTCCTGCATCTGTTCTTGCTTTTGAAACTCCAAATTGCCCAGCAGAGCTCACCTTCCCTGGAGAGGAGCGTTCTGGGGTGTGCAGCCAGCGCTGCCTGAGGTTTGGGCATGAGAACTGTGTGCTTTTAGAGCTCTGGTGTTTCATCAGCTCCTTTATGCACATCAGAGCTGTCCCAGGTGATCCATGGTACCATTGTGTGTTCTGTCCCTGGCACGCCCCATACCCAAACACAAACTTTCGGTCAGTTCCTGACTCTTTTTTGGCCATTAAATTGTGCTTCAAAGTCCCTTCCTCCCTACTGATGAGGAGTGTAAGAGTGTTCCTTCACGCTTGCATAACCTTTGTCATCAAAGCACTTTACTGGCTTTTATTCCATCACTTTATCTGTCTCTCATGTTTGCCTTCTCTCTTTCTCTGTAGTGAGAGTACAGCTCGTAGCTAATGTCCCTTAAATCCCAGAGGAACACAATGACCGAGGATAAAAAAGAAAGTTCTTGTTTTTTTTAACTTCCTGACCCAACATTTCGCTGAGAACAGAGGGGTAAAAGAAGATATCAGGGTTGGCAGACTTGTGATCACCAAGTGGTTAGAGGGCAAGGAAGCAGAAAAGTTATTTTTGTGGTGGAAGCTGCTGACCACGGCTTTAGTAGCCAGAGAAATCATAGCCAGAGGTTTAAATAAGCCTTTGCTGTTTTAAAAAAGTCAATGGCTGTTGAGGGCGTTGAAATTGAAAATTGACTAAGCCATTGACTTCTAGAGAAGAAAGGCATCGTGAAGAATTCTCTGAAAAGCAGGAAGACACCAGTTTTAGAACTAGAGGAAAATAGCTGCCAAATGAAACTGCTTATTCCCTCCTTTTGGGGATTTGAAAGTCTTCCTGGAGGGTCTCCTTCCTGTCAAATTTGCAGCTCCTTTTGGCAGCCTGCTCAGTACTTTTGAGGAGCCCTAGCAGAAATGTATTGGCAGTGAAATAGTTGAAACTTCTGGAAACAATTGAATCTTTCAGTATTGCACTGTCACTTTATTGGATTAACTGTTTCTGAGGTATTTTATGGTAAAAAAAATCTGGGCAAGGCCCAGGCAGTGTTGCTGTAACCAAGGGATGCTGGATGTCCTGCAAGGCACAGCAATTTGTAAGTGCAGTTTATTCACTCCCCTTCTTCCAGAAAGCTGGAATCACGTGTGAAAACAGAGTGGGAGGGAGGAAGGGAAGCAAGCAAAGAGAAATTATTATTCTGAGAAGCTGATCTACATCACATGAAGCCCTCTTAAACGAAGAGGACTCAAATAGGATCATTAGATGTTAATTTATTTAGCTCTGGGTGTCTGTGTGTAAGATAGCCAAAGCCAGTCGTGTCTCATGGTATCGGCTGATGTTTGCTTTGGTCTTAAAGTTTGGGGTCAGAAAGTAGAATTGTTATGTTTGGCACAAATTAACGTTAAAACATTTGTGTCTTTGAGGAGAAACTAATGACTGAGTAGCATTAACATCTGAAATATGACTTGTTTTCACTGCTTGAGGATCTTACATTGAAACAGGTTCAATATTCTCTGGCAAGAGAGTGAAGAAATTTGCTCTTACGATCTATTTTTTTTGTCCTATTTTCTGACTGGAGATGTTACACCTCCAGAACAGTTAGTCTGGCATTTTAATCTACCATTAAACTATGCATGTCTGCATATTTGAAAAGATATAAAAGTCTTCCTAAAGAATAGATTATGATAGAAACAAATTCAAAGAATTTAGAGGAGAATACTCCAGGAAAAAAAATCCTGTTTTTCAAGCCTGGAATCGGCTGTGTTTGCTTTGCTGTTGTTGTTTGATGGATATTGGTTAGTGGTATCTGCAGATCTGAGTCATCCTCCTCCACATCAGTGTTCTGCACAGACACGGCTGTGCTGCTGTCTTGACAAGCAGGAGAATACCTGCATTGGCTCTCCCCCTAAAAATGTGTAACCTGTGCTCTCTGGAGGGCCAGAAAAACTGACATCAGTGAAAACTCTGCAGCCTGAGAGAATTCTCCTCTATTCTGGCACTTTCAAGAGGCAGCTCTCCAGGCTGTTCTGTCACTTCCAGGGGATTTCTGCTCTGTGGCCTGTGTTTTTTGCACTGAATTTTAATCTACACCTTTAGAAGGAGAGAACTTTTAGGGCAAGTTAGCGTGGAGGGGGCAAAGGTGACTGGGAGTTGTAGTGGGGGGCGGGCTGGTGTGGTTTGGACAAAAACCCACCAACAATTCAGTTATGGTCAATGTGATCTGGGGATTCTGTAGCTGAAAATGTCTCTCTGGATGTGTCTGAAAACGTGGTGTCCATCCAGGGTCCCACCATCACACGCAGGAAGAGTGTGTTGCGAGAACCTTGGATTTATCTGTAACAGCAGGTGCTGCTGTGGCTGAGGGGTCTTTGTTTATATGACCTCTTTGAACTGAGCAGTGTTTGTGTAAAGTGCTTTTGGATGGATTACTGAGCAAAAGTGGTAGAAGTCTTATGTCAAGTGACAGAAATCTGATGGGTTGTGTTTCTCATACAGCATGTTTGCTCCTGAACCCCAAAAGAAGGTTGAGGTGAATGGAGGTATGCAAGAATAAATCTTTTTTCTCTATCATGTGTCAGAAACAGCTTCTCTGTGGAGGTTGTATCCTTCCAGAAGTTGTTCAGAATAGTCGTGGGAAGGAAATTAAAAATATTTTCTCAAGAGACACAGCATTCAAACTCAATTGCAAGGAGACTGTTTTAAATCTACAGAGAAGTTCAAGAAAATTGTGGGTTTGGATTTCCCAATTTCTGTTAATAGAGGTGATATTAACCCTCATTTGTTTGGTAGTTAATGAATCTCTAAAACTCAAGCAGATCATTGATACGTTGAAATATGTTGAAAGATGTTACAGTTGTACCAAATTTGCTTAATCCCCCCTAATTCTCATAAACCTGCAGATCTCTTTATGTGTGTAACTGTTGGCCCATGTAATTGAGCTGCATTCTCCTTCTCTGACAGATGTGTTACTGTTTTTAATAGAGACAATTTCATTTCTGTGCTGCCCCTTTCCTTCTCTGCTACTCAACAGATTATTTTCCATTTGTTGCTTTATTGCCTCTTTAAAGCCTTATGGCTCTCCCTGTAACAGATCTGGGGGAGGGTGAAGGTGTTCATTCTTAGTTTTACAAAATTTTTTAGTAAACTGCTTATCTTCAGAATAGTTGCAAATCCAGAAAGAAACCCAAACAAACAGAAAAAAAAGCCAACCAGCCTTGAAATAGTTGAAAGAACTGACATTTGGAAATGTAAAATCAAAAATATTTGTAATGCAGGATCAACTTTTATCTTGATTTATAATAGAAATTGTAGAAATAATGGAAAATATTTTAAAATATTTACCTTTTTTATTATGTATTTTATTACTACTCTAACATCTCTTATTATTGCTGTTTTAATTATTATTATTTAATTCACTGCAGAGGGTTGCAGAAGAAAGAGGGAAGCTTACTCAGGATAGAAAAGTTGTTCCTGAAATAACTGTTAAAAAACTAAACAGGAAAACCCAGACTCCACCAGATATGCTGGGGGGAGGTGTCCAGCTAAATTCTGCAAGAGTGGGGCTTTTCTTTGGCTGGTTGCTTAACCCTGCCTTGTGTCCAGGCTGTCTCAGGTGCTCCACAAGGACACTCTGGTGTAGGGTACCCTGTGTGGACACACACCCTGAACCAGCCTCACCCCTTACTGCCGTGTAGGAGGCAACAAGAGAATTGGAATAAAATAATAAATTAACTGTAGACAATGCAAGTTGCAGTGCATGCACTGAAACCCTGCTTTGCCTTGCTTGGTCAATCATCGTTTCCCTGAGCAACTGGTACAATCCTACAGGATTTCCTAAGGTGCAATAATCTTACAGGAAGCTCAGCACCAGTAATCCTTAGTCCCTCTAGGCAACCACGCAACATCATCGCTGTACTGGGATGAAAAATAGTACAGGAAAAAACAATGGGCCAGCCCAGGAGTGCTTAGGACAATCTGGAATCTAACAATTCTGTAAATCACAGACTGAGAACCGTCCTCAGAAGAGGAGAGTTCAAGGTCTGCATCCTCTGGAGAGGGCCAGCGAGCAAGGCTGGGGTTATTTGACTTCCACAGCGAGTCTGGGGAGGAGCCGCCCTCTCCGCGTCACCAGGCATCTGCCATGTGGGATTTTTATTCTCTAAATTTAAAGGGCAGCAGCAAAGCAATCTGTTGTTTGTATAGAAAAGAGTGATGGTAAAGAAAGAAAATGCACTCAAGGGAATATCTACTCCACTCTACGATGCCACTTGAAAAAGAAGCCCAGGGAAACGTTCGCACAGCACGAGGCACAGAGGCAGAGCAGGAGGCAGAGGGTCGGTCTCCGAGATGGAGCCTGCACATGGAGCAGCTCCTCCCAGGGAGGAGTTCCATTTTTAAAGCTCCTGAATTTCTGAGATCTGCTGAAGGATGAGATCTGACAAGAGGACTTGACAGTGTTCCAAGCTCCGAGCGTGGTTTTGAGGTGACGTGAGGAGCTTTTCTCTGTCAACCTGAGCTCTGAGGTCCAGGCCAGCTTTACATCAAGCAGATGTTGTTATACAGAATAATGGAGAGTTTTAGGGCAAGGAAAAGGACATCTGTGGAGGTCATTTGACTTGAGACCAGTTCTATTCACAGTAGCTGACATAACAACATTCTGGCTGGAATTTTTTCTTCCTGGTAGCCTGCCAATGAAGTCTAATATTATCTGCCCCTCTTTTAATAGTTTCCACTAGATATTTCTGGAAAATATGCTCACAAATTTCAATTTTATTGAAGCCAGGATGGATGGAAAAAGGTTTTAGAGAAATAAGTCTTAGCTTATCATTGGCTGTAAACAAAATAAGCTAAATCTTCTGAATGCTGAGGAAAAAAATTACTGCGTGAAAAATTATTTGTTTTTTCCCATGGAAAGTGTGCCAGTCGATTCTAAGTGAATTTCTGTCTCTGTTAAATGCTTTGTGGTACCTACAAGTGGAGGTGGACTACTTGCTAGTTCTACTGTGAGGAAATAGAACCAAAAAAGGCAGTTTGGGGTGAACCCAAAAGTCCAGAATAATGACTCATTTCTGTGGCTCTAAGCTCTGGACTGGCTGAGGAGGGGGCTTGGTGCCCTACAGCAGTGAAACTCTACAATGGCAGTGGAATGAAAATCTGCCTGATGGTTTCTTTGCTTGTTTTTAAAATCAAAGAATGCACTGGGGTTTGGGGGTTTTGTAGCACAGCCAGTGTTTTTTGCTTCTGTGTTCCTGAATTTTCTTTACTTCCAAGGTCTCAGAAGTAGATGCACAATGATTTGCACATTTTAAAATCAAACCTCATTTTCTAAAATTATGCTGCTGATAAATTCTAATAATTCTGAAGTTGACAGGTTTGCCACAGGGGAATGGATTTCTTCAATTATTATCTAGGCTAACAAAATAATTTGTACAAACCATTTAGCACATTTTAAACATCTATCCTACCCCACCAAACCCCAAATGAAATGAAAACAAAAAAAATCCCAACCCCCCAAGCAATTTAAAAACCCAACCACCCACAAAAAACCCATCAAGAATCTGAAGAATTTATTTTAAAATATTCCAGGTTTTAGATTTCAGATAAACTCAAGCCTCACTGCAAAGACAGACCAGAAAAATCTTGGCACATCTTTTCATAATTGCATATCAAATCACATGAAAAAGGCAACTTCCCAGGAGATTTCTGCCATCGTGGCAATTTGTTTAGAGGTTTAGAAATACTGCTTCCAATTTTATTTATCTTTAGAAAAAAATTTTATTAATTTGGAATCTGCCAATAAGGATCCTGGGTTCATTAATATTCACTGTCCAAGTTACCAGACCAAGAATCATAATCAGCGTATTTTGCTGGAACATTAAACTATTTACCCATAATTTTTATGCTTTCTCGGTCACTATGTTTCTTCTACTAAAAGAAAAAATATATAAAAACATCAAATAGCTGCTCTTTATGAAGTAACAAATATTGATTGAAGAGAGTCACCTTATTTGAAAGCATCATCTTGTATCTGTGTGGGAGGTGAGGTGCTTTTCCCTGGGTTGGCTGTTGGTTTTCCTGGCATGGAGAATGTCAGTTACAGATCAGGGGCTTTCTGTGTCAGGTCCTGTTTGAGCAGGAATTGCATCACAGGGTAAACAAGAATAAAATAATGGAACAGAATTTGGAGTGAGATAAGGGATAAAACCCCGCCATCAGCAGTCCTGAAAGAGAGGCAATGCCTGGCATTGGAGCAGGCACTGACATCAGAACTGGTTCCAGACTCTCAGCCTGGGTCAGCAGTGATTGTTCGTGGTCAGATTTCACCCAGTGGCATCCACGGTGCCCAGGGCCAGTGGAGAGGCTGGGGACTGTCACTGCTGTGGGTGACACAAGGGGCTTCCTCCCTGAGGCACCCTGTCCTTGAGGGTGCAGGACAGTGCTCCTGCTGGAAAGGGGCACCTGTATAATGAATTTCAGATGATGTTTTGTGTTCTCAAGAGCTTCAATCTGCATCAGAGTCGTGCCCTGAAGTGCCGCCTTTCTTTGAATATCGACGTCAGCAGCACAGCCCTGCTACTGCTCAGGTTGTTCCGTGCTCAGGCCAGCAAGTCCCCGAAGCGCTTGAGGGATTCTGGTTCAATTCCTTTTTGCTCTTGTTCATATTTATCTTCTTCAGTGAGGACAAAGCTTGTATACCCCTCTGGACTCCCTGGACAGTGTCTGGGAGGGCAGGACTCCCTGGAGTGCAGGCACATCAAATGCAGGACACAGCAGTGCTCTGTGCTTGGTCTTACACCCATCTCTGTGACTGCTGGCCTGGGACTGCCACGTGTTTGAGGTTTTTTCTGTAGAAGTGCTGTTTGCTTAGTGTCTGGAAATTGCAGGAAACTGGAGACTTGTTTGCACCAAAATAGAACAGAAAAAACCTGCAGGTTTGAAAATGGAGACACTGAACACACAGTAGTCTGAGATGAAAAAGTGCAATTGAGACCTCTTCTTGGACAGGTCTTTTAGGCCCTTCTGAAGAACAGAAAAGGGATTAAACTGTGTTTTGTATTTTTCTTGGGTGTTAAAGCATAACATCAAGGCACTCATGAATGGAAGTGCTAGAAAAAACAAATGTAAGGTGAATATTCTGTTGCTGGTGCACTTCCCATGGTATGATTCTCTGATCTGAACAGGTTTGCCCATTGAATGTGATTCTGGCTGCTTCAGGAAGCTGTTCCTGCCTCTGTGTGGTTCAGGAAATGTAAGGATTCTCAGATGATGCAAAATCTGTTTATTGAAGGCAGTGCTCCTTGAGAACATCTTAAACTGATGTAATTGAAAATCATGTTAACTGGGCCAGGTGGAGTTGCAGGACTTGCTCAAGCTGATCTCAAACTGTGTTTCCAGCTGGTAATTTTTAGTCTGCTGTTGCCATCAGTAAGGGGTAAGTAGAGGATTAAATGCATTTTGCTCTCTTTTGCTGAAGGAAGAGTTTTGCATCCTGTCAGGTTTATTGCTTGTGTTTGTTGTTACACAGGAGTTCATTTGCTGTTCTTCCTTAATGGATGGAGCCATTGGAATGCATAACAGTCCCAGGAAAATAAGGCTTGTCCTGGGCTCAACAGAGCTTTTCTTTGCACCAGTGCCTCCCTGTTAGAGGCAAAAATACAGGAATGCTCAGTGAGTTTCTCTTCTGGCCTGTAGTACCCAACACGGCATAAACAGATGAGATGGGCCCTGTCTGTGCCATTTTTAAGAGGAAGAAATACAAATATGTTGGATGAACTGGAACCACAGCTTACATCACCTCTGTCTGTGTGCGTGAACTGTGCTTTGCAGAAGAATAATTGTATGTGAAGTAAACAACAGTGGGGAAGAATGATTATTATACCCCAATTTGAGAATTCTGGATGGAAGACCTTACTCGAGTGGTAGGGTTTTGAGTTTTGATTTGGGCTTATTTATTTATTTACATTTCTATAATTCACTTGTGTTAAAAAGTTTTCAGAATAACTCGCTAAAGAGAGGAACTCAAAACTGACATCTCATCTTTTATGGCCCATTGGTCATAAAATATGGATTACCTACACAGTAGGGCTTTTATCCAATTTTTTTGAAGTTCTGCCTTTTGGCACCTAGTCTTTCTGGCCTTCTGTTCAACTGATCTGAGAACTTCTCCTGACTAATGCATCCGTTTCTAGAACAGTTAGTTTTAGAACCAAGTCCTATAATCCTGTGATATTATTTTGCCATACAAACTTGCCAGCAGAACTACTACTGGAAGAGATACATGGTACAGGTGTTACAGCCAGAGCCTGCTTTGTTCTTGGAAAGGCTGAGGCTGGGCAGAGAGGAATCCCTTGTTTGTCTTGTCCTGGTGTAGGGTGGGATAAAGCCACAAGGCACAAGGTTGCTCCTTCTCATGGACAAAGTCAAGAGGAAATAAACTCCTGTTGTGCAATCTGAGGCAGGAATAAAATAGTGCAGGAAACCTCCAGTGCAGGGGCTGAGACTGCTGAGGAAGCACATGAAACATTTCACCTGGAGATATACCAGAGCATGTGATAATTCTGCAGCCCTGGGAGCCCTGCAGAATAGCTTGATTGAGAGCAAGCCTGGGAAGAAGGGAAAACCCTCAAAGATGTAGTAGGAAGACGGTTGTTTACAAATCCCCTTTATTTCTGAACTCTCTCAGTCATTTCTAATTCTCCCCATACCAAAAATTATTTGTTCTGTTGCATATTTTCAAAAAACCTGGCATTTGAGCTTAAAAGCTGTTCTGATCTTTTTAGATGTGCTTGTTTTTAAGAAAAGATCTAGACGGATTTTTGTCAAAGCTCCAACCAATTTGAGCTCCTGTCAGTGTAATAGGTGCTGACTTGTTTGTCTATACTCTCAGTGAGTATTGCTGTTTAAAATGCCATTTGTGCTTGCTGATATTTTTTCTGGAATTATGGGACCAAAGACATTAGATTTGCAAGAACTGTGGATTTTGGTCTGTAACATAATAGTCCAGAATTTAAATTTTCCTGTTCATCATTGTTAAATGAATGATGGGTAGATAGTCAGCACTCGTGTACTTGGAGTAAACAGGAAAACAGAGGAGGTTTTGTGGTAGCACTGTGAGTGCCTCTCTCATTTGTTCTGTACCAGGTGACCCTAAAGGCTGCAGGTCTCCCTTGCTCAATTGTTGATACCACCCTGAAAGCTCAAGCCTGCCCAGGACTTTGATATCCCAGTTTTGATCCTGTCCCTAAGCAGTAAACTCTGAATTGTATAGATAACTCTTTTCTCAGAGGGGTCAATTGCTGAGCAGCAGCTGATTCAAACCTCGAAGACCTGCAGGCAGTGTGTGATCAGCCCGTCCCGTGCTCAAAGGAACCAAACAACCAAGGAGTCTGTGGTGACTTTACATTTTTTGGTGCATTTATTGCTGATACCAGAAACATTGTCAGATCTCTTCTGTTCTTGTAGACAGCGTCCAGAGGTGTGTAGGTTCATTGCAGTGACTAGTCCGTGTATTTTGAGAACAGCAGGATTAAGAAATGCCTCTTCTGCACTTACAAGCACAGGGACGTTCTGCAGCTGCTGCTCTCCGTGGTGTGTCTTTGCATTCCCGTCACTGGGGACGCTTTGTAGTTTCTAAAGGAGATGGACTTCAAAGGTGGAATTTCCTCCAAGATGAGGACAAGGTCATTGCTCTGTCCCAGCACCTCGATGTGAATTGTTCAGCAAAATATATTTTCTGTTGGAAAAATGCCAGTTATTAGGTTCTTCCAGGTCTTTGATAAGTGCTTTAATCACTGGACCAAATTTCTCATGCTGGGCCTTAGGGAAAGTGTCAGTAATTACAATTAGTAGGATGCCTCCTGAAGAGAATGAGAGCTCTTTAGCTTCAGTCTTCAGGCACACCCATGATAGCTCAGGTAGCCTGAGCAGGTATTCATTCAGCCCTACACTGGCAATAATGAGCTGGAGAATGGACTCCCTTCGGTGGTCTTTGTAGCAAAAGCTCTGGAATCCCTTGCCTCAGGAGCCTCTGGGTGTGAAGAGTTTGCCTCAGGTTCAGAGAGAGCTGTACTAATTCTTGGAAGAAAAATAAATCATTACAGTCTGCTGGATACGGAAATGCTTAAGAAGCTCCTGAGCTGCAGTTTCTTGTCTTACTGGTGAAGACATCAAATATCTGACTTTGTCAGTGAGGGGCCACTGAGCTAAATAGGTCAGTGTGGCTGTTCTTACCTTCCTGGTGTGTTTATTAGGGAGAGCAGTGAAATCAACCGGAGTCTGCCATATCACAGGTGAGAGCCTTATCTGCAAGAATTACAGTCTGTTTGTGTGGGCTGTAAGATGTTTTTGCAAAACATTTCTAAGCTATCCAGCCCTTTGTTTCTCATTAAACTGAATTCTTGTTTTCTAGTCAAGCTTTCCCTTAAGCAAAAAAAAAAAAAAAAAAAAAAAAAAGTATGGGTGATAAATAATGGCTTGATGGTGAGGCTCAGGGAATGGGCAGTAGAGCAACTTTGAAAATCGGGAAATTAATGCGATTTTATTATACTTTTGATGTAGAAGGGGCAGGGAAAATGTAAGAGTGAGGACAAAGAGAAGAAGACAATTATTTCCTAGAAAGAGGCAGAATAGGCAGTACTCTGATAGGTGCTGAGATTTCCTCTCCCTGCTGAAGTTTCTCCCTCACCTGGTGCAGCTTTCCCAGCGCCTGCCCGTGGGAAGCCCTGGCTGGTTTCGTTTGGCAGCCCTTTGGGGTGTGGGGGGCACGCAGGCAGAGCCCAGCGCCGTCCGTGAGACGGGATCTCGGCCTTCTCCCTCCCACCGGCCTGAGCGCTCCCCAAAATCGCCTTCTCGGGGGTGTGGTCCCACCCCCCTGGGATCCTTCCGAGGCATTTCTGTTCGTTGGAGATGTCCCAGCGTGGTGCAGCGGGAGAGCTGCTGAAGAGGTTGAACCCATTGCGCTGCTGCCACCTCCCCTGCGCTGCTTCTCTCGCCCCATTCCCCTTCTCTGCTTTCCCATTTTCCACAGCCCCCGTGCCAATGGCAGAGATTGAAGCACACACATATTCCAGAAGAGAGTTTTTAACGTGGATTTAGTAGTGTTTTGTTGCAGCAACATTGTCATTTGTTTGTAAGGAATGGAATGGTTGATTGTGTTGTTTCTGGTGGTTTAAACTATACGTTTATGAGCATTAGTCATGAGCACAGACCAATTTATCTTATCAAAAAAGGGAAATAAAATCTTGATAAAACCCTCCAGCTTTCAAAGCTCCTTCTGTTCATTGTTTATGTATGGTTCTGCAGCCCTGGGTATTTTTAGATTGGTACTCCCATTGAAACCACAAGTTTTGAAAGTTTAAAGAATGCATTAATACATCTTTATTGAGATCATCTTTGCTCCTACATTGTTCCAGTTTCTTTGCATCTAATAATTTGGCAAACTTAAAAGTTTTTATCTCTTTTGCTCAACTTAGGATACTTTTTTTTTTCTGTCTTCAGAGATAGAAATTCTGTAATGTAATAGCAATTTGCAGGAAAAAAAAAGAAAAAATAGTTTGATTTGGAATGACTTGGAATAGGAGCCTTTCTGTTTGCTTGGCTAAACTACATCACAAGAAAGTATTTTTCTTACTTATAGTGACCACTTCAGTGTGCTATTTGCTCAGAATGCTCTTCTTAAGCTTGAACAGGAGTTTTTTTTATTTTTATCACCTCCTCTTCGTTTTCCCCAGGAGCATTGTTAGCCTACCAAGCCATGATGATTTCCATGAAATGCCATAATCAGTGAAAAATGACCCTGTCCAAGTCTCAAGGTGATATCAGAAACGTTGTGTGCATTTCCTAACGGAGATCTGTTAAAAGAAGTGCTGTGTACCTGTGAAACCCACCCCGGCGGGTGTTTATTTGGTTATCCTGGCCACTAAGGGATAAGAGCAGTCAAATTTAGCAGTGTAATGAGGCTCCATCAAAATACATCTGTTGAAGCTTTTTGCTGCGTGCTGAAGCCCTTGCAACGCTCACAAGTGTTTGCCATGCAAACGCCACGGGCTTTTCTAGGTCATTTAGCATTACAGGAAAATCACTGCTCTGACCCCATATGGTGAAGCGTCAGAAGCTAAACAGCTTGGCAGGGCAGGGTCAGAATGCACTCTAATCCTTGAGGACATCAGATGCTGTTTAGCCAATTCAAAGCAGCTTGACATTCCTTTCACCAGGGCCACTTTATTTCTCTGTAATGGTTCTGTCGCAAAAACTAACTGCAGCAGGCAGATTTGATCTGAATTTCCTGAAGTCGTTTCTGAAGAGGTGGACAGGGTTTAATTCCAATATATATTGTGCTTTAGTTGGCTCGTACAACAAACTACATGGCTTGGAAGTGGAATAAATCTCTGGCTCCTGCAGTTTTTCCTGAACACATTACTGGGTCATGAGGGAAGAGATTATGTGCTTTGGACTATTGTGGTTTAGTAGTCAAATCACAGAGGTGATAGATAAGCCTCCTACATTCTATTTTCATAAGTATTATTTGCTATGAATAAAAATCCCATTGCACTTCCTCTGACTTCACTCATGCATTCCATAGCATGAAGTGAAAAAGTGGAGCTGCAGAGAGGGAGGGACCTCAGGAGACTCTCCGGTCCCTCTCCTTATGCAAGACGGAATCAAAGCACAAATAGATGCTGGCAAAACTCACACTAAAAGATCTCTAATGATAGTAACTTCACACCTTCCATAAGCAATCTGTTCCAGGGCTGCAATAATGTAATTTTTTTTAGGCTGGCTTTTTAGCTCTTCTAACCATGAAAACAATGTGGTACAATGCAGGAAGGAAATGGGTGGATTTTGCATGGAGAATCATTGAAGTTATTTTTTTCCTAGACAGCACAAATGTTGCTTCTCTTCCCATTTATTGTTATGGTAAAGCATCCAACCAGACTTACCAGTACTTTAGTGTGTGTGTGCATGTGTGTGAATGCATATATGAAAAAAAAAAAATATATATATATATTGAAAACGGTAATACCATCAACATTATTTAGAAAAAAACCTGTTAAAATTGTTAGAGATTTATATCCCTGAAGCTGAAGGATTAGGGATATAGCAATTCTATTTCTAGCAGTTCTCTTTGCTAAATTTGAGCTACTTAGTTTGTACATCTCTTGTCTTCACCCTTAGAGATGATCTAACACTTCGTGCTGTTGTAGAACATTAGGAATCTGACATTTGTGATGTATTTTGTTCTTCTACTTCTCCTTTCATAGCAACTTCTCAATGGTTTTGCTTTACTTTCATCTGGTTGGATTTATTAGGCCAAAACTATATTCTCTAAATACAACAGTATTGTATTTACTGTTAAATATCTGCGTTAAACTCTATTTAAAGTAATTTCACGTGGAACATACATATTTAAAGGTGTGTGTTAATGGTACTTCTTTTTCCTCCTGTGTATTTCGAGTCTCCTTTATCAAATTCATCAGGGTCAACTTTGTGTTGTAACTCCTAGGCAGAAGTTTCTCTAGATACTGATCAGGCTGGAATTGCAGCTTGAGGTGTATTTGCTATGAATGCACCATGAATAAATGTGTATGTGAGCTCATGGTACAATTATTCACATCAATGATCTACAAAGTGACCTGTGGAAGTATTGTATATTTTTGGAGTGCCATTGGAGAAGAATCTCAGCTTTTCATGTTATTCAGCTTGAAATACAGGGTTATTTAGCTCAGACACTTCAGAATTCCCTTTAATCTCCACAAATTACTGTGTTTCCAAAAGCATCATTGATCATGCATCTCTAAAATTGTTCCTCCTCCTAATGACTATTGCTCTTTCTCCCCTCCCACTGTGTCTTCATTGTACATTCATTTAGATACTCTCTGATAGGTTTGTCTCCCCTCCCTTTGGAAGCAAGGTTTTCGCTTAGTTTCTTTTTACTTTTTAGTTTTACTATCAAGATTGAGTCCAACCATAAATCCCAGGGTTTCAGATATCCTCGATTTTTTTTTTTTAATTATCTGCTAGTAAAACAGAAAAAACAGCAGCAATTTTGGCTAAGGCTCAGGTATCAAACTCTATCCTATCCTCTATTTCAGGCTTTTTTTAATACATAAAACAACTTGTTCAATAGCATCACTCCAGAAAGGTCCGACATGGCACAGAATTTGGCTTTCCTTTGTGTCTGCTGTGACTGCTCTCTTCAGCAAGGAACACCCATGGTGCTGCTGCACATGACTCCCCCGCCTGCCTCAGGAGCAGTGCTCCTACAAAAGCTTCTCAAGTTTGGGAGCAGCAGAAGAATGTAAAACACCAGTGCCGTGTTCCTGGGCTCAATATGGCAAATAAGGTGGTTTTTTTTTTTCCTGGAGTCGTTAGTAGACCTGTATCCTCAAACAGTCATTTCCCATTTCAGGTTATTTTATTTTATAATTCCGTGCTAGGAAAATTGGTTTAAGTCCTTGGCTTGCTCAGACGATGTTTAAATTTTAATCTGCAGTGAATAACAAGTGAGGAATTCTTTTGTTATCTGTCAGCATTTTATATTATCCAGTGGGAATCTTGTGCAACTTCACAGGAGACCCATCTGTTTCACTGTTCTTCTCATTATGCCAATCAAAAAGTCACTTCTGATAGTAAGAAGAACCACACGTTTTTTGGTTGATTACAGAAGAAAATGAGCCTTCCCTATCCCCTCCCATGAAGTTTTAGTTCTAAGAACTTGCAATTTCTGAACAGAACCTTCAGTGAGTTACCTTTTAAGTCAGATTTTAATTAGTTGATGTAATAACTATTGACTTTTCTTTAGGGATATGCCAGTATTATTGATATGACAATTAAAAGCAGAAGGATTAGTCTATTAAAGAAGTACTAATTGACTTTTGTCTTACCAGGCTAAACGATTTAGAGCTGATTGGTCAAAATAAAGTGAGCTGTATCTGTAATTATTGAACTCAGGATTTCACTTCTTCTCCTACTTTTTGTCTTTTTTTTAAAGTTTTTGCTTGAATAATCTGCTGAATTGATAGATAGATGTTTTCAAATGGATTTTAATTGAATAGCAAGAATAGAAATTGCAGAAGGAGTTGGTTTTTATTGTTGATGCAGCAGTGAAATGGTTTGTAGACAAAGGAGAAAGCTTTCCAGAGATCTGGAAATTGTTCCATTTCGGTGGTGCTGACTGGTTTACTCATGTTTTCTAATAAGATAATTATTCATTGTGCTTAATATTGTATCTTAATACACTGACACCTGTGATGCAGTGTGGATTCTTCAGTTTGCAGAGGGGATGCAAATTGTCCCCAGCAATGATATTTGCTGGAAGTTGGTTCCTCTTGTTGTGATAGGAACGTAGGTTCCTTTTGCATGGGCACACATGACTGCACCAGATACTAACTACTGCGTTGGGTAATTTTGTCCTGATGTTTTCTGCTTTGTCCTTACAAACACCATTTCCTTATTTGAAGTAAAACCTCAGCTTCTTTGTTGCCAGAAAGCACAAAAGTCATCCTTTTCTCTTTGGGAAAAGATAACTTTGAAATCTTGAAAATATATGAAATCCAGAATTGTTATAAAAACAGAAGTTTTATGACACCAGATTGTCTAACACCTTTTTCTTCTATGCTATGAAGGTAGAAAAATAATTTTGCCATTAGAGTTAAATTTTATTTGTGTTGCTGATAGAGAATTGAAATGTTTAACTGCTAACTTGAAATTAAACTCCTGCTGACAGCTCTTATTTATCACTTGCAATAGTTTTTGTGTACTGAGCATTGCTCTCCCTTCTCTTCCCATCCAGGTATAAAGGGCATGGATGTAGCTTCATAATCCAGATCCAGGAAGACAAGGTAAGGCTTGAAATATATAAATTGATGTTAATGATCTTATTTTGCTGCTTTAGATTCGAATTTTGCCGATTGCTCCGCTGCTTAGAAGGCTTTGTATTCTTCTTGTGAAACTGTAACGTGGTTTTATTTTCATGAGAAAAGGATGGTTTAAATTCTCTGCAATTTTTTCCCCTTTATAACAGTGTGGTACTTGCAGTTTTCAGTTTTCCTGTTTGTCCTGTGTGGTGCAGGACAGTGGATGACTCTGGCTTGCTGATGTTTGTCGCACTATTCTTAGAGTTGAAGCAGAAATTTATTTTTAAAAGCCAAAGACCTTTGCATTTTTCACAAATTTCTTTTGGGGTAATTTGTGATGCTCACGTGTGTTCATTGCTGCCTGTATTTTGTGTCCAAGTACCATGGCTGAAGGTCTTCACAGCGGTCCCAGAAAGGAGATGCAGTGACCCAGGGCTGTGTAAGAGTTGCAGGGTGCCAGCGACTCTGCTCAGCTGTGCTGCTGGTGGGTGCTCAGAGCCCCGGGCCTTTTTCTTTGGGGTTTTGTTGCTTTCTACAGTCTGTGGTGGCTTTTTGTGCTGCGTTGTTGTTGTTAATGCCCACATTGTGCACTTCAGGAATGTCTGAGGTGCTCCAGGGTTAGCTGGAAGCAAACGCAGGGTGAGAGAGGATGGATGCTGATACTGAGGTGTGGAGATGGGCAGGAGGGAATGGCACTGGGGAGCCACAAAAGTGCCTCCAGCTCTGTCTCTGGGAGCGCTGTGTGTGTCTTGGTTGATAACACATCAAAGGAACAAGGAGAACAGCTTCTGCTTTGCTCTGGAACTACCTCTCACTGCTCCCCAGGAGCCCAGCCTCATCCAGGGATGGCTGAGCAGCAGCACGAGCCAACATCTGCCCCAAATCTGCCGCTCCCCTGCTCCCAGGCCATCCTCGCTGTCCTGCTGGGACTGCAGCCCCGCTGTGACCACACACAGCACTTCTGCATCTGTGCAGCCCAGAACTGCTTTGTGTTTCTGTGCAAAGGACAAAAAATCATCTGCAAGAGAAGGTGAGATGGCTTAATTTGAAGTGCAGGAACTTGCCTGAAATGACTGAACTGCAAGTACATTTCATGCAGGGGGTTTAGGAGGAAGAACAACCTTGCTGGGGAGCTCAGGAAGAACTCTGAAGGTGTTGGTACTGCAGAATACAAATACATCTGAGCAGAAATTGAGGTAGAGACAAAAAGATGTGTAATTCTGTAGTTCTGACTCAAACTTTATCCAAAAAGTAACTTTGTCAAACAGTTAGAAAAGAAAATACCATTGCATGAAAGTAGATGTGAAGAGTGGCGAGCTCTTGGTGAACTGGATTAAAAATTTGTACCCAAGGGAATGTGGCACTTTCAGGCACTGAGGCATCTGAGAAGTTTTACACAGTTTTAAAAGTTACCAAAATCATTGTCTCTATCACTGTGTACATGGAGCTGGGGGTCTTGGGTGCTGTGGAGTGGGGATATCAGTCTGGAAGGTAAAGAAAAGAATTGGGCCAAAGCCTAGGATGCTAACCCTGGTAGTTCCACAACTCAGTGATACTGCAAGAGGTTCCTGATGCAGCATTACCTGAACAGAAAGAAGTGTGGCACTACCTTGATTTTTTACTCAGCAATAAAGAAGTCACTCGTTTCTGACCATAAGAATACTCATTTCTTAAAAAATGGAAATAACACGTTAGGTTTTACTATCCTTTTAGGTGAGCATTTTCTTTTGGTCCAGGCAAATCTCCTGAAAAATTATCTGCTGAAATAGAATTTTTTTCATTACGTACACTCACAAGAGACTACTTTAAAACACACTTGATTGGACAATCTAAAACCAAAAATTCAAATAGTTACGACAAATGCTGTGTTCCTTAGATTATGCACTCCACTTTATATTTTTCAATGCAGGCCAATGTCCAACTAACCATTTCAAGAATCTTTAAAAGTTTTTGAAAAAGAAACAAACAAAACCCCCAAAAGAAGTCTGAGAATCTTTTCAAAATTCGTTGAAGTTGCTTTCTAATTATGTATTCAAGCTGAACTATGTTCTCTTTTTCCCTTCATTGCATTCACAGTGAGAAACAACATGTTTCATTTAAATAAAAATCTCAGGGTGGTAAATCAGACTGTACATTTATATAGGACTTTCAAAGAAATCTGGGCATTGACTATTTCATCTGCAGGCCAATTACGTACCTCAAAACTGAATATGTGGGATAAACAGTGATTTTAATTGGCAATGTCAATCCATCTCTGAAGGAATGGAATCACGTGGTAGATGGGAGAAAAATTACCTACAAATAATAGTTGAGAATGGCACCTAGAGCAGATCAACAGACTACAGGTAGAACTACAAAAAAAACTGGCTTTGGAAAGTTTGAAAACTAATAATGTTTGGAATGTTTTTAATTAAAATTTTGAGGCAGCTGTTCTGCTATGAGATGTTGCATAATCCCGTGTTCATTTACCTAAGTGGAAATGAATAAGAAAATTGATATGAGGAAAACCCTTGAAGTGTGAAATTCCCACAGTTATCTATTAAAAGTTACAGTTCTGTCTTTCTGTCTCTCCTAATACCATAGAAAGCCTGGTAATAATGCCAGATCTGTATGGCACCTTAATCCTACAGGTCTCAAAGGTTTCTTTGCATCATTCCAGCAGGTGTTGAATGCAGAACTTCTTTGAAAAAGCTGTTGAAAGGTTGTAGGTTTGGGGGGTTTGTGTGATTTGAGAGGACTATCATGGAATTTTGAAGGAGAAAAAAGGAAAAAAAGTTGGCTGCTGAAAACTGTATGATGAAAGTAAGGTCAGAGTGATTTGCTCGTTTCAGTTTTCATATGGGTCACGAAATAGCTCAGCTCTTGTCTTCAGCTGAACAGGGCACATTTGTAAAATTAGGACATTTTTGGTCATTACCACTTCCAAAGTGTAATGTTTGTTGCTTGCTATTTGATACACTTGATTTGGTGAAGACCAAAACCTGGAGCTGACTGGAACTTCTTTAGTCAATTAGGTATTTTTCTAAAAGAGATTTGAAACTCAATTATGAAGTCTCATTAAGACCATCATCTACTAGGCCATGCCTTTTACTGGGAATTTTCCAGAGCTGTAGAACTCTGTGTTTGAAGCTGTGGCAGGTGTGCATTTTCTGTCCCAGGGTGGCACATCCTGCACTTCCCAATCTTGTCTGGGAAACAGATGTGAAACTTTTATTTCCTGGGAAATGGAAGTGGAAATGGCCCCTCACTTCTCTTCTTTGGCAGGGCTGGTTTGAATCTTTGCTGATGTGAGACAGAAGAACAAGAAATAAAGAAATAAAAGGAAATATGAAGTATATTAGATAAATATCCTTAGATAAATGTCCTTATAGGCTGCCTTGAGGAGGATCCTTCCCTCAAATCTCATCTGAGAGGCCAAGCATCCTCCTGCCTCCCACTCAGGATTTCTTTCTTTTTCTCCTTTTTTCCTCTTCTTTTATCATTTTAAGGGTTTTTGTCTGCCTTTTCAACACAAAGTGGGTCATCTTCAACTGCAAGCTGTTAAGCTTTTGCAATCCAATTTTCAAGAAAATTAACCTGCTCTTTCTTACCCAGATCATGTGGGAGCCCATGTAGCCTGAGGATTTCATCTTGGATCTAGTTCTCAAATATTTCTACACTGGTCTGTAAGATTTTATCTCCTTTCATTAGACTTAGTGAGTCAGGCTTTTCCTCAGCTTTCAAAAAGTTCCACTTTTTTGTCTTTCCATCTTATATTCCCCTTATTTGACACTTCTCAAGCTCTTGAGAAGCCCAAGCTCTCTTTGACACCACTGTTTTCCTTAAAATCTACAGGAAAAAAAACTTCCTTGGGAACACTTTTAATCATGCCCTTTGTTGCTAATTAGCTGGTTCTCAGAAGATACTTGCTGTCTCTTCCAACACTGTTATGCTAGAAAGTCTCAAAATGTACATCTGTGTGATATTAATGTTTTAATTTTTAAAGTCATACTTATCTAGCTCTGTATTTTGACAGATTTCTGTAAATTTCATTACTATTACTGTTACAACGGGAAAAAGTCACAAATTAACAAATGTGGCACTCTGTGGCCTGGTGTCAGGAACTTCCCAGTGTTTCTGGATAAATATCTTTAAAATCATCTAATGTGTGAAAAAGTAAAGAAGGGAGCTGCCTAAGCAGGGGGGGAATTTCAGAGAATGCTGTTGCAAAAGGAAGTTCTGGTGTTCTCCTAAGGATGTGAATGTCAGGTTGGTGCCAGTCACCCACAGGGGACATCTGAGCCTTGCCACACTCCCATGTCAGAGCCCCCAGGCTGGTTAAAAGTGTCAGAAAGGGAAAAAGCCAAGCCAAGCCCTTGCTGTGCTCATGTTGAGAGTGGTCCAGGCAAATTTGGTCACGCCAGGGCAATTCCTCTCTGAGGTCACAAAGCACCCCCGTGGCACCGAGCTCTCCAAACAGCCCAGAGGCACCATCAGCACTTTGTTCATGTGGAGCCAGCAAAAGAATCCCTGAATGCATTGTAAAGAATGGATGCTGAACCTCTGGAATAGTCACTCCTCTCTGCAGGGCTTGGGTGGTTTGTGGTCTCAGAGATGGAGCAGGGACACTGCTGATCACCACGAGCTGGGCACTGCACCAGCCCTCCTTGTCTCACTCCTGCAGCATCATTTGCACTCAAAATCTTAATTGAGTCCTGCAGGAATTAATTACATTTTCATTGGAAAGGAAGGAAATAGTAAGATCCAAAAAGCATTTGACAAACAGATGAGATGCTGGAGAACTAGGGGGAAAAAAGTACCAAGAAGGGGGGAAAAACCTTCAATTTAGAAACAGTTTCACATAGATTGAAAGTACGTGGAAACAGTCATGAGTGCCTTCAATTGCTCTTGAGTAGGTAATTTATTATGGGACATTGCTAATTTTGCCTAAAGAAGGAAGGTATTACATTTACTCTGGGTGGAAAGGAGTATTTCAGGTTAAAATGAGGGTCCTTTGCACAATTTTTATTGTTTATTTTTTTCTCTCCAGAATGAATTCATACAGGAGGTATGCATTTCAGCATTGGGTTAAATTCTCTGTTTTTATCAATTCAGTGTGATATTTTTCTGGATAATGAATCTGATTGGATCTTTCTAAGCATTTAATTACAACATTTAGACGCTGCCCACTGTTGGACCTGTGCTGGGGAGTTTTACTGCTCATTAGTTCTAGTTAGTTTAACTTTTTCTGCAGTAGCCTGCTGTGTCAGATGATGATCAATAGTAAAACTATTCCAAAACTACTGCCTGGTGGAATAAAAGTGTCTATAATGAGAATCAATGAACTTCAAACAGAAGTGAATTTCTACAGAGTCCTCTTTAGTTACTGCTTCTCTATGCAGTTGCACAATTCTGAAGCATGTATAGTTATTGCATCAAGATCTCAGGTATTTCTGTGTTTACTCTCCTTATACACCTGAATATCTGTGGGAAAAGATTTTTGACAGCTGAATTCTGAGGGTGTGATTAAATATTATTGTAGGGGTTCTCCTGTCCGTTCATCTATTTTGATTTATTTCTGGGTTCTGCATACTGGAAAGGCTCTAGAAATCCCCCTCTTTTTGTTTGGTATAAAATTGTAGTGAATAGCTGAGGGGTCAGGAGAGAAGTGAAGCACTTCAAGGACGAGTTTAAGGCACATCTTGATTTGTGTGGTGTCAGCTTCACAATGTGGAAAGCTACAGCTGGAGGCTGTCTGCTCTGCAGAGAAAATGTACTCACACTGTCAAAGCCTATGAACTAAACAGGAATGACACTGGGCAGCACAGAAGGTGCCAGACAAAAGAAAATCCAGTGAGCTCAGGAAATTACACAGGTGGTAGCTCTTTGTACTACCATAATGTGAAAATCTGATTAATTTCACAGCAGATAAGGTGAAAAATTTGATTCTTCCTACTGGGAGTCAATAGAAAAGTTCTCTCATCTGTCCTTGCTTGGCTTCTTCCACTGTCATACAGTTTTGTGCTCTCTGGATATTTATCTTCAAGATTTTGGTCTTGGATTTTCCAGCACAGCTGCTTTTCAAAATAAACCAAGCCCAAATCCTGCCATCCCTCAGACATCCCTTTAAAAATTAATGTACTTTGGGTACACAAGTTTTTGTCTCCCTGCAGCTGAAGCACATTCCAGGAGCAAACCAAAGTACAGCAGATGATGTTTCAATGGAATTTGTCTCTGCTAAGCATGTTAATGTTGATGATAAAAATGAATCATGAGCAGGATTTAGTGGGGACAAGGCTCAAGTGAGTGGCTGGTACCTGTGTACGTCCTGGGTTTTGGGAGTTCCACAGTAACCATTTGCTGGTGACAGAGATGGTCTCTCAAGCACCCGGGGACTTTCCTCACCCCACAAAAGGCCTGATCAGGCACCTTTTGTGGTAAGAACCAGCTACACACACCTCCAACATCTGGAGCTGCAGCAGAACCACTGTGCTAAGACATTTGTTCTGTGTGTGTTGGGAGCTGAAACACCAGCTGGAGATCTCACCACTTGTGTTGTGTTTCCAGCAGCCCCCAGCACAGGAGCTCCTTTGGTCCCCATGCACTGAAACAGAAGTGCTGCTGCTCCTGGATGTGCATCTTGGAGCACTTGTGGCCCTTTCCCTGCGCTGCTCCAGTACCTGCAGTTGTTCACAGAGTCCCTGGCAGTGCCTTCCCACCTCCCAGCACCATCCCACCCTGTCTTTGCCTGGAGCTCCTGCCCTGCTGGCACAGGGCGAAGGGGACCCTGCTGGGGTGGGAGGGAGCTGCTGCTGGCTCAGGGTTCCAGGCAGGGTTTGAGGGATTTGGCGTTCCTGTGGGAAGGGACCTTGGTGACACCGCTGGTCAGAGCCACCCAGGGGTCCTGAGGGGACACAACTGGCTGGTGTGAATTGTGCAGCACGCACTGCAGGGCTAGATGTGAAGAAAAAAGGATAAAATAGAGTCCAGCCTAGGCCCTCAATGCTTAACCTATTAGAATTAATGAAAATGGGAAGACAAAATCCCCTCGCTTTGTCTAGAGGAAGTGCCAGGACCAAATGCAGTCTGCTAAACAGAAATCAGAGCTTCTCCAGAAAGAAAAATTGCAAAAAATTTAACATTGAAAACCATAAAATTTGTTGTGGGATGAACAAGAAGCAAAGCAGTGTTTTGATGCTGGTGTGAGATGGTGCTGGGCAGTTACACTGAAATAAGAATGTATTTTGGCTGATACATCAGAAAGCTTTAATAGATAAGAACAATAAAGCAATCTAGTTATTATAACCCTGGAGGGCAGTTAGGAAAAGGAGATAGCAAAATGTATTGCTGATTTAGAAGAAAAAAGTCTGCAAGAGAGCCAGAACTTTGATCATGGAGGAATTTTATTCTGGAGATTTTGATTGTGATAACTATATTATTTAAAATCCATCTTTTTGATGGCAATACTGCATTGCTTAGTGAGAGAATTTGTGGAACGATCCATGGCCATTTGAGAGCTAATCCTATGAAAAAGACAAGTTTCATAAATAAAGGAGCATGTAGGAGCTGGTGAAAAGAATATTATCTGAACAGACACTTCAAGAATAAATAAAGAAACAAAAGTTTGATTGTGAAACAGCCAATGTGGAGGAAATACTAAAATGCACTAAGAATTTAAGTATCCATGTAATATGTAGGGAATCACTTAATAGACAAATTTGAAATGTTTAAGAAATTGTTAGCAGTAATGATATTGTAACTCAGTTTAATTAAATTGAATTAATAAAGCAAAAGAAAATTATTAACTGGTGAGCATAAAGAATAGTGCAAACAATAGTAAGATTATTTCTTCACAATATCTGCAAGAATAAGCAGGGTAAAATATTTAATTACAAGGAAAAATACATGATACTTAAGGTCACGAGAGAAGTGCAAAACTCTGAAGAGCCTTGAAATAAAAAAAAAGTATTCAACTTTCATTCAATATTTTGCTAGATTTCATTTAATGGTGAATACTAAAAGTAAGTGATCCAGTGGAGGAAATCTGCTGAAGTGTTGAAAGCTGTTGGCTGTGTTAAATGGTCTTGTGTGTTCTCCTGATCTAAAACAATGAAGTGCACGAGTGGATAGCAGTGGAATGCAGGGTCAGGCAGGAGGGAGAGACTTCAGCCTGCACCATGACAATGGAATCTTCAAAGCAAAGCTCTGCCCTCGGCGGGCCTGGCCCATTTCTGGGGAAATGGGGTTTTCAGTTCAGCCTTACTCGGAAGCTCCTTTATGAATGGGGCCGTTTAATTTATGGCGTGGAAACTTCTCGTTGGTGTTCACAGCTTGCTCAGTTTAGCACCCATCCCACTATTTTATGAAGTCACAGGCATTCCACCACTACACACCTACTAAAATGGGATAGAAGTCGAGAAAAAGCAATTTAAAATTTCATCTCTTCTGCCCCATCTTCACCACAGCAGTCTCCTCTCCCCAGGGCTCAGAGAGAACATGCTTGGTTCAGATGATTGCATTTCCTTACCCACGTGCGCTCTAATGACAAAAATAAATGTTGTAGGGAGTTAAGCATCATTTGGACTTCTTACTGTGAAGGTATATATTAATTTCCTCAAAACTAATCCAATTTCTTAATTGTTGTGCCTACAGAATGTTGCCTTTCTGCAACTTGCTCACAGGAAGGTGTGCCTTCCTCTTCTGCTGCTGATTGACAAGATGAGCTGTCACCATAGCAACAGAATAAATTAATTTAAAAAAAAATCAGATTGCCAGACTAAAACAGGAGGCAGGAAACAAACAACTAATCTGAGATAAAACTAAACTTTCTGTCTCCTGAAATTTAGGCCTTGGTAACACCACTGATAGGATGGATGGGCATTTGCAGACATTGAGGTACATGTAGTATATATTTGAGCATCAAATTTAAATTCTAAGGTGTAAATTGAGGCAGAGACATGTTTTCTTGTGAAATCAGGGCCGTGCAAATGTCTTTTCACAACTCTTTTTCTACCTGTAAAAAGGGGAGAAGTATCAGCACTGCAGCAGCAAGGGTCAGAGTTCCTCAGCAAACTGCTGCAGGGAGCCAGGATGCTCTCCCTGTCCCCTGGATCTGCTCCGTCCCACATCCCACGAGGAGCACAAGCCTCGGTTTGTCCCTGTGGCACAGTGTGTCCCATGCACTGTGGGTTACTCAGGGGAAGTGCTCAAGCTCCAGCAGGAAAGTTTGAGAGACTTTCAAGCTGGCTGGGAGTCTGATACACTTGAGGGAGATGTAGGAAATTGAGAATCGTGGTGTTGGCCTGAAGTAAAGGGAGAGAAAATCTGAAATTCAGTATTTCAGACTTGTCTGTAGCAAGTGAAAACGTGGGTGCACCTTTCTGTCCCTGACTAGAAATTCTGTTAAGAAGCCAATAAAAACCATTTTCGGATTGGCTTCATCAAACTGACACTTACAAGTAAAACCTGGCTAGATCTGACAAAAATGACTCTTTACAGACAAGGAAATTGGCTGAGTTTTACTTAGAGAAAGCTGCATAAATCCTGTTCACACACCATAGATTTTGTCATCCCTCTTCATCAGTTTTAGCAGCAAATACCAAAAGTAGCAACTTCATAGAGGTGTGACTACTTAGGGCTTTAAAAATCCTGTCCCTGGCCATCATGGACATTGTGCCTGTTTTAGGTGGAAAAGCTTCTGGTTTGAAAAGCACTTCAGCATCTGTGTTGTGATTCTCTAAAAGCACATATTCCACTGCTCTTGAGAAGGGAGGGCTCATTCTCTGTTGGTCCACCTCTTTCATTAATCTGAAATTGCATTATATGGGCTGGAAATGATTTGTTTTTAGTAACAGGAGTTTCAATATTACAAAAAAAAAAAAAATTAAAGGTACCTTGGAGGGATTTTGTGTCCCTGCTTTAGGTTTCTGCATGTGAAAATGCCAGCTGTTATACACAAAAGAAATTCACGCTTCAGGGTTCCGAGAGATTAATTGGGAAACGTGTCCTATGTATATCCTAAATTATCAACTGACATAAGGCAAATAATTAGAAACAAAATGTGTTGCTCAGAAAAGTGCACATTTGTGTTATGTCTGTCTGAAGAACATTTCAATCACTGAGCTGCCAGCATTAACTACGGCAGCAATCAGGAATCTGAGGCAGAATCAAGATCCAATTGTATTCCATACAGCATATGGGCCAATTATGTAATTATTCTTTAAAAGATATACCACGGGAGCACTTTGCAAAGTGAAGAACACAGGTAGCCTTTCATGTGGCATTTTCTGTTTTCTTAATTGCGACTTTTTAACGAGAAAGCTGATGCTGCCTGACCCCAGTTAATGATTTACATCAGTTTGTTCTCCTTTTAACTGGTGCTTCAGAGAAGGGTTCTTGTTTTAATAGTTCTTTTTTTTTTTTACTTTTGCTGAAAACTTTCTTTGCTTTGTTTTGTTTTCCTGAATTGAGTCTCAGTGAGGTTCAGAGCAGTGCTAAGCCAATTCCACAGCAGGGAAAGAGCACAGCCTTCCCAGGAATACAGGTGTAACGAGAGTATTCAGGTACTGAACTTTACAACCTTATCAGTCATGTTTTCACTTTACCACAAACACCATTATAACTGCTCTTAGCTATTGATTTGACCTTTGTTGTTTTTGGGGGAGGGTTCTTTTTTTTCCCCAAGTATCAATAAATCAGCCCTTTAAATGCAATGAAAATTCAAAACTTGGGTTTCTCTTATAACTTAGCAAGGCAGTCTGAGAAGCAGATGGTTGTAACCTTTATATATCTTGATTACAAGAAATTGTGATGTATGTGTGTCTGAGTTTAGAAATGGGATACAAATTTATCTGATGTCACTGTATGCAGAACTGGGGAAGCTGAAACTGAATATACTTCTTACTGTACATTTAATGCTTTCTGCAAATTTTTGTGTGCATCAGCTTTGTTATAATTAAATTCCCATATGTTCATTAAAGAAACAAACAAATTTTGTTTTATAAACGGGACTCAGCAGCATTAGCAGCAGTGATAGCATAGTGAATGTTCCAAGGCTGGAAACAGGAGTTCTGCCTTTTCCAGTTGCAAATCTGATTCAATTCAGATATCTTATTAATAATGACAATATGCTGCTGACATTTCAGCAGAGTTCAGTTCCTGTGATACAGAAACAAATCTCACAGAGGCAAGTTTCATATCCCAGCAAGCTTGTGGACAGTGCTGTTCTCACATTTCTATTAAATTTGTGACCCAAAAGAAATAACAAGTATGTAATGAAAAAAAAGTAAAATACTCAAATCATAGCAGAGCCTTCCTTTCTGTGTTCTGTGCTTTTCTCTGTCTACCCTTCAGCTGAACTGATAAAATTGGGTTGGGTGTCATCCCAGCTGTATAATCACAGCTGCTGTGGTCACAAACAGAGATTAGATTTTGTGTTTGAGGAGCAAGAGGTACCATGGTATTTTTAATGTTACCTTAAAGGATTTCTACTAAAATATGGCAACAGAAAGCAGAAATAAGTTTCGGCCAAGAGTCACGTTACCTGTAATAATTCAGCCTCTTCACTCCTGAGGTTAAAGGTGAATGAACCCTTAACTCCTTTTAAGTCTTGCCCTGGATTTGGCTTGCTTTTATCTTAAACAGAAATGGTGGAAGAGAGAAGAAAGGATTTGCTTTTTCTTTTTTCAAGGAAACAAAGGAGAGGAAGGGAAGATCACTTTGTAAAATCTCTTGCACCAAAACAGGAAGAATTATTTCCCTTGCCTCCTCTCCCCTGCCCCAGCCACTCTCCAAACTGGTTATGGTCTCAGCCTACATTGGAATAATGTCCAGGGACTTATTCACTGATATTGTTTCACTGTTGGTCAAACAGTTCTGAACTGTGAGTCTTTGTGAACAGTTGGTTTCAAAATAAATCGTAAAACTTGCCACAGATTATTCATAATAAATATTTTTCCAGCTTTCATTGCATCTGTGGCTCGCATTGCAAAAGCACCTAGAGGCCTAAGCTGACGTGAAGACGATCAGTATGCCAAAAGCTGTGTGCAGAGACAGTAAAATGGAATATTTGTGTGAAGAATGTCTCTACAAATAATACTTAGGGCCAAAAAGCATCATCACATTTGGGGATTTGCTGTTGCATTCATGTTCCATAGGACGTGGTATGTTGTGACTTAGGACTGTCCAGGCAGGAGAGTTCCACAGATTTATCCCATAAAAAAGTATATTTTCAGGTGATATCTCATGCACCACAAGGAATTAAAACAAGACTTTTGACAGCATCATATCAGCATAGTTATTTTAAACTTTAAATACTTTGAGTGAAATGCTCTTTACAATCCAGTGGTGCTTGAGAAGTCTCTGAACACAGAAATCGCCTGGCGAGGTGTAGGTGTTTGCATTTCTTCACAAATAATGCCACTGACTTTGAGAACTGTGTGTAGGCAAGAAAATGCATTGTCTACTCTCTGCAGCAGTTTTAGCAGTTTTGGCAGACAGTTTTTGGGCTGCCCTGTGTACAGTTTGTGGTATTTTCCCTTCTATTGCACTGCTCAGATGGGTTATGCATCAGCCATCAACAGTCTGTTTATGAAAGAGGGAACACTCTGGGAATTGTCAGTAATGTCTTCTGCATATCAGTGAATAGTAATGAATGGTTGCCATTCAGCAGAACTGCTGTGGTCTGCAAAAGAGACTGCTTTAGACATTTTTTTCCTCTGAAAAAATGTTTTGAGATTTTTTTATTATTTTTTTTTTAAATAGCAATTCCTGGGTAGATACAAGGGAAGTGTTTGTGAGCTTATGTGTGGAGAAATGCTTATCAAAGTAGAAGAGGTGCTATTGCTTATACACATCTAAATAGCATATAAAATATCACCACATTCTGGAAGTGTAAAATGCTAACAGGTCTTCATGTTTCAGGACATAAAAAACTCCATCCAATAACTCTTGTTATTCACAAATGGCTTGATGATACTTTTTTCCTTCGCCTGCTTAGGTACATGCTACTATATTTTCTTTAAATATACTCCCAGGTTCATAACTTTTGTGTGATAGAATTTAAGAGGAATATTTAAAAGGCAATAGCAAGAGCTACATATAAATGTTTAAATTATAAGAAACATTTGCAAAATGTTTTGCAGCTTTCTGATAGTGTTGAAGTGGGCTCTTCCTGCAGCTGTGGCATGTGTTATTTTCAAACATCTCTGCCGCCCATCAGCTCTTTGTGGGTTGTGCAGTGATGAGGTGTTGCTGTGCTTCCAGAGAAGATGGAGCAGCATCCTGATCCTCAAGATATGAGCAATCCCTAAAAATCTTCATTAAATTTGGTGAGAAGTTGAGTTTGTGTCTCAGCAGCGTGGCACGAGTGGTGTCAGGGCTGTGCAGTTTCTGTTGAGAGTTTGCAGGAACATTCCCCCACTGCTGACTCTGGCACTGTCATTGGGGTGTGTGAAGCACGGGACACGGTCAGACTCCAGAGAAGCCCCTTCCCCTCCCGAGCTGAGCTCTGGAAGTCTCTGCCAGCAGCACGGTATTGCCTCTCTGCCCAGCTGCGCTCACAGCAGTCCCTGCAGTGCTCTGGGGGAGCCACTCTGCTTTTGCCGTGGAGTGTTACCTGTCTGAGCACTAATGATGTGGAGCCTCTGTAAGCCACACGCTAAATTAGAGCTGGAGCAGACAGAGTCCTGTAGCTACAAATAGTTACCACACAATTTCAGAGGGAATGCTTGCACTGAGGAATGCAGGAACATGATGGTAATTTCTGCCTACAAGGGAACGCTGAAGACACCGGCAGATTTTTTCCTTTGCATGCATTTGCTAGACTGCTAATAACACTTCAGCTTTTCAATGGTCATAGCATTTTCCGAAGGGAAATTTTTTTCCCCTATCAGTTAGGTTTGTTTTCTTTGTATAAGAACAGCAAAACTAATTTGGGCAATTTATTGCCGGACCACTGACAAATGAGTTGTCGATTGGGCTCTAAGTAGGCTTCAGTGGCTCATATGTATTCTCCTCCTTTGTCATTATGAGGATGTTTCCTTTGATGTTTTCTTGTTCTTGCCATAATAAGGCAAAGATTAAAATCACTACTGTAAGACTGGGTGAATTGAGTCCCCAGCATGGTAAGAAAAAGATCAGAAAAATAATTTCAAATGATCATTCCATCACATTTTGGGTTTTTCTTTTTTTCAACTGAAATCAAGCCGTTAACCTGCTTACCAAGATTGCTTTAAATGTATAACTTCACAGCATATGTAGCAAAACAATTTTTTTCCCCCTGTCAATTAGATGAAGATCTCTTGGAGGAGAATGTCAGCGTATTACCAAAGATTTTACTGCACTTGAAATCATTTAACTTCAAGGTTTCTCATATGAAAATGCCACTTCTTTATGGACTATTTTCATATGTCATGGCAAAGTGGACAGAAATAGCTGTGGTTCAGTTCTCTGCACAGCTAGAAGTACTTGAAAGATCATGAAAGATCTTAGGAGTTTACCTTTATTGTTTTCTATAGTTTAGAAGCTGAAAGGAGAGTACTTTTACAGTGCATTTTTAACAAAGAACAATACCAGAAATGCTCAATGTCTCAGTGTCTTTAATTATACTGAGCATTTTCCAAGGCACTCAAGTTCCAATAAACACAAGCATAGTGAGTGAAATTACTTCAGGTCACCCGTGGGCCAACCATGTGAAAGCAGCAAGAGCAGAGCTGGAGGAAGGTCTGTTACAGATTTTTGCTTGAAAAGTATTTGCAGAATCCCTTTGTGTGAGAGTCTTTGTGGCACAAGGACTGTCACAATGCTCTGGCTCGTGGCAAGCTGTCACTAGTGCTATCCATTACCACTGTAACTCATGTGCTGCTTGAGAAGTTTAATAAGCTCATTTTATTTTAGTGACTCAACCTTTCTTTGAGTAACACTCTGTCATGATCAAGTCTGTCATTTATTTTTAATTATTATACTCTTTTCTGTTCTTAGTATTACTAAGGACCATCAAAGTTTTGTCACTTATTTTCTTTCAGATTGTTAAAATATGATAGGCCTAAGCAGTTAATCCACCAATTCAGATAGAAGTGAGATGGAGATGTGGAATTTTCCCAACAATTTATGGGACCCCATCTTATTGGTATTTCTACTTAGCCATGAAAATGACATTAGCTGTTCCCCTTGGATTTCTCTCCACTTTTTGCTGTACTACAGGAAAGATGTACGGCTTCTTTTCAGTGCTCTCTGGGACATTCCTCTGTGGGAGGGAAAATGCTGGCAGTTATTTCACACAGGAATCACGACTGAGGTCTGCAAGAAGAGGCTCAGTGCCTCTGATACAGATGCAAAATATTTTGGTGCCTCTTATAAGTCAGCAGCTATATAAAAGGAAAAAATCAGTATTTTATTTTTTCCTTCTGTGATTCTGTGTCTAAAGTGCCATGATACAATAAATATGGTTACCATGAGCATATGCTCACAACTCTGAGCTGCTCCCAGTACTGATTCTGGTTTCAGCCTTGCACCCACTGTGTGGTGCTTGTGCACATTCCACCCTTTACTGGAGTGAAATGGTTCAAAAAGTTGTGCTCAGGGTTCCTGGTGCTCATTCCCTTGACCATTAGACACTGGTTTAGTTAACAGCTAACCTGCTTTTGTGCTGCAGGGCTTGAACATTTTCCAGATGAATATTTTAAATATTGAGAATTTTGGAGGGGGCTTCCAGGTAGCTTTTTTCAGACTGACTTCTTTGGGAATAGTATGGAAAAAAACCAAATCCACAACAGCAAAGCAGATATTGTATCTACTAGGTACTTTTCAGAATCTGTTCTTTTACAATGCCTCTCACTCTCTGTTCAGATTTCTGTAGTGTAGCTATCACGTGAACTGTTTCATAATAATTTTGGTAGGAATCTGTAGGGACCCACTTAAGGTGCCATTATGACAGGAGATTAGAATGGGGAAAGCACATAAGGGCACAAGTCCGTGGAGGATTCATTAGGATGCTAATTTGATTCCTCTGTGATTATTGCAGTGAGATTTCACTGTGAGCCTTTGAGAACTTTTGATGATGTGGAAATGCAAAGGTGTCAGTGTGCATTACACTGTCATTAGAAAAGAAATCAAACACTAAGAAAACATCATGAAAAGAAAATGGTAGCTAAGTTTTAATGCAAACTGGAGAGCTTCTTGGTATTCCTTCCATTCCATCTCCTCATGTTTTTGTTTGTGACTATCAGAGCATAGACTGCTATGAAGCTGTGCTTCACCTGCCAGTATTGGAGCTACCACAGGAGCCATGCTCTGTTTCAGTGTTGGGTTCCCCCCTTTCTTCTTGACATTTCCCAGGTGTAAATTCCCCTACCTGGTTCAGGGGAATTGGCTGCAGTTCCAGGAGCACTGAACTCTGTGGGCAGGGTAAATCACAGGACCTGGAGGTTGGATTTGCTCCCTAAAACCTGCTGGTAGAAACTTTCATGCCAAGGAAAGCCATCTCTCCAGTCTTCCCAGTATTAGGGAAGAGCTGACATGGAGCCCTGGATTTCAGGGGGTGTTTACCTGGCCAGAACAGGGGTCAGCTTACAAACACCCTCAGTTAGAAGGACCCACTGGCTTTTCAGCGTGAGTACTTTTGGGAAGGAATAAAACACAAACAGGTGAGTACTTTTGTATGTGCTCTGCCTAAGATCTTCTGTAGAACTATTTGCTAAAATAGAGGTGTGAAATGAAAGAGTTTTAGCTGTTTTTTTAGGTATGTGATTCTATAGTTCCTGTTTGGCTGGTTGTGATGATCTGGAGATGTGCTAGCAGCATAAAAAAATAAGTTTGAGTTGATGTAGAAAAAGGTTTTCTGAGGTTTTTTCTGTACTAGTGTTCTATAAATTACAATTGTAGGTGGACACAGATCTTCAGGGACTGATTTGCATGAATGCTTCTGTGTAATAGGGGCTGTGTTTTATGTAGTAGGATTTTAAGTTCTCCAAAGTGTTTTGTGCCACTAATTCCTCACTGCAATATCATGTTCCATGAAAATGAGCAAACAACCTGCATTTCTTATAGGTAGGAAATCTGTATTTTTTCCATGTAGTGACTACTGTTGCTGATAAATGGATTGGATTATGGCAAAATGTTCTGTAAACTGGAATTATGTCCTATGACAGGAGCCTGGGTATAGCTGTTCTGTTAACTCTGGTTTTTCTATTCATGACCTGCTATTATTGTTCATTTATCTGTTCTTTGCAATAATAGCTTGGTGCTTGGCCAAGGTGAAGCAAGATCTTCTTGGGCCTAGTGATAAAAATGGAAACAGGTGATTGCAACACTTCCAAAATCTCTGGATAATTTGCATTTAACTCTTCATGCTGATGAGTTGGGGTTTTTGTCTTTGACCAGACTCTGATGGTTCCCAGTGTGAGATCTCCCACTGCTGGTTTTTACAGGTGTCCCCTTTAACAGATGTGGAATACTGTGCAGGACAGGTTCTTGCCATATGTGTGTACCATGACACACAAGACCATTTCTAATCCTTAATAAGCCAGATCAGCGCAGGAAGGAAATGGCAAGTCACAGACAGATTTGTTTTCTAAATTTAACAACTGCTGTGACTGTGCACGAGTGCTCCTTGGGGAAGGGCACATTTCCTCTGCGAGATAACTTCTGTTAGATAAATTCACTGACTGATATATAACAGATGTATTTATATCTAATAAATCAAAGTTATATTAATAATATCTCTAATAGATTAATCAGAGACTGGATTCACTGTAATGGAATTCAGTTAAAGCAAAGTTGTTTTTAGAAGTGAGGTTGACCAGAAATGGTGAATGTTTGTGAGTAGAAAATAGATTAAGGCCATCTTAAACTGTAAAATAAACAACTGGATTTTTGTGTCTTGGCTTGATCCAAAATATGTTATCGAGCACTGCCAAAATACAGAGATACTCTGAAGGAAAGCAGTGTCTGTCTTGATGTAAAACCTTTCTTGCAAGACTCTGTCAGCTGAGACAGAGAGAAATACAGCCCAGTTAATGCCTAGGAGTGCCTCTGCTGGACTAAGATTTGATTCTGGAAGCTCAGAACACTTAATGCATCTCTAAAGCACCGTTCTGGTCCTGCCTGCTTTGCAGAAGTGACAACAAATTCAGAAAAACGAGTTTCAAATTGGTTGCTATGACTGAGATCAGTTTCAGCTCTGTGAGTCCCAGATGGACACGAATGTGCTTCTCCCATGGATACACACACAGGGCACAGGTGTGAGTGCTCACCTACAGCAGATAATCCCTACTGCCCCAGTACTGACATGGGAGTTAGGGCTGTGTCTTATGGTCACTGCATCAGGCTCTGCAGTGGGGTATTGGCGTGTCTCTCTAAATAAACAAAGCCCAGAGTGGGAATTACTGTTCACTCAGAATTTAACAGCAGTGATTAAATCTCTCTATACAGTTAATGAAAGATATTTGCTAAATGTATTAAAGAGCATTATGTTTCAGACAGTCTAAAAATAAATATTCACACTCTCACAGATACAGAGAAGATCCATTTCATTGCATTGACAGAAAATCCAATTGAGTATTTACACCATGTGCACTTACACATAAAGATCCATAGCCCAAATGAAATGTCAGGTCCTGCCAACTGGGGAGCAGTGAAGTTATCATGTAAAACTGCAGCAATAACTAATTGCTACCGTGACAATTTGTTGGGGCTGTACTTGTGTTGGGATTCAACCTTTTGATTCAAATCCTTTGGCTTGGGATTAAACTTTACATACATAGCTTTATTTTAAAAAGAAGTTATCATCTTGATATAGAAATGGGATTTTAGGCTTTAACAGCTTTCTCCCCAATTCCAGCAATTCTTGCCTAATAATGTGCATTGAGTTTAAACCTTGTGAAAAAAATGAGCCTGTAATTTGTGTTGTAGGCAAAGTTTAGATCAGTTTAATCACTTTTTACACTATTTCATAGTTCTTCATTTCATGCACTTGTGTAGCTACTTAATAAAAATACATAATGCATGACTTTGTACCATAAACTGTTAATTTATAATAATTTTATGTCATCTACTGTAATTATGGCACTGTGCAATCTGTACTAGTTGACAATATTTTGGCAGAAGCATCTACTGTAATATTTACAAGGCATTTCTGGCTTAGTTTAGTTTTCATTGTGCTCCCAGTTACTCTCCTGAGTTATTTGGATACCAGTGTATAAAAATGTCTGTTGTTTGCTTTGCTTCTTGACTAGTTAATCAAAAACATTTTAATATTATGGAGCTTTTCAGGAGAGAAATTATACTCCAAAAAATCCATTATGCACAAACAGAGAAAGTAATGAAGTTCTGCTGGTCCTGAAGTAATTTCACACCATTTAAAGCTAAGCTCCATTGTTTAATCATTTCTAATCATTTGCTTTTAAATTCCAGTCTGTCTCGACCTAACTCTGTGGAAATTTTTTGCTTAAATTTTATTTTTATTATCCGCTGGATAACTGGTGTAATTCCCAGACCTCTGCAGAAGTCACAGTTAGTTTGGGTGGCTGGGCTAAACACACCTAAGGAACATTAATTGCAGTCACAGTCAGATTTCTAGAAGAGCTCAGTACATTTGGAACTCTCTGGAAATTGTACACTTACTTATTTGTAGTAGGTATTTTCTTATCCAAATGGAAGCTGCAGCTGCTGAGCACATCTTGAAACAGATCACTTATTTTTTGTAGCTAATAGGAGCTTCAGCTTCTCCCAGATTCAGATCAGACTACCGAGGAGGGGGAGGTGATTATCATTTAATTTATATAACTTTAAGTTTCACATTTGCATTTTGTCCATGTGTCACTAAATATACCATGATGAAGCACTTAGATCTTTGTTTTGAGATGAGGGTGGTTGTGTGGCACCGTGAAACTCGCACATAAATACCTGGGAGAAAATGATTTTGCAGTTTGCTCTCATTTGTTAATTGCAGATCATTGCAGTTACAGACAGCGAATTGTGTGGATGTTTATGACTCCGGATGGCAGATGAGTGAGTTTACATTTGCATTTTGATTTGGATCAGGAGTGTATATTATTTGAAGTAAATGTCCTGATTGCCTGCAGGTGATCACGCTTCCATGTGCACCATGAAGCAATCCTGGAACGCACCACTGGGGTGTTTGTGGGTGAGGGGATGCATTCCAGGGGAACCTGGGAATGGGAGACTGCAGAGGTGCTGAGGAGCAGACAGAAAACAGAGACCTTCCCTCTTTGCTGTCATTAATTACCGTGGGCCACTTTAGAAACCAGTGCGAGTCCATCAGGCTGCAGTTGCTTAGATCAGAAGGAACATTAAAAATGTGATCAGATAGTTAGTATCTCCAGCTGTTCCCTCATTTCTGGAGTGGAGCTGTGGAAATGAGAGGCCAGTGCCATTTCCATGCTGCACACTGAGCCTGATGCTGTACCCTGCATTCCCTTCCCTGCATTGCCAGCGAGGGGCTGTGACATTTGTGGGTAATCCTGGGCCCCTGTGTCAGGCACTGGGGGAAGCTGAAAAGCCAATTCCAACAGCTGCCTGTGCCCATGAATGTCCAGCTGAGCCAAGGAACTGAACTGGGGGCATGGGGAGGCAGAACTGTAAAACAGGACATTTGCTCTGTGTTATGTGCAGCAAAAATACTGCAGAAGAATAGGCTGTAATTCGGGCATTTTGGTCACAGAAGGCTCACCTTGGTTGGGATTGTAGGTTTCGTTTAGACTGTAAATGTTTCTTTAGGGACAATAAATTTTCAGTCATAATTTCAATTATTTTTGTTTATGAATTTTATTTGCTGTTCCAATCATTATATAAATATTTTTATGCCCTGGAGAGCTCTCTTTAGCAAATCAGCAAATTTGTGATCGATACTAATTGAATTATGAATCATTTCAAAACGAACACCAACAAAGAAATGCGGTACTGTTGTCCTTTTATTTTTTATTTTTCTGTGTACTCTTTTCATTTCAATTCCTATAATTCATTTTATAAGTTTCTACTATCCAGAGGCAGGGCTGGATTCAACACTAATGGATTATTTTCTCTGCCATTTCAAAGTGTTTTACATGAGAGACAGTAAGAAATCTGACACAATGCTAAATTCAAGAATGAACAAAAAAGTTTGCTCCTTCATCAACAATGAAGATGAAAGTATTAGATAACTTATTCTGTGGACAAAAAAAAGATTTATCTGTATGTAGGAAGACTTCAGCAGTTATTGATTCTGAGGATGGTTCCATTCATTTATTCCCTCACGAATATTTTATTTGTGATCACAAGAGTCATCTAGTGCAATTAGTGATTATGAAAACTGCCAGCATGCAATTACTCAGAATAATAAAAATATTCAAAACAAGAGCCAGAAGAATATGCAGCAAGCACGAGAAATTTGAGGTCAACATGAAAAAGGTTTTTTTATCCTGTTAACAAAAAACCCAGAGAAACTATGAATAAATTTGTCATTTGCCCTGAGATAATAATGCACTGGATTTGAAGGTCCCACATCTGGGCTTTTGTTGTGTTGAAGGGAAGTATACTCCAAAGGTACAGACTTTTCCCCAGGAAGATCCTGTTGCCATTTCTGACTTGAATTTATTTTATGCCAGCTATTATTGCAATGCAAAACTGCTTCCTCCTATCAACAATTAAATATTCCATTGGAATCTGGAAAAAGCATTTGGAAGCTTTTAATTTCCTTTGATGGAGTCCATAATAGGAAGGGTAAAAACCTCTGTTATTGTGAACTGGGTTTTGTTTATAATTTCAGGCATTTTAAGTAACTTTGGGGTAGACTTTGGTTCTCTGAAATTGCATTTGGAGTCAGATTTTAGCCCCTGATTCTGCTGCAGGGCTCCATAGCTTGTCTTGCAGTGCCTTTTGGGTGTTTTCTTTTCTTCAGGGTTGCCACAGCTGATGTGAGCCTGATGGTTGTTTCATTGCCACCTCTCTGTTTTGCACCCGTGAAGGACAGTCCCCATGTTATTGATGTGCTTTTGGTTTTGGGGCATAAGCAAAGAAGGGAAAATATGGCCACAGAGAGGTTCCATGTACAGTTTGAGGTGTGTTTTAGGAAATGGATTAGATGCTGATGCAAAACATAATTTGCGTTTAAGATGTTCAGACCTTACTGGAGGAAGTGATTTTACAATGCAGATTCCTCTCAACTTGTCTGGACACAGAGATCACCCTCTGACCCAGAGAAGCAAATCCACCCCTAACACAGAACTGCCCTTTTTAATACCTCTGTGCTTGGTGTTTGAAGCCAACTTTTTGTGGGGAATGGGATTCCTGTTCAATGTTCCATTCCTCCTAAAAGTTCAAGTCTCTAAGCCCAGTAGAACAGCAGTTTATTGAGTATTGATCAGTGCTGCATTGTCATTTTGTCTTCACACACTGAAGCCAATTCTCCAGTACTGTGTGATGATGTTGCACACAATGAGCAGCATCAACCGACCCCATTCTGCTCATCTCCTTAAAATATTAAGCCAATTTCAGGATCAAGCCCTAATAACTGATGTCTTCAAACTTGTTGTTATAATATCCTCTTTGCCCAGACAATAATTGCACTCAAGGTCGAAGCACAGAGTTCACAGACCTCTGCCCTAGAAGTGCCCAAATTTGCTGCTGGGTTAATTGTAGCTGAGAAGAATTCAGCAAAATCCAAAAGCTGGTGAGCTTGGATGTTCGTCTCAGCACATAATATTTATTGCAAACTATTAATGAGTCTTGTACCCAGTGAGAGCTGTATTTTTGAATATGTTATCTGCCTGAGATTAATGTTGATGCAAGTCTCCTGACACTATTAAGGTGTTTAAAATAATACATTTCTTTCATGTAAAACAGCTTCATTGATTTCAGAGGTTTATACTCAATACAAAACCACTTACGCTGTCATTTGCTAATTAATAATTTAAAAAAGGGGATTTTGTTGAGTTTAGATTTGCATGGTTAATAATGAACATAACACCATAATCGAAGGGTGCTCTATTTGTGTCCTGCTCGTCGTGGGTGGAGGGGGAGCTCCAGACAAAGTTCATTAGAGAGGCTCCAGTTGCGTCTCCAGGCGCAGAAAGGACCCTCAGGTTTTCTGAACTCCTCAGGGGAGCCTGGATGTGGCTGGGTCCAACCTTAGCCCCAGTTTGGAGCATTGCTCTTGCCAGCTGTGTTACGGGCTGGGGGAGGGAACTGGTCTCTGGGTGAAAGACCCCAAAGCCATTGTGGTCGCCAGAGTCCCAGAGGAGCTCCAGGAGAGCAAATCCTGTGAGGGGGAGGTGAAAGGCCAGGGACACTGCAGGGTTGGCCAAGTGCCTCAGTCACCTGGGCATGTGTCCAGTCCTGAGCATTTCATCTGAAGAGGCAGGGAAAACACACAGCTTAATATTCCCTTTGCATTATTTATGTATCTCAGTATTTGGAGATGATATTTATTGAGTTAAAACAGCAGAAAGAAGCTCAGGAGGAAAAAGAAATTTTACTGAACCAGAATCCTGAATCTTTGCAAGACATTCCTGAACTGGAGGCTGGTTATAGGAAATCTTCAGATAGGTAACTAAGGATGGTGATAATGAGCAAGGACAAGTGACTGGCACACTCAGAAAGCTGGAATTGCTCCATAGCAGAACCCTTCTGGATACATTTTTTACAGTGCTGTCAAGAGGAATTCTTTCGACTGTGGCCTAATACAGCACCTCTACTTCCAGTTAGCACTGAAAAGTCTCTTCCTTCCTTGTAAGAAATGGCATACTTTAATTCTTGGTTCAGTCAACAAATGCAAAAATGATACATTAGAAAAGACACGTGAAAGCATAATATTGGTTGAAACACAAATCCGGCACAGAAAATCCAAATTAAACACCGCAGTACATTTTGAGATAGGAAAATACTGAATATGAGAGGAAGGACTAAAGGTGAAGCCAACTATTTTGAATCTAAATCCAGTGAAATGCAGAATTACCACCTGCAAATAAGATCAATGCTTTAATTTTTTTACAGGAATTTGTTTCAAATGTGTAAACAAGTTCCTTGTTGTAGAGTTAAAACTCTCCTAACTTTGTTTTAGATCTGTGAAAGAAGTGATTACTTAACAAAAGATCCTAAAACAACTCCAGAATCTGAGGCTTTGAAAGTGTTGCTGTTATTTCACGGGCAGTAACAGAAGATTGTGCTGGAAGTCAAGGGGGTAGAGTATCCTGGAAGAGGTGTTTTTTCTACTGGGTGTAGTTTTGAAATAGTTCTTTGCAATCAGGGTTAGAATGCAATTACTGCATTGGAGCAGGTGCGTTGTAGTTTCCTCTTCAAAAACTGATCCCAGTGATGTCCCCTGCACATGTATCTTTCTTTACAGGCACCAGCGTGATGTTTAGATGATAAATTCCCAGCTACTCTGCCTTTTCAGACATGGTAGCAGATGCAGCCTGAATATCCTTCTGCCTACCAGCAGCCATGAAATAAGAGTGCTTTGGGAGGCCTAATCAGTCATTACAGATGAAGGTGGCAGGACAGGGAAGTGGGGAGGATGAAACTGTGAGAATTTGACCTTTCTCATGTGAGCAAACATAGGCACATTTGACAACCCCGTTCTCCAAAGCTGTTCAGTTTTCCTCCCTCCACCTTCCAGAGTGCCAATGAGATGAGCATTTTAAATGCTATAGTTTTTAATTACTAATCAATTAGTCTCATTTGTCAGATGTCTGAAAATGTGAACACAATATTTTTTTTCAAAGCCCCACTGCTTGTGTGAATAAATAGCTAAGTGGTCTTTACCTCCCAAGGGGAGTGCAGTCAGGAAAAGGTGGAATTAGGCAATTAACAAAAGAAGTTAATGCAGTGAAATAAGAAAAGAGGCTTCTGAAAAAGTTGGTGTTATTCTGAACTCCCCACAGCCATTCTGTGGGGTTCCACTTAATTGAGACAAATAACATGGTTTCGTAAAGAGACCAGTGGAAGGTGCCTATTTAAACTTTGTAACTAATTAATAGTTTCTCAAGGATGCTCAGCAGTGAAGTGGGAGTGCTGCTCACGCTATTGCTGCCACGTCTGCGACTGGGTCTGCTTTGACTTTGCACAGGAAGAACAAAACATCTCTACTAACACAGATTTGTCCATCTGTCAGTGAGGGAGGGGGTCAGTTACTGTTACCATCATGTACTTTCCATTTCCTAAGTGCTGTCACAATTCCAAGAAAGTTTTTCCCTTTCAGACCCTTATAACAAGAGAAGAACAAATGTGTAGGTTTAATAGTTGTTATGTTCATCTTAGCATCAAACAAGAACAACAAGATAATTTATCAGTATTTAAATATTCATTCCTCCTGTGATTCACTGCAATGGACTTGTTGCTACAAAGATGCAGTCATTTGGGCACGTGAGCTGCCCTCCATGTGACACATCGGTGGCCATTTCATCCTGTCTGGATCTCAGAGATCTCTCTGCCTGTGCCTTGTTAGAAAATTCTCATAAGATGGGAGTCTTCTTGCTGAGAGAGAGCTTTGAATCTGTCTCTTTTAGCAAACAGTCAGCTTTCTGAACATCTAGAGCTTGCTTTTTTGAAGCAGGTCTTCAAAGCATGCAGGACATGAACTGAACAAGCAACGGATCGTGACTCTCACTGATTCCTGGGTGACACCTGCAGAGCCCTCAGGGCCCTCGCTGCTTCCAGCATCTCACACAATTTCTGGAGGGTTGGATTTCTTCCTTCCATGCCATCATGTCAGTGGGTTTGCTTGCATAAACAAAGGCTGTTCTGCTTGTAGCGTGACCATTCGGGACTGTGGAGAGGTTTGTTCATTCTCTGGGTTGTCACCCTCAGGTCAGAGTACGGACACGTCTTTGTTCCTCCTCCTCCAGCTGGGGCAAAAGCCTTCTGTTCCCATCGAGGAGCTGCTGGGGGGTCTGTAGGTGTTAAACATTCAAAACTACAAGAGAACATCCTTGGATGGATGTAAGGAATGTAATATAATGGATAGTCTGAATTAGAGCAATAAAATGCATGTATTTCACTTTGCTGGAAATCTTTTTTGTTACCAAATGAGGTGCTAAGTTTCAAGGAAACAGTTGTTACTATCTTGCTAAGTGTTTATAGCTCTTTTTATTATATATGCTTCCTTCAGCATCTCTTCTTGTTCTGCTGGATGTTGTTTTTCCTCCTCCCCAGCTATGGGCCCCTGGTGTATTTTTCCAGAGGAAGTCAGATAGATATATACCAATAAGTATTTCCCATATAGCTATTCAGTACATTATTTTTCTTGATGGCATGTTTGTTTTCTAAGCTTTTTTCTTTACTACCACTTTTCTCTGCTTTCCAGATTCAAGTAGACTTTCTGGATGTCATAGTTACTTCAAACATATCTGGCAAACAAGTTATTTCTCACTAGGAGAAGCAACAAGCTTAATCCAGGTCATCCTCTGTGCTCCTTGAGAATAGATGGCTGCTTAATCCTGTAGAGAAGTAAACATTGTCTTGAACAAAACATCTCTATGCTGTAAGATTGCTTGATTTTTATTTATTTTATTTTTTGTCCAGAGAGGAAGAGAGATTTTTGCTTTAACAGTTGTATGAAGAGCTGAATCAATACAAGATAAGGCCTCAGAGGCCTTTTTGCTCAGGCTGTTGGGTAAGCCTGTATCACTTTATGCCTTGGTGTACAAGCTGCCTTCCTGCCCTGCTTTCCGTGGCAGTCTGTGGCTGTACCAGAGTACAGAGTCGTACCAGGAGCTCTGTCACATGTCAGGGGTGCACAGAGCACAGCAGTCAGCTCAGGAAATGGTCGTTTTCATTAGCATTTGGTGTTGGTTCAGTCATAAGTCTGTGTTCAGTGTACCTGTGAAACTTTACTGGTCAGACACGAATAATGTTAAACCAGTGTGAGTGTGTTCAGCTGTACTTTCTTCACAGCTTCCCCACAGATATCCATTTCCTCAATTTAAAACTGAGTCTGGAAATTGCCAGGAGCAGCCCCCATCCTGAGTGCTCCCCCAGCCCAGGGCAGCCGAAGGGCGAGAGGAACCAACAGTCGAGAAAAGTGAAATCGAGGGGGGGTGCAAAGCAAGCAGGCAGTGATCAAAAGGGCCACCATGAGCAGGGGTGTGGCACTGAGGTGGTGACATCCCAAAGCCACTGAAAGGCAGAGACAACAGATTCCCTGAGAGCAGGGCTGCTGTGTTAGTTCCGAAAGGCTGCAAGGCTGCACAGCTCAGCTTTTGTATCGATACGGAGGCTCTGCCTTTCATAAACTCACACAAACACACAATATTTTAATGTCACTTTTTAGAACCAACTTGATGCAAAGGTGTTTGACTCTTTTGTTGCTATCGTTTTATATGTTGATGTAAAATCATAGAGATGAGTTGATTTTCTGGAAAATGCTAGACATACCTTTTGTTTTTTCTTGGCATTTCTGATCTTCTTCGATTTTGAGCCCTTGTAATGAGCTCAAACACTGTAACTCAAATTCCCTTGAAGTTTTTGTAAAACCTGCAGAGCTCAATCTCTTTGAAATATGACATGAAAATTCACTTTTCTAGTTCTTACTGTTATTCCTACCTTTGCTTTAGATGATGAATCTTGGCTATTGTGAAGAGTAAGGATGAGTCACCTGGGTGAGGTTTTTTATTTGGAAAAGGCATAGCCAAAATATCGATAAGCATTGCAAAGTGACTGGCAAGCCGTGGTACTATTTAATGCCTTTTGGAATGTTGAACAAAGCTCTTGGTATCTGTTTTCTTGTATTTTATCTTCTAAGTAGAGCAAGTTTCTGACATCCAGAGAAGGCCCCTACTTGGTGTCTCACAAGAATACAGATTAATCTTTCTCATCAAATGGAACTATTAAAGGGTGTATGTTGGAAGGCCAGTAGTCATTGCTGTCACATCCAGAAACTGCCTAAGACAAACTTTTTGTTCTTCATTCTGGGATTTGATAACAGAAGTAAAACGAAAGGAAAAGGCTACAAAGAAAAATATTGAAGTGGACACGGAATCACCATTTATTTTTGCAGAATATTTTCTTGTTTTCCTAGCTGTGAGCAGCTTAAGAGCTTTACTGGTTAATGTGGAAAGAATGCTACAAAAACACCTCTCACCTGCAGAGTTCTTTCCTGCCTTCCAAATTTGCTGTGCATGTGCAGAACATGGATTGTACAAATTGTACAAATCACTTTTCCTCTGTCATTACCTGGGACAAAGTTTCCCGAGGCCATCGGGTCTTAGGTGCATTACCCTGTTTATCTCTTTGTGCCTTTTGGACTCAGTGATGGAGTCTCAATTTCATATGGATTCCTTCACATGTATATGAAATCTTCTTAACTTTAATATTTTACTTTTTAGTGTGAGTTCTTTAGAATTTTTCTTCCCGTCGTACAAGAAGCATTCACTACCTTCCTGTAATTTCTCTGTGTGTCATTCAAAAAGTCTTATTTCATGGAAAGATTTTTCTGTGGTAGGAAATCAGCTTTTTGATTATTTGACAGATCCCTGAGTCTGGTATCTTGCAAAGATCACATTTCTCAGGAAAATGCTGCATCTTGTGAAGGAAAGATTAAATGCTAATTTAATGGCAGTGTAATGCCTGTAGCCTTCTGCCTGCTTTGCCAAATCCTCTCCCTCTCTCCCTCTCTCCCTCTCTCTCTCTCTCTCTCTCTCTCTCTTTCTCTCTCTCTCTGCAATGTCATTTAAGTTTTTTGTACACAAATCCAGGGGCAAATTATCTCCCTGTTTGTGTTGGTGCAGCTCTGAAGTGCCTTGTTCAAGCACTCACTGAGGCTCTGCCTGCTCCTCTGCCACGCTCAGCACAGGGAAGTGATGCACTGAGAACAGGATTGTGTTGGCGTTCTGCTCTCTTGAGAACATTTTCTGGTAGAAAGAAATAGGAATATTTAAAGCGCACATAGGAGCCTCTTCAAAATTCTCTGCAGCTGTAGTTTGACAATATTACACAGACTGAAATGTTTGCTTATCAGAAAAGCTGAAATGTTTAAAGAACATTGATCTACATTTCTTGTCAGTTTACTGTCTCCATTGGCACAACATTTGGAGGGATTCTGATGTTATGAAATGGAGAGTGCTGCAGACTTGCATCTGCAGCGAATACTCCGTTACCTCTCTCTGAGCCTTGGAACAATAACTCCTTCCACCTAAACACTCACAGAATGTGAAGCATATGATAGATCTGTGCAAGTTGTTCCTATTTTCCACCTTATGTTATAATGGCAACTGCTGCCAATCAGCAAAACAAGGAAGTTGGGAAATGGGAATTTTCTGTGAATCCCACTGGCTTCCTTAATTTCCTTGAAATTAAGTACAGGCACTGTTCAACTGTTGACATTTCTCACAACTGAGGCAGTGTCAGTGTTACCAACACAAGATGTTTAAGTGCTTATATCAACTTGTGTGTGTGCTGTAGATGAGCTCTGACAGATCACATGATTCATTTTCTGGTACTTCTCCAACCCTGGCCAGAAGTTGTGATAAAGGAGTCAGATGGAAAATTTCGATTAGAATGATTTTTTAAGACCCTTTTTTTAAGTGAAAGAAGCGCTTTTATGATAGCTTGCAGCTTTTGCTGAGCAAAGCTGTGATTAGAAGGTTGTTATGTAGGACTTTGACAGCTGACTTTCAATGAGAATTAAGAGAACAGAGTTGAATGTAGACACAGAAGCTGTTTGTCCTTTCCAGTGGTTTCTATTGTGTAACCCCATGTCACTCTTTAACAGCATTGCTTCTTCAGAGCTCTGCAGCTCTGGTATGGTTTGATCTCATTTCAGGGTGTCTTGTTGCTGCATAACCACAGTATCTTTACAGTAGTTAATGCTGAGGAAACTGATGGGGAAGCAATAATGGAATTGTTCCTAATTTCACTATAATAACTCTCCATAATCTGCAGAAAACACTGGCTGTTTCCTCCTGCTTCTCAGCAAAGATTTAAAAGCTGAGTGAGTTGCCATGTTACTTAAGACTTCATTATTTTTTGCAAAGTATACTCCAGAGCATTTGCTAGAACATTATGAAGTATTATCATAAATGATTAAGCTGAACTATAATTGTCAAAATATGTGAAAAAAGCACATCTGGCAAGCCTGGTTTTCCACTCCCTAATTCACATGAGTCAGTAATTCACAATGGATCCTCCTGACAGTGTGGATAAGTCAGACTCTGTGGCAGGGCCGGCGTGTGGCTCCTCAGCTTCCTCCACACAGCAGGCACTTCCTGCCTGTCTAACCCATGGCAGCCTGGACCTGAACTGGGAAAAGTCTGACTGATGGACCCGGGGAAACAGGCAAACCAAGCTTGTTGGTCATCAAATCCAGGCTCATGCAGCCAGGTTTATGCAATCAATATTTCATATTCATTAGCCTAAATAGTTGTGGTTTCTTGCATCTGTTTTTATTCTCTTTTTTCTCCTTGCTTATATGACAGTTAAACTGTCATTTCTAATCTAGGCTGCGTTTATGGCCAATTTATGTCATTTGTTCTTGTGCCAGCTTCAACCTTTAGTTAAAATGCTCTTTTTCCTTCCTGCTGGTTAGTTCCGTGAAAATTAGATAACACCCTTCTCAACTTTAATTTTGTGGGGTTATACAAACCAAAAGCCTCCTCTTTGAAATAAGTTTTGATCCCATCAGTCATACTCACTAATGCAGACTGAATTTTTTTTTCCCTGGGTGGAACTGTACAGGCCATTCCAGATGAAGCCTCACTGGCACTGTCAAATACCCCTTCTGATGTAACCTCTCACATCCTTATTAAATTACAGGCTTGGGACCCTTTGGTGGTTGGACAGTAGATCCAAATTTTTTCTTCCAAACAATGAATGTTGTTGTAAGTGTCTCATAGCATTATGTCAATATTACAGGTGTCAGAGAATATCTCATAGAGCTGTTTGTGATGAGGTACAGGGAGGATGGCTGAAGAGGGAGATTTCCAGTTCCCATGTGTGCCAAGGCACTGAAACACAATAACAACCTCCAGGTGATATTTGCCTACTACTTCCCTTTTTGTTAAGTTTATGGGAACATTTTGGACAGAATTTGTCTTTATGATAGCATTAAGATTTCAGCTACATTCGAGTTTGATCATGGAGGTCTTTGTGGACCTTGTTGTTCTTGACTGTGTGTCTCTGCAGGGATTTTGATTGCAAAAGGTTCTTTTCCTACTTCTTCACAGTATCATTACGTAGGGTGACTCTACACCATTTTGTATCTCTAATCCTTCAATAAACCTAGAAATTGCTGCTCTATCATGACATGATTATCTCTGATTCACGTTCCTTCTGAAGATGGCCTCATTTGGCTGCTCGAGTTCCCTGATTTCTTTCCTTTTCTGGTTATCACCTGTTAGGTCCTTCACTACACTGGACCAGATCACCTCTATTATCTCTGAATTTCTTTGTGCCTCCTCCACTGTTCCTTTGCTTGCCAAGCCCTTCCACACTCTTTAACTTTTAAAGAACAAGTTCAAAGCAGGACCCATTTTTCCTGTTTCCTGATCTCCTTATTTTGGGATCCTACACAATTTAACTTCCAGTGTGGCAGTGGGTTCATATTTGTAAAGCACTTTACAAATAAGGGTGTGTAAAGGCTGCTTGTTTCATCTTGCATGACTTTTGCTAGACAGAAGCAGAAGCTGAGTATTTTACAATTACTTAACTCCTCGGTGGCCAGAACAAAATTAGGAGCTGTATGTGCCAAGATCCACCACTTTTGCATGCCTCACCTTTCAAAGGCTGTGTCAGGGAGCACTGAGGGGGTGTGGCTGGAAGGTTCCCAGGGCTGCCTTACGGAATCTGCATCCTCAGCAGCGCTTTTGCTGAGGAGCACTGCATTGCTGCATCTGCTGGAAACCTCCCCTGCTTCACCTCTGGGATTCAAGACGAACACTCCTGAGTTTTCTCAGCCAGCCTGTCCAGAGGGGCCACAGCTGAGAAATCTCTGCATGAAACTCTCATCACTTCTGTGCCTGAAGAGCCTGAGCTAGGGCTCCCAAAGCTGTGACAGAGCTGGTGTGTGCTGCTGAGCAGCACAGTTAGGCATGCTGTGTACAGAGGGGGGCAGTGAGGATTCAGCAGCAGACTTAAATTATCATTTCTGAGCAATTGAATAATAAATCGGCCTGGAAAGTGTTGAATATTTTAAGGCTTTAAATAGCAACTCGTTTTTGCCTGTTGTGTGCAGTGTTTGTTGTTGCTGTGGTGGAGCTGTCCAGGTGCCTCTTCAGGGTAGGCTGAATGCCCAGAGCAGTTAAAAACTCGAGGCAGGCTTTAAGGATCCTGAGTCACCTGATCACCCAGTTTGCAGGTCTCTGCTCTGGGAGTGCCCAGGGACACTGCAGGGACTGCAGGCTGCTGGTGGGACCGGGGTGTGAGGGAAGAGAAGGTGCAGGGGGCAAGGCAAAGTGGATGAAGTAACAGGGCTGGGCAGGAACAGCCCTGCAGGGCCAGGCCAGAGGCTGTCATTGCTCAGCATCCAGCAGCTGTCAAACACCAGACACCTGCAGGAGAATTTGGTGTGCAAATACTTTGCATTTTGAGTATCTGTGATTTTTTAAATTATTTTTCTTTTTTAATGTTTCTGTTGGCAGGTAGTATGTTTGTATTTAATAAATCTTGATGGATTTTTTTCTTACATAAATTTCTGTCACTTTTAAGCCTTGTAGGTTGTTTTATGTTGGTAAATAACCTTATTTTTGTATAAATACCATCTCTTGTAAATTCCGATGTTGCAAAATCTTGGCAAATTTTTGTCACCTTTTTAGCTTCTCTTTTTCTGCTGAAAAAAAAAAATCTGTAGAAAAAAATTTCTAAGCAAACAAATATAATCTTTCACTTTTTAATGGAAAAGCGAGTCTTGCCCCTTTTACATAGGGGGAAGCATTTCTCAGGGAATGGCATCTCTGCAGAGGAATTAATTCTGTCCCTTTGCACACATGAAGCGCTCGGGGAGTTCCGTGTCCTTGGTCCTGCAGGTCGTTAGAAGTTGTCAGTCATCAGAAGGAAACCAAACCCAAGTGCTGGAGGAGGAGGCTGCTGGGGAGCTGTGCTGGAGGTGGGACAGTAATTAGCAGAGCAAAAGAGTTGAGATCAGAAGGCACAGGAGCAGCATCGGATGAAAAAGGACCGTGGCAACAAATAGAAAGAGGAAAGGATGCAGGTGCAGGTTGGGGGAGAGGCAAAGCAGGGTCTTAGAGTAAGAGGTGAGGACCTGGAGAAATGCTAAAGGACTTCTAAGGGCTGGGGTCAGCTCAAGGAAAGCAAAAGAGGGCCCATTAGCAAAAGCTGATAACGAAGGGAGGAAAAGGAGTACAGAAGGCAGCAAGGAGGGAGCGGAGAGAAGGTCAGTGGCTGAGTGGAAGAAGGAAAAGGTGGGTAATGGGAAGGTGGAATAACAAGAGGAGACAGTCCTAGAAAGCTGAATTGTGTGTGTGCTTTTGCCTGTTTTGAGGGTCTCTGGGAATTTGATTTCTTCTCATGTGTTTGAGGTCCCCCCGCAGAAAAATCGATCTGTGGCATCTGATTTTGAGAGTTTCCCGTACTGGCCGTGGGTGCTTGTGGAGGGCAGGTCTGTGGGATCACCACTGGCACTGCACTGCTGGGCAGGTCTGTGGGATCACCACTGGCACTGCACTGCTGGGCAGGTCTGTGGCACTGCCTCACTTTAGGGTTTGGATATCACTGGTTAATAAAGGTCTATCAATCTATTTATGAGCCTGCTAGAGACCAAGTACAGAAATGTATGAAGACCTCAGAAATTATTTATGATGCATTTACAGCATAAATAGCTAAGCTGTCAACTGTGATTGTAAAGTTCTTCCTCTACTCCTGCACTGTGCTTTTCATTTAATATGGCTTTGTTCAGCTTAGAAACAAACCAATCCTGGGACGGCTTTTAATAGCTGTAATAAAATATTGAGAATATAATGTCTGCCAGTGTGGTGTAGACACATGGACTGTCTGTGATTGTGATGTTCGAGATAGTTAAAAGGGAACTGGGATGGAGGGGAGACTTCTGGAAATGAAGGGAGAAAAGCTTTGGAAATTTTTGGAAGGCTTGAGGCTGAAGAGGATCTTTTTCTCCCAGCAGTTCGGGATTTCCAGCCTGAGGAGGAATTCACTGGGTATTGTTCCCTGTAGTATTAAACCTGTGTGTCCCTGTAGCACCTTAACTCGGTTAAAAAGGAAAGTGCACGAGCTTTGTAAACAAAAATTTTTGTGAAACTGAGAACATTAAATGGTTGGTCTGGCATCAGGGTAGACCTGCACAAACATTTGTCTTGTACCTGATAGAAGAGGCCACCCCAAAGTCACATCATCATTAGTCTAAATTGCAAAATCCAGACATCTGGATTGTACAGATCATGATATTAATGGATCAAGTTTCCTCCTCAAACAAGTCAAACATTTTGTCCTGTTGTTAATGGGAGGAGAGAGTGTTGGAGTCCCATTACCCCAAAGGCAGTAATTCTTCATGTGACTTTTCAGCTGCAGCTTAATCATGACCGCTTGCTGTACTCCTGCTCTTCTATCAATGTTATTTTTCAGCTTGAATATGTGTTCTCTGGGTGTATTTATGGGTAGCAATCATAGCAGTTTGCAGCTTTCATTTTGGAAAGCTGAACAAATCAGGCTCCAAGAGACTCCCCGTTGTTCCCACCATCCCAGCAGGGCTGTTCTGTGCCTGTTCTATGGCAAATTCATCTTCCTGGACCCTCCAGTTCCTGCAAGGCAGGACCTCTGCTGCAGGTGGTGTTTGCTGCTTCCCTCTCACCCCACGCTGATGTCATGGGACATTTTGTGACACTGCACTCCCAGGCCTCGCCCTTGTCAGCAGAGTCCAGCTGGTGATGTGGTGTCACAAATCTTGGAGCAATACTAATAATGATCTATTTCTACTGACAGGAGATGGCCCAAGTGTGTGAAGTGTAACAGCTCAAGCTAGAGGATCCTTTAAGTGATGTTTAAAGAAGAAATAACAGCCTTTAATTTCTTGCTGTAGGAGATAAAGAGGTTTTTTGGGGGCTTGGGGTTTTGTTTTGGTCAGGTGAGGGAGTTGAGTCAATTTTTGGTGTTTCTGGGTCCATACAGAGTGAAGAAATTGAGGAAGGAAGTAGAGCAAGGAAGACAGAAAGCAGTGCCCGTTTCCTCCAGATCCCCTGCCAAGGAGAGATTTCACACATTGCAGAGTGCATTAGAACTAAGACAGGAGAAACTCTTTTATTTACTAGCTTCTGCATGAGATGTTTTACTGGCAATATTAAATGATCTTTTACAGACAGAGTCTAAAACTTTCTTGGCACTTGGGAGAGCGGCATGAGAAATCCAGTAACTAAATTTTCACTGATTTTATGGAGACTGTCAGTGGAAATGTGGAACTGGGATTAAATCAAATGCTGTGTGTTAACAGTAATTGTTGATATATGGCACAACAAAAATTTTGGTATTTTGCTTTGACTTTCCCTTCTAAACCAGCCTGAACCTCCATAGTATTCAGAAGTTTGTTGAAAGTCTACTAGTTCTGACCTTCACAAAACCCTATTAGTGACATTTTTGATTCCTGAATTCTGAAATGCTGACTTTCCCTGTTACATTCCTTTCCTGTATTCAGTTTCCAGGCAGATTTTGGCAATGCAGAATTGTGTGGAAAAATAAAATTGGGGAAAAAGAAAACAACATCACACTTCACGACCTCCAGGAGGCCTGGTGGGGGCCTGAAATGAGAACTGAAATGCAAATATTTAGTCCTGGAGTTCTGGCCTAGATGTCAAAAGAGTTATCTTGGACTGTGAGTTTCCTGGACCGTGTGTTTACTTGGCCTATACACAAATTACTTGGGCACACACTCAATTACTAATTGAGTTGCCTAAACCTCAGGCTATTCTTTCAGAGGTGATATATTTAATAGCATAAAATTCACTTTGACGCTCCTGAATAATGATGAAATATCTGTATTTCATTTTGGTCATCATAATCACTGCCATACTTAATCCTTCGATTCTGCTGGGAGGGCACAGTGGAGGAGCCTTACTGGAATAAACATCTTTATTTTTTTCCTGTAGCTGTGACAAGACCGCTTGACTCTGTGCCTCTATCTTAAGAAATTGTCTTGGTGGCACTAAGCTTGACATGTACACAACTTGTACATTTGCTTCATGCTAAGCTCAGTGCATAAATGAGATTTTAGTGGTGCCTGAAAAAGTCAGTCAAGGTTTGAAATACAGAATTATGTGGATAGCTCAGTACTCTCGTATTGATCTCCAAACCAGCGCAAACCCAGTGCCTTCAGAACTACAAAAGCCCAAAATAACATCGAGTTTTCTCACCTGCCTTATGCACTGCCTCACTTGAGGTGTTTGCAAGCGAAAGGTACAATCAGCAGTGCCTTTGGCAGATTTGAGCAGTCAGTAGCTGATGTTTGCCTCCTTTTTTCTCTCACCATTTGGTGCGAAATGCAAATCGTTCCCATTTCCCCCGAGTTTCATCCTGAGGGACGAACCCTTGACCGAGGGCGGACCCGGGGAGCACGGGAAGGTGGAGGGAGCAGGAGCTGTCCCTGTCCCGCAGCAGGAGCTGTCCTTGTCCCGAGCATCTGCGTGCGGCCGCGTGAGGAAGCGCCGGGATGCAGCTGCGCCGAGCATCCCGCGGGGGCGGCTCGGAACGCCGGGATGCAGCTCTTGCTCTGTCCCAGCCCCGGGATGCAGCTCTGCTCTGTCCCAGCCCCGGGATGCAGCTCTTGCTCTGTCCCAGCCCCGGGATGCAGCTCTTGCTCTGTCCCAGCCCCGGGATGCAGCTCTCTGCTCTGTCCCAGCCCCGGGATGCAGCTCTTGCTCTGTCCCAGCCCCGGGATGCAGCTCTCTGCTGTGTCCCAGCCCCGGGATGCAGCTCTGCTCTGTCCCAGTCCCGGGATGCAGCTCTGCTCTGTCAGAGCCCCGGGATGCAGCTCTCTGCTGTGTCCCAGTCCCGGGATGCAGCTCTCTGCTGTGTCCCAGCCCCGGGATGCAGCTCTCTGCTGTGTCCCAGTCCCGGGATGCAGCTCTTGCTCTGTCCCAGCCCCGGGATGCAGCTCTCTGCTCTGTCCCAGCCCCGGGATGCAGCTCTTGCTCTGTCCCAGCCCCGGGATGCAGCTCTCTGCTGTGTCCCAGCCCCGGGATGCAGCTCTCTGCTGTGTCCCAGTCCCGGGATGCAGCTCTCTGCTGTGTCCCAGCCCCGGGATGCAGCTCTCTGCTCTGTCCCAGCCCCGGGATGCAGCTCTCTGCTCTGTCCCAGCCCCGGGATGCAGCTCTCTGCTGTGTCCCAGCCCCGGGATGCAGCTCTCTGCTCTGTCCCAGCCCCGGGATGCAGCTCTCTGCTGTGTCCCAGCCCCGGGATGCAGCTCTGCTCTGTCCCAGCCCCGGGATGCAGCTCTCCGCTCTGTCCCAGGAAGGGAGCGCCTGTGCCACGCAAACGCATCTGAGGCTGATCAAAATTCCTCCCGCTGCAGGGAAAATTTCACTCGCTAGCGAAGGCCAAAGAAGTTTTCTATATCAGTTCAACAGCTGGTCTTGTTTTATTGATATTGAAATATTACCCCAGTTTTCGAAAATTCATGAGGCTGGAGAGAGCTGAAGTAGACACAATTTGAATTGCGCGTTGCACAATGGAAATCACGCTCGCACAGGAAAGTTTGTTAGCAGCTTCTGGCCACTTGTAACACCCAGTGAATAATATCTGTATTCACTCTTATTTCTGTGAGCACTGCAATGAATGCTGTTGTACACGTTCCCCTTCTCCTGCCTGCCCCTGAGTAAGAGGCAGGGAAAGTGCCTGTTAGCATGGCTCGCAGAGAAGCTGTCAGCCCCTAAATGTGTCTGCTGTCACCCCCACGAGGGTACCAGGGCCTGTTCAGCTCTCAGCACTCTGGGGCTCTGCCAGGAGCAGCCTTTGCGAAGACTGATGTTAAAATACATCCGTTATTATGGATTGCAATTGTTGTGGCCTTTTGTAAAGGAAAGGGAATTCTGTCAAGGAAACATTTTACAGTTTGGGGATGCAGTGAGATGAAAAATCGAGGAACTCTTCTTTCTTATGTGCTTCTGCAAAATCCCACAGACCACATTTTCCTCTGCTCTATTCCCTGTACACAGCAGAAATGGAAAGGAATTTACACGGGGGGAGACCATGCTACTTTTATCGGATTCATATCAGGATAGCTTCTTATGCAAGAGGAATTCTCCAGTGGCCATTATCAATCAAATAATAATTTCTTTGAGTCACCTGAGTGCTTGTGGCTGATGCTGTAGCAAAAGTGAGATGGTTATTTCACAGAAATGGATGTAGTTGAGTAGAAAAAATCCCTCACCATGGCCATTTCAACATCCCAAGTAGAAAAAAAGAACTCTTTGTCTCCATGAGTCTTAACCTAGATTTAGCATGCTGCAGAGATATTTCTCTGACATGTTCAATGATAGCAGAAAAATATGTGGTGGTGCATTAAACACTATAGAGCAAAGGAAGTTTGGGGAACTTAATCAGAGCCTTAGGCAAGAAAAGGATGTGTAACACTGATATGTACATTTTGCTTTTGCTGTACTTAATGGAAAATGTTATGCCAACACTGGTTTTTGTCCCTTATGGTTTAGCAATGCAGAACCAATCCTTTTTATTCTTTGTGTTTTGTGTTTTTCTTCTCGTAATGTTACTTAATCTGGAAATAAAAATGTTTGATTTCTGTCGTTCCCCTTGGCTACTTTGCTTAAAATGGCGCTTAATTGTTTTCACTTTAAAGGAATGGTGCCAGGTTTAAAGGTTTATTATATTTTCATGGGTTTTGTTTTAAGATTGCAGGGCTTTTTATATACTTCTCCTTGACACCTGTCATAACACGAGACTTTTCAAACTTGGCCACCACCAGTCTGAGAGGAAATGTTAGTGAATTGTCAGGTTGCCACAAAGACCAGGTTTCTTTTCATGCTCTCCTAGCAGCACTCATCAAGACAATTCTTTCACTCATCACATTGCAGTAAATTCCTCCTGTTACTGCCCACGTCATCAGGGAGTCCTGGGTGAACTGGGTGGGTTTTGCTGGGATGCTCATGTTCCCCATTCCTGCCAGTGTCCTCACTGTCATTTTGGGACAGAGCTTTTAGAGAATCAGTTCTTGGGTGGACCACTCATCACCTCCCTCACTCTACAGGGTGGTTTGTTTTCCTTCCCTTTCTTTCCTTAGAGTACAGATGCTGCTGCTTGTACTTTAGGTACTGGTACATTATTGATCAAAGCATAGAGAATGCACAAATAACACTTGAACTGAGGTTCTATGGAAGAGAGAAATTAGCTCTTGTCAGAAGCTGACTGGCTTCTATTTTAATTTCAAGACATTTAGGATGCTTCCACCGGCACCACCTTAAAATGCTGCCAGTCCCCATCTATCTAAGGAACAATTTATGCTTAAAATTAATTATCTCTCAGCCTTTAATTTTTTTTCTTTAATGTTTCTCTTGGAGGCTGATTTTTTATACTCAGGCTAATTTCTGATTTCCAGATTTCATTTCCCTTAAACATGTTGAACAATTCTATTTTCCTACCCTGTTGTCTGTTTCAGTAGGTTGCTATCCAATTTAGTTCTAGCTAATTAGGGAAAACCAGTTTCATCCCTTTGAAGATTGTCCTCTACTTCATAGCATAAACAGCTTTAATTCTGAAGGCCACATTCACCTCTTGTCTAGAGCACTAAAACCAATGAATTCCCTGCTCTGGAGGTTATGGTTCCTGACCTGAATAAAAGAGCAATAAATCAAAGTATGTTCACTGGCATTGAAGCAGGCTCCAACTGTGTGGAATCAACATGCCAGTTCCAAATTGTAATTTCACTAAAAATAGCATAGTTTAACAATTTTGACAGTTGTAAACTTGAAGAATCTAGGCACACTGTCCATCTTGCTGTGTCTCATATGTTCTGTCAACCATGCAGCTTTTTGAAAATAAAACCAGAAAAAAGCTGAACATTCTTCATTCTCTGCTAGATGTGCCCATCCCAGCCCTCCGCAGAGCGGGGCACAGAGTTAACAGGGATTTTTCAAAGGTGAAACAGAAGAATCCTAAGTGGTGGCTCAAGAATGGGAGCAAGGGTAAAGTTTTGGATCTGTATCTCCCCTTTATCACTTCCCTTATTTGGGTCTGTGTTTTCAGGAAACAAAAGACAAGCAGCCATGGTGCCATGGATCATTTCTATTTTACAGGGCACGGTGCAATTGCTCCTCTCTGTTCCGTGGTCTGGAGAGCCACAGATGCAAATGTTGCTGTATTTCCTCCCCCAAGGCTTATTACCCAATCCTTAATTCATCCAGGCTCTATTCAGCAGACATTTCAGCATGTATTTAATAGGAGGCACATGATTTGTCTTTTGGCTTCCATGGACTGTATGGGCAGGTCGGAATTAAAATCATTCTTAAATGCTTGGATGAAATGGGCAGCACTTACTTCACATCAGGGATAGATGAATAAAGCAAGCATTTAAACTTGTGGTTAAAGTTTGCTGGTAATGCCAAACTTAACCCTTTAGCTGGCCATTCCCCTGACAGAAAAGCGTGTGTTGCTGTGCTCTAATGCCAATTAATTGCTCTCTGCCTCAAAAAATGCCTGAGGTTGAACCACACTTTGCTTCATCAGAATTCAGCACTGCTATTGGTCTGTGGGGAGGAAAAACAGGAATTAGAAGAGACAAGAGCACTGTGGAGCAGTAATCTTTTATTTATGTATAATGCTGTACATTTCCTGACGGTACTGTGAGTTTTCCTTCTAACTCTCACTAATTATGGTGACTGGCATGTGGCATGTGATGGAGCCTCAGGAGAAGTGGGATACATACAGCTGTTCAGAGCTGGCACCTTGCTTTCCAGTTTGCATTTGCTGGCAGGCCAAGCTCTCTTTTTTTCGAGGAGAGAAACAGGAATGTTGCAGTTTGGTTCAAGTTGTGTTTGTTGCACAAAGGACTTTATTAGACAGAGCTGAATTACTTTCTCGTTTATCTAGTGGAGTTGCACACACAGAAATGGAAACCTGGTTCTTGTAAACTGGTCCCAATGAATTTTCAGAGGTCATTGTTTGTATCTATCTGTTCCAGATCTAAATAACCTACATATTGTCTGTGCTGTATCACATTCAGTTAAAAAATATAAACGTTTGGCTAAAAAGATGATGGCTGAATGAAGAATTAACCACTGAAAAATGTATAAATTCTCTTAGAGCTTTGAAAGTTTGTGGGTTTTGTCTTTGTTCAGAGGAGGCCAAGGAGGAAGATTATCTTCATATCTCCATTACTTTTTCAAGGTGCTAAAATACTTAACTCATTTTGCAAAATGCATATTTGCCAACAGTCATATTTGCTTGATCATTATCAGTTTTGTGAACTCAGGCAGAAGCTTCCCAACTTTTTAAATGTGTACCTGCAGAAAGTGGTAATGATGTACCAGACTCGCTGCTCTTGAGGCTACATTTGTACCCTCGTTGCACAAATTGAAAGTAAGCCAAATAAATTCTTTCCCACTCTTGGGAAATATGTGTTATCCTAAGTGCAAGACTAGGAGAAATGTGTTAATTGTTTGACACTTCATCATTTACAATGCTCATTAAGGGAGATAATGGTGATGCTACAAATAGTGACCTGACAAAATTTTGCAGATCTCCAAGGTGGCCACTGCATTCTTAATATACAGACAACACTTTTGAGAAGACTCTCTGTGGACATCATCCATCTATTTACAGCCCAAGCAAACCCTTCTTTGTTTCCAGCTCCTTCCCATACATGTGATGTTAATATTCCCCTTTCCACTGGAAACACTGATTGGCCAGGTCCAGGTGTTACAGCTGTGCACGCACTGTGTCCTCTGTGCTGCGGTGCCATTGCTTGGCAATTGTTTGGTTTGGGGTTTTTTTGCTATTACAAAAGACATTTTAAGTACAGTAAACTAAATATATTCTCTCTGTTTTCCTTTCCTTAGGCATCAAAAAAAAAAAAAAAAGCAAAAAAGAAAAGCATGATTTTGTTAAATTCTCTTTTGCTGTGCAGCCTTTCTTAAACAGTCTTTCAAATGGAGCCCAGGGATATCCTTCATCATTTCCTCTATTGGTTTCTTCTCACTGTAAACTTAATGGAAGCACTCAGGCTTGTAGTGAAGAGGAAGCCCACAGGCAAGTGACAGAAGCATCATAAGCTTCAGGGAGCTAGTTTAACATGGTTAATTAAAGGGGTGATCAGTTCAGGGCAGCACCAAGTGTGAAGGATTGATAGACAAATCCCTACAACCAGGCTCTAGATGCTCTAAATATGAGAAAAGGCCTCTCAGCTTGTTGGAGCCTATTCTTATCCTTGGGGGGACAAAACCCCACAGCAGCAACTGCAAACCAGTAACTGGAGCAAACCCATGTGTTTGCCATTTTCTGTCTTACATTTTGGTGCCCCAGGTGTACAGTGCATGGCACAGGTTGTGTGAATGAATCACCTCTGGTTTCATTTGTTAGCTTTGCTTTAGTCTCAGTTTTCACGTTCAGAACAACGGGGGAAGTCGCATCTGAAATTCAACTTGCTCAGATTTGGGCCTGATCAAATTTAATGTTTTCACTGGGGAAGTTTATGAAAAATCAAGAGTGTGTTAATGAAATTTTCCATTTACAGAAATTTAGGTGGCATAGTCAATAAAGAGGAAGATTAGAGTGTTGTATGAAAAGAATTTTTATGACTTTGAGAAGTAGGGTAATAAAGCTAGGTCCAACTCACTTGTACAAAAATACTAACTCATATGCTCAAAGAGGAGTAAAAGAGCTCTGCAGTGAGGAGGAGAAGATTCCCCTCCGTTCCCCAGATGTCCTTGGCAAGGTGTCTTTGGCAGGCTGGTGTCAGCCAGAGGCACTGCCAGTGCAGCAGTTGCTTTGGGCTGGTCACTGAGCCAGTGTGGGAGGAGACAATATTTTGAAATACTGAAGGGGAAGATATTTGCTCTGTGCTGTACATCACTGGGCATTTCTTCACACACTGGGGATAGTTTCTTTTTTTATGCTCTTTCTGGTACAGCTCAAATGGAGAAGTTTTCTGCTCCAGTGCTGTACAGAGGTTGTGTACATTCCCAAAACAAAACGTTAAGGCTTTAATAAGCAGTGGTAAAGCTCAAATGCACATTTGTTATCACTGGAGATAAGTACACTTCTGCAATAATTTGAGAATTATTTCATTGTGATGTTTGACCTGAAGGAACTGTGTGTCTGAAAGGTTGTCTGCTTCTCCTGTCTGCATTATTTGGTTTAATGAGGTGCATTACCTCTCCTCCAAAATGCTGCTTCTCTGAGGTTGCTTGGGAAGAAAAAAAGAAATTACAAGGAAATCCTAGATTTCACTGGGACTGCTTCTCTTCTGCCAGTTGTTCATCGCCTTAGGGCTGTATTTTAATGTACTTTTAAATGATCAGAAAGAAGGCTCTTTAATTGTCATTACAAAAAATTGTAGCAGAATGACTCAACAGTCTGGTCAAAATTGTGGAGTTTGGAAAAGGCATTTCCCAGCAAAGGCACAGGAGGTCCTGCCTGAGTAAGGACAGAGGGGATGGTGAAGAGCAGAGGGGCAGCTTCATGGTCCTTGGGTGGAAGGTTTAACTTCAGTATGGGAGGCAGAGAAGGACCAGGCTTTCAGAAGTGTTCTGCATTTTGGGGGACAGCCCATATTGAGCAGTCAAGGAAGTGAAACAATAATACTGCTGGAGGTCCAGCCTTGGTTGTGTTCAGAGCACTTTAATATGTGACCAGTATCTGACTAAATCTGAGCTCCACTCGGAGTCAAAAGCCCTAAATGCCTTGAAATGGCTCTCAGCTGGGCAGATTAAAAGGACATTTCCCAGAAAGCTGGGAGTCATGCAGTAACCTGTTTTATTTCTGGCCATGTCTGCGTGGCCCTGGATGTGTGATTATGACTGGAAGTTACTGGCTTGTGTTGGCCTTGTCATTAACATCTGACCGTACAGCCAGAATATGAACTAATGAACTACTTCCAGACTTTACTTAAGCCTGCTTCTCAGGAGAAGTTGTTCATATTTCTTATCTCCTCGTTGCTTTCTGGAGGAAAAAAGGGTGAAGTCCTTGAACAGGGCCAGATTGTGCTGAGGATGGAAGTACAAAGCTGTTACTCAGAGTCCCACCTCCTATTTTGATGATTTTTCCATTCGGGCACAGATTTGTGTCTTGTTTAACTGCGTTCTCCCACTAGTACAATCCATGCTATGTGATCTCAATTTCCCTGTCTCCTGTGTCCTGGGCACTGATAAGCCCTGTGTGGGATAAAAGATCCCTGATTCTGCTTGAAGAGCAAACTTGGGAAAAAACAGGGTGCTTTGGGATTGTTAATTATTAACATTTTTAATTATTTTTTAAAATTATTTACTCCACTCACTGCCATAATAGCAGCAAAGTCCTTATATGGAACAAGCATGGCTGGAGGGGATTTGGAATGTGCTTGGGTTTGCTTTTGAGCTTGACAGCCATTTCTCACTTCCCATAATAATGACAGTTAGCTAGGGAAAACGAGGAATATTAATAGATTTTGAGAGTGTTGTGCTTCTAGAGTAAAGACAGAAAAAGCCTTAGCAGGAGTAAGAAAGGAATAGAAGTAGGGATGGTTCGTGTTTCCTGGTTTCTGTTTCATTCTCGTTTGCAGTCTTTTATTTATACTGTTCTTCTAAAAGTAAATGTAATAGAAGAAAAGTCTCCATCATGATTTATTCTTCCAATTTTCTGAGGCTTGTAGGATCACACACTCCTCCCTCTCCTCGTTGTAATAACCAGCCACAGTAAATCCAAATATACAACCTTTGGAAAGAAAGGGTTTTGCAGGGGAGAACTGAATCAACCTTTAACTTGCATGTTAAAAAAAAAACAAAACACCAAAAAAAAAACCCAAAAAACAAACAAAAGAAACCCTCAAACCAGAGCAGCAGCATAGGGTAGTGAAGCTCTGGAAGTATTTGTAGTGTGTTATTGCTAGACTAGATCTGTCTGAATGTGCAGCAAACCAGACACTGGCACTTGGAGCTGATTGTTCTCTTCAGAAAGCGATGAATTTCCCTCAAAGTGTTTGGAGTTTTTGGATTTTTTTCACATTTTTACTTTCATCTTGGATTTTTCTTTTTTTGTTTTAATGTTGAACTTGTATCTGCACTTCATCTGACAGACAAGAGGCTGTAGCCCATTTTCTGAAATGAGTGTTTGCCACTACCCAAATATCTTTGACAAGCCTGAGTTGTGTATTCATCTCATTTCTACCGCAGCACATAAATCCAGTGCTAATATTACATTTATCTTTTTCTTCCTTTGTTCTTTTTCTGGGTAAAGAGAAGAATTGTTGTGTAAAGATACAGTACAAGCATTGTAGATATTGTGATGTGATGACACTTGTCACTTTCTCAGTGAATACAGAAATGAAGTTGGAATCAAAATTTCTAGAAACATTTTTTGTTCTCTTTCAGATTGGGTAGTTTTTAAAAATGTTAATAATTTTTTTTGTGTGGTACTGCTGGTGTACCAAAAGGCATTTGCTGAAAATCACTTTAATGAACAGAGTTCTGATAGGGCAGTAACTGGTCTAGATTATCTAATGGGTCCAAACTGGGAACCTCCTGAAAGGCTGAGGGATGGGAGCAGGTTTTTTATAACCCAGAAGTACTGTTCTGCCAAACCTGCCTGAATCTCCTTCATCTTTTCTTACAAACAGAAAATGAATATATTTACTGCTCTTCAGCAGGATTGAGTGGATGTATGGGGCCACTGATACCTACCTAGATGAGCCAATATGTGGCTCCCTTCCGACTCAGGATATTCCATGATTCCACAATCCATTTCAGTATTTTTTCCTGGTTCCTGAACTAATAAATATGGACAAGAGATAAAAGCAGGACTGTTTACTTCATTTCTTACAATATCTGCTAATGTTTTTTTCAACATAGACTGGATTCTTTCTACTGGCTCGGAATTCTTTCCCACTGGGAATTCTGTGGCATGACGCAGATACTCTTTGAAAGACTGAGAAAAGTAAGTGACATCTGATTTTCTGTAGATGCATCAGCTGTGCCGGCCAGGCCTGAAATAAAACCTCAGCAGCGTGCTGTGGCTCCACTGGGAGCTCCTGTGTGGTATTGACTGGGTGCAGCTTCCTGCTCTACTCCTCCTGAACAGAGCCCATTTCACAGCAGGCAGAGGAGAAACACACGGATGAGGGAAAAGACTTTTAGCTGCTGGTTCCGTGTGCTTTACAAGATGCTTCCCAGGCAGGGGCAGGAGCTGGTGCCTCCTTGGCCTTTCTGTGGCATCCTCGTCATCCCCTTCCCGTCACAGGATCCTGAGCCTGCCTCTGCCTTCCTGGCAGCTTCACTGCACGGGGCTGTGTTGCTGTTTTGTTTTGACTGTGCTGGGCTTTGTCTTCCAGATCAGGATTACAGTCTTGAATAATTCCTACCAGTAATGTCACAAAAATTTTGTAAGAGCCAGTAAACACATCTCTCATCTGGCAGCAGTGTCACACAGGACACAAGTGGCTTTATATTGATGGAGTGTGTCAGGGCAATTACAAGGAAACCTGAGCCACTTCTTGTTGTTCCTGCAACCCCTCTGCTCCCCCACCCCAAACGGGCAGCAAGTGATCTTTTTTTTGTAGTTGCTGGGATTTTTCTGCACATTTTGCAAAAAAAAACCAGTGTGTCCTAATATACCATTAATACTGGGAGAAACTCAGCACTTTGCAGGATATGGTGGCTATCCCATTTCAGCTCTTTAGCCTTGGCTGCCATACCTTTATACCAGCATTCATGATCTCTGTTTCTGTGTTGTGTACTTATGTAGGCTTAAAAGCAGAGAAGTATGTTTTTCCTGGCAAAAATTTTATGCTATGGCACGAGAAAATAGCCAACAAAAAAAGCCCACTTACAGTTTCTGCAGAGTGAGCCTTTGCATTGTGGTGGATCCTCCTTTGAGGGAGAACCCGAGCAGTGTTACCAGCTGGAGGAAAGCAGACAAAACTGGGTGAGGACCCATCCTGGCACATAAAAATGAGTAAAGCTCCAAGTTGCTTTTTCTGAGATTTTTTTTATTCCTCATGCACAGCTGAAATATCGTAGAAATTGAGAAAATTTTGCTGGGCTTCATTCGATTGCACTGAAACTCTTACTGGTAAAATGTGCACCCAGTATCTATTCGGCCCTCCCTGATTGCTTTGAAAACACTTTTCCTTTTTAAGCCCAAGCCCTGGAATGGGTAGCAATTCACCACTATTTGCAGGTGCAAATTTGGTGTTACCGCGGTTTAGTTGTGGCAGAATGGAAACAACACAGTTCACTTGTCACTGGGGGACTGAGGCAGCTTTTCGTTTCCACTGGCTGCTGGCTCCTGCCCTTCCTCCCTCTCTTGGCCACGCACAGCCGGAGCTCCCGGGTTTGTCAGAGCAGCCCTGCACGGGCTCTGCACGCACCTCTCTGGTGCGCTCACATCGCTCCTGTTCTGTGTGCTGGGGACCCTCTGGGCTGGGCTGACATCCCGGGCCTTTGCCCCTGAAGCACAGCAGCCATGGAAAAGCTGATTTAGGGCTGCGGGACTTGGCCGTGGGTGCACAGACCTTGCCTTGGTGCTGCTGGAGAGCCTGGGGTAGCTGTGCCTGGGGTTTTCAATAAGGCTAACCAAAAACCAATCCTTCCTAATCCTGCGGTGCTGGGGGGTAAAGAGGTGGAGGTCTGAAGCTGCCATTTCTCCTACCACCAGCGCTCAAAAACTGAAGGTTATTTCAGAATTTTATCACTAGAAATTTTTGCTTTTCCTGTTCCTCGCTGCCTCCCTTCCCTCAGCCCCCTCCCCAGCTGAGGGACAGGCACACATGGATAGCAGTGTTCAGAAGTGGCTCACCAGAATTCATTAGAGCGGGACTGAAGGTTTCATTATTCTTTAAGGGTGCATTAATAAAACTGCTGTACACTTGGGTTTTTTAATACTATATGAATTATTCTGACAGTCAGTTTGCAAAGCCAACATATCAATCATTAAATTAAAAATGTAGTAATATAAATTAGTGTGATTCAGGAGCTGTAGAACATGTGGAACAATATGCTCTCTGTTTGGGAACGAATACAGATCTGTCCTTCAAATGAGAAAATATAGCAAGCAGGGAGATGCAAAAAACTGCAAGGAATTTATCCAGCCCTCCATAAAACCAACTGTTTCCACATGTCAGATACCATTCTTGGTTTGTCCAGGTCCCTATTATCCTTTCTGCAAATATCACAGCAATCTTTAATGATCAACCATAATGTTTGTTTGTAGGAAGAGGTGTCATTTGTGAATTGCCTGACACGGTGCTTACATCTGGGGACGAGGCAGCAGCACAGGAAAATCAAAACACATCTCCCCACAATTACTGCCTTTGTTTGCTTGACAGATGATGCAAACGAAATATTTTGAAAAAAAAACCCCATGTTGCTAACTCACCACTTCATGAAGTAATGCCTCACACAGGTTGCATCAGTGCTCCAAACCTAATCTAGCTGGCCCTGGTGGCTCCCCATGCTCTGGGGAGAGATATTCTATCTGCTCCATTTATGTGAGCAGAGAGAAATTATTTTGCCCTTAATAAATGTGAGGAGCTAGATGAAGTATGCAGGACAGCTTGCATTTTCACTTCCTTGAGCAGAAAGTTCTTTTTAAGCATCTTTTTTCCTTCCTCTGCTGATTCTGTGAAAACTGTGTGGCTGTGAATAACACGTTGGATGTTTGAGGTAGTCCAGTGAATGTGAGATAATGAAGCTGTGGCTAAGGTGCAGGACATTTTCAATGGCAAGTCTTTGCCAGTGGATTTTTCTCCTTTCTGAATTCTATTTCGGCCAAGCTGCTTTAAAGCAGCTTGCCCACTCTGCAGATAAAGCCCTGCCATGCAGAGCTGGGCCTGATGTGCTTACCCAGGGCAGTGTGCTCACCCCAGCTGTGTCTGCACAGCATCATCCCAGCACTCCCAGTGTCAGCCCCGCTGCCTGGCAGCAATAATTGTGTGGAGCACCAAAGTCTGGAGCATTCCTGCCTCCCTGCTCACTGGGGCTGGGGCTGCCTGCAGCCTTCAGCCACCACCACCCTTTTGAATCTGTGCTCCTCAGTGCAGTTCCTGCCCTAGTTCTATCACACAAGCACAGTCAGGAGTGCCAGTGGAGGAAAACAGGCTTAAAAAATATGTTCACAGCCAGGACAGCCTGTTAATGACCCATTACAGACCCAGCAGCTGCCTGACACCTGGAATCACGGTGGGTCTGACCTGTGCAGGTCCAGCTGTGTGTGCAACCTTATGAACTTGTTAAAAATATCTGCAGTCTTAAGATACGGGATGCAAGTTATTATTGAGGCTTTCTACCGACCACAGATTTAAAATCCCTGGGTGTTTCTCATCCCTGGTCCTTTCAGGGCTGTGATTTTGATGCTGCCAGTGAGGATTGCAGAGGTAAAAGCTGTTTGTTCTTGTTTGCTCCTTATCTGTGCTACAAATGCATGAAATATCACAGTGGTGGAATAAAGGCAATAATCGTTCCTAATAATGAAACTGTTCTGAAAGGCAAGACCTAGATTTCTTACCAAGATAGTGTGCTGAAGTATTTGCATAGTAACTGGGCTATAATTACAGATTCATCTCCTTTATGTCTCTTAGCTCTCAGGCTTAAGTAACCAGATCTTTAGAGCAGTCGCTCTTTTCCCTGGGAGGCTGGGTGTCAGGCAGCATATGCTGAGGCTGTGTGCTCTGGTACTCTGACTGTGAGTAATGAGTGTTGATAAACTGTTTACTGAAGCTGGCTGAAATTCAGGATTTGTGCATTGTGGGGTTTTTGATAGTTCAGAAGCATTTCCACTTTCAATTAGTGGAATACATGTTTAGGATTCCTTAGAAATTTTAATTTCTGGGATAAAAAACCGCTTCATTTTGACTTTTTTAATTTTGCAGTTTTGATCCTGGCATTTTTTGTTGGTTTTATATTTTATTAGTTTTATGAGACAGCAGTGGCCATTGAAAATATACAATACAAAATAGTCAAAACTTTCTTTTTTTGTTTTATTTAAAAATCATTAACATCAGGTCTCACTTGCACCTCTCTGATAAAGTCTCTGCTCCAGATGGGTGTATGATGAAGAGCTGAGGGCTGTGGGGTACTGACAGTCTCACATTTGAAACACAGAAGATGCCAAGCAATGCTGCTGCACAAAGCTTTTTAGTTTCTTCTTCTTCATGTACTGGTAAATTTTCGGTCCTGATAGAAAGAATCCATTAACTTTGTGCTATACAGAATTCTGGGTAAAAGGAGTTAGGCAAAAGAATCTTTGCCCCAGCTCAGATTAAGCTCTGTCCTGGGTCTGGAGTTGCTCCTCGAGAACTGAGAGCTGCAAATCCCAGAAGACGGGCTTGTTTGGGGGATTTTTCTGTACAAGAGTGTTGGCAGCCTCTGTGTAACTAACTTTATTCTCCCAGAGAAACCAACCTGCAAAGCTCAGATATTTTTCCTCCTCTGCAAAGAGATTGCTCAGAAAAAGGGAGAGTGGTGTAAACTTGAGAGGCAGAAATTCTTTGTCAAGGTGACTGTGAGGGTCCTTGTTTCCCTTTAGGTGTGTGTCAGCCACAAATAACCTCTCTGGAGAGTTCAAGAGCATTTTAATTTCCTCCTTACAGCCTGAAGTTGTTTGTGCATTTTTGAGTGGTGCAGAACTTGGTTACAAGGGGGGCTCCCTGTCCTGCTGTACTCTCCCCGACTGTCAATGGTTTAAGATACTCCTAGATTTACTTCCTTCATACATCTCCAAAGTTTGCAGTTCCTTAGTTTACATAAACTCACTATCATCCCGGTAGTAAAGGTGTAATTCATTTGCTCTTCTCTGTCACGAGAAACCACTTGTGTTTCCTTCTCCTTTAGTCTGTTACCAGGGCAAGCAGCCTTACCCTGCTTTGTTATCAATTGCCTGCTCACTCCTGCCTGCCACACGCTTGACTTTTCACAGGTGAACTGAGATGATCTTGGCAGGTCTCAGATGCTCTGTCTGCTCCCCTCCTGGAGCAGGGCTGATTCTCTGACCTGCTGTGGTTGCTGTACTGCAGCTCCAACGTTGAATTCGTCTTTGTGGTGACTTCCTCGCCACAGATTTTGTGGTACCAGCTTTGATTCCACCTCCTCTGCTGTGAGAGAGCATTCACTGCTAGAAAGTAAGGAAATAGCTCACCAGCCCTTCCTTAAAGGGAGATTTGAAATAAGGGTGATTATCAGAATATCATAACTAATGAAGAACCAATAAACAGAGGTGTTCAATTGATATATCCGCTTGGGATTTGGCATGAAGCAGGTGGATCCATTCAGTGTGTCAGGGCAGAAATAGGTTTGTCATATGTAACAAAGGAGAATGGGGAAAAAATACGTTGAATTTCATATGAATTGTTAAAAAAGTTGAGAGGCTTTCTGAATCACTAATTGAACAGTGTTGAAAACCAAGGAAATGTCACAGAACTTGAGATAATATGTATTCTGTTTCTTGCTTTAAAGAGGTAAAGAAGAATCACCAGGAAGCTGTAGGCAAATTGGCCTGATATTGATTCTGTGTAAAATAACAAAACGCTTGATTCAGGAGTTCATCAGCAAGGCTTGGCAGCTAAAAATGTCATTAACAGTAGCAGTTACTTGGAAAATACAGACCTTGTCAGACAGACAATTAGTATCTTTTTTTGAGTTTTTTTTTTTTTTAAGTGGATTATGGGCAAGTTGATAAAGTCAGATTAACTGACATTGTGTGCTTGGGCTTCAGGACTTAATACTGCATGACATTTGGACTAGAAGCTTGGATTTAGCTGTGTGTCTTTTAAGAACTGAGTCATTGGTAGATACCAAAATACAGTTGTGAAGAGAGAGAGATCAGTGAGCAGTGCTCTTTGTGGAGGGCCAGTGTGGGGCTGAGCTGTGGTCTAACATTTAACATTATTTTCAGTGAATTTAATTGTCAATGTAATTTTTTTTGCAGAGCTTGCAGGCTTTGCAAATGTTGGCAGAGTAGTAACAAAAGAGAAGACAAGTTGCTTTTACTGAGTTCTCCAAGTTTGTTACTTGGTTGGACTGTCTTTAACAGAACCACTGCAAGGTAACTTGTGTGGGAACAGCAAGCACGGATTCCAGGGCTCTGGAGTTTGTTAATTCACTCAAGTGAGGTTTAGGGAGCTGGCAGAAGAAAGCCCCTAAACATGAGCTCTCAGGACAGTGCTGTGGCTGAAAGAGAACCAGGTCTTTTAAGATAAATGAAGAAAGCTTATAAAGTATAAGTGGGGAAGTGATCCTGCTTTTGGGTACAGCCTTACCAAGACTGTCACTAGAATTTCTGTGCCTGCTTCTGGTGTCAGAGCTTCAAAGGGATCCAGACACAGCGAGAAGAGTTTTTAAATGGGTTAGAAATGTTCCTGGGATTGGAAGGGAAGTTTGTGTTTAGATTATCATTCAGTTAATTTAAGAAGAGGCTGAAATTACATGGCTGTCAGCTGGAAGTAGACAAGAAAAGGAGGTGGCAGTGGGATAGGAAGAAGATGGACCCGTGCCTGGACATTGCAAGCATGCTTGGAGCAGGTTCTCTTTATATCAGATTCATATGGTTCCTGCAGACTGACTGCCACATTTAGACTGAGCACATTTGCTTCCACTATTTTCTGATTATTGGACCTTGTGAGGATTTTTGTCTTTTCCTTCAGCATGGGTAGACTCCATCTGCTGGGACATGTCAGCTTTGTAGGCTCAAGGCTTGGTCTCTCCTTTACATATTAAGTGAACTGAGAACTGAAATATTCTTCATTTCTGAGAAGGGTGGACTGGACAAAATTGAACGACCTGAAATGCACTGAAAAGCAAACAAAACACAAAGTATAGCATGTGGCTCTGGGAAGGCTTGGCTTCTGTAAAACCCAGAAAGATCAGCCCAGGTAATGCACCACGGGGACCTGAATGTGTGTAACTTGCATCACTTGGCAGCACTAAAAATGGATGCATTTTGTGCAGTTCAGGTTGAATCATCTGGATCCTTCCCTGTTGTAAAGGTATTAACTTTTATGCTCTTGTATTTTGGATTTTGTGTTACATGAAAGGTCAGACCAGACATTCTCAGAAGTCCTTTCTGGCTAAATTCGTCTCTGAGCTCGGCGTGCCTTTGAACGATGTGGCAGTAACAAATAATCTGCCAGACCTTGAACTGGGTTCTTATTTACATAGCGAGGAATTCAATATAAAATAGGTTTGAACAAGATGAAATAAACCCTTCTTTACGACATCTGCCACATGGCTCAGTGCCACTGCAAACTCCTTCAGATAGCCCTGAAATAGCTGAATATCTGCAGGAATGGGAGCTGAGATCCCCAGGCAGTGTGGCTGGGACAGCCAGGGCTCCCTTTGAGCTGGGGGGATCCCAGGGCACAGAGAGCTCGGGATGGGCCACGCCTGCTCGAGGGTGGGATGGGACACTGGTGCTCTCACCTTGCACCTGAGGCTGCCAGGGCAGCTGGGCTGTGTCAGTAGGGTCTTCTTGACCTAACGAGGGCAGTGGAGGGGCAATATGAAATAATACTTCAACACCAGAAAAAAAGCTGAGACAAGGCAGGTCCATCTGCCATTTTTCAGTAGTCTAAAGATACTTAGCTGATTTTTGTGCAATTGAGGCAGAAGCATGAATAAAGGATGGATTTATTGTGTGTATGCAGTTGCCAGCCCATAGAGCTTTCAGTGCTTTGTGCCAGAAATGCACTTTCAAAAACCTCTCAGTAGGAACAGAGACAATAGGCTACTAAAATGGGTGAGTACTGTGCATATCCAAATCAGTACTCAGCTCAAAGAATGAGTGTATTTAGCTGATAGACTACAACAGTTCCAGGGGATAAGTAAATAATAATTTCGGGGGGGGGGGGGTTTAGGGAGGGTGGGGACCCAATACAGAAACACACTAAATATAGTGTTTACTTATATTAATAACTGAACTGCCTGGCTTGTGATAACACAGTGCTCTTAATGTGCCTCAACACAAGTTTAATACCACAATAAAATGGTAATTCAGACAAACCCCCGCATTTTAACATTAAGGACAATGGATAAAACCCACAAAAGCAAGACATTTTGGAGTGAGGGCAGGGAGGCTGTAATTAGCTACATGCAGGCAGTGCAGCAAAACAATGTGCAATAGGTAGTGTTTTTTATGGTTATCTTGCTTCTATCAAATACATTAAAATTTTAGCAGTATTAGAGCATGCTAATGAACTAGGTTATACTTTAAATTTGACTTTATTTCCATTTGTAGTTTAAGTCTGAACTGGAAGCATCATAGGTTTTCGTGGGGTTTTTTGAAGTACAACAGATATCCTCTTTATATTTTCTTCTGTGCATTTTATTTCCCTTTTTGATGTGTCTAGGGAAGATGACAAGATTAAATCCCTCTCACTGAAAGGATTTCATTGTGAATGTATTTAATTACTTCCTCTTAACTGGCCCATGTGTGCAGCTTTTCACAGCCAGGATGATGCCATTTCAAAATGGAGCATGCTGAAACTTCCATCTCTGGGAGAACTGAGCCAGATTACAAACAGCTCACCATGCAAGCACAGATCAAAAAATTCTTGATGCACAGCCCAAATATTTGTCTCCTAGGTTAGATCGTGCATTTTCCTTTTCTCCATGTGTGTTTGTAAAACTGAGAAAGGGACCAGCAAATGCCAGTTGCTAGGATCTGTCAGATCTTGTGTCAACACCTGTTTCCTCAGGAGAAAAAACTCAGCCACTGTAATTAGAAGCTTGGAAATTAAATATTTGCAAAAGAGTCCACTCCTACTGTTTAATTGAGAAAAGAATTCAGATCTGCAGGAACATGCCAGGGCCCTACTCATTAGATTGTGATGCTTCCATGTGATTTGTCTTGGTTGCTTCAGTACTTCTTTAAAGCATTTTTTTCCCTAAATATAATTGTGAGTTCAGCTAACTTTTATCATGTTATATTCTCATTTCTCACAGAGAGCAGAACATACAGTCTGTGACTGGGGATCAGACAGGTGGAATATAAAACATATAAATATAAAAATATAAATAGTGTCTCTGTCCAGCAGTTTGTGGAGGATTATATCCCAACATTCTACAAGCAAAGGTGGTTAGTTCTTGGGGTCAGGCATCAGTGACTTAACTTACATTGCTGCTGCTGTTTGTGTGGTTCCTGGCAGCGCTTACTCACCTGGCCTCTTTGTGATCTGTAAATGTTCCCTGTGCAGTCCAGGATAAGGCTGAAATGATTGTGGACTTGTATCACACTCTTCCTTCGTGGCCCTTGAGCTGTTCCTCTGTGAGCAGATCTGTGTTATTTAGGTGCTTCTGCAAATGCAAACACAAGCTGCTGTTGGTAGCTACACCCTGATTTCTTTGGGTGGCTTTCTGCACTTGGGGACCGACAAGCTGCTGGCACCAGTCCAGGAGAGAAAACGCTCTTTGTTCTTGGGGGTCTGAGCCCAGCACGTGTAACTGGGCTCAGAATTGTGCTGGGAGAGTTCCAGCTCCAGGTGGGTGCTCAGTCCCTCAGGCTCCAGAGGTGAGAGGTGCCTGCCAGGTCTCAGCACTGACTGTCCCCTCTGTCACCAGGGCGGGCTGCTGTCACTGTCCCAGCCACAGCTGCACACAGTGACACTTGCACAGTGACACTTGTGCAGTGACACTTGTGCAGTGACATTTGTGCAGTGACATTTGTGCAGTGACAGAGCACCCCTGTGCTCGGCCCCTTTAGCAAGTCCCTCCGTTTTGAAGCCAATGGTTCTCATTTATGTCTTACTTGGTTTCACTTCCCTTCGGCGGGACTGGACTCGGGTGTTTCCTTTTGCTGCGGTGTAGAGGAGTAGGCAGATGCTGCTTCCCTTCATGTGCAAATCTCCCCGGTAGCCGGTGCTGAAAACTGTAAAAAACCAGCTCTGAGTTCTCAGAAGCAGTCAGTGTTTGTGCAGTTCCCCTGCTGCTGAAGGCAACGGGGCTCTTACCATAGGCTGTGCACAACAATGATCCTACTGCAGGGAAATTCAGTCATATTCTGGATATATGTACGTAGCAGGTTTTTTTCAGGTTCCTTAAGATGTATTAGAATTGTGAAATTCCCTTTTTTTTTTAAATCTTCATGACTTGTCTTCAGCATTTTTGAAATACAGTAATAATAATTATTTGTTACTCAGTCATAACAATTAGCATTGTTAAATGATTAATAAGTAAGATTTTATTTTGCCCTCAGCAAATCCTATTTTGGGGTTGTATATGCCTGTGAGTTTGCACTTGTGCCAGTGGCAATGTCCAGAGGCCTTGCCATTCCCTGATTCTCAGCAGTTAGTGGATCACTGATCTCCAATACAAGTAGTGTTCTGTAATGTCTTTTATAGGAGACTGTAATCTTCTTTTTAAGGGTCGGTTTTTTCCTTCCAGATATGCCTGTGCAGTTCTTACCTAAGTAAGCATCAGTGTCTAACTTCCTTTGGAGTTTTGCACCAATGCCCCCATTTACCATTTCAGCAGAACCTTTTCAGAATATGGGCACAGGAGCAGGATTCCAAAACTTCTAATCAGAGTAAATGGTGGGTGGCATTGATGAGCACAGTCAGCTTAGCTGCACTTATATTATGTTCCACTTTTTATTTCTGAAAGGAACTGAGACTATTTGAATTAAAATGCTCCCAACATCTCATGTATAAACCCAAGGATAGAGTCTGCAATGGTCAGCTTTGCATCAGCTGTTTGAAATCTGTGGTCAACAGTGTGGATGTGCCAAGGGGGGAAGCTGCCAAAGCAGTGGGATGCTGCTGATGCCTGGGAGCCTTGAAGGGCATCTCACTCTGAAATATACTTTTTGGTTTATTTTTAATGAAAACTGGATTAAGGTAGGATTTTTTTTCTCAACTTGTATTAAAAACAAAGTAAAGCTCAGCAAAGTTAGCAGCTATAATTTGTGCAAAATGCACTTGTACAGAGAGGATTTATTCCTTTTTTCCTGTAGTAAGGAGCCAGTTCTTCATCAAGATGCAGAATTTTCAAACTCTCCAATAGATCAGGGAGAGGCAGAGGATGGCTAAGGAGCTGCTGTCCCCAAATGTGATAGACCAGGCAAATAACACACTCAAGGGCAATCAGGCACTTCATTACAGTCTGAGCTGATCATGGAATCAGAGAATGGCCTGAGTTGGAAGGCACCTTAAAGCCCATCCAGTCCCACCCCTGCCATGGGCAGGGACACCTCCCACTGTCCCAGGCTGCTCCAAGCCCCAGTGTCCAGCCTGGCCTTGGGCACTGCCAGGGATCCAGGGGCAGCCCCAGCTGCTCTGGGCACCCTGTGCCAGGGCCTGCCCACCCTCCCAGGGAACAATTCCTGCCCAATATCCCATCCATCCCTGCCCTCTGGCACTGGGAAGCCATTCCCTGTGTCCTGTCCCTCCATGCCCTTGTCAGGTGTCCCTCTCCAGCCCTCCTGCAGTGGAGGTTTCTGTGATGATGAGCACCATAAGGGAGCCTCGTGCTCTCCATTAGCCCAAGTCAGGGCAGGCAGGCTGCGCCAGCCGCAGCCTCTGCGCTCCCTCGTGATCTTGTGGCTTGACATCACTGTGGCCAGTTTGACCTAATTAATGTACACCCTCTGAGCTGGTGTTTATCAGGCACCTGAGCTCCAGATCTCACCAACAGTGATGTCCCTCTGTCCAGGATTTTACAGTTCCTGGTGTAGCTTTGGACAGGTTCCCGTGCCCTTGCCTTGCTGTTTGTGCTCCTCGAGGCCAGACCGAAGCGCAGACACTTGCATCTCTATTTAGTGCAGAGTGCCTGGCCAGTTCAGGAAGGGCTGGAACTCCACAGCTCCATGCTGCCCATGATTAAGTCACTGAGCCATTGTGCCTGCTGAATGGAAGTGTCTGCAAGTTAATGGCAAACCCAGTTCCAGCCAGTTCGTGCTTCTAATTATGACCGGCTGGTGTTTGCAGGGCTTCTGCCAACAAAGACATCCAAAGCCTACAAATGTAACTGTATCAGAGCACACTGGGCTTTAACTGGCTGTCAATTAGGAGGAGAATGATGGGTTCCAGTATCTTTTTGTGCTTCTTTGTACAACTGTGTGTTCACTTCTATCTTTCCTTCCCCAAGCTGTGTTTTGTAGCGTTGTGCTGGTTCAGAGTTACTTTGGAGGTAAAGTTCCCCAGACACCTCCTTTTTTGGCAAAATGTACCATGCTTGCAGTGTTTTAGCTCAGATACTCTCTTCGATCGCCAGTTAGTCTGGTTATCTCTCCCCCAAAGTAAATTTGATAATACATTGATTTTTAGAGGACTTAAAAATGGAGAAAATAAATGTACAGCTTGTCTAAATGAAGTGATTTAGCCATGGAGCTGTATCAGTGCTGCTGTACTGCTGCAGTCCTGTGTATAATTTCCCATGTGGATGCTTTTAATCAGGAATGAATGTGACCTACCTAGTAAAAGGCTATCTTATCCCAAAATAAATGTTATAGATATCTCATAAAAGATCCACTCCAATGCTCTCTCCCAGCTGTAGCGTTTTTAGCTGAAGAAGTCAGCACCCTGTGCCAGCCTCAGCTCCCCAGAGCTGCTGTGCAGGCAGGGGCAGCTGTCCCCTGATTTCCCTGTTGTTTGTTTTCTAATGAGTTTTTTACTAAGATAAGTTTGATCAGCATACACATTTTAAATTGTAATTTAAACTTACGAAATTCTGCCTGTCAGAGGGGCAGGGTTAAGTGCTTGGGGGCAGAAGGGGTGGGTTTCAGCAGGACAGCTGAGCACTCTGAGCAGTACTGAGCTCTGGCCGTACAGACAAGAAAGGGCAACGCCCTGAAATGTTCACCAAGGCTGATGGAATTTATTGAACTGAAAAGAAATTTTGTTCCTTTGGGTAGCATCAGGTACTCTGTATTAAAAAAAAAAAAAGTTAAATTCTTAGAAATTTGTGTTCTAGAACCTACAAAATGGCTTTTCATCCTATCCCACTGAAAATGAAATGTCAAAATGAAATTCCACTTCATCAGTATTAATCTGCAACTTAGAGCTGAATTACAGTCTAAAATTTATGAGGCAGATTTTGGCCCTATCAGCTGTGGGAGAGAGGAGTGAGTGTTCACTTGCCAGAAGAGTGAGTGTTCACAGTTGTTTTCTCAGTGGATTTATTCAGTACCATTTGTCATGAATTAATGATCAATTGTTAATTCAATATTCACTTTTCCAGCTGCACTGATTAGATGCAGGGATCTGAAATAATCAGTCACATGGCATTGTTTCTGTTGCCAATAAGATGAGTCTAACTTGAATAATATTTGAACGACTCAAATAATTCAAATGAGCTCATGGAAGTTGAATTTAAAATATTTCCTGTGCATCTTCACATGTACAGCTTAACAATTTGTTTTCTCAAATAGCCACAACTGAGCTAATATGGAGAAATAATTGTACGTGCAACGCAAACTAATAACTGTGCTCAATATTTTCCGTTTTTCACTTTCCACCAAGAAACGTCACAAATTAAATACTTCATTTGAAATCTTCTGCTAATAAAAGCCAGGTAATTGGCTCAGCAGTGACTTTTGTGATCAGCTTTTCACATTGGAGCAAGCTAAACCGAGGCCCTGTTCCATTCTGTGGGAGAGCTTTGAGATCAGGATGAAAGACTGATAGTCTTTGTCCCAAAGAACAGTTGATAACATGGATTTTACTCGAAAGTGGGATTGGCAAGCACTGAGAGCATACACAGGCAGCTCCAGCTCTGAATGGGTTTCATTGAAAAACTCCAGGTTTAGGTCCTTCAGGCAGCTGCTGCACCATTTTTGCTGTTGCTGTTGTCAGTTTGTTGTGAGCTGAAGAACCTTTGGGGTCTCAGACCATGATTGGAGCAGTGCAGAGTGGTGGCAGAGCTGGTGTGCCCAGAGTGGTGGCAGAGCTGGTGTGCCCAGAGTGGTGGCAGAGCTGGTGTGCACTGAGTGGTGGCAGAGCTGGTGTGCACTGAGTGGTGGCAGAGCTGGTGTGCCCGGAGTGGTGGCAGAGCTGGTGTGCACTGAGTGGTGGCAGAGCTGGTGTGCACTGAGTGGTGGCAGAGCTGGTGTGCACTGAGTGGTGGTAGAGCTGGTGTGCCCGGAGTGGTGGCAGAGCTGGTGTGCACTGAGTGGTGGCAGAGCTGGTGTGCCTGGAGTGGTGGCAGAGCTGGTGTGCACTGAGTGGTGGCAGAGCTGGTGTGCACTGAGTGGTGGCAGAGCTGGTGTGCACTGAGTGGTGGCAGAGCTGCTGTGCACTGAGTGGTGGCAGAGCTGGTGTGCACTGAGTGGTGGCAGAGCTGGTGTGCCCAGAGTGGTGGCAGAGCTGCTGTGCCTGGAGTGGTGGCAGAGCTGGTGTGCCCGGAGTGGTGGCAGAGCTGGTGTGCCCAGAGTGGTGGCAGAGCTGCTGTGCACTGAGTGGTGGCAGAGCTGGTGTGCCCAGAGTGGTGGCAGAGCTGCTGTGCACTGAGTGGTGGCAGAGCTGCTGTGCACTGAGTGGTGGCAGAGCTGCTGTGCCCAGAGTGGTGGTAGAGCTGCTGTGCACTGAGTGGTGGCAGAGCTGCTGTGCCCTGTGATGGATGCAGCCCACGAGGACATCACTCAGCCAAGGGTTCCAAGGGATGGTGGAAGCAGAGCCCTGGAGGCTTCTCACCTCAGAGAAACGCATGGGGAGGTTCCTGGACCCCCCAGACCCCGTTTCTCAGCAGCAGGCAGCTCTGTTTCTGTGTCCCCTCCGTGTGCTTGAGCAGTCTGAAGTGACAAGCCAAAGGCAGAAGTGACAGTGGCTGCTCCCTACCCTGGAACACTCCTTAGAACAAGGACCAGAACCAGAACCAGAACCACAGCAGTACAGAACCACAACAGTACAATCTGGCAGAAAGAATGGGATGTAAAGGATGGCTTGGTTTCATTGATGCCTTCCTGCCTGTGTAAAAACTTGTGAGACACACATCTTGCTTTGATTTGGTGTTTTGTCATGGAGTTGTAAATGATGCGTAGCTCAGATGAGCTGGGAGGTTCTTGCCACCTCTTGTAACCCAGTTTGCAGCTCCTACCAGCTCCTCTGTGGGGCAGTTGTAGCTGTGCAATGTGCTGAGATGATTCTCCAGGTGAACACAGCACCCTCCATGGGCCCAGCTGGCCACGTGCTCCTCAGGATGCAGGGAAGGGGGAGGAAGGTAAATTGGATATAGGGTGTGCTCTGACTGCTGCCTGGCGAGGCACCTGGACGGGACTGGTGCCTAAGGGTATAAGGAAAGCAGAACCCCAATGAAGAGGTTGTTTCTTCTATTAGACCATGTGAAGTTATTGGAAAATGCAGCCATGATTCCAAGACTAAAGTCTGTGTCTGGATCCTTGGTTGTCCTGGCAGGGGTCTGAACACAGCCAGACATCCTGGAATGTGCAGGGCTGACCTGAGCAGCCTCTCATCCTGTTTAGAGTTTGAACTCAGTGAAAGGTCAGCTCAGCCTGTGTTTGCAGCACTGCTTGTGTTCACATCGGTTCAGCAAAACCAGCATAAACCTAAAGTTTTGTGGCAACTTTTCATTTAACCAGAGGGGAGCAGCACTGAATAAAGCCCTGTGCAGAAAGTTCTTGTTAGCCCACCTTGTTCATGACTTTGAGGTACAAGGTCTTGAGGTGAAACTGCATCGTGATCTTTCATGTAAATTGCACCTGCTTGTTCCACGTCTGATTTGGCTCTCACAAGGTTCCAGTAACTCATTGTCAAGTAAGTTTTGTTCAGCTTTTAGTAAATGCTTATGCTTTGCTTGCTGGAAAAAAAAAATCCCCTCTACTTGCAAAAAGCAAACTATTTTCTATCATAAATCAGTGTAAATAGTGTCTGTATTCTGGAGTCTCTGGGGGGATTATAGGACCGTGTCTCTCCACGGATGCTGCTGTATCTATATTTACTGTATTTTGTCCTGTCATCTTGATCTTCATATTAACACTGATGTACAGCACACAAAGAAGTGTCACTTTCTGTGACTTTTGTTGGTTCTATCTGCAGCTACATGTGCAATTTCCCTGAATCATATCCTGCTGCATTCACACGTATGCATTTGGAGGGCAGAGTGGAAGTCACTTCAGGTGGGTGGAGTGGTATTATTCCAAATTGGATTTTCAAAGTAACTGCTTGTTTGTTTTGGGAAGATTTTTTTTTAGTGTTGTTGTTTTGTTGTTGTTTTTTTTCCCCCTCTACTGTGCTGGCAATTTTCAGACAATTTGCAGACATATGGCTCTGAAAAGAATTGTTCACACAGTTCCAGCTCATGTTGTCATTTAGTGGCTGAATTCAGTAAATGACACAATCATGTCTCACAGACTATCAGTAAAATGGCAACCACTTAGGATTATTTTGTGTATTTGGATTCAGATAATAGTGACTTTTTACTAGCTTTTTCATACAATCTCACAAGAGAACTCACTTCTGTGGCATGAGAAACAACAGTTTCATGCTATTCTGATCTAAAATATTGGGAAAGGTAATGCAGTTAGGTACAGCAGAGCCTCCTATAAGATACTGTGGATAGTGATATATGATTACTGGCATTCTTGGAAGAAATCAGGCTAAAGCTTCTCCCAGCAAAGAAAACAAACAAAAAAACCCAGGCTTAGTGGAAATAGAAAAAGAAACTGAAATATAAAGAGGAAAAAATATCTCTAAGGAAGTACAATTTCTAAAGATCTTTCATGTTTATACTTCTTTTTTCCTTACTGTGAATGGAGCAGTGTGATGCAGTAACAGCAGGACTCATTTGAAAGTTGTCTAGGAGAGTTCTGCATGTGCAAGGCACACAGAATTTACCTTTTAAAGTAGACTTGCTTCTTCAAGGTACCAAATTCCTGATGCCTTTATCCAAGTCATAGCTCACAGAAGCTCTCTAAAGTCATCGGATCCTGGGCGGGACCTGCAGACACGGCACCTTTCAGAATCAAATCCACTCTTGGTTTATACCTGGCCTACATGTACTGCAGAGAATTAAACTGGAGATTTTGGTCAGTGGCTGCCACACATTCTGCACTGTTGTGATAATTAAATGATGTTTGGACTATAACAAGCAAATGAGTTTCAGCTATTTAAGAAATTATTGGCACTCAGCTGGGAATTCCATCCTCCCCCCTCCACCTGCCCCCAGCTGATATGGGATACTTGACCGTGAGTAAATTCCTGGTTTATTACAGTGTAAGATTACACCTTGTATGTTAAGACCCTTTTAATGAAGATATTTTCAGTTTACACAGTTTTGACTGGGAATAAATGCAGTATTATTCTGCCTCAGCTGACGATGGGACTATTTTCAGACAGGACATTTTTAAACATCCTGACTTGATCATTTCCTTGTGTCTGGTCATTCCTATAGAAAGTTTCTCCAGACATTTTTAGCAGCACTATTACATTTGTGGCAATTTTGGTCTTGCAGATGCTGGAGCAACATGCCTTTTCCTTCTTTTTTCCCCTCTCACTCTTTGGGGTTTTTTTTTTTCCTCAGTTAACAACCTCAAAATTATCCAAGAGTCATGGAATCATTTAGCTGGAAAAGACTTCTGAGATCATTGAGTCCAACCACTAACCCAGCACTGCCAAGCCCACCACTAAACCATGTCCCCAAGTGCCACATCTACATTCCTCTGGCTCCCTTCGGGGATGGTGAAGCCACCACTGCCCTGGGCAGCCTGTTCCAGTGCTCAACAACCCTTTCAGCAGTGCTGGGTGTTCCAGCCCTTCTTGCAGAGGCAGCTGGGATGTCCTGGTGCAGGGCCACTCTCCTGCCATGGCCCTTCCCTCGCGTGTAAAGTCAGTGTCGAGCTCACTGCCTGGAGATTGGCTCATCCTCTGTTGGGCACACACAAGTTCCTGTCAGAGCTGTCTCTTCTGGCCACTTCTGCGGGGAAGAGGCTTGTTGGGAACAACCTTTGAGCCACCTGAGTAAATTGGATGCATCAGCACCCTGCTGTCTGCCTTGGTGAGCCTTTAGGAAAGTGAATGGCAACAGGTCAGAGAGCTGAGCTGTGCTGCTGATGCCATGAAGATTTTTTGCCTTTACTTTTATACCCCTGTTACACCTTTTTACAACTTCTGTATTCCTAGGGCTTTTTCCCTACATTTTTGGACTTGTTTGTCAAGCTGAGAGATTAAACATTTCAGAAGCTTCGTAGCTAGGGATCAGTGTGCCCCAGAGCCCAAGGTGCTCTCCAGAACACATTCTGTAACCTCAGATAGAACCATCCAGGGGAAGGTTCCTTGGAGAGGGGGGGCTCACTTGAGCCTCTCATTGGGGAATCTTTGATAGATCTGATAATTAGTAACACCTATAATGTTACACCCAATCTTTTGGGTGCATTTTTGTGGTGTGTGTTTCTGTGCATTCGACCTGGACGTGTACACCTAAGGATCCTTAAAATAAATATCAAGGTAAAATCCCTTTTTCCCTTCTAACCCTGTTTGACTCTTGATTTTAAGACCAGGAAAAGGCATCACTGGCAGCTTGGGCACAACCCATGGAGACACAAACTGGGTAACAAGGCTGGAAATCAGCTGCTTGTCCTCATAGACTACAGTCCCCAAAGACTGCACAACCAACCAAACAGTTCAGTTATGTGTGGCCAGTGTTCTGGTGCCTGTATCTGAGCTTTCCCCAATAGAAATAGTTTGAAGAAGGTCAAAAAATGTCTCCAAGAATTGTAGTAACAACTCACGATTTCATAACTCTCTGCTGGTTTTGTTGTCATCTTCTATATGAAATGTCTGTGCCTGCCTGCCAATTTATTTATGTAATTCTTGCTGCAGACATAGAATTTTGAACCAAATCAGTGTCCTTGTTCTGTTGTGCTTTAATTTACCTGTCACTTAACTGACACTGCAGCCTGATATTTTATGTATCTAGTCATTTTCCAGGTTTCACCAAATTTGTTGTTCCAGAAATACTGCACTTGGAGTATCACACCTCAAATGTGTTTGCTCTGTGGTTTACAGTCATAACATGTTTTCTAATTCTTATACAGGAAAACAATCAACTCTTGTCTTTTTAGCTTTATATTTCACTTGCTTTTACCCTATTTAGAAAGTTTTTGCACACTTACAGATCTCATGAGAGTGATTCCCCCCAGTGTTACTTCAGTTCTGTCTATGTGAATACTCTGGGTTAAACTGGAATGCTTTCAGCAGAGGAGTGAGCTGCTGGACTCGGGATCTGCCTTTCATTTTAGGGGAAGCATTTTGGCATAGATTTATACTCAACAGTCTCAATCCTCATATTACTTTATATGTGTGCAGGAGAAATTAGGTATCAGTCATTCAAATTAAATTCCATATGTGGAATCACCTATTTAAGATAGCAGCGATTTTATTTGTCCTATCAAACAGGCAATTTAATCTCCTGTAGCTAATGAGACCTACCTCTCACCAGGTTTTCAATGACAGGAGTGTCTGGGAAATGGCCAGTGTGCTGCTCTTGAGGGCCCTGGCCAGGCTGGGAGAATGGGCAGGAGGAGCCTTGTGAGTCCACCAAGGAATGATGCAGAGGCTCCTGGAGGGAAGAACCCCTGGCAGTGATGCAGGCTGGGGAGGAACTCTGCTGGAAACCAGCTCTGCCAAAAAGCAGCTGGCAGCAAGCTGAGCTGGAGCCAGCAGAGAGCCTGGCAGAGCCCGGGCACAGGGACAGCAGCACAGCTGGGGCAAGGAGAGGGATCAACACCTACTGAGACATCGGGAGACACGCCCAGATTGCTGTGCCCAGTTCAGTCCCCATCCCTGCAGACGCCCAGGACAAATTGAACTGATTCCCCCAGATGAACTCAGCGGGGGCTGTGGGCTTGTTTAGGCTGGAGAAGGAGGGAAGGCACAGGGGCCACGAGCATCCTGCCAGCACCTGTGGGTGCCATCAGTGCTGCAGGGTGGGAGGATGAGAGACAGTGGGCAGAGCGGCTCTTGCTGGATGGAAGAAAAGCCTTTTTTGACATTTATTACTTTTCTTTCTCTTTTTTTATTCCTGGAACAGTCAAACATAGAAACAGGCTGTGCAGAGAGGTTGCATTGTCTCCATCCTGAGTGGTTTTCATTACATGAGTGGGTGAAGTGTTGGATAATCTTGACTGATCTCATGGCTCAACTCTGAACAGGAGTTTGGATTAGCCACTGTTCCAGTTTGCATCTAGCCTGGATTTTTCTATGCTACTGAAAAATGTAGCTGTCAGTTAAAAAACCCCAAACACAACACAACAAGAAAACAAAAAAAAAAAAAATCTCATTAAATATTCCTAGGGAAAAAAGACACAAAACCAAATACATGGAGTGAGAAACACAGAGTCCATAATTCTTGTAGCAGAAATGTATCACCTTGCAATGTATCAAAGAAAGAACATCTGAAGTCCATTTAGGCTCTCAAAATAAAGATAAGTTGCATTTCAATGACCAATATGTGTTCAGATAAAATAAATTATTTAGACATAGATTTCTTTCACACTTAGGAAAATTATTCCTTAGAAAAAATACTGAAAAAATATTTAAAACATACAGAAAATCCCCATGAACTTCATGATGCTTTTACTTATTTTAATAGGACACTTTGAAAGTCTTTACAGGGTTTTAGAAGTGCAGATGTTTCTAATAAATACGTACAGTATAAATCCATTGGATGCCATTGCATTTGAGCAAAAGAGATAAAAAGAAGCAGTGCAGCAGGGCTGCTCTGGATACCAGGAACGAGCCCAGAAGAGAGCAGTGTGGTTGTTGAGGGGGACAGAGACACCCTTTACAAAGTGACACTGCCCAAGGCCCGAGCAGGGACTGGGGTGAGTTGTTGGGGTGACCCCACAAAGCAGAGAAATGTTTGAACTGGGTTTTGTCTCTGTACAGGACTGAGTTTCCACCGAGATTCTTCAAGGCAGCCAGACTTACAATAAGACAACACAAAGGATGCCAAATTTTTCAGTTTTGGAAGAATAGTGATTTCAGACTAAAGGATTATGAAGTATGGAATGAGGTGCTACCCAGTCTAATTATTTTTCATGTAGGATCCATTTCCCCTTCTGCTTTGGAGCTGAGGCGTGCAGGTCCTGGTCTGCATTAACTGGAATATTTGGTTGCAATCACATTTCCAGGAATCATGTCATAACAAGCAGAAAAGCAAACCAACTACATTTTACAAGATAAAAGTCTTCTGACTTGTGTCGATGTTATTTTCACATAAATTCAATAATTAGAATATTTCCATTAACTGTAAGCTACTGCACCGTGATACATTCTTTTAAAAAGTGCATCAAAAAATATACTCACTATTTGTATGCATACCACTTGTTCCCAACAATAACAAAACCACAGGAGAAATTGTCACTTCTTGTGCTATTTCTGTCCCTAAAATTTTAAGCCAGTCTTCCATCATCTTCTTTTTATTTTTACTGCAACTTTGAAATCTGTGATAGGTTCACCTTGAGTGCTCTCTTCTCTCTTAACAGCTGATGCTTAACCTTTGTTCTAGATGACTATTCAGTGTCTAATTAACTTGGTCTTTAAAATAAAAAAAAAAACAACTCTAGCCAGCATGTTATAAAATCCCTCTTACTCCCTTACCATTCTTTCTCCCCAGCTTCCTCATTTTGCTCTCTGAAATTATTCTGTATTACTCCCTCTTTTGTATTATCCCTTACAGAATCCTTTCTGATCTCCTGGTTACCACAATTTTCTTTGTTACTTTATTATACACATGATTATCTTTTCCTGCAATTACAATATCTGGGCTTCTTCTGTTGCTGCTTTCTGTGATTGAGTATCACACTTCTCATTTGTGAGCCGTGGTAATTACCACCCATTCTGGAGTGTTTCATTTGCTCCCTAATTTTGTTGACTACTTTTTCAGCAATGCAGAGAGTTCCTGTTTGCTCTCACTTCATTAGTCCTGAGACCTTTCCAGTTTTGAAATCTGTGATTTGTACTCCATAATTTGTATTCCATGAAGGCTCCTTGCTCTTGCTGTAGTCACCCTTCCCTCTCACATTCTGTAGTCGCAGCACCAAATGTCTCTGTTATTTGGGTGATGTAACAGGGACCTGCAGGCAAAGTGGTATTTGCTGACCATTCCTTGCTGACCATCCACAGTGTTCTCTTTTGGTTTTATTTTGTCTTCATGCTCTTGAGATAAGTTGAATTTGTGAACTGGGGGAAAGAATCTCAGAATCTTGTCTAGTGATGACTTGTGCCATGTTCCTTTTCCTTCTTCCTAAAGCAAAAGCTTAAAACAAGCACACTCATGGCTGTTGCTCTCTCATAGTCTAAAATTAGAGTTTATTTTCTTCATAGGCTACATATTACAGATAGTGCTGAAACCCCTGTTTAGCTTTGTGCTGTTGCTCTGTTTATAAAGGTTTTAGAATGGAAGCAGCAGGTTCAGAAGATAAACAAAAGCTCAGACCTTGCCATGGGCTTACTGATTATTTAAAATAGGAAGAGGTCATCATTTTAAGGCTTGAGAACTTCTTTGACCAGATTTTTACTGCTCATGGAAGTCTTATGTTTGTTTCAAGAATGAGTCAGTTTAAAAGACTTTTTTCTTTTCTCTTGTGCATATGCAGGAAAGCAAAAGGGACACTCAGTCCTCAACTGGCCCAGGTCAGCTCTCTCTCACACATGTACATATATAAATACACACAGATGCTTTTTTTGTTTGCCAGTGACTTTTGTTTCCCTGATCCATTTTTTACCACATTGTTCCCAAACGATATTTTCAGGCTCTCTTGTCTAATTACATTATCTCTACTAAAAAATAAATTCATTAAGAGTTGATATTTCAAATTCGCAATAGTCAAGTGGATTTGAACATAAAGAACTAAATTTCTTTTCAGATGGGTCATTTCTGTTGGCCGTGCATCACTTTTGTAGTGCCTTTATTGACTCCATAGTAGAACACCACAAAATAACAAAAATTTCTATCTTAAGTATCATTATCTTACATTAGTCACTGAGGTAATCCCACACTTTTGATAGGCTAGATGTGTTATGTTCTGCTAGACCCTTGCTAGAACTAGTTGAAACCTATTTAAATCTCTTGATGTTGTGGCAGTGGACCCCATTTCCATCCCATTCTCCTTTGAGTGCTCTCAGGTTTTTTGTGGTGTGTGAGGTGCTGTGTTATGAGGTTGTACCCAGGGAGATTTTGTTCCTTACAGCCCCCCTGGAGTGAAGGTCACATGCAGAGAGGTTTTGGGCTGCCCACAGCTCAGATTTGTGCCTACTTAGCATCTTTCTAGGTAGGGTTTTTTGTGCTTATTACAGCAACCTTTTCTCAATTTTTCAGCTGTCATAATCCATTTTTTTAGCATGCCTGAAAGTAATTTTTTTTTATTTACTGCATAAACATTTACAGTTCTCTGTAGTATGTTTCTTGTTTAGTTCGTAATTCAATGGTTGGCAAAACCAGTAGTTTTAGTGACCTGAACAATGATAAACCATCAGAAAGTTGCAGCATGGCAGTTATTTTCCATGAATTAGTAAGTGAGCGCAGAGTGAGAGAGGATGCTCATCTATTATCTGCCTCGTGCTCCTTCAAGTCAGCCTGGTTTGTACAGCTCCCATCTCCTGAAATATTGTTATTCTGCTGCTACCCTGTCTGATTCTTCTTTTCTTCCCTGTGCATAATTATCTCATAGTATCCAGCATTCCATCTCCTGGCTCTTTCTTGCATGCAGAACATGTTTCCCACAATCTGTTCCCTTCTCCCCGAGTGTCTTTCTTAAAGGGATCAGTTTACATTGACACTGAGCAGACAGTAGGAGAGTCCTGCTGGGTGCCCTCGCTATAACCTGATTTCCTCCCTGTTTGTTCCTTGGGAAATGGTTACCTGCAGTGTTTAAACACACTTTTAGACTGCTGATTCAGAACTAAACAACTTAAAAACCATACAGGAATGAGATTTGCGGGCCCATTTGGAATGCTGAGGCTTTTGCTGAAAGCATTTTCAGACAGCAGCAGTCGCAGTTACTCTTCCAGAGTGGCAGAAAGTTTGGAGCAGAGAAATTAAATTCTTGGTTCCCCTGGTCCTGCCTTAGCACTGCCTCTGTATGGATGTTAAAATTGAATTAATTATGTCTCTGTCTCCTGACACTTGTCTTTTTTTCAAGCTTCAGTATATTTTTCTTGACCAGATGGTTTCAAATATTAATTTCAAATACTTCTCAGGGTCTGGACACCTCAGTGGTTTATGCAGGAGCTGGGGAGTAGCTGACAGTTCTGGGTCTAGCTCAGGTAGGCAAAAGTCTTTCTTCATATAGAAGACAAACAAATAAGCAGAAGGCCCCCTGCTAACTGGCATTTAGCAGCCTGTGAGAAATTATTTCAGACTTCCTGAGTCAATCCTGAAAGAAATACGCAAGTGATTTGCTGTTGATATTAATCTGCATTTAGGTTAACAGTCACTTCAGGATTTTTCTTTTTTTTTGCAAACCTGGTGTGCTGTGGTCTTTGAAATAATGGTTAGTTCATCGCACCATCGAACAGGGCTGCACTACAGAGCTGTAATAAATTATTTTTGTCCAAATTATAATTTAATTTAAGATTTTGAAATATCTCAGGATGAAAGGTATGACATAAAATATTGTGTGCTTTTATAAAGCTTACCTGCTGCAGCTGGAGTATCACAGAAACCCCTTGAAAAACAGCAGAGTTCAGGTAGGTGTAAAAGCTTTAGAAATGTGTCATTTTGGCAGGATAAATAGATTGCAAGACCTAACTCACAGAAGTGGCGAGGCCTTCTCTGGGTTTGTATTCTTTAATGAGCTCGTGTATTTGCTTAATTAATGATGTCAGGACTGTGCTCCTTGTTCAGGGTGTAAATACCCACCAGGAATGACTCCTGTCAATAACCCAGTTTGGAAGGAGGTACTCACACATTACTGAGACTTGGCTCAATGGCCCTTCCAGCTCTGAGCTGTCCTGTTTCAATCCCCACAAGCACAGCAGGAGTCAGAGTGGATCCAAACCCAAACTGACAGAGAGGAGCAGCGGAGTCACAGCTCCCTCAGATATTTGCCTGGACGTGTTTGACCTGTGTGTTCAGCTGAAGAGCAACCAGTGCTTTATGCAGTGAGGTATTAGAGCTTCGTTTCACAGGGGCTGCTTATCAAGAACGATGGGCTCTGTGATCCATCCCATGTTCAGCATCCTGACTCTGCAGTGCCTTCCTCTGATTCCCACTGCTTGTTTGTCAGCCATGTGGGACTTTGGCCCTGGTCCTTGCAGGCATCAGCCCTTCTGAGCTTCTTTATGACTTCCTTACACTGCTCACCAAGACTTCTGTGCTTTTTTTGGGGGGGGGGGGAAAGCTCATAAAGTCAACACGGAACATACTGGAACCAGAAAGAAAGACCTGTCTACCTTTTTGTTTGCAGCAAATTCCTCCCAGCAGGTCTTGTTAACTTGAGCTTCTTGTCACTGCTCCGTGGCTCCTCCTCACTCACAGCCCATGAGCTGCCGTCCCTCAGCAGAGCCAGAGCACACATCTGACTGTGACTTTATGGGGCTATTTAGCCTTTCAGATTTGAAGCTTTGTGCCATCACTTGGCACAGCTCTTCCTCCCCACGAAGGCTTCCAACTCTAATTAGGACTACACACACTCCTGCTTGAGACTGCAGAGCAGAATGGGAAGATGGGGGAAGAAAACAAAAGGCACAGCAAAATAATATCCCTGCTTCTTTCCCCCTCTTTACTTGAATCCATTAAATTTTCGGTGTTTTCAGAGAGTTTGCCATATTTTTTGGTGCTCTTGTGCTATCTTGGATTCTAGGCCTCTCTGTGCTTTTACTGCCTCTCAGAATATTGAATTCCTGGAAGGAATTTTTGATAGCATTAAAAGCACCACAGAGGGAATGGGTTTGTGCATCTGTTCTCCACCTTACATACACTGAAAGGCAGACAGTTTTTGAAAAGCTACTTTTTCAGATGCATTTCACACTAAACTCTGCCTCTCCTGTAGTGAATATCAGTCCAAACACCTGAATTACTCTGTGCAGGCATTCCATCTGTGCCAGCTGTGGTACATTGTGCACCCAGAGCCTTTGTTGTGCCTCGGGGAGGAGGAGAGGTGCAGCTGATGTGCAGTGCAATCCAGGCACCTTCACAACACAGAGAAACTTAATTTAGGCCTGTTCAGCTGTGCAGCCATTCACAGGGAAGATGTGCTGTTCCTGTAATAGAGCAGAAATACCAGCATTGTTCACCTGTGACAAAGGGATTCTGGGGAGCTGAGGGTGGATTCTGGATGGGAAGAAGCACACGGGTATGAGAATGAAATAGAAGGGAAACATTTCTTCAATTCTTCTGCTTGTTTACACATTAAAAACAGGGATTTCTCAATGCAAATTACTGGAATAACTTCACAGAGAATAATAGAGAAGTTTACAAGTGATGCTATTTGGGTTAAATTGTGTATCTCACTAAGGTGTAACTGAAGACTCCGAGTCCCCTCTGAGTTTGTTATGTTTGCCTTGGATTTCATAGAATAGTCTCAACATTCAGGATATGGCCACTTGTGGCTGTTTAAATTGATCCAGATGGATCCTTCCAGGTGATACCGAATTTTGCCTGTTGGACTTTGAAAGGTGTTTGGTTGCTGGTACAATAAACCTCCCTGCTAAAAAAGGGTAATTGCTGTAAGGAGGGGTAAGCAAATACCCAGGAAATGGTCACATTTAGAGCCTGTCTGCAAAAACAGACCGGAGCAAGGAAACTCCTGTGGTAAAAAGGATGGATATTCAGACTTCTGTGAGATTCTTTATTGCCTGTAAGTTCTGTAGATTCAGGAAATTATTTATAAACTGGAACTGTATTTTTGCCTTGGGAAACTCAATCTGGTAAAACATTCAGGAGATCAGAGAGATTGTAAAGAGTGGTAACTATTCAGTTATTTATTGGAATTTTAAAATTCTGTCATTTTTATTCCTTGGAACCTTTGGATATAATTTACATATTGTTTCACTTTCTTGTTTTGATATAGGATAATTCACCCTTGAGGTATTCACTCACACTTATTTTATCTAGAAGGATAATAACAAATTGTATCACAAAATGATATAGGCAAGCCCAGGATTTATAACAGGCCTGATAAGTAAATGAGAGTTCGAGTCAGATCTAGAAGAATTGGAAATTAGTTCTTCATATCTGCAACGTAAACACATTCCTGGAAAGTGGAAAATTCCCCTGCTTTGGAAGTCACTCAGCACACAGCTGAATATGGCTCTGTTTCAGCCTAATTCCATTTCAGATCCACATCCTATGGGATACAAGAGCTAGGACAAAGTTTGCTCATCCCAGTCCCAGCAGTCTCCCTCAGAGCGTGCCAAAAGCACACAGAACCTTCAGATGAAATGCCAGGGCTAAACTTTGGAAGTAACAAATGAGAATAAATAAAAATAAAGCCTACCGCCAAACATAAATAAAATAATAGATAAAATAAGTAAAAATAGACTTCAAAAACGTGTCAGATAATACTCTGGTGTTATGCAGTTATCTAGGGATCTAACACATTTCGACAGAGTGTATCAGTCTGTGTACTCAAAGCCAAACATTTTATTAAAACAAAATATATCAGTTTTTAAAACAAGCTATGTATTCTGTTCCCCAAAGAACCCTTTGAGAAAGATGTTGTTTGAGCAAGAATTTCTCTGCAAGTTGATGAATGATTGGAGCTAATAAAGTGGAAATACAATTTTCAACAGGTTGGGCTTAGTTTGATCACCAGTGCACTCCAGTGTGCCCCTTTTATAACGATGCATCTATCTTCATGTGTCAAATAAATCCATATTTGTGCATTATCAAGTGCTGTGTGGTGGGCTTAATGAGGTATTGTGTTAGTATTTCTGAATACATGTGTTTTTATTCTATGGAAATCACAGAAAAAAACCTCTCAGAATGCCTCTTACAGAGCCAGGCTTCCTGAGCAGCCCCCAAGACTTGTTTTCATGGAGGAAAACTGATCGGTTCCCAAGCAGGGGAATGTTCCACATTGCCAGGCATTGACAAAGCAAGTTGCTGTTCGTGTGTTTATCTCAGCAAGTAAAACAAATCATGGAATCGTTTGTGTTGGAAGGGACCTGAAAGAGACCTTGTTTTGCTGTGGGATAGTTCACCCTGGAGGGATTCATCCCATTCCAGCCCCCTGCCGTGGGCAGGGACACCTTCCACTGGAACAGGTTGCTCAGAGCCTCATGCAGCCTGGCCTGGAGCCCTTCCAGGGATGAGTTACCAGTGTGCAGTGCCTTTGCTTTTGACCCTGCTGTGAACATCCCTATAAAGGACAATGTGCAAGCCTAAATATTCCTCATTGCTGGTTGTGCTTCTTGCTGCTGAGGCCTCCATGAGTGTGTGCATGCTGATTCTTAGGTCTTTGCTGATTCTCAGCTCAAAATATCACAACTGCTGGTGCTTTCTCCAGCATCCCTTCCAAAAGTGCCTGTGGCAGAGAGTGCCTTTGGAGAGCCTGTGCCAGCTGGAGAGCCCAGCCACCCCATGCAGTTGGACACCGAGCTGTGCAGAAGCTTCTTACACAGGAGACAGTAACTAGAGGCTGTGGAATGCTAAGGAAGAGGCATTTGGACCAAGTCTGGTACCACAACGACTGGAACAGTGGCCTGAAGTAATCTGAGCTGGTGCTAAAGCGGAAGGGCACCACGTACCCGAGCAATAACCAGCTCTCAGGTAGGAAATACTGGCCAAGCATGTCAGAGAAACATCTTGAGCCCTTTTAGACTTTTCGTTGCTGCCATTGGTGCTGTGCAGTGAAAACAGGATTTTGGAATAGAATAATCTTTAGGCAGTTGTGGTGATGAATCTGTTCAGAAGTCTTTGCTGCAAAGCAGCAGTGACTGATTGCAGGTGGACTCGGCTGGGACTTTGCCTCATAAATACTAAACCACATTCTTTTGGGAAATAAACAGGTGCTGCAGGACTGGTTGTGTCAGTGAGGTTCAAATCAGCATCTTCTCTAAATAAACTATTCCACCTATAAACATGGAAAGCAAAGTTTTGCAAACAAGATGCATAGATACATGTCTGAAATATTGCTTTCATGTTCGACCTCTAGGACTTCCCCCCCCCTTTTATTTTGGGGTCTGTGGGATTATCTCTCCAGACCACATTTGATATAACACTGTGGTCTGCAGCAACTGCTACAGATGCATTTCCCCAGCGTTAATTTTACTGTATAAAATAAGCTCTGGCAATGTGGTGACTGGTTAATTGAACTATATAACCCTTTCTGGAATTTGTGACTCCAAGCCACTGAACAATATAATTCATCTCAGTTTTTATTAAAGTCCTAGTGAAATTGCAAGGCTGTAGTGTTGTATTAGAATGCAGAGAGTATGGTGTGTTACCAAGAAAGCCACCTCTCCAGTGGGCCTTTAATAAAATAAATGTTTTCTGATGGTGCAGTGCTTATTTTTAGCTTATTCCTGTTTCAGCTCAGAAATATTGCATCTAGAACAATTCAGAAAACTGTAAAATGTGTTTGAGGAGGAGGAGACGGAGGAGAAGGGAAAAGGTCACAAAGAGATTTAAATGTTAAAGTAAAAATTCAGAAATCAACATGATTGTTGCATAGCACAACATTGTGATGGGTAGAGTACAGTGGAAATACTGAATTTAGAAAGAATAAACTGCCTAACAGCATGCTCCTGAACCATTTGTTATTTCCTAATTAAAGCTTGTGAAAGGGCAGTTTATACATGACTATAATAAGCTCAGTGTGGGAGATGTCAGAGCGTAAATCAGACTCTCTACAGCACTGGAGCTTTAAACATCTCTAATGACAAGTGTGGTAGGTAGATGATACAAAAAGACTGTTTTGACAACATGATTGATTGAGATCTTGAAATATATAAGCAAACAAAAAGTGTGAATTCAGCAGGAAACGAAACCTGCGTGCTGTACCACACATAAAGTGTAAAGAGAGTGAGGGGAAGCTCGTGGCAAAGAAAGTTTAAAGCCTTACTTGCAAAGAAAAAGTCATAAGCAAACAAGCCTTTGCTATGCAAGTCAGGATTTATTTTTAAAATCTCAAAGCAGTTGCATTAAAGGGTACAGCCTGCACCCTGAGACACCAGAGTGCATCTCTGGCTCAGTCTGAGGGCAGAACTTGTCCTGTGCCCTGGCTCACACCCTGTGCTCACCACCCCTCTTCTACACACCCTGCACTTCCTCAGGGGCCTCTGTCCTCTGTTGTCCATGTCCAGTCTCCTCCACTGGGGAATCTGAGAACCAAACATTTGACTTCTTTTGGGAGAATGGAGCCGTTTGCAGGACACCACTGAAGTTACTGGTATTGCTTATTCACGTTTAAATTTTGTAACACCAATGTTCACAGGCAGGACTTTTAGATGCATCCGTTTCTGGCCAGCCTGTGATTTCCAGCTGGTTAAAATGGGAGCACAAATAAGTCAATGTTAAATGCTTTTCCATGTACTCCCTTCGGTGGAGACATGGCCGAGTGCATTCTGTGTCAAGCTGCTTAGTCCAGCACGTGGATCCAAAATGTCACTGGGGACAGAGGGGCAAGAGCAGGACATTTTAGATTACTTCCAGTTTCATTTTGACCTTTGAAAGATTTGAGAAGCAGGCCCAGCAGAGTGATTGGGTTCTCTCTTGGCACATTAGCAAAATACCCGTGTAATTAGCAGAGAGCCCCTGTCCGTGGGGGCTGTGTGTGTGATTCTGTTAAGGTCACTGCGCTCCTCCGTGTTCTGTTTGCCACTGCAGGATCTGTTTTGTCTTTATCCCACTGATGTGTTTAGTGATCTTACCAGAGCCGTGTTTTCCTGCCTTTGATGGGTTGCAATAGTTTGTGATGTCCAGTGCAGATCATTGGGTGCCAGGAGAAATGTGCTTCTCGCTACACCAGAGCATGGGCTGACAGTAAGGTATGAACAGAAAGAAGCCTTTTCTGCAGAGCAAAACCAGAATTTGGCTGTTGGATGCAAGACTTTCATCACCCCTGTCTGTCACATCACCTACAAGTCACTGGCAAAGTTCTTGTCAGGCACTTCATGTGCGACCTTGGGGTTTTTATTCTTTACCCTCCTAAAGCCTCAACCATATCTTCTTTTCTGCTAACCTAGAACCAAATTTCAAAGATAGCAAGGGATACCCGATGGATTTGTTCTTATTAAGGAAGGGTTCAAATCCAGAAGCTTCGAGTTCACAGGAACCTCACATGAGTTAAGTTCTGAAGCCACGGTCTGTGAACTGGATCTCACGGGAAGCTTCTCTAGATTCTCCTCAGCTATTCCTGAATTCAAACCTGTGTGTCTTGGGCCTGGAAAAATGCTCTCCACTGTGACTATTAGAAAGTGGGGGGGGAATATTCAGGCACAGAAGAGAAGCTGGAAGTACCTGTCTTTCCCAAGGGTTTATTTGTCAACCTGCTTCTGTTTCCCCAATGGCGATGTTTTATTTGCATTTACAAAAGGATAGAAGAATAGAAGTTATGCAAATGTAGGTTTATTTAAAGGCTTTGACTGAAATACCAAATTGATAAGATCTTATCAGCGTTTCCACTGCCACAGTATCTGATCATTCCCTTCCTTCTTCCATCACACAGTGCAGAATCAAGGAGTCATTCACTGAAATATTAGAAAAATGCTTGTTGATGCCATAGTCAAAATCTGGATTTAGCTGAAACACATGGTCATGAAGGCAAACATTGTCAGGGGATTTCAGAAAAGAGGGTTTTTTACAGCTATGTCCAGCCTAGGATAACTACAAGAGAAAAATATTGCAGCTGCAGGGGTCAAGGTGGAATTTATAACATCCATGAGCTGTAGAGCACTATCTGGCTCTGGCTGTGTATGATAGATGTTTGGTGAGTTTGGTTTTGCCTCTTTCAGATCCCTGTGTCCATAAAAATCAGTGACTGGGTACTACCTGTGGTACCTGCTCAGGTGCTGGCTCCTGCAGCCCGAGAGTCTGAGGGGCTTCAGGGCTTGAATCAGGAGGAGGGGGAAGAACAGGGGAAATTTTCTTTGTTTTTCCTTGCAGCTGTTTGTCTGTCCTGTTGGACTAATGCAAACCCATATGTCAGAGTGGCACAAATGGGGTCCCCAAACCACGTGTGCTGTGTTTGAGAGCTCTGAACAACTTCCAGGGAGGTCAGCAGATACAGGATGAACACTCCAGGTTACTGAGCATCTCGTAGGTGTTTTGCAGGAGGAGGTAACAGGATGGAGGAGAGTTTCAATTCAGCCATTAAAGTTCCAACAGCTGAATGAGCTTACTCGATTTTTATTTCCTTTTCTCTCTTCCTCCCCCACGGATCCCTCTGCAGCCCCAGCCCCAGTATTGCAGAAACTCTGGGAAAGGCAGCCTGGTCAAACAATCAGCAGAAGCTCCAGAGACTGAGAGGTACAAAAGGGGCATTGAACTGTCTGGGTTCTTTGGAAGGGACTTAGTTCCAGATTAAAACCTGCCAAATGCTCCCCACTGTTTTACATGCTGGCTGAAACAGCTTTCTACACACCTTTGGCTATCTTTGTTTTGGATCTGTAGCTGAATCCGTTCTGCTGTTGAGTTTAGTAAAAAGAGAGAAGTTGCTGAAGAGTTGGTAGCTCCATTTAACCTTCTGTGAGATAATGGCTGTGGGGTGTCCCAAAGCACCTAGATTGTCCTTCAGATACTGATAATGTTAGGAAAATAGGATTTTCATTAACTACAGCCACTGATTTTTCTTTTTGAGAGGGAAGCCTTTTTCGTGCTGTGTCATTGTTATTATTAAAGGTTTGACTGTCCTGCATGGTGTATGGCAATAATGTCTCTGTGGAGAAAGAGTCTGCTTTTTTGCTGCGATATCACCGTGTTCATCCAAGATTTTTTTTTATCTTTCTACCTCCTGTTCTTTTGCCATGGCTTGCCAGTATTCATAAATATGCATTATCACCTGAACCCCTCCAAATTTCCCTGGCAGAATATGCTTTTCCTTTCCAGAGGTCTCTATTTAATATGAACTGGGCTCCAATCAGCTCTAGCACCTGTTCTCTGGTTACATGGTGCATCAACAGCAATTTTAGAATTCTTCAGCAGCGTGACAGCTTGAAATTGTCATTTCTTTATGAACACTAGATGCACTGAAATCGTGTTAGTGCAGTTGTCATTTTCCTTTGTACTCAAACATTAGATATGTTTTTGTGAGTTTAGATGGGTGGTGAACAGTTTTTCACTAAGCAGCATGCTCAGTTCCCAGGAAATGAGAAGGGGTCTTTAGCCCAGGGTATATTTCAATGGTTACCCATAGCAAGGAGAATGCTTTTTGAAGTGGTAGATATGGACACTTCAGCTTAGGACATAGATGATGCTGCCACATGAAGGACTATTTGAAGCACTTAACTTCATTATAATAAGTGGAATAACATTATCTTTACTAGCAGGGATTGAAAACAAATAATGTGTTGGGGGGTTTTTTGTTTAATATATATAGCACTAAGGAGAGGAGAGATTTTAGCTCAAAACTGTAATGAAGTTATAAAATATGTGATGCTCAACCCAGGCAGCATTAACGTAATTTCATTGCTTTAACAGTCTCATTAGGAGTGTGTTAATATGGTCAGATGGATGAAGTGTCTGTGTCTGCATGTGTGTGGTTCCAGGGTGATTATGTGCCAGCATCTCCGTGGTTTAGATGGCTCAAAGCTTCAGGTACTGATTTTATATCCAAATGTTCATTGGCACATTCTAGATGAGGCTGGAAGTGGCTTTGTTTGATTTTAGCTGTTTGTATCAGTAGCTGAGAGAGTTCCTCAAACTGTCCATCCATAGTAATACAAAAACTGCAAAATATTTAGACTGACTGCTGGGCAGTTATATCACTATGAGCAGTTACTTTGGGTATGAATTAATGCACCTCTTGATGTTAAGGCTCTCTCTAGCACAGCCAAACAGAACCCGAAAATAACCTAAGAAACCATTTCTTCAGTTTCTTAAGCAGACAGTTCAGGTCTTAATTGGTAAACTCTCACAGTTGGGTTGTAGGGGAACTTGTGCTGGGATGGTAATGAAAGACGAATAATTCCTGGTGTTTACAGTTAAATTACTCTGCCTCTGGCCCTCTCCTGACTCCTCTGACATGCATGACTGACACAGTCAATACTCATATTCAGACAAATCCTAAATAACCATCTCTTTTCCTGGCCTGTCATGCAGCTTCTTGAACTATCACTTTGAAATCATGGTTGCTATTCTGTGACAATCTGAATGCTGCCATCTTTATAGTTGATCCTATCACCTGCTTCCTCTGCCTTTATCTCTTCAGTGTTGATCCAGTCACTCCTTACTGTCTGTCTTGTAAATATTATGTTAACATTGACGTTTAGAATGACTTGTTTTCCTTTTCTCTGCTCTATTCTTATCTTACCCTGGAATCTCTGTATTAATTATGCTCCCCCAATCTCCTCCTTTGCTACCCCTGCAGGTGTGCAGACATTGTCTTACTTCCAGTTCAGTCCTTTTGTTCCTGCTCCTTCCACAGATTCCTCGATGCTGTTCATCACCGAAAATTGTCTTCTCATTCTTACAACCTTTTGTTGTGCTATTTCACTTGATGTATTCATCCCTCTTCCTAATATGACCTTTATTTCCTTATCTTGACTGTCTCTGAGATAATTAGTTCATATCTGGAATGATCTTTCTTTCTTGTCTACTGAGTAACTTCTCTGTTTTCGTTAAGTTCTGCCAGAAATCCTGCCTAGAAAATCAGGTCTGCAGAAATCAGTAAAGACATTCAATTGACTTCAGGATTTTGCAGCAAGCCTTAAGCAGTCTTTTACCTTTCCATGATCAATAGCCCAAATAGTGTCACTTAAACTGTTCTCCATTATCAAATTGCCCCCTTTTTTTTTTTTCTGTTTGCAATAAATTATAAGGTCTTTGAGAAAGGTTTCCATTTCTGTCTATGCATGTATAATAAAGATGCAGTGGTAAATAACTTTTATTTCATCATGGAAATGGTCTTTGAACACTGAGGAAGAAATTATTTAATTTTGTTATTTTAACATTTAAATGGACACAAACTGAAGAGAATGAGGAACAGAAGGAAAATACACATGATTGAACATTAATATTTTACTGTAAGAGAATTAAATATCCTAAGGAAATAATGAAAAACTTCTTCCAGATGATAGTTAAAGTTTGATGAAATAATAATAAAAATTTTATCTTCCAGTTGAATGAAAACACTCCATATGTTGTTAAATATGCCTAAATTTGAATTCAATTTTGTTGGGTTTTTTTTGCCTCAGCCAACTGCTGTACATAGAGATGAGTTTGCTACAGATAAAGCCCAGGCCATCCCTTGCTTGTGTGATCATCTGTAACTTTTATCACATGATTTTTCTTTTGGATCCTCCTGCTGTCCAAATCCTTGAGGGCAACTCAGAAGTAAATGGCTGAACAGAGTAAATTCATGTGCAAGAAGCACTTGTTTGTTCACAGAACATATTGTATTTAAATACTTAGAGATTAAACACTGATTCTTTTTGAAAAGTAAACCAGTGCATTTAGGACCATTGTAACCATGGAACAGACACCTTATGGATCTTGGAGCATTGTTTTATATCTTATTTGTATTTTTCCATCTGCCAGTGCAGCTGTGACAGGGGAGCTGAGTGTCATTCTTGCACTTTGTGTTCTGCATCTGCTCCATAACAGTTTATCTCTAAACCTTTTGTTCTGTGCCATTCCTCACTCTGCCTGTTCTGCACACTCTTGATCTTTCTTCTGTTTATCATTCCCTGCTCTCTGGTATACATTAGCATGTGCAGTATCCTTGCAAGTTCCCTCTTCACATACGCTGAGACTGTTAAAACTGCCTTTTTGAAATCCTTTGCAACAGATTCACTTCATGCCCTACACCTTTTATTAAAACTTATCTTTTATATCTGTTTTCTTGAAGCTATCATTATTCCTTCTAATAAGCACATTTTTATAGCTAGTGCAATTTCCCTTCATCAACCACCCAGGCCATTCCCTCTGTGTCCACCATCATCAAATCTGTCTGTGAGCAGGCATGGCAAATGAATAATAAATGTTCCTTCAGAAAAAATTTCTCATCTGCCTACCCTTTTGTTTTGCATAAACTGGTGATTTCCCCTGAAATATCTTTTCATTTTATGTGCAAGATCTACAGATTGCTGTAATGTTCCTTCAAACCTCTGATACGCTGAGTTCCTGTCGTAATTCCTGGTCTTCCAGCCTGATGTGACTCCCTCTGTGCCAGTCACAGGTTTGTTTTCCCAGTCCATCTCCCAAGGGGTAAAAAGAGCATTTCTGTAGCTGTCCCTTACCATCCTGGGGTATGTTCCCTACCTGGGATATGTTCCCTACCATCCCATTCCTGTGATCAGACACTCACAGAACAGCTTATCTTTAGGAGTTTCCCATGTGTCTGTCCTGAGCCGCTCACAGGTTGTTCTGGTGGGGTTGCAGCAGGGCTTTAGCTCGGTGCTAGCTCGAATTCAGAAGAACAGATTTCCCTTTTCCCTGGAACCTGTCCCCGCCGGCTGTCACGCTGCGCTGCTGAGCTGGTGAAGGAAGAGGTGGGCGTAGCCTCACATGGCAAAGCTCGGCAGCATCACTCGGGAAACTTCAGCCAGCAGAGGATGAGAAGCTGGTAAAGCATCCTTGCAGGTCTGTGCCTTGAGTTTGCACGTGTGCCCATGGCAGGGGCTGCGCCGAGGCGCGGGGGGATGCGGTGAGAGCTGCACAGGCAGGAGAACGCCCAAAAGGGTCATGGCACAGCTTCGGGGACTGCGAGGGCACGGGGCACCACTGGAGATCCAGGGGCGTTTAAGAAGCTGGGCAGGGCCTTGGGTTTTGGCCTTTGAAGAGAGAAGCGCTTCCCTGGCACTCGCCAGGCAAAGGGAGCCGAAGCGGGCGATCGCTTTCTGCTCATTTATGCGTGAGGTATCTCTGCACATCTCTGTGAAGGAATCTTCTAAGAAAATAATGCATGTGGCAAAAAGCCAGCCAGGGGAGCAGCTAGAGGAAAAGTAACTGAAGTGCTTTGATTCCAGGCATGAATATTCTAAGCAGACAGATCCATGTTAACTGTACCTGCTACCTTTAGCACACTCATTTTGTTTAAACTCGGTACTGTGCAGAAAACATTAGATGCTTTTGACACTCCTGCTGCCCACATTACTTTTAACAACTCATCTGTAGAAGCTTTTTCAGAGCCTAGGGGTGTTGTACTTCAGTGTGTTCATTCTTCTCAACTTCTCCTGGTTTGTTTTTTTTTTTAAACAAGTTTAATGAAACACATATTTAATTAGCAACACGCTAATGAATAAATACAAACAGCTATGCCCTTACACACAACACTGTGAAGAAGAATATCAGTGTGAATATTAAAAATTAAAGCCAACGTTACAAAAGGCAAATATGTTGAATAAATAATGGCTGCTGCTATTTACAAAGCACACAAACCAAGAAGGGACCCTCCCTTGTTAAAGATGGGCAAACTGGGGGAAAAAAAAACAGAGAAGCTGAAAGAATCTGCAATAGATTTTTTTTTTTTACTCTTTCATTCCATTCCTCTGGGACATGGTCTAGTTCTTTTTATTACCCTTGTGAATGTGTGGAGGAACCTGCAGTACAGGGGATGAGAGCTTGGGTGCTGATGGCAGAGGATGAAGAGGCAGAGCTGCTTCCAGTGCAGGAGCTGCTCCTTTCACAGCTTGGGCCACGATGCTGCCTTCACTTGGGCAGACGTTTTTGTTCTTAGGGTGGCTGTTTAGACATTTAAGGATCTTTGAGACTTTTTGGCAAAGCAGAAAGTACAGGCTCAAGCTATTTTTGTAATGCATTAATATCTTTGTTCCTTTTATTTTCACCTATTTTCAGTATGTTCTGTTCCTGTTCTGTCTGTAGTGACGCTGTGCACTGAAGGGTGTTTGATTTTTAGGTATGACTAAGTGTCAGTGGTAGATCAGAAAAATTCTTCACTGGGCCAAATTTGGATGTATTTATCAAATAAAAGCAGTCCTGTATTCTCAACACAGATGAAACAATTATCACTCCACAACATATAGGCTATAGTTCCTAAAGAATTTTAGAAAACTCCAGAGGTAAGCATGCAACAGAAGTATCAACTGTTTGCTAAAATTTATAGGAGTAATTTGTTATCACACTTATTTTCTGCTACAATACTGAGGTTGGGAGCAATGATAAATGCATAATGCAAGGTTTGCATAATGCACCCTTAAGTATTTAAAGATATTCCTGTAGGATCCTGACCATCCATTTCTAAGTTCTTAGTCAAACTGTGTATTTCAAATCACTTTTTTTTTTTTTTATTCTTGAATTTTAAAAAGGTTCCCTTTCAGTATAATTATGATCTGCACTCTGCCAGCTTGTGTCTAACCAAACTCTTTGCCTTGGGGATTTGAGGATGTTGAATAAGTAGTGCTGTGGAGCAGCAACACATTTTCTCTTAAGATTCAAACACAGAAATAAAAAACAAACTAATGATCAAGAGGTAGTCTCACACAGACCTCGAGTATTCTGTAATGATATACAGACATATTTCTGCTTTTCAAAACAAAAATATATCCAAGACTGAACCCAGCACTCATCTTCTAAAAGTGCTGCTTATTATTCATTGTTAACAGATAAATGCAAAGCTGTGTTTGTACCAGGTACATATCTCATACATTCAAGCAGATACTCAGTATTAATTCCCATCACCCACTTTCATCTGTGGAAGCAGGAGAAGCTTTCGTGACACGGGTAAGGATGAAGAAGAACCAGCAGAGGTTGTTCACACAGCAGTATTCCAGAGCAGTGCAAGTCTGTATCTCCCAGTACGGGCTGAGGCATTTGCTGCCGTCCCTGCCCCGCACAAGGAGCCCCAGGCTGCGGTGCCTTTCCCTGCAGCTGCGGGCGCTGCGCTGCAGGGCTGTGTCAGCGTCCCCCACGCTGGGGCACAGCACGGCACTCGGGGGAGGCTGGGCTGCAGTTCCCGCACCAGCTCTGCTCTGCCTGCCCGTCCCTCCGCCTGTCCTGCAGCGCTGGCACTGCAGGGAGCCAGAAACATCTGCTGGGGTTCAACTCCAGGCAGCAGCTCAGCCCCACAGCCACTCACTCCCCCTGATGGGGGGGAGGAGGGAAAAAAAGTGGGAAAGCTCCGGGGTTGACACAAAGGCAGTTCAATAGGTAAGGCAGAAGCCAGGTGTATTCATTCCCCACTCCCATGGGCAGGCAGGTGCTCAGCCTTGCCCAGCAGAGCAGGGCTCCGCCCTGGGCAGCGGTGACTTGGGAAGACATCATCATTATTCCAAACCACTCCCCTCTTCCTTCTTCTTCTTCTTCCCCTGCTTTATATGATGACCATGGGGCCATATATGGTCTGGAGCATCCCTTGGGTCACTCGGGGTCAGCTGTCCCGGCCGTGTCCCCTCCCAGCTCCTTGTGCCCCCCCAGCCCACTCACGTGGGGTGAGGAGCAGAAAAGGCCTTGGCTCTGTGTAAGCGCTGTTCAGTGATAAGGAAAACATCCCTGAGTTACCCACGCTGTTCCCAGCACAACTCCAGAGCACAGCCCCATACTGGCTGCTCTGAAGAAAATTAACTTAATTGCAGTCAAAACCAGCACAACACTCCTGGGCTTTATTCCCGCTTTTCCCTGGACCTAGCAGGATTAAAAGGAAGCAACTCCTACATAGGTTTGTGGCTCTGCTGGCTGCTGCTGTTGGCTTTGGATGCAGTGAGCTAGAATTCTAGAAAAGAGCTGTTTCTGTAGGGAATAAATTTATGTAAAGATAGAGAAATTAGAGGAGAAATTCTTTCCTTAGTGCAAGATCAAAGGGAAGGACATGGACATAAAATTCATCTTTGATCGCAACGCTGATGAATTCTGAGCTGACTCTATCTCAATCAGGTCTGGAGACTGGTGATCAAGAATGATTTCTCTTGACCTTTCTGCGTGACTTTTCCTTATTTGTTGGGTTTTGTTTGAGATTTTTTTGTGTGTGCATGTATGGTTTGGGTTTTGGTTGTTTTGGGGTTTTTTAATAGGAAATTTTTTTGAAACATAAATCTTGTTGCAGATTTTGGAGGCGCCGTGCTTTTGCTGTTTGCCTTCAGGAACTGTAGAGTTAGACCAGAGCTGAAGACCTGCAAATCCCACCTGCACAGTTCCTTAATGCAGTAGTGCTTTAGAACGATGTAATACAGTCACTGTGGGAGTGGAGATCATTCTCAGGATCATAGCAGTGAAGGAATTCATCCATGAGACTCTATCTTTATTAAGCTCATCTTCACACTATTATGAAGTCTTGAGATTGCCTGTCCTTTTAATGGACTGTAAGTTCACTTTCAAAATGATACTATAAAATGATTCAAAGTGTGTCTGCCCAAAATACAGAAACTTTCATCCTGTGTATTTACCAAAGCAGTCAGAGTGCCTTGTGAAGGAAATAAAATAAGAGAATTTTTTTTTATTTCTTAGATGTGGCATAGTCAAAGGGCATTCACATAAAAATATGTGTTGAAAAGAAATATGACAAAAATACTCTTCTAAAAGCTCCTTGAGGAATATTGGATGGATCCAGTGATTCAAATGTGAACAACATTTTCACATTGGTGGTCCATTAGTCCATCTTTTCCAATGAACCTGAAGATAAGACATTGCAATGCAGTCTGGACACGCTTTCCCCTCATCTTCTGTTACTAAGCAACTTCAGTGAAAATGGAAAGATGAACTCACTGGTATTGATGTGGTGAGTAGGAGCACATCTAGGCTGCAAAGCAGGATGTTGCCTGTGGAAGAGAGAAAAATGGTATTTCCGAATAACAATGAAAGCCCAAATTAAACCAAGCTGTGATGCACACTTCTTTGCTGTTTCCCTAGCTTTTGTTTAAAAACACAGGACAAATCCAAGGAGAGTTCCAGCTGAACACTCATCCAGTTTCCTTCCTGCCTCAGACAGACGTTGGATGAAAAACTGGTTAATGTGTGCATTGAAAAAGGCACGGTGTAGCAACCTGTTACCTCTCCACTGCTGCCACAGTTCTGCTGCCAGAGCAGAGGTGCTCACTCCAAATTGTGTAGGGTATTCAGTTTATCTGATCATCAGGGAAGGACTCCAGCAGCAAATCACAATTCTGAAAGACTGTGATGAGTGTAGAAAGTGAAGTTACTGCTATTGCTGGAGAAGAATGGGAAGAGTAAAATGGCTCAGTGTAGGCTTGGAAACTTTTAAAGATGTGGTTGTATGCAGCTCTCAAGTCAGTCTGCAAGCCTGGCTAGGAGAACTGGGAGGTAAATACAAGCATTCCCTGCAGCGCTTTGTAGTTTCGCTTTAGAAGGACTGGGGAGAAACAGAAAGATACTAAATGAATTGAGAACTTTAATCAAAAGGACTAAAAAAGAGATAAGCTGACTAGAGGAAAAAAAAAATGCAGGTTAGCAAACAAAGAACAAAGAGAGTGTTTGAATACAATTACCAAGAAATAAGGAATAGAAATAGGGCACTCATGCAGACAGAGAACAGGGAGGGAAGGTTGAGCAAGACAGGATTTTTTGAAGATCCATATGGAGTTGTACAGAAGGTATCGGAGGGAAAAAGGATGCAGAAGTTCATCTGTCTCTGAGAACCTAATTGAAGTGAAGGATGGAAATTGGGTCAGAAAAAAATAACAAAACCCTCCTTCTCTTCCTCCCAATTTTCCTTCCCTTCCTTTAATATTTATGTATGTTATTAAAGAAACATTTCTGGAAGGCACTAAGAGCAGAAGCTGTAAGTATCCCTGCAGAGAATACCTTGCTAGAGCAAAATGTTCCGCATTTGTGCCTGACTCCCTCCAAACACAGAAACTGTGACTGGAAACTGCAGATGACAACTGGGAGGTGTGTGGGAAAGGCCAAACTCACGATAAATGACAGTGCAGCCAGGGTAATAAAGGAGATATAGGAGAGGGCAACAAGCAAAAGCAGTGACAGGGATGGGGGAACAGGAGGGATGGCACTGCAGTGTGGAGCAGCGTGCCACAGCCAGGGTTTGACATCGCCAGCAAATGAATGGGAGAGTCTCTACAGCTGCAGAGGATGGATCTGAGATCCTCTGGCTGGCACCCCAGGGAAACACTGTCTCTTGCTCGTAGTGTGGCAGTGGGAGCGTAGTTTGTCATGCTAAAGCAAACAAACAACCCCCACCTTGCTGAACCGTGGAGTAAATAGGATATTGACAGTCTGTTCTCAGTGAAAACACCTTCCAGAGTGGCAGTAAAAAGCACTTCGATGGATTTGGGTTGTCTCTTAAAGCTGTAGTTTGACAAACGTTTCTTTTGGTGGCAGTACTGGCTTAAGCAGCTCGTATCCATGTCCTTGTCACCCTGCCCCTCGTGACGCTGAGCTGCTCAGGGGGCAGGTGCTGACCACAGCCTGGGCCAGTTCGGAACACAGCACCCCAATGAATCGTCCTGGTGTGGTGTGTGCCGGGAACGGGGTGAGGCTGGGCATCAGGGCTGTGGGGCTGTGAACCGGCAGTGGCGCAACAAGAGAATGCTCATGTCCACCACTGGCCTTCCCAGTGGATGGACAAATGGAATTTGGTTCATTTAATTTGCATGGGAGTAGCAAGCAGACACAGGTATACTGCTATACCTGAAGCTTGGAACAAAAAAATGTTCTGGTGTTGGTACCCTGAGTAGGGTTAGAGATAAATGGCTTGGAAGTCTGTTTTGGGACTTTACAATGATTTGTGAATGATGTATTAGTGATTCCATCACTAATAAAGCCTCAATTGCTCCAGGAGGCACCTGGTTTTCCCACCATGGAGTTTCTCTCTGTTGAGATGTTGGATGCTGAGGACATAAACACGTGTTTCATTGTAAACCTCAGTGAAGCATGTTGGTTTACCAGCTTCTGTTCCTTCATATTGAAAGGAGAGTTTGATTTCATTTAGCTGAAGAGGGTGGTCTTGTTGTTCAAAACACTGAACACAGAGAGGTTGGACTTGCAAAAATACTTAACTAAAGATTTCTCTGTGCCTTGCTGCAGATGCAGGAGCAGGAGGATGGGTGAAGGAGAAGCGTGTCAGATTTCTAGAGCAGCAGGTACAAGTACTGCCCCCCATATAAGCTGAGAATAGCTTCTTTTGACATGGGACCTGAGCGGTGGAACAGCTTGGGTTTCTGAACAAGAAACTCTTGATTATTTTTTGGATCTTTTTGCTTTTATTTGGATTTGCAGAGAGAGGATTTTGTCAGTACTCCTGCTGTAGAACCGACTCGTTCTGAATATTTATCTGGCTCACACAAGTGACTCTGTGTCCCAATGGAAACAACTCAGGGAAGCCCAAAGTACCAGGGCCCTTCCAGGGTCAGTACTTTATGCTGTGCTTTTTGATATACTTAATTTGAGAGGCAAGAATGTTTGCTTCCTTCCCAAGGATAAGTGCATGCTTCACATAATGGGGAATTCTCAACTGTGCTTCTTTCTCTGCAATGACTCTTAAGATATTGATACTTTGGTATCCTGAATCTGGGTTATAAATTGCTGCAGGGTTATTTGTTAATAAAATGTGCAACACTGTGCCACAGTGTCTTATAGCAGGTGAATTTCTGATGCAGAGCTACCTGACTTAGCTCTTGATCCCATGATGGAAACTTGGATTATTTTTCTACTTTCTTAAACCCACCCTTGAAACAGCAGAAAGATGCAAACACTCAATTTCTTACTCACCAGGTAGGCTTCATTCCCATGCAGGCTGTCTGCCAACAATTAGAGGTTGCAGTTGGCCAGATAGAATTTTAATTCTGTCCTTTTTGGTCACCTAGGAAAACTGGTGCTAACACCAAGGAAAGTGAACAAATTTCTGGCAAAACTGAAACATTCAGCTGTTCAAAACCCAGTGTATAAAACAGTATATAAAATGACAACATCTAAAAGCTTCAGCAATCCCCTGAGGGTGTCCCATTTCTAGCTCAGAATAGAATAATGTTTAAGATCTAGTAAATAGCAGATTAGTCGATTCATTGCAAGTAGTTGAAAACTGCATTAATCAAGAGGGGTAGCTGTTGTGAAATGCCATGGTTACAGTGAGAGCATGTTTGTTTGTTTGCTTTGCTGTGTAATCAAACACACAAAGTTGTATGAAACAAACAGATTAAGGAGCAAGAAATGAACAATGGAATTATTAACAGGCTAACAGCAGGCCCACTACTTTGGACGAGGCACACTCGTACTCTGCAGGTGTCAGATGATCTGATTTAGGCATCCAGGAGATGATTCTTCATTACTGCTCTAACCTGCTGAATCAATTAGCTCTCTCATTAGTGGTTTTACCATCATACTCAACTCTCAGAGAGGCTGTATTGCCACTGCAGAGTGTTCAAGGGACATTGACGGCCTCTACCCGAACTGCTGCATGAGGTGGTTGTGGCTGTGCCAGGCAGGGGTGGCAGTCCCTCCCTGCCCTCGTGTGCACACGCAGCTCCCCTCTCAGGGCAGCAGCTGTGGGTGGGTTCTGTTCTGTATTGCCATCACAGTTCCTGGCAAAATGATGTGGAGGTGCTCTGAGTACTGCTTTCACCTCCAAGGGTATCTCCACAAGGTGTGTTGAGCATATTCTGACCTTTTACCATGGTATTTCTTTTTTCAGAGAAATGTATTTTTTCCCAGAGTACACACATGGCTGACAAACAGGTGATCTCTCTGGGGTTTGTTGTAAAGCCCCCTGTAGGATGCCCAGGTGGATGTTTTATTGCACTTGGATCCAAACCAGCTCAGGAAGTTCTGTGTTCACCCCCAGCAGAGTGTTTTGCCCCTCAGACGTATCTCTGAGTTATTTTGCTTTAATCAGTGGCATTATGATGATAGAATGGGAAAATGAGGCCCGTCACCCTCAGTCAGCACAGACATATTGTCCTACCCACGGAGAGAACATTTCTTAACTTGAGAGAGGAGAGGGATCTCACTGGGAGTTGTGCCTGAGTGAGCAGGACAGAATGGGGCTACCATTTGTAACCAGCAGGGAAATTGAAGGAAACACCTGCTTTAGTTTTCGGAGAAAGATTAGTGTTTGTGATGGACATGTTTTTGCAAGGTTAGGCTGGCAGGTCTCTGCAGACAGCACCACCCTCCCCTCTGTCCTCTGTATTTTCTGTGCATGTTTCAAATGGGTTTGGATGTCTCAGAGGAACTGAACACTTAGGAGCAAAACCCATTCTCCTGAAGATCAGTCATGACTAAAATAGCTTAGATATGAGAATAAAGAGCTGCCTGTAGTTCGTAAGCAGGACTGGCTGAGTGCTGCTGGAGCTGGAGTGGGAGCAAGGATAACAAGAACATGAGGTCATTGAGGGGGAGCAGGGAATCACCATGCACAAACCCATGTTTTCAGGCTCTATTTTGGGATTGTCAAGAGTTTCTCTCGTAGCAGCCCAGGCGTGTCTATTGATTTGCATGCTGTGGTTTCTGCTCAACAGATATTCCGTAGATCTCAGAGTATTTGCAGCTTAAAAAGAAAATTCAGCAGCCAAGGAGTGCAATTCAAGAACTGATCTTGCTTTAGTCTTCTCGGGAACAGTTACTATTGCAGGAGGAAGAAAGAGAAATAATGATATCAAGTCAATAGTGAGGGAATGAGTCAAAAGAAGATTGTGGTGTATGGGATATAAGAGAAAGGAAAAATTACTGGTAAATGAACTGGACCAAATCCTGATGCTCTCTGAATCAGTGTGGAGACAGCAGGCAGGATTTGGCCCTTAATGATAATAATTCCCTTTTCCTGGAAACTTACTGAAGCTTTCAGTGAAATTATTTCTCAAAAATAAAGACATGTGTGTCAGTGTAAACACTGTGATCAGTTAAATGCTAACTAGCATGGGTTTGTGAAGTCTCATTCGTTAATCTTTCAGACTGTATAAGAGAAGGCGCTTTTGAAGTGCAAAGTATTATCATTATCATTATACGTTCATAAAACAGGTTTTGTGCCTCATTCAAATGTAAGAATGCTGAAAGTGGCACATGAGGATGCCAGATCTGTGCCAGATCCTGAGTCTCTGCTGGCTTCCCCACATTCTTCTCACCGGGAGGAGTCTGAAGGGGTGACAGGCTTTCTGATGTGCAGCGCCTTGAAATTCCCTCTTTAATTTCCTGCTTTCTGTGCTTGAACTGCTCTGACACCTGCTTTGTTTCTGATGACTGCTTGTAGATTATTTCTGGGTTTTGAGGGATGTCCAGCTCAGGTCCCTCTGACTCTACAATCATACTTAGATGCAATTTAACAGAGTCTCCTCGCTCTACTTGTACACAAACAGATCCTAATGCCTGGAAAACTGGTAGGAAGGGCAGAGAGCACAGTGCTGGGGCTGTGAGGTGCAGGGAATTTGTGCATTCACACAGTGATGGGAAGGCAGCTGTGAGCCTGCTCTGCCTGCACTCCTGGTGTGCAGCTCTGCAGCCTGGTAACTGATCCTGAGCCACTGAGTCCTGCTGGGAGCCAAAGAACACTGCCCTGGGCTCAGCAGTGAGCCACAGCAGCCCACGCTGGTTAAAGTGTGGTCACTCGCTGCTGCTCATTACCAGTTGTCTCTTGTTAAATACACCAGCACCAAAAAGGGAATGAGAATCAGTGTCACCAATTCCTGCAGGTCACCCGGCTGGTCTGAAGGGAGTTGGCCTCATGACACCTTGGAAAGGGAGCTCAAGGGCAGACAGAGGAACACCAGTACAGCCTCCCCAGGGAAAGGGGGACATGGGTAGGGGGCAATGTGGAAAAGCTGACTTTTGAATGCCTTGGACATCTTGGAATATGTGCAGGTGTGTGTGCTGGGCTTCCACAGTCAGCTGAGAAATCCAAGTGTCTTGTAGGAGCAGAGAACCACCTGTTGTTGTTCAAACCATTGCACTTCTCCCATCTGAAGCCTCTGAGAGTCCTTCATCTCTATGCTTAAAGCAGCAGTAGCCAGCTTTTGAAAGCAGTACATCAGAGTCCAGCACAGCTCCCTTCCAGGGAGCAGTACATCACAGAACCTCACTGGGTTTTTTGCCCCTCGTTTTTCTTCTGCTCTTCAGATAAAACCTGGCTGTGTCAGGCTCCTTGGAATAAAGCTGTGAACATTGGAGGGGGCAGAGAGGCGGCTCAGCTCCTTCCTGCACAGCTGCTCAGGAGGGAGGCTCAGGGAAAAGCCTCCTGTGTGTAATCTCAATTATTGATAAATAAGTGAAAATTGATGTTTGGCCCTGGAGTTCAGTACTTGAAAATGCCAATGAAGTAAATGGGGCTATAAAATCACTGACTTAAGCATCTGTCATACTAAAGAATCTGTAAAGCAGCATGGCACAGGCACAAGGTATGCTTATCTCCAGGGACGAGAATAACTCTCAACAGAGCTGAGCAGAAATGAGAATTCTCCCATGGGGATTTGCAGAAAGAACATCACTGAAATTTTTCTGGAGAGCTAACTTTTTTCCCTCTGTGAAAATTAAAAAGGACAGGGAAAGGTTGGAGGAGGGGGAAAAACTTTTCTCATTTTTTATTACTTTTTTTGTATCTCCTGGAATACCATGTGCGAGTACAAAATTTTTTTCTTCTGCTTTCTCATACCTGTTTTTTTAGGCAGCAAACTGCAAGAAATTCAAAAATAAGGAAAAACATAGCCTCAGCTTATTTACTGCTTTCCATCTACCAAAAGATGCAAGCCATTCACAGGAAACATCGAAACTCCATTTTCTGTAAATCATATTTTCAGCTTTAAAATTTGTTTTGCCAAAGTTGTTGCTTTCTGTGAAAGAAAAATCTTCTGTTACAAAAGTATTTTTTGTTCAAAAACATTCAACCAGTTATAGCACTCAGGAATATGCACTCAGGTCCTCTTTTAACTTTTTTTTATCATCATAATTTTTTTTCTTTTTTTTTTTTCTTTGCCTTACCTTGATTTTAAGGTTTTCTTTGCTTACCAAATTAATTTCTTGGTTTCCTTATCTGCTTCACATCATTTTACCTGAGCTGTTTATTTATTAGCCAACCCTCTACAGAGGTAAAAATTATAAGAAAAAGAAAAAAAACAGAGTATTTTGAAAATAAGTTAGACCTGGAGACAGCAAACTGCAATGTTTCACTCTGATGATGTGTGAGTTGCATGCTGATTCCATGGGTGATAGATCTCTTGAATAAGATGTGCTTTGCATTCTTCAGTGCTGTACACAAGAGAAGTTTAATTTGAAAACCTCACAGCAGCTCCTGTTAATCTCTAAAAAATGTTTTTCCTCAATGTACATGGTCTGAAAGAATTACTGAGATATCTTCCATTGACTCTCACCTGCTCCTAATAGCTCTCAGTACTGATTCCTAATTTATGCGTGCTGTTCAACTTTACCTTTATGTGTTTAGCATGTGAATCCTGACAACTTAGGGAGCTCTCTCTAGCAACTTTCAGGAGCTTTAAGAGATCAAGTAGTTAATTAATTTCTGAAATGACATGGAACCCAAAGATATTTCACAAACTTCCTTCCCTGTGTCCTCAAAGAAGTGAAGTTATTGGAGAAGCCCCTGCCTCTTGAAATAAGAAGCACAAACCTATTTTGATACAGGAAGGATATGACAGCTTGCAGAACATGGCAATAATAATTAATTTTTAATGTTTATGGTACTAAACAAAAATAATTCTGCTTTTATCTGATCATTTGACAGTCATGCCTACCCTGAGCTGATGGGCAGCGATGCCAGTGCTCTGTGTACGCCGTGCTTTCAGCATTATGCATAATGTTTTCAGCATTACTGCTGAGTGTGAGACACATATGGAGAGAAGAAATGCTCTTGCCCCTGCAGTGCAGCTCCCGTTCTCTGGCTTTAACCGTGGTCACTCAAACAAAACCCCTCAGCTGCCACACGTCAGGAGTGCAGCACAGTTACCCCGGGATGTTCTGGCTGATTGCTTTCTCACTGACTCGGTGAATGCAGTTGGGCCACTGCAGGGAAATGCTTCTGCTTGTTTTCTGGAAGGCTTTGGCTGCTGGTGTGGGAAGTGACCCAACAGGCAGTTTACTCCAAAGAAAAGTCATTAGCTCAAAATTCAGAGCTGATATTGAGAGAAGGAATGGCAAAGCTGGGCTGACTGTGCTTTGTGGACCACTGAGTCAGTGGGCTCACTGGTGATTTATTGTTTAGTGCTTGGTGGTGACTTACTGTTCACTGCTTTTCATGGGTTTGCTTCCATTCTTGTTTTTCTTCTTGTAGGTAGGTAATGATAGCAAATAAGTTGCAGAAAATTTCGAGGCAAAAGCCCCACAAGCTGCCTGGGCTTGCCTGAGTGTGTGGGGGATGAACCCCTGAGTCATGAAGGTCACACCAGGAGTCCTGAGGGTGGCAGGTCACACCATGACCCAGAGGAGCATGGGGGTCTCTTCTCACATAAGTTGCTGTAGGACCACCACAGCAGGTCCATCTCATTCTTTGTCACTTCCACACCCTGTGGGTGTCTTCAGCTCCAGGTAGGAGAGATCTGTCAGCAGGCAGGTTCAAAGAGGAAGGTTTTGTGAAGAGGAACTAGTGTGAGTGAGCTCATTTAAACTGTTTGCAGATTGTCTGAGGAGATCAAGACTGTTATGGATGTGTTTGTTCAAACTTGCTCAATTAATAGTTTTTATTTGATCTGGTGGATAAACTGTTTGCAGAGCAGTTCAGTGAAGAGTGTTCCATTGATTATTTGATATTCTGTGTTTATTGTTAGGTTTACATTCCTTGTATTATATACAAGATGCAAGATTATTTGAGAAATGCCTCATCTATAATGTGTAATAGATCCTCCATCAGAGTAATGAGCACCAGCTCTCAGGGTTCAACAGGAGCAATAGTTAAGGTATTCATGATCACATAAGAGTGCTGTAACTTTGGGATTTAGCTGAGCTATCTGTGCAAAGAAATTCATGGGCACTCACAGTTTTGTCCCCATAACTCTTGCCCACAAAACTCTTGTATCACAGGGGAACAGAAAATGTGAAGAAGTCACAGGGTGATAAGGAGGATTGTCCCAACAGCTCTCCGTTTACCTGCTTAGGATGAAAAATGACCAAGAGATGATGAGAGGCACTGTTTTTCCTGCTTTTCCTTTCATTGGGAAGGGCCAGGAAGCGAATCTTCCATAAAAAAACTTGGACAGTCCCTGTCCCCACCAAGAGAAAACAGCTCAAGTGCAGGCATTCCCAGGCCCTGGCAGAGGACTAGCCCAAGGAATGGCTGCTCTTTCCTGCCAGAGCAGCGCCACTGCTGTAAATCAAATTACCAGCAGGCATTTAACCACTCCTCACACTGCTGTCTCCACAGAAATAGCTGGATACCAGTATTTTATCTCACATCTCAGTCTGCTTGACCCACATAATCCTTCCTGTGGGTATGGTCATGCAGCGACAAAGGAATGAGGGGGAAAACGAGCTCAGAACTGCCCTGTATCAGACATACCCGGGGACTCACACATGGGCTCACACACACAGGCAGTGTGGGGATGATGCTCGGTACAGAACCCGGTGTCTCTGCAAAGTCTGGGGATCTGGGGTGTCACAGGGAGTGTGGTTAATGAGTAATTCTGCTGTAGGTACTGCTCACCCCACATGACTGACTGTAAAGTTAGAACGAGGTGCCAGCCTGAGTGTGGGGATCAGGGTTTGTATATTTAGCTCATCACTGCAGTCTGCACAGCAGAGAGGAGTAGGATGAGTGCAAGCATTGGCAGGGATTTATAACAGGTGTTGGTTCCGTGTAAGTTCTTGCTGTGATTTAGCATTTAGTGAAGACTGGGGTTAGAGCTTTGGAGAAGATGAAGACATTAAATTCTCAAGTCTGTTCTTGTGCTCTGTGTGGGCTCCAAACCCAGTGTGGGCACTGTGACTGCAAGGGTTGAGGGCTGGGGTTCAGTATTGGTCAAAAGCCAAAACCAGGGAAAGGGTAGAGATAAATTTGGGTAAAGACGTTTTTATACATTTATACTTTTTTTATTGCATTTGTGTTTCGTCCAGAGTCAGGAATGAGCAGAGGTACCCAGGCACTGATATCTCATGTGTCAGCTGTGTCCTGCTGGCCCAGTGCAGGTTACAGCTCTGTTGGGGCTGTTGTTGGGGCTGGGGCCACAGGCAGAGAGGAGCTGGGTCCAAAGCTGCATTCTAGGAGGTGAAGGAACCAGGAATGACTGTAATGCTGCTGGAGATCACTTCTCCAAGTATCGGTTCCATAGGTACCACAAAGGCCAGGAAAACAGCTCACTTTGGAATAAAAGGTTATGAGTGAGATTAGTGTTTGGAAAGGAGCTGTGTTTGAATTGATTTTAATTCCACATTCTGCAGGGGAATATTGAAGTGTTAAGAGTAAGGAAAGACTGGTGCTTGTTTTTCCTCTAGGCACAGAAGCAGATAGGATTTCCAGGAGGTTTATAGGTGTTTTGTCAAACAAAAGGAATGACTAATTCTTCTCTGCCTTGGTTACACAGATATACTTGACAAATTGAATTAAGGTTGGGATTTGGGTTCAGGTTTAGGGTCAAAAGAAGCATGTATGACCTAGGGTTTCTGTTGGGACAGGAAATAAAATTAATTAGATAATTGCTACTGGTCACCTAGAATTGACTAAGAATGGACTGTGGTAAAGCACACCTGTATTGTTTGAGTTTATTGCTACATTTTTGGAGGCTCAGAGAAGTAGGAGACTGCCAGCCTTATCAGGAATGAGTGCCTGATGTTCCGTGTTTGGCTAAGGAATGGTCCCTTGGCTGCAGTGAAAGCTCAGCACGAGGGAAGTCTGGGGAATCAAACACTTCTGAGTCAAATTTATTTTTATATTCTCTAGGGCAGGGAAATGCACGATGAGATTGCACTCATCTTAAATGCATGATGTGTGTTCGAGGCACTGATAGCAGCTCCCCCCAGGTCCTGGCTCCCTGCTGTGGGGAAGGGGAGCACCGGGGTGGGGTAGAGGGGCTGTGATTAGAGTTCAGAGCTGGTGAGCTCAGACGTTTCTGAGTCAGGCTGAGTGCTGCTTTCTGTGTGCAGTGGAACTGGAGGATAAGTGAAGTTGCCAGCAGTGATGAATGACAACTGTTTGTTTTTCTTCTGGATTGTGTTCCCCCGGGTATCGTTAAGGCCAGTGATAGGATTAGGGACAGGGAAGGGACGTGTTTATGGATCAGGTTTATTGTTGCAGTACTGCTGGTTTTCTGGGATAAATGTGAGTATCAATATGAGAGAATAGATAATGCTTGGTTTTCATCAGGGACAAATCGTCTGCATTCAGATGAGGGAAAAGGTTGGGTTAAGTTAGATTTGGAAAACAGAAATTTCTGAGTTGGGTTTATTGCAGTGTTCTCCCAGTCTGTGAAGTCTGGGATGAGGACTCAGGTCAGAAGGGAGGAGTTTTTGTGTTTGGGTTTCCTGGTACAGTGACATCTGCGATGAAGGATGAATTACAAGGCAATTTTGGGGGGAAAAAAAACCAACAAAACCATTTATGAGTTTGCTTTGGGTAAATTTGCCTGGGTTTGCGTAAGTGGTAGCATCAGGGAAGATGAATGCTAAAGCTCTGGTTTTTGTAGTATTCCTCTTGAATGAGGTTCAGCTAATTAAATTATTAGTGTTAAGATTTAGGAGGAAATACCTTTTTTTTCCTGAGGTTTGTTGTGACATCCTTCTGGATGCAGATGTTAAAGTTTAATAGCAGTGTCAGTGTAGGCTTTGATGCTTTGCTGCCATGCAGAATTCACTGCAAAGAACAGGCTTAGCACTAGGGCAGGATTTTGGGTAGGAAATATGGCTTAGTTAAGTTTGATACCAAACCCTGAAACTGCTGTATTCTGCATAAACTGAAAATAGACAAGGGAGAGATGTTCAGGTGCAGTTCTCATCTACACTTCCAGCATTTGAAGATGGTTAAAGGTGTTTGCACCCGGTGTTGCAATGGGATTGAAAGAGCTCAGCTTACTTCTGGCCACAGTTTTAAGGTGTGGGCTGGGCTGATGGTCCATGCTTTGCCTTCATGACAGAATTTTTCATCCCTTTAAAGCTTTAATTACTTTAGGAAGGGTTTACAGTCCCCACATGCTACTGAATGCTGCACACCCAGAGTGGGATCCCAGGATGGACCCCAGTGACCCAGTGCCAGCACTGGAGATGGAGCAGGTCCGGCCTTGGTCTCAGTCCTGAACTGGATACATGTGAGAACAAGGTGGGAGTTCCACAGCTGGTGAGGTTTTCAGGAAGAAGAAATAAGGGTTCCACATCAACTGCTGGATTTCCCAGTTCCAGAAGAACTGGAGAACAGTCTTTATAACAGTGGCAAACACCCTGCTCAGTTTTGGTGTAGAAATCTGCCCTGTGGTTTAGAATTTTTCCACACAAGTGGTCACAAGCCATATCTGCCAAGTTCTGGGTTGATATCTGCAGATTAAAAGCTCTGAAAAAGAACTGACTATTATCACTGCTTGGTTTTCTTCATCTTTGTTTTCCTTTATTTGATAGAAAAAGTTGCTCTTCTACCTGAAAATATGAAAATTTACAGGATGATTAGGAGTGATTTCATTCCATGCCCAACTGTTGAAAATTCTCAGAAATCACTTCAGAAATTTCAGTATTTTCCTCCTGCCCTGTGTCTGCATATTAGAAGATAAATAAATAGCTAAATGGAGTATGTTCAAATTTGACACATGCTGATTAATGTCTCAAGCAGACAAGGACTTCTTGGGTTGTTCTTGTTTTTTTAAATTAGTGCTTTTTCCTCCTGTTGTTTTACTCAGCACAACAAAATTTCTGGAGGACCCTTGTGCAGCTGCTCTGTAGTCGGTGCCATTTTCAGATTACACTGGTGAGGAGCGAGACAAGACAGGAATATCCCTCTGTGTGTGTGAAATCCTCACTGCCAACAGCAATTAGGAAGTGGACTGAACACCTATAGACGATGCAATTTGCCAGTAGTTTTTAAAGCAGAAGGACAGTTCTTGCAATCATCATTTATTTTAATATCCATGGACAGAATTCTTTTGAGAGAGGTATCTCTTAAATCTATTTCTAGATTTAAAAAAAAAAAGAAGATAGCATTCATTTGCTTTCAGGTGGGAAAAGGATAGAATTTATTTTTTCACTTCACTTTCCTATATTCACAATTATTTCTTGCAGAAAAAAATCAGACACATGTGCAGTACCCCTAAGGAAGAAGCAAAGAAAGCACTAGCTCAAGCATTAATAAAAACCATTTAAAATGCTAGGTACAAAAACATATTTTGAAAAGCAGTTCTTAATTGATCATTTTCTAAGTACAAACCTAGACAGTTTCTTTAGTTTCTGTAAAATAAACTTACTAAGTTTGAGGAGGTCAAAGTTTCTTTTGGCTAGCTTAGGTAAGGGATAACAGGACTGGAGGATTTTTTTTTTTTTTTTTTTTTTTTTTTTTTTTTTTACTTCTAGGTATTACCTCCAGAACAGAAAAGTTATTTTTGGGTATTTGAATGTCAGCTGTGTGATCAAACTGGTGATCACAATCCATGTCGCAGTGAACAATCATATCTTCTCAAAACCCTGTCTGAGGAACTTGACAGGCACTGGCCACTTTTATCAGAATCAGGGGATTGTGGCTTTAATCCATCAAAACACTTAAATCCCTGAGAAACTTTGAGCATATAATGGTTCCACTGAAATCAATCAGGTTGTGGATGTACTCAAGTGCTCTGCTGGATCAGTGCCTGCAGGAATGGGGACAGAGCTCTGCTCCTCTTGTTTCAGATGTGGTCTCTGCAGGGGCTGTGCCTGAAGCACGATGGCCACGCTGTGTTGGGAAGGGGCTCTTGCTCGTGCTGATAAACTGGTTTAATTCTTCCATGCTGTCTGTCCAGCAACGTTCTTGGCATTACATTAACTGGGGGAGAAAAAGGTTATTGAGGGGTGTACCTGATTTTGCGTTCTTATTCTTAAAAGACTTCATAAGTGAGTCATAAATGAGGGGGTCATAGGGAAGGGGGGTTGATTTGCTCTGTAATTTGCAAACATCAGAATTTTCCAGGTGGAAACGGGAGCTGCCAGAGGCAGGGTGCCCCCTCAGGATTGTTCAAGGCACGTTGCCTGCTGTGCAAGGAAAAGAGACTGAAAAAGCCACAGGAGAAAGGGGAGCAAAGGGAATCAGCTCTTTGAGACAATGGGTCCAATTATCATAACACAGAGTGAGATAAAGGAGAATTACAAATAATTCCTGGCACAGAAATGCCAGACAACTGCAGTAGCCAGGACTGGGGCAGAGTCTGATCTGGGGGTCATGTGAAAACCTCCAAGTCCCAAGGTGTGTCTGAAGGAATAGAGCAGTGGAGGTGGGGAGAAATGGAATTTGTTACTGTCTAGCTTGGATAAAGGACTGTGCAGACAAATAGTACATCTCACTGCTGTGAAAGGAAAAAAAAAAAAGAAAGAAAGAAAAAAAGAGGTAAAAAGGACAGGGAGTTTCTACTCTAAGTTTTGGTAAGGCAGGTAAAGAAAAAGATCATTTTCTGTGGAGTTACTCTGGAATAAGAGGTGAGAATCCAGCTCTGAGTGGTCTGTGATAAAATCAAATTGATCCAATTGGCAGAGAAGACCTACAGTTAAACAGGAAAAATAATGTGAAGAACTTGTGCTTTTGAAACACAACAAAGAACCACAATGGCCAGGCAGGACAATGAACAGGAGAAGAAAAATCACAAGTGGTAGCAGCTGAAGGATAGCTTTAAATTTGACACCTGCAAAATGGTAGCAGTAATTATGTTTTGTTCTTACTGTTAGAAAGGGGAAAACCATCGAGGTAAGGTGACATAAAATCTAAGAATCAGGATTGGGGTAGACCATGTAATTTAGAGCTGTTTCAAGAGGATGCTAAATGGAAAGATGGAAAATAAATAATAGCAGGAGCTAAATTTTCCTTCTGCAAATGACAGCAGTTTCAGTCAGAGTCCTTTAAGTGCTTCTGGCAGGAAGCAAAAAATAAAGGCAATTGTTCTAAAAAGTGGTTTCAACCAACAATTGTATGTGTTGATGGAGGGATTTCTTGCCCATTTATTCTGCATGACTACTTGTCCACAAATCACAATGATGGTGGTGTTTCTGCCTGTATCTCAAAAAAAAAAATCTCAGCCGACACATATCACTCCATGTTTAGCATCCAGAGAGCCTTAAAACAAGGTGTAGCTAATCTGTAATTAAAATAATCAGAAAAAAAGTTCAGCATAAATTCCTTCACTGAATCTTAGCCAGAAAAAATGTTCTGAACTTGAGCAAGTTAAGGACAAATCAAACAAACAAAAGATAGAGATTGTAAAAAGACAAAAGATTCTATGCTAGATTTAAAAAAAAAAAAAAAAAAAAAGAAAGAAACATTTAAAAAAACCAAACACCAACAAAGTGATTGGATGTTTTAGAATGAAATTCATTTTCAGCTTGGATAGTATCCATCTAAAAGTTTTTTCCCCTACAAATTAATAGCATAAAAGTCCCAGACTGTGATAAGTCTTATTCAGAGCTATTGTGTTTGCTAAATGGAATGTGACAGTGATCTGAAAAAGGGCTATACTACAGAAAATAATTAGTTGAGAAGTAACTTGATAATTTTACCACTGTGAAGAATGAATGGAAATCAACCTTCACTTTAATTATGTGCAAAGGAGAAGTATAATTACCTGCACAAGATACTAATCAGAGAAAATGATAATACATTCCTCTCTTATCTAGTAGATAGCAAACTAGCTTGCTTAATCTGTTCACCTCTAGTGTATCAAAGACAGCAAATTAGTTACTGCTGAGCTATCTGCATTCTAAGGTTACCTGAATCATTTTATTCAGTCCTTGAGATAAATGCTTATGCGTTGAAATTTTGAAAAATAAAATTACCAGCCACTATTTGAACATTTCAAAGTTAAAGGAGAAAGTCACAATCGCTTTCTGCAGCTCCAGAATACCAACGAACTGTGGAAATGTAGGTGCCCCGGAGGTAAGAGGTGGGCAAGAAATGAAGATGTTACCCTTGACTAATTTGTCACAACCTTCATGTTTCCCAAACAGGGTTGTCAGGGGAGGTTCTTGAGAGTCCTTGTCAAGATTATTGATGCTTTCCTAACTTCTGTGGGAGCAAAGTCAGGACACTGCTCTTGACAGCGCAGCTCTGTACCCTGAAAGCAGCGTGGCTGGTGGCAGGCACCAAAACGCCCCTTCCCAGATCAGATCCAACACTTAAATTAAGTGGAGAAAATTCAGTGCTTCTTTGTCTTCCCCATCGCTGTCACAGGGGGACAAACAGGTTTGATTCTGTTGTGCTGAGGAAGACGGAACGTAAGGGGTGTTTCCCCCCAAGTTTCTTCTCCGATATCTATCATGGAAATGAGCAAAAGCCTCTGAGGCTTTGATGTGGAGCCTGGTAATTCCACGTGTGCACTGGCACAGCGTGTCTGAGAAGCTGTAGTGAGCAGGCAAGTTTCCCCCAGCCTGGGAGGAGGCTCTGCACTGAACTTTCTTGTACAGGCAGTGATGTTTGGCTAATGAAGCTCTCCAGCAGCTGAAGGCACCTCGCTCCTGTCTCCATTAAAACACTAAAGAGCAGATCAATAAAGTGAATCAGGACATCATATAGTTATATTATGGCAGTAGTCAGGGAACACCACAAGGTCAGGAAGTATTAGAAATCAGTGTCGGGGCATTCCCTTTGTAATGAATCTTCTGCAGTCAGATCTAGAGGAATCTGCTAAAGGCAGCAGAGCTCTGAGTGCGAGGGAGATACATGGCAATCATTTAAACAGGGCATGTTTGGAGCTCACGGAAAATATTGTGTTCAGTTGGTATGAATCTTTGGAGAGGATTTCCACAGTCTGCATCTGCTTTTGGTTTGGTTGTTGAGAGGACTGATCCATGTGCTAATGACACCTTGTGGGTCACCAGAAATGCAGTGGCAGTGTCAGAGATTCAGCTTGGGGGTTTGGAGAGGAAATAATGAAAAAGAGATTCTTCATTGATCCTATGTTCTCCTTTTAGTCAAGTTGGTTTATTTGTGGCAGTAAAATATATCCAGTCTCAGTTCTGTCTCTTCAAAGTGCCAGTCTGAAGAGCAGAAAAACAATGAATGCATCCTTTGCATCACCTTCAGCCTGGCAGAGCTGCACTGGAGGCCCAGTGCAGGCTTATCCAGCAGAGCTCTCTGCATTGCAGCTTGGGTTTGTCAGTGCTGTTTGAAAATAAAGGGAAGTCTCCAAAGCCAAGTCTCACTTCAGACTCGGCCCATTCTGAAACTCAAAGGGCTGGCAGGGCTGGTTGTGGATGTGGTGTAAGGCCAGCTGAGACTGCCACGAGAGAGCTGAGGCTGGCCCAGGTGTGTAGGTGAGACATAGCCCATAATAATTGTGAAATGTGCTCTAGACTATCAGGGTAACATTTTCAAGTCATTTTATAATGATACACCTACATGGTTTCGGTAAAACCTAAATGTAGCTGGAAATTAGCATTATTTCACAGTGCAGCACTGTACCCTCGACATGGCCATGTGTGCAAGGAATGCAAAGCAAGGGTGAGCTGCTGGAGCCCAGAGCAGATAGTTACTACTCCTCTCCTTCCCCTCCTTCTCTGTTTGAAAACTGTAATCATCATCTTGCCAAGAATGTGTTGCTTTCTGAGCTGAGAAAAGCTTTTTTTCCTCTTGACTCTGACACACATCACAAGCTGCTGATGCTCAGGGGTGGGTGAGGACCAAGGCAAGGATCCCCTTTGATGGAACACCTATCCTTCTCCTCTCTTTCCCTTCACCTCACTCGTGTTTAATGTACCTGGAACTTATTTTAGGCATCTCCAGTACAGATTATCATGTGTACAATGATTAATACAACAGGGCCCTTATAGCCTGCTCAGTATTCCTTGCCACTGCCATAAAATAAGGAAATTCCTGAAGAACTGACATAAATCATCAAGATCTCTGCCTTTTCTGTTAGAGTTGTGGATGTCTGATGCTTCTTTGGGAAACCCTGCTGTGTATTTTTATTATTATTCATATTTTACCTCTCCATTCAATTCAGAAGAATGAAAGGAGATTTTTTTTTTTTTTTGCAGTCATTTTTGAAGTGATTATGTTTACTTTCCCCAGTAATTGCTCAGAGTGTACTAACTTTCTATGTTCAGTTTTTTAAATAACCTTCTTACTGCAGGTCTAATTCTCTAGTTCACAGATGCAGGATTTTTTGAGAGAGCACCAGTTTTTTATACTGTTCTGCCACTGCCCCTCTACATCTCCAAATTCACTTTAGGTGTTTCGCCTTGTAAAAGTCATTCTTGCTTTCTGAAAGTGGAACCAAATATCGTGCATTACACATTAATCCTAGAACCAAAGAGTCAAAGAAAATAATCAATTTAATTTCTTTTTATCGCCTGTGTAATTAGTTATATGTCATAAAAGTTCAGATTGCATCTGGAGTTAATTCCCCAAGCCTCGTCTTAAATTTTCTCATCAACATTAAATTAATCTTATATATCCTTTGCATTCCACATCCACAGCTTTCACCAACATTTCATTGACATGAATTTCTCTTCTGAACCTTCTCAGGCTTACCTCAGTGGCAATTAAGAACCTCTGTACCCAGTCCATGTTGAGGGGAGCAGATTGCCAGCCCGTGAACCTTCTCTTTTGACAGTTCTGTGCTTGCTATTTGTAAAGCCAAGGATTATAAACTGCTGTGGAATATATGAATGTTAGTTTACTTTTTTCCTTGATTAAAATGGCAGCTTTTCTTCTCATAACTCTGTCGTAGAATACCATCAGTCTGCTGGATCTCAGGGGTTTGGGAAATGTAGTGATATTTTCTGAGTCACTGATAGCTTCAGGTTCTGTACTCTTTGCTCTCCTACACAGTCTGAAGGGTTAAAATGAAAGAGGGGGGAAAAAAAAGTAGAAGGACTCAGGAAAGAAAAGGAAAGAAAAGTACTATCCAAAGCAGAATGAAGGTGGGTGTGTGTCTTCCTGAGCTTTCTCTGTCATTGAAAATAAACCCTTGGATTTATTTTATGAGGAATAAATGGGGCTGATAAGAAGAGGTGAAGTAATAAGTGAAAAAGAACTGGGGAGACTTAGAGAAATAGAAGTGGATAATGTGAGAAGTATGAGACTTAAATTTTAGCAAGGAGAATTTAAAACAAACATGAAGAAATCGTTCCTTCTGGTGACAGCGGTTCTGAACGTTATGGATTTACGCTCACTGCAAATTTTTAAAAGCAACACAGATAAACATCTGTCAGAAATGTCTTGGGTGTGTTTATTCCTGCTCTAGGCAGTGATACAGACCGTGTGATTCCTCTGCAGCTGCTTTATGTGATTTATTAAGCTGGGAAGTAAATGAGAGGGGAGACCAAGGGTGAAGAACAAGCAGTCTGGAAGGCACAGTGAGAACAGTTTGTTGAGTGGCTGTGGTGGCACGAGGAGTGATCAAAGCCAGATCCAGCAGCAAACAAGACCATGATAGAAGAAGAATCTAGCATCAGTTTAGAGCCCCAGTTTCAGAACTTCGCAGAAATATAATGGAGAGGTTGTGGTGCTTCTCTAAGCTGTTTTTCCTCAAGTTTTTGCTTCTGGTTCCTAACAGCCAACTTTGTGCAACTTTGTGTAGTTTCCTTCTTGTCTCTTAGATGGTAAAATCTGCCTCATCCTCTGTGCTCTTATCAGCACTGAAGTGAGCTTATATAGCTGCTTTCAACTCTCTATTCACAGGAAGGAGTTTTAGAACATCCTTTCATTATCCAGTTGTGTGGAATATATCACAACTTGTGCTCTTCCCATCTTTGTTTTGCTCCTCTGCCAAAAAAAGAGTTTTTCCTCAGACCCTTTTCTTATCATCATCCCCTATAAAAGCAGAGTCAACATATTGTTATACTTACAAAGAGTCTTTCATTTGGATGATGCAAAAGATATGCATGTGCACATGTCCCTGTGTGCGTTGAATAGTTGCTTGTTTTGGGAAGAGGTGAGCAGGCAATTAACCCATTTACATGCACAACTGGTGGTGCTGACTGAACTAAGGAGCGTGTGTTCACACTTTGGAATGTACACAAATCTAACACAGACTGGAAATTTGGCTTCCGATGCCGTTTTTATATCATTGGTTATGGGGAAAAAATAAAAACAAAATTCAAGCTGTTTTCCAGATTAGATAAACAAACCCTTGGGCTCTTGCAGTCAGCCTCTAAGACAGGGTGGAAAGCTCTAGAAGTTGCAGTATATAATGGGTTTGTGTGCAATTTCTCATTTCAGTGAATCACAGATGATAGTGGAACTTCTTATCACCACACTTATCTGCTGCGAATACAAATGTATTAAGATGAGTTACTGTGTAATTACGATTGCTCCAGACAGATTTATTATGAAGTTACCAGATTGTTACCCCCAAAAAAGCCTGTCTTATTTCATGATAATTATGCAAACTGGTGTCATTTTTGTGCACAAGTTCTTAACTGATAATAAAGCAGGCGCTCTGCCAGTTTAAATAAGCAGTAGAAATTAGTTACTTTCAAAGAAAGAGGAGATGGGAGACACATGATTGACGCTCGACAGAATGTTCACCTGCAGAACACGCAGGTGAACATTTCAGAGGATGATTTTCAAATACAGGAAAATGACATAAGGATACACAACACACAAATACAAAACCTAGTGAAGTACTTCAAACTAGAGGAGATTGCACTTATATGGTGTTCTAAAGTTTTCACTCTTTTATTATTAATTTATCTCGGTGTTTTACGTAGGGACCAGTGAGGGTTATAGCTCAGTGTAGTCATTTGTGCTGTATTTTCTATAAACTAAACTAGGATTTATTTAGTCATCCCTATTGGGGTTGTTTCATAACAACAGCTAAATTAAAGCTTCATGAGCGGAAGGGCAGCATTTCTAAATCAAACTCAGTGTCTGGCTCCATGGAAATTCATCACCAGTTTGTCAAGAGAAATAACCGGTCCAAAACTTTACCAGAAATTCAGAGTGAATCTGTGGATTCTGGAAGAGATTTGTCACTTTCTCTCCTGTCATGCTGCATTTTCACATTCCTCTGCTGCCAGCTTCAGCTCGTGTTCAGTGTTGAAGTGCCATTGCAAAGTCTGTCTTGACAGTTGGACTAACCTGACCAGATGTGGGTAATATTGGGGAAACTTGTGCTAAACCTGGACTGAAAAGGATTTCTACGAAATTTTGAAAAACAAAGGAATTAGACAAAAGCTGAGATGATGGTCTGAGTAGGACACCCTTTTTTTGGTGCTTATCTTCGTGCTCCCTTCCAGACTTTGGGACTCTGCCAATTACTGTTTAAATCTGTATTCATGTCCTTTTATAAAAGTTAGCATCTGGTGCTGATACTGACTTTTCCAATGACTTTGAGTGTAACACAGCTTTCAAAATCTCATCACTTTTCAAGATAATATAAATAATTAACCTAAGAATTCATTGAAAATAAGCAAGGACACAACATGCCAAAAAGTTGTTTGAACACTGACAGAATAGATATTGAAGAAAGAAAACATTAAAAAAACCCAGCAAGGAACCATTGCCATCTGTCAGGTCACGTCAAGATGAAGGCACTGATATTAGCCAAAGTGCACTGGGAGATATCTGCCCCATCTCCCAGGAACTCCTCCTGGCCTCACTGAGGATCTGCCATGTGTGTTCATCCTCACTGCTGGTGACAGTGTGACAAGTGACATCATGACTCACCCACAGAAAGGCAGTGCCACTTAACAAGGTCAATGCAATCAGGAATGGCCAATATCAACAGTGCCTGTTTCCCCATAGTTTTGGATCTCTCCAAATCCAGGCTCTCCATATTGCCAAAGGGCAATGTGTCCAAAGGCAATATTGTCCAGAGTCTGTGTTCTGCAAGAAGGGTTTGTCAGATTTGTTGCTCACTTATTTAGGTAGAAATCCACAATTGTCTTGCTTGTCATTTGTGCTGTGGCGTGTGAGTTCTTAAGTGTTTCCCTCTATTTCGGAAGCAAAGGATTCAGGTCACGTGGACTAAATGCAACCTTGCCATTGCTCCAAACTCTGCCTGAGCAGAATGCCCTGGTTCAGCTCCCAGTGGTGTCACTGCAGTGGGCAGGGAGGGCCCCTCTGGGCAAGGGCACGCGAGGCTCTACCGGGGTCACCAGCAAACGCCGCCTGTTGCCATCGAGAACACGGGCACGTTCTGACAATCAAAGCCACAACTCAAAAAGAAAGAAGAAAAGTCATAATTCATTATTTAGAGAGTGCATAAATAATGGATTCTTGGCTAGGGGAGTGGAGGAGCATTCCATGGCAGTCGTGTTCTCTGTGCCGGCAGCAGAGGATCTCTGTGAGTGGGTTTGCTGATGTATGGATCGTATACAGCCTGTTTGCTTTGAACCAGTAATAAAGCCAGGCATGTCTTGCTGCACACTTTTGTCACTTGCAGTATTTTCCACAATTTTTCTCCCTGATAACTAATCCCAAATCCTCTTTGCTGCTTTTTAGACAAGTCATGCTGAGTTTTTTACTTCCATGATAAAAGGAAGCTATTTGAAAACAAAGTGAAGTTGTTTGTAGGGGAAACATATTTTCTGCAATGTATTTTCTGGTGCATTTTAAGTTGAGAGTCTAAACTCCTTTAATTTCTTGGAGAAGAAGTTGCATATTTATTTACATTGTTACATATAAGTATAATTAAAATTTATATATTTGGAAGTAAATATTAACCAGCTTACCAAATAAGGCAGGTTACTTTGATCACACTGGAATTCTATTATTCATTGTCACATCTGCCTATATACTGAAATCTTTATCAACTGGACGTGCCCAGCTGCATCAGTAACTCTCTGAATACGACTCTGGGCACTTGTGTAGCTGCCTGTGTGTCTGTGTTCCTCCAAAGTACCACAGCAGGCTTGAAAGGAGGCTGCACCCATTGTGTTCAGCAGAGCGTTTTGACAGAGAGAGTTCCCACCGTGTACAGAACTTTAAATTGTGTTTTAAATTAAACTAAGCCTTATGTTGGTGGCAAGGAGACCATGTTGCTGAAAAGAGACATCATTTGTGACAAAAGCATTACAGACGTTGAATGCCAGACACTGTAAAACAGTTTCCCTTCTGCTTTAATTGAGAGCTTTCTCAAACAGCTGAACCTCAAAGCAAATCACAGTGATTCCCATTTTCCCACAAACTGTTGAGATGCTTTAAACTTTATTTAAAAAAAAAAAAAAGCCCAAACTGGGAGTGGTTTTGAGGATCGCAATTTATGTTTTCTAGGCTGTGATAAGGGAGATAAAATAGTTACCAAGAAGAGCAGTGGGAATGAATAACGAGTCAAAGGCATTTTAGTTACCATTGTAACTGTAGCTGTATCTGTGCTGGGTCTCTTAAAATACTGATTTAAAGAAGGTGAAGGAAATTTACCACTTTCCCCCCACCCCCCTCATTCCATTGCTTTTGAGATCTAATTTCCCCTTTTCCATTGTGTGCACATGCATTTTTTTAGCTTGAGTGATCACCTGGCATCCAGAGATCAATGGGAAGTGTTACACAACCATGTTGTTACATATATTTCAACAAGCAGATGTTAGTAGGAAGAGTTCTCTGACCAGTTTTTGAAGCTGTTGTCAAAATGTGGCTTAAACATCAGAAGAACATTCTGCAAATTTACATAACCTCTACAAAGCTTGAAAAATTAATTTATGGTGAGCATCACTCAGCACTCATTTCCAGGAGAGAAAAAAAAAAACAACCACCCAACTCTTTGAATGTCCTTTTCAGTTGAGCTCGTATTTATAAAATTGCAAAGATAATAACGAAGCAGATTAAAATTAACAGCAACTGCGTATGTGGAAGCGCTGCTTGGGATGAATACATTACAGAAGTCAGAGGGAATCAGAGGCACAGGAAGTGCTGCAGCCCAGGACTGGAGTGGGCTGGGATGGTGTCACCCTTGGGGCTGGGAGCTGGGAAGGAGCATTGCTGTTGAACAGGACACTGCTGATCTCTGCAGGTGGGCACGGACCCTTTGTGGGTTTGTGGTGCAAGCTTCAAGGCCTCATTCGCAGAATTGTTTTCTGTTTTCTTCTTCCTTCACCAGCTCTGCTTTCAATATGTCTCAGTTCAGTTAAAGAAAAAGAAATACCTGATTTGTAAACTTCAAGGTTGAGTGTTAAATTCAGAGTGGTGTCGGAGAGGAGAGCCTGCTCTGATCTAGAGGAGCATTGTGTTTTCGGTGGGTTTCAAAGGCCTGGAAAGAAGAGTGATTCAGGCTTGTTTTCCCATGGTGAAAGAGATCTCATAAGCTCTGAACCAAAGTGCTGAAATCCTCATGATGTCTCCTGAGCCTGCCAGGTGCTTCTTCCGTTTTCAATCTAAATCTCGGAAGAATTCATCTTTTGAAGTTTGAAGGCCAGAAGGGGTTAAATCACCTAATCTGACCTCAGTAGCACAGCTATTTATTTGGTTACTGTGCAAGCCCAATCAAATGTACAAGATTTGAACTTGCATTTCAAAAAGACACCGAAGCAGGGTTCAGAAGGTGCAGAGGTCAGGTTTGTGCCTTGGACAGCAACCCAGAGGGACAGGGAACTGTGTTTGAATTCTGCATCTCCCTTCTCGCCTGGAAATGCAAAGGAGCCCAATTTGTACATTCTGTGTTAGCCTCTTTGCCTCGAACACAGGAGGACAAGAAAATTAGAATTTCTTTCCAACGCAGTAGAAGAAACATTTTGATGTGTTCCAAATGCTAAAATGTCAGGGATAAAAGGGCTTGCTTTGTTTTTAATCCAGGAGCGAGGGAGTTAGAAAACTTAATATTAGCAGAACTACTTCCGTGCATTTTTAAGCACTTCAATAAATGTGTTCTTGATTGGATGTAAACTTTCCCCTGTAGTGTTTGCAACCCAGGAGAATATTAAAGTAAAAAATCTCTTTAAAAAGTTGGAGGACTGTAAGTGATTTTACATATATTTCAGTCTTCAGGGTCCTCATTTTTCTGGCTCATATTAATTTTATTCCATATTTATAGCTTAAGTGAGAAGAGAATCAAATTCAAGAGGTCCATAACTATGTATAAATAATTACTGTTTATGAATATTACTGCACAAATTATAAAGAGGATGGCAAATCAAAAGAGATGAAGTGAAAAATGCTCCTGAAAGATGTCTAGGTATTTTAGCTCACAGGGGTGTATCAGAAGGGCTCAGAAGCACAGGCATTTTGTGGATTTTTGTTGTCTGTGTGCAGTCAGCAGCTGGACCTCTTGGAGGTCATTCTGCCATGGAATTCCAAGCCTTTGGCTGCAGAGTTTGTGTGTCAGGCACTCACTGCTGGCCTGATCTGCTGAAACCTAAACTTTCCTCCTCCTCGCTGCAGAGAGCACAGTGGGACTTACCCAATAAATTAAAGGGAAGTCTTATTTCCCCCTACAAGTAAATGTAGGAAGTGGTAGAGTTGAGGGGAGAGTAAAGGACTTTTGTGCTTTGTGCCTGTTCTCCAAAGCAGTGTGTGAACTTGTGCCAGTTTTCACCCAAAATGTATGCTGCTAGTTTCCTTCAGATGTGATAGTTACTTGTTTGGGGGATTTTCTGTAATGAAAGAACTCTCCAAGGGTTTCCACAAGTCAGGGCTAATGTTCGATTTTTTTTTTTTAATTTTTTTTTTTCACTTGAAAGGCTCCACAGCACATTTATTTACATATACATTAAATTCAGAATGCTGAATGCTATCTCAAATACTTTTGTCTTTCAAGAAATTCTCATGTTCACATCCTGCTTTAACTCAGTTGAAGTTTGCAAATGCTGATGAGCTCAGGTACAAAATAAAACGGGCTGTGGCACTGTGAGCCTTAACTTCTCTGAGCAGGGCACAGCACTATGAGCCAAGAGCCCAGAAACAGAAGATTCTCAGGAACAGATTATTTCTTTCTTGTAAATTGGGATTTTTATGGAAGCACTGCTTAAGGTCCTTAGGACTGGAGCAACTATTTGCACCATCTGCTGACCACAGAGCACAGGCAGAGAGGAAGGGGAGGACTGGGGGCACTGATTCTCCCTCCTCCACATTTAACACCATTCTAAAGCCAGGCATGTCCTGAAAAAAGAGGTTTTATGCTGTAGTAGATTGGTATGGAAAGCTTCCTCTCAGAGGCTTGTACCTCCAAGCTTGTGTACCCACAGTTCTGATCACATGGCACTGTCAAATGGCTGCCTGGCACACATGGAGAAAACACTCCTCAAATATTAACAAGTTTAAAATGTATTTAATACAGCAAAGACCAGTAAAGTTTGAAAATGGATGTATAAATATTTATGAAATTACAACACAAATAAATATTACAAAAGCTCATCTGATTAAGACAAGAGCTATGACAATTCTTGTGAATTTTTAATATTAAAATAAGCATTACATTAATGAGTCTTCATTATATCATTAAACATTTTACTTTGTTTTCTGTAGAGAATTTCATTTTTACTTGACATACTTTTTTAAGTGTCTAATGGGCTCTTATGACATTTGTAAATGAGCCAAAACATAAGGAATATAAGAGTTAATTCTTTATATTCATCACTAATTCAGACTAATTTGTCATAAGGGAAATAATAGGGAAGTAGTATTTTTTTTTTTTTAATTTACATATAAATAGGTCTAAGTCATAAAATTAGGATACAGATTTTAAACACTCCAGAGTCCAAACTGACTGATGCGGGGTTTCACTATCATTTATTATAGCATAGCAAGGACCTGGATTTAAAAAAAAAAAAAAAAAAAAAAAAAAAAAAAAAAAAAAAAACAGAAAACAGAAAACAGAAAAATTCAAACACTTCAGTGATGCTGGAAATCGGAGACTGCTCTGAGGTACTTCAGTGGTTTGTGTGGAGCCAGCAAGGACCATGCACTCGAAGCCAGTTCCTGTGTGCTTCAGGAGCTGCATTTTCCATGCCACAGCCTGGTTTTGTCCGTGGCATTTGTCACCCAGCACCGGTGCAGGGTGTAATCCCCGTGTTCCCTCTGCCAGGGAAGGGACCCAGCAGCTCTGGGGCACACTGACAGCCGGGAGCTTGGCATCCCTTTGTTCTTCACCTGGTGCTGAGCTGGCTTTGGGAGGGAGGGGTCAGGAGTGGCCATCTGGGCAGGAGCGGTGGATGTCAGAAAGGGTTTGCCCTGCAGAGCAGCTGCCCTCAGACACTCCCCTGACATTCCACTTGTGCTTTCCTCGCCGGGCACAGAGTATTTTGTTTGTATCTGGGTTTGTTTGAGCTGGGTTTGCAGTGGATGTGTTTGTTTGCAGATGTACTGGAGAACTGATTTTGAGCTCTCCCACCGTGACATGTGCAGCAATGGAATGGAGTCAGGAGCAGTTGTGATCAAGTATTTATATAATCCAGCACAAATGGAGTTCAGCATCCTCTGGGCTTCACTGGCCTGGCTGAAAGGAGTGAAAAGCTCCTGATCCTGCCTTGCACGGTGGTAGGGGCTGTTCACTCCTCAACAGACTGTATCAGGTGAATGCTGGATAGACAGCGTGACCCTTCCCTGGTTGAAATTGATCTTCTGCCATCTCCTGTTCCTGTGGGTTAGGGAAGAAGGGCATCTTTCACAAACTACAGTTGCCATAACACAAAGCGTGCATTTGCAGTGCCCTTCTCCTGCAGCTCTGTCCCACACAGTCCCAAGCTAAGACAGGTTCTGCCCAGCAGCAGTGCTCCTCACCCAGTGATGCTGACCCCCAGGACACTGCCTGGAGGCTTCTGGCCCTTGCACTCACAGAAAAGGGGGAGCTTAGGGGACCAGCATTGTTAATCCTTCTCCATTTAATAGGTGGAGCTCGTGTGGAGCTTCCATGCATGACATTAAACCAAATTCTTATTAGGAAGAGGCTGGGCAGCCCAGTGCAGGTGGTGTTACCCTCTTAAAAGCACAATCTGCTCCAACACAGTTGCTTTTAAACTTTTTTGTTTGGGGTATTACCCATCTTTTTGTCATTTCCCCAGGCCACGTCTCCTGAGTGGGAATTTACAGCACAGTGCTCGGTTCTGGGGCTCCATCAGTGCAGCCTGCAGTCATTTGCTGGATTAAGCAATATCTTTGAGAAGCCAGGCTTGCCCCAGTGCACAGCATCCGTGCGAGTGCCCTGCGCTGCCCCCTCACTGGTGCTGTTAGGGGCCATCTCCTTCCTCCAGCAGACAAAGGGCATCAGCTCTGGGAGTTTGTCTCCAGCCTAATGCTGTGCTCAGACTTCTCCTGCCATTAGATTTATGCACCCAAGTAAGCAAAGCAAATACTGATGCTCTCTGTGCGTGGAATAACAAACGCATTTCTTCACAAACATTTGAATTTCTGTCAAACATTTTAGCACATTTACTTTCTGCTTTGCCCTCCCTCTTTGTGCATTTTTTAAGCAAATTAACTCAGAAGAAAAAAGTAGTTTACAGATCAAAAGGAAATGTTGAATTATACACTTTCTTATTCTCTCTATCCCAAGACTGGTAAATGCCTCTTCTCAAATAGAAACTTGAATGCTGCCACATTTTTCACACTTCTCCACTGATCCAGTTCCAATGTGATTATCTTATACTGCTCGTGCATGAATGAATTTTACAAGGGAGGAAAGGACAAGAAATCTCCCTACTCCACAGAAGAGATGAGTTTCTTTAGGAAGCTGGCTGACCAGTCCAACCTCAAGATTCACATTGGTTATAGCTTCACCTACCTTTTCTTTACTCTTCCTTCCTTTTGGAAACATCAGACCTCTGCTCAATATTGATTTTTGTGATGTGTCAAGTCTGGCTGGAGCTGAACGTTGGAAGAGGTTAAAGCTGTGTCAAAAGCAGAGCCATCCCCCCAGTCCTTGCTTTGCTTTCGGATCAATTTCTGTAGGGTTTCCAACAAAACAAACCAAAAACTGTATCGGGCTTTTGAGGCACAGAGTTATTAGGTACTCTAGAGTTCTCCTTCAGTTATGTTCCTTATTAAAAATCTTGCTGTATGGCATCATGGTGCGTGATAAAGGCCTGACAAGTAGGAGCCCTGCTGTGCTTTCCTCTTCTTTCTCAAGCTGTTCCTAACCTGACCTCACCCTTGTCTGGCCCAGCTCTCCAGAAACTTTTGGTTGTTGTAGGTGTTGTATTGAGATTGGCTAAATCCTAAAATTCAGACCAAACCTCCAATAGCACTGGGCTGTGAACTGGGGGAGGGAAGAGGGATGAGGGAGGTGAAGACTCTATTTGCTTTCCTTCTTCATAATTATTTTTTAATTTCCGAGTCTTCCTGTGTAATGAGAAGTGATTCGCCTTGGTTTGAACGATCTTAGGGGACATCAGGTGGTCTCTGGCATTCAGATCACCTCATTTCTTACCTTTTTCTGGCACTGTTCTTTCTCAAACTTTGTGGAGGACATTTGGCTTTTTGCAATGACTTTACTTCTGGGAGAATGAGGCTAGTACAAGGCATGCTGTTGTTTATGAAGCTTTTTAAGAGCCTCCTGAGAAAGGACAATATGTTATTTTGGCTAAGCATGGTGGAACAAGGTTTCCTAATTTGTTATTGCTCCAAAACATAACCATGACCCTAAAGAAGCTATTAAATTTTTTTTTTATAATTTACGTGTCAAATAATGTCAGTGCCTGAGCCCCAGAAGCTCCTATAAAAATTAGAAACATTTATGTTAAATATTTTATTTGGAAATAAATCAGAGGTCAGAAGAAGGCAAGGCAAAGAGTGAATATATTCACAGATTCTGTTATGCTGCCCTTAATGTAACTTCTGAAGCTTATTTGAAATAATTGGGTCTGCTGGAAACCTTCCAAAGTATTTCAAGGGGCCAACAGAAGAATTGGCTATGCTGTATCTAAACTTTAGTTACAGAGTCTTAGTTCTTAGATGTATAAGTCTTCTAAAAAAATAAATAAATAAAAGAAAGGAAAAGATTTTCTTAGAACTCTTCACTTGGTCTTATTAAAATAGCACTTCTCTGTAGAGACGAGTTAATCATGATTGCCAGACTAAAGATTCTGTTAAACATAAAAGCTGTCGCAGCCCTTGTAGTGAACTGCAGCTTAGAGAGAAAAAAGACTGAGAGGATGCTGTTAGAGGAAAGGTTGTTCAAATTGTACAGACACCCATCATAATTTGTGCTAATGGTAAACAAATATGCAGCAGAATGAGGAAAAGATCAGCAAAAGGCAAAGGAGCTCCTAACGCGCTGTGCTCTGAGTCCAAACGTGCCCGAGCAGGGGATCTGTGCCTTATCTAGAGCAGTGCCAGAGATGGTAAAAGGTAGAAAAAACAGATTCGTTGCAGTTAGCTGAGCTGCTATCATGATTAGTCTGCCTTATCTTTGAGCAGCTCTCCTCTACAGCAATGTCTTCTTCAAGATCAAATGGCACCAGAAAGCGCCGCTCGTGGGGTGAGATCAGGGTGGCGATTGTTCCGTCCTACAAAGTACAGCAGCGCCGGAACACGAGCGACTCGACACCTCATTTACTCACCCGAATAGCCATGCATTAACTGGCTGCCGATTTCCCTGAGGCAACAGCAGCTGCCGGGCGAGCTGCAGACGGAGGTTTTGTTCCGCTCGCCCTTGAGGAGTCAGGCAGCCTCGCCCGGCGCTGCCGGGGGCGGAGATCGCCCGAGCCGCGGGGACGGCGCTTCAGCGCTCCCTTCTAATGGGCGCCTCTGCCTCGTTACTTCGCTCCCCCTTCTTGATAGCTCCAGAGTTCTTAGTAACCTTGACACTTCAGAAATCTCCTTGTCTAAGCCAAGGAGCCTGGAGAGACATGAGGGTGAGAAAAGGCTTTGACTGACTGGTCTGGCTTTCTTAAATATTATGGAAAGTGTTATCATGAAGAGGCATCGCTCTGAGCCAAGTGGAACTACATTTTATGTTGTACAGAAGGAAAGACACATCAGAATACATCTGAGGACTGATCAGTAAGAACAGTCGTTTTACAGGGTTGGTATTTCCAGTTCATTTTATATTCAGGTTTGAGAAGTGCTGCACTTCTTGAAAAAGGAATTGTGTAAGAGCAGTTTTTAAAACTACAAAAGAAAGGTGGAAAAGGCAAATTGCACTAATCCAAGTTTGAAGAGCCCTTCTTGTGATCTTTAAGGATTGAGTCCCAAAAAAAAGATCAGCTTGTGACTGAGTTCTGAAATGGGGTTTTGTCAAGTGTCTACTCAGAGCTGCAGAACGAATCCCTGCAGAAAGCCCTGAGAATGTGCCAGGCAGAGGGACCTGCTCCACACAGGCTGGGGCTCCTGGAGAGCTCATAGTGCTCTCTGTGCTTCTGCAAGAGCAGGGCAGCAAATTCAAACGAAGGAGGACTCAGAGAACCGCTCTGAGGAGAGTGCTGAGCCTGCAGCGGCTGGCACGGGCTACTCTGCTCTGAGCTGCCACACCATAAGGTCCATGAGAAGCTGGGCTGGCAGGAATCAGGTGACACAAAGTCTGTGTGAAGGCATGAGGAGAAAGGAGACAAATCTGTGGAAAAGGCCCTCACCACCACTTAGTAAACAACAAGTGAAAAAATCAGTATGGAAAGGGAAGATGTTTCATTCTGCTGCACAGTGTGAGCTCTTTCCCAGAAGCTGCCCCACCATCCCTCACACTCTTGCAGGGTTTGTGTCACCAGGGCCATCCCCTTTGGTCTGCCCCAACAAAATGAGTGTTGTGTGTTTGACCCACACTTACACTGGTGCTGTCACAGTGTATTTGCACAGCATCATTGTTGTACAAACCCCCTTGCCCTGAAGGGTGGGACGGGTCAGTACTTGGGGAGAGGTGGGAAATGTTTAACCAAGAGAAGCAGGATTGCTGTAAGATCTTGACTTAAGGTGAATATCAGGGCTTGAGCCTATTTGGTGGATGGAAGAGGAGAATTTCTCTCTTCCCAAGGCACGTGCACAAGTGTGCTGCAATTCACCGCTGCCAGTTATTAAAGCAGGAATAAAATAATCAAAAGCAGGCTGCTGTAGCTAAGAAGAGTTTTCATGTTTGTACTGTTTTTCAAGATATGCTGTATTTCCTTTCCACTACGTGGCCACCAAAGGTGTTCAGACCCACTGTGATAATTACCACTTCTCTGATTGCCCTCTCTAAATGTTGCGGGTTTATAATTATCATTTTAATTTATAATTTAGTTTATAATTTTACTATCATTTTAACAAGGGAAGATGGAGAAATGGAGCAAGTCTAAATGTGTGTGTGCGTGTGCTTGCTCCTGTGTATGTGTGGAGAGAGATTTTATTCGATTTTGCTGTCATATCCCTAATGTGACACTTCAGAGCAGAACCTGCTGGGTGCCTTCAGCTCCCACAACTTGATTTTTCAGAGGTGGTGGCTCCCTGCGGGTCTGAGTGACTCCAGTGGAATTGTGGCTGCTCAGCACCTTTGAAAGTAAGGGCTGTCCCCTGCTGTCACCGGGGAAGGTGCTCAGCACCTTGCCATGTCAGGCTTCCCCCAGCACATTTTCAGTCAGACCTCATGGCTAAGGAACTCCAAAGCTGCCACAGCCTTTTCTCTGTTCCTCCCAGTCCCACACCACCCAGTGAAATGCAGCTTTTCCTGTACATCTTGCAGTGGTGATGAATCCTACAGTTATGATAAAAAGATCAGGAATATCCCCTATCTCCTTTTCTTGTGCCATCATTCAGATACTCTGTAGGGCAATTCTCTTTACTGTATCTCCCAAAGCCCTTCCATTCCTCGACGCCGGGTGCTCTTTACAGTATTATTTCGGTGATCTCCTTACCCTGCGTAGCTGCTCCTCGTCCTGCCTCTCAAATACTTCTTATAACGCCACATCTCCCTTCCCTGTAATCTCTTTGAGATGCTTATAATGCTTCCTTTCCTTGTCACACCTTTCAGATGCTCCATATATTATAACCTGAACATTTCTGTGCTCACCTAGCCAGAAAGATTGCCAACGCTCTGAATGACAAAAATGATCTAAAGAAAGAAGATGCAGTGAAAAAGTAAAGGTTACATCTTACTGCTCTCAGGAAGGATCAGTGTGGCTTTTCAGGTCTACCAGCCAAGCAGGGACTGCAGCTACAGCATCACTTGTAGTTCCAATTTGCCTGGCAAATATCATGAAATTTCACAGTTCTGGCCATTGTGTTACAAGAAACCTGTGCTGGCAGCATATAAGAAAAGCTAGACATTGATATAATTCACTGAAAGGATTTTCCTGTCTATCAGACAGAGAATTAAATTACCACTAGGTAGGAAGTTGTATATCTCCATTCAAACTATGGAAATAGTTCTCCACAGCTTAATTTGGCAAAACATGCTCAGAAAGACAAATTCCTCTGCAATCTCCCTGAAATCAGGGGGACTGTGCTGAGTTAAAACCAGCCCCCACTTTGAATTTAGCACTTCTGCAAATTATTTGAGTAAGCCTCTTTCTTGGAAAATGCAATTCAAGGCTTGTTTGTGCCATCACTGAGATAGGAACTGGAGCTCCACCTCCCAGAGCTTCCTCTCAGTGTTTTGCTGTGTTTTGCTTGGACACGCTGCCATCACTGTGGTTAAAACAGAGTGAGGTGAAATGTGAGGCCCCAGTGCCCCAGCTAACAGGGAGGAATGGCAGCTGCAGGGCTCTGCTGATGTGTCTCAGTCAAACACAAGAAAGGAAGATATTTTCGATTTGTATCCAGGGATACTGCAGCAGGGAGCTGTTTTTATTTTATACCTGTAGTCTCTGCAGTTACACAGGGACTGAAGGTCAGAGACAGCACATAAATTCATGATTATTCAGTGATGGTGTGTGGTGCTTGTGAACACTCTTGCTTTGGGTGGGAAGTCCCTCCTGCTGTTTGTAGCTCCAGTGCCAGACTCAATGCACATCCACTGCCGGCTTTAGCACAAGAGGGATGGAAGGCTCGTACTGTGCCAGGAGGTACCAGGTTCTGGTGGCTGTGGGATGAACGTCACAGTCCCCAAGGGACTCTGTGCTTACCCTACAGACAGACATGCACATCGTGTACATCGGCAGCTGCCACCTCTCTTTCCCAGCCAGGGCTTCTGCCCCTCTGCTTTGTCCTCCCTTTTGGTACCAGGGCAGGGTTTCACCATTTTTTACTGTAACACCCTCCAGAACTGACTTTTCTGCCCTCCACGACAGCTACAGGTGATTGCCCCAATGAACCCATGAACCCATGTCTGTGGGCATGAGTGGTGCTGCTGCACTGGGGCCCCACCACCCTGCTTGCAGCTTGCTCAGGCTTCATCAAGGTTTATGGGCAAACTAAATCTGAAAATTTAATATAATAACAATAATTCCATGTACCTGTGGCTCAAAATTTTAGTCGAGCCAATCCTCTCTTGTCTGAGTGCATGTCAAATTGAAATTTTGGTGTTCATTAGGCATTTTGCTGTCACCTCTGCTAAGCAATGTGATATTGTCTTCACTTGTTTTGAGGCTGACAGCTTCAGTCCTGGCTCTCCCTCATATCTCAAGGCTTACTTTTTCCCTTGTCCAGTGGTGATTCTGTTTTACCCTTCCCTCATCCATCATCCATCATCCATCACCCATCACTGGATAGAGTATGCTCCCCATCCATTCTGCTTCTTCCATCAGCACGTTTTGCTGCATCTGCTTTGAAGTGGTAATACAGGAGTTGTCTAATCAGAGCCTGATTATCCTTTTGCATGGAGGTGGTACCATTTGGATGGGCTCTAATCTCATTAACACTACTGTCCTTGTTTCCATCCCACTGATGACATCTGCAATTCCATCAGTGTGATTAACACCCTGGCCTGCCTTTTGGCAGGTTCAGTCCCGATTTATGCCTGTCTGGGATGAGACCCAGGTTATCTGACTTTCCCCAGCTTAGGAATTTGATCCCTCCAGATAGGTTTTGAGGGGGTTTGCTTCTGTTTTGAGTATGATCCAGCTGTTGTTTTCTCCATTCCTTCTTATTATCTGGCCAATGAAAACGGTGTTCTTCATATAAATGGATAATTTAATTACTGTCATACCAGTGTAAGATTGCTTGTTGCAGAGTTTCCCTTTAAAGCCTGAAGTTATAAATCAGTTAAGAAAGTGGCATCACAGTGGTGGATATGCTTGGGTTTTGTAAATATTTTTATCTGTGTCTGTATAGTGAACCATGCTAGGAAGTGACTGGGAAAGTACTGATTTTATGAGTGACAGATAATCTACTGTGGTGAATGTAGTGTGATTTAGTTCCTCAGCAGACTTGTTACCAGGACTTTGCAAATTCCTTTCCTGAAGAATTTGACATTCACTGTTATTAAGTCAAAAATGCAGCACTTGCTCCGTATTGCAGAGCTGACATCACACTTACATTTCTCTGCTGAGTCTTTATTCTTGGTTATCCTGGAACTTCTGCTTCAAGTAGACCTCTTTCTCTTTTTAATTTCAATTTTAATTTCACTGTGTTTTTGTGGAAATTGGACTCTGCAGTGGTATCTTACCCCAGCATGCACCATGGATCAAGTCTTTGCAGAAAAAGAGTATGTTTGAAATGAACAGTAATTTTCAGTGAATGTCAATCTTACTGTGAACTACAGGAAGAATAGCTTGCTTTATTTTTTTTCCAGGAAGTTATTATCTGAAAATGGAAAGTTAATTTGTTTCTGGAGCTCACCTAGGATTCTTTTGTCATAGTGCATCCAGACTGTAAGGTTGGTAGGCAGAGACATCCAGAAGAAACAGAGAGATTGTTTGCACAGTTCTGTGTCCACAGCAGAAAATCAGGCTGTGAATGGCACTGCTTGGGCAGGAGAGTCCTGAAAAGAAGTCTAACAGTCCAGAAGTGTGTGGAAACATGGCATGGAGAACAGCTCTTAAAGTCCCTTTTTAAGTATTAGAAAGGTTAGAAGAATTGCTTTTGTGATTTCTGAGCACTGCCACGTGACAGAGGCATTCAGCTTCTGCCCTGCTGACCAAGAATCATCTCCTGCTGCTCCTTAGAAAAGTCACTGCCTGGTATCTGAAAAGAGCTTTGTATCTGCAAAAAAAGATTGGGTAAAGGTAATAAAATATTCACTTCCAATCTACTGAGTTGGTGAAAACTGAGCTGGTCTCTGGTTATCAGCTGACAAACATAATTGCAGCTTATAAATCAAATGGGGCCACTTGAGAATTTGGCAGCTCCTCTGGTTTAAGATGTTTGCTAAAGTTGCTAACATTATGGTAATACAAGAAAAGTTACACAAAACTCATTGGTTTTGCTCTTAAATAAAAATAACAAACATCTATAATTGGTTTTCCTTTTCTTCTCCTTGGGAAGAAATGGCATTTAATTGTGGAAGTGGAGCTGAAATGTGGAGCTGGTTGTCCCTGTTCTCTCTTTAGCTGAAGTTGGGAGCGTAGGGAACACATGGCTTGCACCTCGCCATGGACAGCAGCAGGGGACAGTGAGAAAGAGGAAGTACCCAGGGATCAGCTTTGAGAGGGGAGACTTTTAGCAGAGGAGGGAAGAGAGGAGCAGTTTCTGTAATTTGTATTATGTGAGAAACAAGAGGCTCCGACTGAGGCAAGAGCCTGGCTGACCTGGCATTGGGCACTCCACAAAAAGGAAGAGCAATCTTGCACCAGAGCATTTATAATCTGAATAGGAATTGAATAGAGAAAATTACCTACTCTGCTCTCTGATTTTTCAGACAGGTAAACAGAAGAAGATTGAATTTAAGTGACTCATCCCGAGTTACATGGGGATTCTGTAGCACAGCTGGGAATAAACCCAGATAGTCTTTCTTTCAGAGAGTTGGCAGCACTACCCACCTCATTTTATAGTCAGGTCATTGAACCCAGCCCAATGCCTCTGCTGGCATGCAGAAGTCTGTCTTGAATGCATCCCAGATCTGTCTCTCTTTCCCGATCCAGAAACACTTCCAGAAATCTCTCACAGCTTCTCTCAAATGCAAGCAATTCCTCTTTCTCTGCTCTTTGCAGGAATTACACAACCCCAGTAGTTCTTCTGCTCTGACAGTGTTTTGACCTGCTTGCTTTCCTCCTGTGAAGATGAGAGCAGCCCTTCAGCATTCCCAGGGAGAAATTAATAATGAAGGGAAGGCAATAATGTTTCTCGTCCACTGTGTCCCACCTGTTCTTCTAGAGGGTTCTGTCACTTCACAGCTGCATAAATGGCTGGAGAGCTACATGGAGTTCGATACAAGCCTCAAAATGCAGGTCAAGAGCAGCTGTTGGTAAAGAAAAGAGGTCATAGTCCAAAGGGCACGAGTTTGCCTCTCACCTGTTAGCTCTTGGTCTCTACTGAGATTTTAGCAGTACTAAAAGCAGTATGGAAACTACTGCTCAGATCCTGTCTGTACTCCCATATCCACATCTGTCACACGGAAAATACTTCCTTTGTTAATGTACATGGCTGGTAACTCTCAGGTAACTACATGAAGAAAACAAGGAAAACAATCCCCCTTACACTTTCTATTAGAATGATTGATGCATCTTGGAGAAGTTAAATCGGGAAAGGAGCAGCAGAAGCTGAGCAGCCCCTGAAAAGCTTCCCACGAGTTTCTGACAAATGCATTTGATTGCAGCCATGGTGTGACCTCTTGGCTACAAAAGAAAGGCCTTGTGACCCTGCCCAGCTTTCCCCAGTTGGTGTGAGCACTGAGTTTCCCTGGGGTGGGTGAGATGGCAAGAGACCCAAAACATACCAGTGTCTTCCTCGCATTGCTAACTCCCTTCGTGGGGAGCAAGCCCAGGTCCACTCCACTCCATCCCAGGGCTAGAGGTGCTGAAGGATGTGGAGCAGAGCAGTAATGTTCACTCACTGCTACTGCAGTGCAGCAATGCATGACTGGGCTTCTGGAGCCACTCTGGCAAACCTGCCCAGTGCTGTGGTGTGCCCTGGGGAATTCCCAGCCTGCATCTTCCCTTTGCCCCCTGAGGAATTCCCAGCCTGCATCTTCCCTTTTCTGGGTGGAAGCTGTTGAGTCAGGCCGGAGAAGGAGCCCAGAGCAGTTTTCTGCAGTCAGCAGTTACTCTGGTTGCTCAATATCACGGTAGTGCCATTGCTTGTAACCCATTCAGTCTGAATACCCAAAGTATGCCTTTAGAATTGGAATCCCTTTGAGGTCAAAACGGGATCTGAGCTCCTTGCTGGTTTCCTTGCACTGTCACAAACCAGAGATTCCAGAAGCCAGTTCCCAAGGGAGTCCAGGACCCCCTTTGCTCGTGCACTGTTTCACTGGACCTGCTGTGTTTCCCTCTGTAAACGTGGAGAGTGTGTGCTGAGCTCCTCAGATGGAGTCAGACATCGTGGCCTTTGTCTGTAAGAAACTTAATAGTACAATTAAGAAATAAATAATCAGTATTCATATGAGGAGTAGATGGACAGTGTGCTGCTTTGCAGGGTGAATTTATGGGTCCTGTCTGTACAAACAGAGTATAAATGGAGTCAATTACTGACATACCAGGAGTCTGTAAAATAGTGTCTTGAATATGCTCCATTTTTCAACTCCTGGAAATTGGCTTCAGCCTACTGCATGCTGGAGCTCCACTAAATTTGAGTAATTTTGGTCAATGCAACTAATCAAGTTTACTTCAGCCCAGGATCTAATCCACAATAAAGACCGGATTTAGAGTAAAGGCTTTCTCAAAGCAAAGTTCTTGTACAGAGTTTGAGGCGATCAAAATTTTCCCTTGCCTGCTTCTTGGTTCCTTAATCCCCAATTAATTTTTAGATCTAAACACACATGCGACTTTTTCAAAGGACTTTCAAAGGATGCTCTGAGTCACTCCAATCAGTTCTGAAGCACAAAATACCCCTCGGTTGACATTCTGAGATCATGAGCTGTGGTTATGTGTATTTCACTGTTCACATGGTAACAGAATCAAAAGAAAATCATAATGAAATACAATGGTTGGATTCAGAAATAGGTTACAAAAACATTCTTTTGAGGAGTCCTAACAATGGGGAAGAGATGAATTTACATTGGGCCAAATTTGTCATTGCTGCAGTGACAATTAACTCTCTGAAGTTGCACCTTGGAATAACTCAATAATTAGGTAAAATTCTTTCAGCAAGACTTGTGCCACCCCCACCCTCCTTCCAATGCTAACCTGAAAATTATTTGGCTGCGAAAAATGAGGAGTTGGTATTTTTATTAACTCTTTGTATGCCTTTTAAAATCATTAAATATTTAGTGTAAATTTGCATTAGCAATTGATATTGAAGCTGGATTTGTCAGAAAAGATGAGCCTCTGATGGTTTAAAACAGAAACAGCTTCTGTTAAGGATGAGAAGAAAGGGATGAAAACAACTTAATTCTGTAGCTCTAAGCTGTCCTTTGTCTTAAAAGGTAAGAAAAGAATTACCATGGAAACATGCTCAGTTCTTCTCATAGAAAAAAGAGTTTGACTTAATTACTATGAACCTGTACTATCTTATCTTAAAATAATATTCCAGGTCTTTTTCCCAAGCCGTGTATTTATATGTGTCAGAAAGAACAGAGGAAAATGCTATCAGAAGGGAAATAAGCATTTGTCTGTGTTTAAATCATAGCTCTCACTCTGTAGCAAACATTTTTATTGCTGTTGTGAAATTCACACCTCTCAGGAGGAAACCTTCTTATAGAATCTGCTGGCTCCTTCCAGCTCCTGTACGTGTATGTAAGCAACTGTAGCAAATCTCTTTTAACTGGCAACAATAAAGAACAGTAATTGCACACTTTAATTTAAAATTACAAGAATGTTCCTTCCTTTTCTGGAGGGAAACCTCTTCTGTGGGCCACTTTCCAGAACTAAATGCCTCATTGTCAGAAGAGACAAGCGTGGTGCTGTCCGGATGAAGGGGGAGCGCGGCAGCCGGGATGTGGGGCACAGCAGAGCTCTGAGCGCTCTCCCCGCTCGCTCCTCCTCGTCTTCACTCTCTTGGGCTCAGCTCAGGGGCTTGGGAAATATTAGAAGATTGTGGTGCCATGAATTTATAGCGGCAGGTCTCGGGTCTGGCTCGGAGCAGGGTTTGCTCCCGGAGCTGTGTCAGGCCGGGAACCACCCTGGCATTCCCCAGCTTGTGAGACGCTGCTCCCGTTGCTCCCTGTCCCGGCCTTCCATCAGCCTGACCCTCGCTCTGGGTCAGGTGGAGCTGGATCCTAGAGCTGGGAGAAGGCACAGATTCCTTCTGCGCCAGCAGCGGACCTGGCTGTGCTCCTCACACCAGAGCTCATCCCAAAGCCCGGCGGTCCCACCCACCTCGGCAGCCCCCAAAGCGGGACCGGAGCACCCGGTGAAACCCTGACAGTCAAACCCACGCTCAGTGTATTAAACATCTCACACCTCACACCTACAGCAGCAGCTCTCCGTGTGTCTCCAAGTACTGCTCAGGCTTTTGGTGATGGAGCTTCAAAATGCTTTCTCAAGGCCCCAGGGAGAGTGGAGCCTGCATGACTGAGAGATGTAGGAACAGGGTGTATCACTGTTTATCTCTGGAATAATCCTTGTTTTTCACATCACATCTGTGAGGCTTCCAGTCTTCTTCTGCAGATAGACTGCCAAGAATTATATCTGTGGGAGTTTGCAGCTCCCTAGAAAAAAGGCAAACAGAGAATTTTCAGTCTAAAGTAATTTAATTTAGTGGAAGAAAAGCATTAAAAACCAACAAAAACAAAGTTTCCATGAAAGGCCACAGGAAATACCTTTCCTGATGTTCTCTACAGTAACTGTAGAACTGATTGGTTGATACCTTTGCACCCCTGGAAATGTGTGAGATTTAATTGTTTCAAGGCAATTGCTTTTAGAACGATATAAATTTGTGGCAATCGTAGATGTGTTCAGCTGCACTAGGATAAGTTAAGTCCTGTTTCCATCTACTTTTTTGGTGCCTTTGCATTGTAGCAGCAATCAAGAGGTTTCTCAAAATAAACTGGAATCTACCAACATGCTTAACATAAGGCGATTTAAAGTGTCATTATCTTCTGACTTAGCCTGGCCGTGATTTTGCCTCATGTTTCTCAGGGTGAGAGACAGGAAAACAGACAGGGCAGAGAATTTGGGGAAATTGAGTTGTCTGCAATAAAACTGTTGTAGTATGGGTTCAAATGCAACACATCAAGATGTGAATGTGCCACACAGGGAACGTGCTCCCCTGTGCCATTATCTCTGTGCCCCAGGAAAGTTGATACAGCCCCTTTTACATCTGGGCATCAAAGCTTTAGAAGCTTTGACTTTCAACATTTTAATTCAGCTGGTTTTAATAATGCTCATAGCACACAAAGATCAGCTCCAACTTCACTGAGGAAAAACTGTATTTTCTGGTATCTGCTAAGCTGTGTGTCATGAGTTTCTGTAATAACTACCAGGGATTAGGTTAATAGCATTACAGCTGGAAGTGTTACTTGTGGCTTTGTGAGAGACCTGTTTACAATTTACAAGGTTGGAGTGATTAGTAGTGCAGATGCAGGCTCTGCTGGTTACAAAAGCTTCTGTTGGCTGGAAAGAGTAGTGGATTCATATTTATGGAAGGAAAGTACAGTATTTTACAGTAAAAAGTGTTGCTGGGTGTGGGGAATCTTGGGCTCGTTAGGGAGCTATTCACAGATAGAACAGATCCTTAAATTAGATGAAAATGGCCATTGCTGACATGCTGCCAGGATTTCCCCCATGCGAGCATTCCAGAAATCATGGAATGAGCTGGTTCTGAAAGCACCTGAGTGGCAAATCCCCGTAATCCCTTCGGTGAGGGTGACTCAGGGCCTCCAGGAGCTCGCTTGCATGGCAGAACTCCCCCGTTGTGAAGCACGGCTGAGAGCCTGGCAGACACCAGAGAGCTGGGGGAGGGTTTTTGGGAGAGAAGCTTGGCCATCCTTCACTCAGCCGGTCCACAGGGAAGGAACGTTGTGATGCCTTATAATGGTGTAGACCTGGCACAGGTAACCCTCCATTTCCTTTGAGCTACACCTGTGTGGGCAGATGCTTCTTGTTCTGCTCTGGACGTCCTCACATCTGCCCTGGGCTCCCATCTCCGTGGGGTCTTTCATCCAGATACTTGATCAGACTTTCTTTCATGAAAAATGGTGCTTCTGACACTTCCATGCTGTCAACTAAACTATTACTAACTATTTGTTACTTCTGAAAATGCAGATTTTCTGATCTGAAACTTGGGATCAAATTAAATTGGAGGTTGGAACTAGGTGGTCTTTAGGATTCTTTCCAACCCAAGCCATTCTGTGATTCTAAATAAGATTGTTGCATAGTTGACAACCTGATGCTACAAAGGAGTAAATTCTGACAATTTTTATACTGATCTTCCTCCTTTAAATTGCTGGCACTGGTGTCCATGGCACGGCTAACTGTGTCTAACACCACCAGAGGCCAGCTAACACTGTCCTTCCCTCCATGGGCTTTGTCAGCTCTCTCTTTTTTGGTGCTGTGGTTCTCTCAGTTCGGCTTCTCTGCTCCTGAGGGGTTTCCAGAGATCGACATTTTCCCTCAGTGTCTATAAAATGGAAAACTACTGATTCATCCTGACTGTTCTTCAAAGCATGGGAAGGAGTGATTAGACTCTGACCACAATGGTGAAAAGCCTTATGTCTCATTTAATTCCCTTTCTGCTGCGTTTTTCTTAAAGATATCTTACTGGCTACAGCTTTCTGTGGATAAACAGGCGCCGCGCTGGAGAATTTCACACTCAGAGTGAAGCCTACAAAATTTGCATTTGTCAAATTTTACAATGAGGTGGAAAAATGTCACTCTTTACCAGGAACAAACTTTGAGGCATAATTGCTTGTAAGCTAAACAGATATCAAATTCATTTGGTCGTGAGTTAAATCACACTTTGGTTTAGCAGAGTGCAGCCCCCCAAAAATGTTTGGTGGCATTTGTTGGGGGTTTAATACCATCTGAAAACGTTGATGGTACATGATGTGACTAATAGTAGAGCAAGGCTCCTGAATCATCCTCACACAGCCTGTCTCTTCCCAGACTTCTGTACTTATCCAACATTTCAGTCAGCCTAAAATGTTTCCCAGTCACAAGGGCAGTTGTGCAAATGGTGCTTCTTTCAACCATCCTGCCCTGCACACCAAACATTTGTGAAATAAGTTGGGTGCTTCTGAAGAAGTTTAGTGTAAAGAATGTCCTAAATTTATCCCCCAAGGCAGTCAAAGACTGTATTAGTTTGAAATTCAGTCCAGCTCTCCCAGAGGTTTCCTGTCACTGCTGCTGGGAAGCTCCCATGCCAAATGGCAGCCGTGATTAAAAGCATGACAGGCAGTGACCCTGAGTTTGCTCTTGTAGCACAGGACTTTAAAAATGCTCCAGTGAACCTCAGAGGAAAATCAGATCACAGGAGAGACTCCTGCAAATTTGCCTAGAGGAACTGAGTTGTTTGGTTTCATTTTGTTTTTAATTCTCTTCAGAATGTTATTTCTTCATGGAAAAAAGAGATAAAGACGGCATTGTCCCAGGGAAGGGTGGCGGTGGCAAAGGAGAGGGTAATGGGGGCATGGAGGGGAATTACAAGTGCTTTTTGTTTGCTCAGGGGTGTTGTGAGGGCTGTGTTGCTGATGCTTCTTGTGCCATATGGTGGAACAGCTGATGGTTAAATGCTGATGCTGAAACATGATGCTGACACAGCAGATGCTAAAACGTGATTGTGGCAAAGATGATAGCAAAACACTGAAGGTGAAACACCAGTGCAGGAAATGCTGCTGATGAGATAGAAACTTTTGATGTTTGTCTGTGAGAAACTGTGTTTCTGGAGCTGGCAGCAGCTGTAGTAGCCCAGACAGAGTTTGGAAGGCCGGAGTGGAGATGTGTGGGAAGCCAGAAGAGTTCTCAGCTGCTTGTCAGTGGGAGATAGTGGGAGGCAAATGTCTTGCTCCTTGCTCTACAGGGAAGGACACAAACCCTTTAGGAAGAAGCAAATCCAGTATGAAACTCAGTTTCCAGCTCTCCTGGTCCTCCCAGCAGAGGCTGGGATCAGCTTCATGCTGTTCTCACAGGCACAAGAGGGGCTGGCTGCAAACCAGCAGGTTTCCAGCTGGTCACAGCGGAATAATGGGGTCATCCAGCACACACAGTCTGCTTGCTTGCTTGTCTCCTTTAGCATTTATGTATTTTTTATGGTTCTAAACACCGAGAACAAGAGTTTTAAACATTTAGTTGCAACAGAATGTGGTCCAATGGGTTTTTTTTAACAGGAAAGGCCATTTGGGATGTGTTTGTCTAAGTTTCTGAAGGATGGCTTTGACCTTATTAGCAGATATGCACTGTGATCTTGTGAGGCACAGAAATGGCATTTTGTTTATTAAGTACCTGAGTTGCTCTAGAAAACTGAGGTAATTTAAAAAGCTGGAAGAGGGCCAAATAACTTAAGTGGCAATATAAAAGTTACAAGAAGATGTATTTTCAGAATTAAATATTCTCCAGTCCAATGGTCTGTGCCCTCAGAAAATCCAGGGTAAATGGATGCCAGAATGCTGCTCAGGAAAAGCTTCTCTTGTTTCCTGCAGACCACATCGTGTTCTGCATCATGGATTGTTGACAGAATGTAGATTGAATTTTAGAATATAAAATTCATACTATGAAGATGCTTGGTAATTATTTCAGTAGGCATTTGCTTGTGGAAGGTCTTGCAGTATGCATGGGGAAAGTTTGACCAGCAGCATGTGCATATTTGGAAAGGAGGGAGGGCACAGTCATCATCTCCCACAAATACTGAGGATGTTCAGCCCATGAAATTGGATTAAAAGCCTTCAAATTGTAGGTTTCCTTTGAGAGTCCCGGTGTGTGTTTTGTTGTCTGTTTGCAGCTTGCCGTGTCCTGTGGCACGGTGTGGGTTGGCTGCAGGGATGGGGACTTGTCCCTGGCTGTGGCACCATCTGCTGCAGGCTGCTCAGACAAGCTCGGGGACACTGGCAGGCTTGAGGGATGCTCCTGCAGCACAGACAGGGCTCAGGGACGTGGTGAGAGATGCTGGTGGCAACTGATGAGAAGAGCAGAGAGAAGCCATGGCTCAGACATGGCAGAGAGGGTGGGGATCGTTTGCTAACCGCTGACCCTTGGTGTGGGTTTGAACACCTGAAAGCATCGGGCTGTGTGTGAGGAACCAGCTGATGAGATCCATGACCTGTGGGGGAGCCTCTGCAGACCTGGTGCCTCAGACACCCCGGGGCTTTCCAAAAGCACAGCCTGCCAGTGCATGGCAGGAGCTCTCTGTCCCCTGTACAGGGCTTGTGCCAAGGGAGCCACTGAAGGGTCACAGTGATGAGCACACAGCAGGGAAAGCAGAGTGAGCTCTGCTGTCAGACCCTTTAATTCTGTTTTGTGCCGCAGATCTCTGGTTGAATAGTTGCTCTAGTTCAAGGTTAGGGATTCAGAATCCTTTGGGGTCTTTGCTTTAAGGAAAAGGACCCAGCAACTGTGCCCCAGGCTCTGCCTCACCACACTTGGTCCTGAGAGGGATGTTCCCGGGTTCTCTCGCTGGAGGGGTGAGCAGCTTGGGCATCCCTTGGCTGGCTGGGAGTAACTTCAGGGAATCAAATGCCAACTGCGAGTCAGAGTGCAGATTTTACGGGCTGCTACTCTTCCCTTCTGAAGTAACGAACTCTATCAAATAATGTCAGCGTTGGAAGTGGGTTGACAGAAGCAAGACACAGGATTTGGCCCAGATCTCAACTTCTGGCAGGTGTGTGGGAAAGCAGAAAACACTGTACCTTTCCTCCAGTGAGAAACTTTCATTGTTGCAGACTAAAATGTGAATGATTAATTATTTATTTTACAATAAATTGTGGCACTTGAGTTAACTTAGGTGGGCATTCACATCCAACTCATACCTTTCCTGGTTCCAGGCTTGCAAGCTCTTTCCCGGACCAAACCTTGATTTGGAGTTCCCCTGGGAGGTATTGTGGTGGCTCTTTTCCTTTGCTTGATCAAAGTGACAAAAACCTCCAAAAAATTATCATTATGGAATATGACCTAGGGTCTACCAACACTTAAGTCCAGAAAACGAGCTCCAGCATCCAGTCAGGTGTTGGCAATGAGTCAGAAGTCTCTAGCACAGAGCCTGGGGAAAGGAACATAACGGTTGTCCCTGGGAAAGTTCATTCCAGCGTAAAAGCTTATGGTTATCAGCTCCAGAAATGTTTTTGAATAGTAATTTGCACCCCAGTGATTTGGGAAGAGGTTCAGTGTTTGGTACCTAATAAAGATAGCTGGCATGGAAGGGGATGTTATTTTAATTATAACATGGTGATGACATTTTCAGGAAGGGATCCCACAGAGTTCTGACTGCAGACGTTTCCATACTCACAGCACTTAAACAGCTGCCAAAGGGTTTTCATTAATAGGTTATTTGGATACAGTGTATACAGGCTTATGCTGTGCTATCACTGCTTCACAGCCCTTCTTCCACTTCCTTGGCTTCCTTGGAAAGATGAGCCAAATAGATCTGGCCAGAGCCAGTGTCTCAGAGCAGAAGGCAAGGAGGCACGGGGCGAGAGGCAGCAGTGCTGCAGCTCTGCAGAGAGAGGGCTGGGAGCCACAGCCCCGGAGATGAGCAGCCCTGTAATCGCCTCCACACTCAGAGCTTTTCTGGGACAGCTTCAGTGGCTGCCATGCGAGCTGGCTGATCCAGCAAGGCCCTCCTGGAGCCTTGTGCTGGGGGACTGCGAGCTCCAGCCCCTGTCTTTGCATGAGAGCTCTGTGACTGCCGCTGGCTTGGACATCCCAGCACTGGGGCTTTGCTCTCACGCTGTGCTGGTGTGACGAATTGCCAGTGGCCTTGCTGGCACTGGCAGCAGCTGAGGATCTCGCTCAGGGGCAGGAGCTGGGACCCGCATCCCGTGCCCGGGGTGATGCCCCCGAGGGACAGGTCCCACCTGGCACGTGCTGGGCTGGCATCCTGGAGCTCTGGAGCCCCACCAGTGCGAGGGGAGAGCCAGGCCCAGCCACTCGAGCGTGCCCAGCCACTTCTCCTGAGAGCATGAGGTTCTCATCGTGCCTCCTCAGCACAGCCTGGGGGAGGGAAGGATTCCGGGGGTACCTGGGGCCTGCCAGAGCCCGCAGCTATTCCCAGCTCGCTTCAGCTGCTCACTCACACTGCTCAGAAGCTTTGGCAAAAACATTGCCACGCCAATCAGATTGTAGAGCCCTGTTTTGTATGTACTAGGGTCTCTAACCAACAAAGCTTTATGTAAAGAAAAAAACCCTGAAAATAACCCTGTGTAAATCATCATCAATTTTTTTATTATTCATTAAAATAACATTAATCATAAACCTCTTTGGTATTCATGTGGATGTAATATGTAGTTCCAAAGGAATTATGGATTAAAGGGGACTTAAGCTCAGAACACTCAGTTCTCTATGAACATGCTGTGTTCATTATGTTAGATTTAGTGTGAACTATTTTCTTCAGTATTATTAGAAGGGAGTAATGGTTGAGTTTCGCATTTATTTGAAAGTGATTAAAGCAAAATTTTCACCTTGAATAAAACAGCAGCAACATATTAACAATTTTTATCATGCCCACAAAAGAAATCTCTTCTCAAAAGATTGGAAATAATCCTCTGAAATCTACCTGCAGCTGATTATATTAACCCATGTGAAATACACATTTCCACCTTCATGGTTTTTGGGTTTTTTTTTAACTTTACACTGTTGGGGTTGTTAATATCTCTGCTACTCACATGCACCTAGGGGTAATGTTAGGATCACTGCACATTCACTCTTCTCTTTCTGACTTCTGAAGGCCCTACATTAATATTCTAAGACTCATTACTGATGTAAAAACTAACTGGTTTATTGAACATTGCATGTCTGGCCTCATGTCTGCATAGTACTAATTAAAAATCATGAACTTCTTTACCAGCAGGAGGTTTCGTAAAATGCGGTGTGGATTTTTGGAGGATTTAATCCTGTTTCTTTGTATATAAACCAGAGGGCATTTTCCAGACACTCTTGCGAGTTTAAAGGTATTATTTACAGAAATAACTCCATGATGAGTATGCCGGGTTGGATTCTGCCCAACCCACCATTTTTCACCTCAGTACAAGACAAATTAGCTCTAGGCATGAGAGGTCTGATGATGGGAAATTAGTTCAGCCCGGGAATTGTGAGGGTATGGATCACAGCAGACCTTGTTCCTGCCCCTGAACCTGCCATACAGTCGGTATCATTTACTTTCCAAAACACTCACCTCACCTGAAGGACAGAAAGTCCACCAGATGCCTGGAGGTCAGCTCGTATTTCACCACTGAGCTTTTCCTGCTGGAGGGGAGATTTGTGTTAGGACCTCTGTGGGACAGCATACAGGGCCATATTTTATCAGGCAGTGGATGTCTTTTCATTTTGTATTAGCCAAGTGTGTGTAATCCTAATTAAGAAATAAGTTAATCCTAATGTCAACTGGCATAAATCCTGTGAGGAAGAGTGTTTGCATTTACCAAGTGCTGCAATGTATTTGCTCGACTTTGGTCTCCGTGTCGTCCTTGCTCCTGTGCAGTCTTATTTGAGGTCAGGAGAATCATCAAATCATGGAATGGTTTGGGTTGGAAGTGATCTTTAAAAGTCATCTAGTCCAGCTGTCACTAGACCATGTTGCTCAAAGCTCCAACCAACCTGGTGACCTTGAACACCTTGAAGAGTTGATCCCACTGTCTTTGTGAACACTCAGCTTGTTTGCTGGAGTGTCACAAAATGTCCTGTAACAGCCTGGACACTGCTGAGACCCCTCACCTGTTCTTGTCATCCACAGTGCTCCTTTCTGTGAGTTCTGGTAGCTCTTGAGGATTTTTTCCTGCTTTTATGAAAGCTGAAGCGCCAGAACTTCCAGCCACTACTCCTGTGATCAGATGTTTGAGTTGCCTGCCCCAGCTGTGGCTGTGTGGTTAACTTAGCTTCACACCATTATTCAGAAATGAGAAGAAATTACAAAAAGGCAGAATTAACTCCAAATAAATTCCAAATGATCCCTTCACGCTGCCTCTGATCCTCAGTCTGGGCTGAGAGGATCCCCTTCCAGCCTGGGTTTCTCCATGACAAGCACCTTCCCCATGGCCAGGCCTGCTCTGTGCAGCTCCCAGTATGATTGCAGCCCAGTTTCCCAGAGGGTTTCTTTGAAGTACTGAACTCATGCAGCTGAGGTGCCAGTCCCACAGTGTATCCCCTGACTTTGGTTGGAAACCTGGTATGTGCCTTTTTCCGTCCCCTGCCTTTCTTTGCACACATGCCTAGAAGAGAACTGTACATTTTCTCGGAGAGAGTTTGGATTTGTTCTTTGATACATGGTTTTCTGGAGGACAAATCCAGGTTTCAAGTCATGATCCACTCCCTGTGTTATTAGGTAAACTCACCTGGCTTGAGAGACAGGGAGCCTGTGCTCTGAAGGATGGGTTTTTCATGGCTGTTTGAGGGTACAGGTGAGAAAAGAGCTGCCCCAGGAACAGCTGGGGGCAGGATATGGAGCCAGGGCACCCTTAGGGGGAAAACTGGGGGGAAAATCCCTTTAAAAATCCCTTTCCCTGTCCCTTCATAGAACATTGAAGTCTGAATTCTGTAAATATGCTTTTATGTAGAATAAAGATGGCTGTGTAAGGAAAGCTATAGCACTAAATACCTTCAAATAGTGCCTTCTTAAGTCTGTAGGGAACTTTTATCTGCAGGAGTCACAGCTCTCCTGTTAGAAATCAACCCCTCTATCTCCTTCTGTATGAAGAGTGGTGCAGGGGGAGAGCAGAGTTTCTGCTGGCTCCTCTGGCATGCATCATTGTGCTTCTGAATCTCTCTGCTATTAATAATGAATTAGTCTCCACAACACAAATATAAGGTGTTTAGTAGTGTCATCTTTGGTCTAAAAAATATAGGAGAAGTGAGAGATGAAGAGAGCTGGTCAGGAGCTGCACCAGAAATTGGAGACTGAATGTAGGTTTCTCATGGGTATTATGCTGATCCTCTAGCCAGTTTAAAAACTTCACGTTTCTTTTATTACTAGCTTGCCCTGAAGAGTTTTTCTTTTTGTCCTATTTCTTTCCTCTTTTTTTTCCTCCTGTCAGTGTAGCACAGAGATCCATGTAAGCACAGCTTCGTGTTCCACCAAGAACACTGGAGGGCCTCAGGACACACTATATTTGCAACATGTGATGCCATTTTGCAAGACAAAAGTCATATTGCTGTTACTGAAAATAGTAAGAAAAAACACAGTGCCACGTATTGCACCAGTCCATGTTGCTGGAACGTGCCTGTCTGTCCTCCTCGCATGACTTCTGGCTGTTCTTTTGTTCCTGGTGTTTCCTTCCTTCCTTAGCATCAGATGGTGGTCAAAAACTACTTGCTGTTTGTGCAAATGAAAAAAGGAATGAGGTTTTCCAGTGCAGGTTTTTCAGGAGTGTGGAAGGCTGCCAAAGGGAGCATCCACACGCCCAGGGACTGGCGTGGATGGTGCTAGTGCTGCGTAAGCTACCTGGCAAACTGAAGGATAATGCTAACTTCTTTTTTCTTTTTTCTGGGGGGATAAGAAGATTGGCAACATTAATTTTCAGCTGAATTAGCTCTTTTGAGAACGGTCCAGGAGAGAGTCTTGAAGCAATCATGAAATCAGAGCAGCTAATGCTGTTCTATAGTCTGCACATAGACCCAGGAGCCCCGCTGCCCTGCTCCGAGAGGGATCCTCAGGCTCTGTCTTCTCTCACAGGCTTTTAATCATGTGTTTCCATCACTTGCTCATGTATATCACAGGTGGGGAGGGAGAAGTGCCCACACAGCTTTGATATTCAGCCAGGATAAGTTCAGAGTCACATTCAGGCTGCTCTGCAGCGTCCTAGGCAGAGCAGCAGCGGAGCCGAAGCAGGAGAGGCGAGCTGTCTGTACCTACACTGAAGTGTACCCCAATTTATGCCCTGAGGAGCTTTGCTGTTTCTGGAAGGTTTGGGATGGGGTTTCTCTTGAAGTAGCAATAAAGGCTCACATGCCCAACAGTTCCTCTGCTCAGCCCTCTGCCTCCCTCCGAACAGTGCCACCTTTCAAGTGCTCCTCTATCACTGGGAGCAGATGTGCTCAACACCAAAGGGAGCATCTCTCCTTTCAGGCTCTAACCAGGGTGCAGTATCGGTGCTCTGATTATCAGGAGAGGAAAAATACACCGAGGGAGTGAGAAGGCTGTTAGAGCCAGAGAATCCCAGCACGCTAAGAAAAAAGCATCCTCGATGAAGGATTTTTACTGGGCATGGTGGGAATTTGCTGCAGGGAAAAGTAAATCTTGGGAGTAATTGGGCTGAGAGAGGGAGGAGGGGAAGAGCTGAGTTCTAGCCCCTGGCTTCCTCACAGGGCTGGGGCTCTGCAGCCCCTCTGCAGCTCCCGAGCTCCGTGGCACAAGGGGGTGTCCAGTGCCTTGCAGGGAAAGGTCCATAATGAATAAACATCTTCATTTTGAATCACTGTAGGCTTCTGATTTTGCATTTCATTTCCAAACTCAGTTATCCAATTTTCAGTTTAGGCCCTCTGAAGTGTAGAAAAATAGACATATACTGCAGAAGAGGGGGAGGAAAAAACTTTAGGAATTGCTAAAATGATGCACAAAGGGAGAGAGAAAATGACCTTTGGTTGGGCATCCAACAGTGCAAAGAAATTCTAAAGTAGTTTACTTTGAAGTACATTTCAGTCAGAGGGATTTTCTAGCAGTAAAATCAGGCACTTAGCAGGGATTGCATATAATTTCCACTCTGTGCCAGTATAAAGCTTCAAACATAGTGATTTTTTTTTTCCATTCAGCGCCAATAACTGAAGCCCTTGGTCATTAATAATGACTCATTCTTCACCTGTGCTGTTTGAACTACATTTGTCATCTATTACTAGCCTGTAAAAGAACTTAACCTGACTCTTCTTTTTGCCTTGTCTTTCAGTTTCTGAGTCATTTTCTCTATAAATGACACATTTGAGAATTTGACATTTACATAGGACACTGATGTTAAAAGTGCTTTTAGTTTGCATTTGTCTTAATTTTAGGTGTTACTATTATACACCACTGTGTTTTAGCACATTGTTTAGTCTAATCCTCTCATAAGAATGTGAGGTCAGCAATGGCAGAGGTCTGGGAGGGGGTGGATATGGTAACTCCAGCACCAGAACTACCATGTGTGAGGTGGAATAACTCACCTAGAAGGCGGCCAACCAGTCAGAAAGGCTCAGTTTTACCAGAAAATCTGTAGCTGGCATTTGTAAAATGACCTAGTTCAGTGTTAGCTGAGGCAGCCAAGCAGGAGCTGGTGGTGTCCAGTCCTCAGTGAGGAGTCCCAGTGTCCGTGTGGGATCAGCCACAAGGACACAGCAGCAGTGCCTGGGGTGCTCCCCTTGCTTTGTCAACAACCTGGGTAGGGCCGGACACAAAAGCTGCTTCCCCTCATCTCCTGCGTTATGTTTAGGGCTGAAGGCCAGGTGAGGAGTGACAGGTCAGCCCCTGCACCTGCCTTCTGCACATCTGTGGGAGCTGGCATCTCAGAAAAGCCCAGTCTGGGAGCTTAATCTGCTGTTGTGTCCTCACAAACAGCCAAATCCTCTGGTCTAAGCACTTGCAAACCTATCTGTACAAGGAGAAATACTCCTAGCTAGAAACTTTGCCCGTGATTAACACAAATTCTGTTGGTATTCTCATTATTGTGTGGTTCAGCCCAACAGAGCTTTCTGTTTGCCAGCTACACAGTCCCGTGCTCGGGTCGTGCAGCAGCCCCGGTACCCTAAGCAATGCTAATGAGGGAAACAAGCCCAGCTCACACCAGCATCACTGCAGGTTTGTCTGTGACCTCTGTGGCAGAGAGCTGGGCCTTTTTCAGAATTCAGAAATAAGCCAAAGCTGTAAAAACCAATATTTTCTTAAGGGAGTCATCCTTTTGTGTTTTCCTTCAGTGCCTGAAGTGCCTTTTGTAGAAAGGTTACTAACCTGCAACAGATGAAAGTTAAAAGAACACGGTTAGAAGGCAAAGTAAAAGGTGGTTATGAACATATGGTTGGTAGATTTATTTTTAGAAATGAAATACAAAAATTTTGAACAAATAGGCAACCGGTGCAAAAGTACCTTAAATTGGAAGAACTTCGTAGTCAAATATTTATGGCTCTCTTTGCAGAGTTTGAAAAATTAAATTATTAAAAGCAAATATTGTGGCAAATAGGTTCCCATCAATCTCAATAAAAGTTACATTTCACTATCTCTGTCACATTATTACTTTTTTGCTTTCAGTCTTTTAAGATTGAAGAGAACAGTAACAAACTCCAGTAACAAATCAAAGCTTTTCAATGTAATTTACTTGGTGAGTAATTTCTAATTGATTCAGACTGATGGGGCTGCATAATTTGATGTATTGCCGAAGTGAGAGATACTTTGGACGGAGTGAATTTATAAGCACCTCTTCTCCAAAGAAAAATGGCTGCTATATTTCATTTTGTCACTTTTAGCTGTAGCAATGTTCTTGTATACCTATCTGTGTGGAATTTCAAGGGAGGAAAAAAAAAAATCCAGCGTGTACACCTGAGGGGAAGGGCAGCCCTGTTGCTCTGAGGAGCTGGGTCTGGCTCACGGGGAGCGGGACACGAGGCGTGCTCATCCCACAGCAGCAGCCTGGTGTGCGTGTTCCGCCCGCTCCTTCCCTCTCCCTCTTTTTTTCTGAAAGTGCAGTTGCTTGGCAACATAATTTAGTCACCTGCAGGTCAGGGTTCAGATCTTGTTAATGTCATTGCGAATTAGAAGGAGGAAATGACTTTGGGGGTTTTACAGCTTCTTTGTGACATTGCTGTTAACCAAGAGGTTCGTATCCCGTGGTGGAAAGCCTTTCGTGGCTGCTTGTTTTCACCATGAGTATTTCCATCCGTGTTCTGCAGTATTGCTCAGGTGGAGAGGGGAGAGGAGGATATGACAGAAGATATGTAATTTGATGGGTACATTATATGTGTTAAAGGTCAGAAGCAGTGCTTTGCACCCAATGACAGATTGCTCCATTTTAGGGCAACTTAAGCTCCAGACTTTGGAAAGCATTGCTCCCAAGTCAGCCCTGCCCCACAGCACATTCACAAGGCTTTCAGGAGAGCAGAAGCAAGTTCCCCTGCCACTTTCTTCCCCACAGCAGAAATCCCTGAAGGCTGGTGCCTCAGGGGAGCACTCTAAAATTAGCAACTACAAAATTCATCTTGAATTTTTGCTCAGTGCACTCTCAGAAACCGTCTGACTCTTCCTGCTTCAGCCTGGTGTAATAAAAGCTTCAGTTCTCCCCTGCACCCTGCTCTGGTCAGCTGGAGAGGTTTGCTGAGTTTGCCATGGAGGATCCAGAGCACCTGAGCTGCTGCAGTCCCAAATGCTGGGAGATTTGCAGGGCCACTGAGGCTTGGGGAAGTGTGTGCTCTGAGGCTCCCCGGTGCCTCCGGGGTGCTGCACCCATCAGATCTGCTCAGCTCACCCTCCAGAGCCGGCTGCACGGGGCTGCACTGCGAGGCTGGGGATCTGCAGCAGCTCAGAAAAACAAATCGGCTCTTTGCATGTTCTGGGTGTGAAGGAAAGGCTTTGCAGTTTTGATAGAAATATTTGTGTAGAGCTGTCAGAAGGGTTTTTCCACTTCATTGGCCTAACCAGCTGAAAGGAAAGCAGTCATACAGCCATGTGTACATGTACTTAGATCTAGCTGTGTGTTCTTATTATTATGGCTGAAGATCCAAATTTGAGCAATTTGGTCCAAAATTAAATATTTAATTTTATTTCCAGGATGATAAACACTTCCTATTACAATTGCAAAATAAGGTGCTTAAAGCACAAGTAGAAGTCTCGGTGAAGAATAAAAAGCCATAAAATTTCCCTTAGAAAAGAATAGAATTAAATATTTTGCACGTATTAAAAAAAATTCATCACTGTTTGAAGCCAAAACAGTTTTATCAAATTCAATCTGAACTCACGGGTGGCTATAATCTTACTGAAATAACATTTCTTGGCAGACTTATTATTCACCAATTTTCATCGTCAGAATTTCCATTTGATTTCCTGCTCAGATTTGCCTGCATCTCCCCCAGAGCGTGGTGTGCAGCCCTGTGCTGCTGGCTGTGCCCCGCTGGGGCTTTCACACAGCCCTGTCCCACCCGGCCCCATTGTGTCTGTGCGAGAGGCTGCACTTGTGTCCCCTGCTCACAAACACCGCTAATCCCAGAGCCATTTGCATGGCTGATTTGTGCTCTGGACTTCATTAATCTTCACTGGGGCTCATTATTTGTGCTGTGTGGCTGGTCAGCTCAGACATATGGGGCCAGATTGCCAGCTGCTGGGGCTCAGCGTGGCCCCGCTGATGGATGGGGCAGGCTGTGACGGATTGGAGCTGCAGCACAGGACCTTCCTGCCTCTGTGCCGGCCTTTCAGAACGGCTGGGATGGGTTTTGTAATGTATGAGCTCGCACACAGGTGAAACCCACCTGTGAAACAAGCTGCCTTTGGATACTTTGCTTGTGTAAACATTTGGGATTGCGTGAAAAAAACCCAGTGAGAGCAGGTGTTTGCAAACAGGAGTTAAACGGCGACCAGTAACAGCTGAACTGAAATCTTGCTTAGAAAACTGCGTATTTTTGTTCGTGTGACTCCCCAAATAATTTCTTAGGTGGCTCTTTTACTGCCTCAGCTGAGATGCAGAACATACTCTTGACTCCAGCTCCTGCAAAAGCTTCAGTAGAGAAAACAATATTATGCAGCAGTTGTCCTAACATGTAAAACCTGAGTAATACCATAAACCATTGTTTACGGGGCTCGGTGAGACAAGCATCAGTGCTTCAGGTAAAGCTTTTTAAAAACTGATGCTGGCAAAGGCCCAGTGCTCTAGTGCCAGCTCATAGTGAGCTCTGCAGAGGGGAGAGCAACGCGCTGGCAAAGGGGAACTTTACCAACTCTTCTGTGTTTTTATTCAGAGCTGTGGGGGCAGGAGCAGCTATGCATGGCAAAAACGTGTTGTGTGTCTGCCTTCATGTGAATTAGCTCTGGAAAGATTTCAGATTGATTGCCCAGCTCAGGCCCTTGCAAAGGTGTTGGCGTGTGAGACCCGAATCACTTGTGCAATGGGGCCTCTGCCATCAGGGGTGCTAACTGGGACTAATGTTGCACTGGGGAGCTGATGAGGTAGCAGAATGGCAGAGAACACTGAGAAGAGAGGGAATATTTCCTCCTTCCTTCCTCCCTTCCTTCCTTCCTTCCTGGTAGCACTGGCATTGCAATTTAGGCTGATCCCTGGATTTCTCGGTCTGTCTGTGCTGGGCCAATCTCCAGCAGCACCTTCAGTGTATGACAAATGCCAGTAAACGTGAGGCCACCTTAACCCATGAGAGAGGTCATACATTTAGAAGACCTGAAGGTGGAAGATTTGTGTTGTTATTGATTGTTCCCCATCCCTCTCCGCCTCTTCCCCTAACATTTGACAGGGAGGTTATGGCTGGTAATAATACAGGAAGTGGAACTTTGAGAACTTTTGGAGACTTAATCCATGTATCTCAAAATGCTTTCTAGATGTTGACTAGCAGAACTGGTTTTCTAGTAAAGTACAAGACTGGGGGAAAGGGCTTTAAACTGTCAGAGAGCAGATTTACGTTGGACATTAGGAAGAAATTCTTCCCTGTGAGGGTGGTCAGGCCCTGGCACAGGGTGCCCAGAGAAGCTGTGGCTGCCCCTGGATCCCTGGCAGTGTCCAAGGCCAGGTTGGATGGGGCTTGGAGCAACCTGGGACAGTGGAAGGTGTCCCTGCCCAAGGCAAGGGTTTGGTACTGGCTGATCTTTAAGGTGTCTTGCAACCCAGGCCATTCTGTGAGTACATCAGAAAAAAAGGGCATTGAATCATTAGATATTTGGGGTTTAACCGTGAAGTCTTGCACTTCCCAGCAGCTAGGGATTTATGGGTCCAAATGAAAGGAATGGAGCACAGATTTTTACAGGTCTTTCTATATTGCTTTATCCATTATGAATTGTCTTAAAGACATCCAAACTACTGGCAGCCGGCTCTGCGAGACTGTCATGCCTAATGTTGGGGGCAAGGAACAGGATTTGTATGAGGGCAAAAGTCCCTGGGTTTTGTTTTCTACATGTATCTAGTGCTTCAGGGCACCCAGAGTTAATGAAACCACATAAAAATTAAATGGTTTAAAACAAACTTCTCTGTAAAAAAGTTTCTTTTATTTTCCTTTGTAAAGTTTGGACAAGTACCTGTTTTGTTTTGTGTTGTGTTTTCCTTAGATAGAGAATCAACGGGGCTTGAAAAGAGCTGGATCTGTAGAGCTGTCAGCAGAATCTATAAAAGAGACTCTCTGGGAATCCCATCCACCTCTCCACTTGCAGGCAAAAAGACGAGGAAAATAACACATCAAAACTATATTTCTTAAATATTTCATACATAACGTCCAATGTTCCAGCTCTCTCAAGAATGCCAGAGAGTGGTGCTTCCTTTAGTGTTTTATATATGATACTTTAAAAACATCTGAAGGAAGTTTATACCTTCCATGAGCTACCTATAGCAAACCACCTTACAGTCAGTGAGTCCATGTGTGGTTCTGTTTTCTCAAAGGCAGAGGAAGGTAAAGCTGGAGCCTTTCTCCTGGAACACTTGATCTTTAGCTTGATGGGGCAGAGCTGTTCCTGAGCTTGTGTTTGGGGCTGGGATATATTTCAGCGGCAAACCCATGACCAAATTTCAGATGAATCTGTGATTTGCAAGAACTGATCGAGCAAACAAATATCCTAAGCCTTCAGCAGGTACAGTAGATTGAAAATGAATTGGATGTAAGGTTAATGACTTGGCAAAAAATGCAAATGTCACCTAGGAAGGCTGGCATCGTGCCTCTGGTGTAATTATAAGTCCACAGTGATTGTGCATGTGAATGGCTGAAGCTAAACACAAGTTTGAAATATGGGATGCCTTACTCAAGAGCTGGTAGAGAACAGAAAAACATAACCCTGCATTTTAGCTAAATTGGTAGCATAAATCCAGATTAAATCTTTCTGTATTTCTTAATTAACTGCAAAGTTGCTTTATGCAGATAAAGTTTGATGTACATATTTGTGTGTGATTGGCACAGAGATCAACAATGTCAGCTTTAAGTAAATACAAGCATACAAACTCAAACAGCAAAGATGTTTGCCCAGCAAGGCAGCATCACTCTTGCAAACAGAAAGTCGTTTCTTCATCTTTGCTCAGAGAATCTTGTTTTCCAAGTGTCTTCCTTCACTAGGAGCCCTGCAGAGTCAGGTCTGACTGCACTAAACAGTTCTGTATGGATGCAATCAAGTGTATTGTGAAGTACCTCCGTTTTACTTACTGGTACAAAGATCCCTGCAAGGTGAAGCCTTTGAGATCTGGCAGCCTCAGACAAAAAACAAACTACTGCAATCCTTACTCACTTAGTAGACAAGATCTGCTCCAGAGCAAACTTTGACTTCTTATTTCCATTATTTGAATTAATCTAATGTGTCTGGGGGATGCTGGAGAGGCAGCAGTGTAGCTCCAAGTCCATTGTCCATCCCATGGACAGTATAAGTGAGTTAAAGTTGTCTTTTGCTTTTCTCGCTATAAAACCTGGGGTGTGTTGGGCACTGTATTGCTGAATGTGACTCCAGAGTACTCTCCTTCCCTGAAGAAGGTACAACTTCAGGGAAGTAGGATCTGATTTCTCAGGTGCCCACCATGTGTAGGACAGGAGGGGTGAGGGTGGCAGAGCTGCTCCTCTCTGCCTGCGCTCCAGGCAGGGGCACCCATGGGGCCTCTGGGGGGCTTGGAGCAACCTCACACGCCACAGGAGACAAAGGGAGCGCCTCAGAGCAGCAGCAGTAGAGCTAATTAAGGTGTTAATTTTCCTTGTACTTGTGCCTAGACCACAGTAGCTACTTGGAGCAAGAAAGAATTGGCAAAGGCTTTCAGTCACTGAAGGCTTTGATATGATCCAAACTCCGACTACTGAAGACCTGAATGATGCAGGGAGTGTTAAAAAAGGTGCAAAGAGTTCCTGCCAAACACCTTTAATCATTCCATGCTCTCTGTTCTCACTAAAACTGTTTCCATGCAGTCTCTGACACGCTGGGTCATGAGCCCGACTGGGTGTTTCTGTGGACAGACATCACAGCTCCGCGCGGCGCAGAAGACAGAGCGTGACTCACCTTGAAACAGAATCTTAGAAACAGGATTTCTCAGAAATTGTTCTGTTCTGTCCTGTCCAGGCTGTGGCAGACTGCAACAGAAGGTGATCACTCCTGTGGGGAGCTGGTCTGCTGTGGAAGAAGCGAGGAGATGAGAGTGTGCAGTATTTTATGGATGGATTTTCTCCTTTGTGTCTGACTTCCAAGTCTGCCCATACATCCCTTTGGAGAAAGGCTTGCAGGAGTGGAGCAGCCAGGAAGGAGGTGAAGGATCACTGTCTGCTGAAGCTCTTTCAGCTTTCTTTCTAAAACCCCGAGGGAGGCAGAGGGGAAGGTGATGTGAGATCAAAAGCAATAATGGAGGAGCATTTGCAGGGGTGATATTTTAAAAGATGAATTGTTTGGCTAGAGATATTTCTTTCTTCTTTTTTTTTTTCCCCTCTGATATCCACATGCTGAACTGAAATCAAAATGTACCTGGTCAGCGCAGAGCATTGCAAACCTACAGTCCAGACATCCCAGACATTTCTTGCCTTTTCTTTTATTACCCTATCCAGAGCAGGAATGCTTCCCATAAACAAGTACACCCATGCCAGCCTCTCACACAGAGCCACTTTTAAACCTCTTTATAGATTTAAGAATACAGCATCCAAGAGCTTTAAGACACTATTGCTTCAGAAGGAAGGGAAAGCTGCCATCTGTCTCTTCCTTGCTTCTCACTCCAAGCAGCAGGAGAATACTTTTTTCTGACCCAGCTCTTCCCATCTTTTAGGCCCTAAAGCATTAGTTAGAATTAAATGTCAGTGTGTTATTCCCATGGGAAAAATAAGGTAATTTATTTACATGCCTGTGTAGTGGAACAGCATGTATGGGGAGGCAGCTAAGGCAGGGAGGACAGTCCATGTCCCTGAAAGAATAGGCTGCTGCTTTGAGCACTGAAAAGGAATAAAATAAAAATCTGCATTCCCATTTACATGCAGCTTTGAGGAGGTGAAGTATTTTATGTTTAAGAGTCGTTTTGTCAGCTGGCTGGCAATGTGTTAAAGATGCTCAAATGCAGAGAGCAGAGCTGTGGTGGCTTTTCCCCTAATCAAATGGCATGGCAGGGAGAAAAGATGTAATTCTGAGGCTTTGAAATCAACAGAGTTGTGACCACAGAGGCTGTGGTTTCACCTGTAGCTGAGAGCAAGACACGCTGTGTGCTGTATTCAGTGGATTTCCTTTGTAAAAGCTCCCAGTTGCAGCAGCCTCACCCAGCCAAACAGGGGTCACACACATCTGGGGGCATTCCTACAGAACAGGGGGTCAGATAAATTTCTGTGCTTTTTTCAGTAAGTAACTCTTGTAGTTTGCACAATGAAGTCTTTTATTACTGTGAAAATCGAGTACCCATACAAAATAGCTTGGATTTCCACTGGACCAAGAGAGGTGGAATTCAAGCGGCGAAAACAGTGGAGTTTGTCTCATGATCTCTGTCATGGGGTCTTTTACTGGTTTTTACAGCTGCACCAATGGCTTTTCTGATTGTAGGATCAGTCTTTTGGGGAACTCTTACCTGTGGTGTCAGAGAGAACCACACCCAGGTCTTTGGTAATTCCCACCTCAAGCTTTACCCTCTAAATGTCAAAAGCTGTCCTTTAAAAACAAAATCTTTAAAACCTGAAGGTGGGCTGAGGCGAGATCAAGGGGCAAAGGCTCCCCTGAAATGTGTCTCTGAAGTGGCAATAGTGGTAATGGTATGGATGAGAATTGTCTTGAAATTCAGGATCTTGGTGGATTTGAATTTAATATAAACAAGCAGCCAACTTGGGCTTGCTGAGAGCTGCCAGTATTCTCTTGGTGCATGGAAAGGACGGGAATTGTTCTTTTCATACGTCATTTACAAGTGACTGCAGTGACTCCACAAAGTCGGTACAACTCCCTAACACAAAGCAGAAAAAGTACAAAGGGAAGAACAGGCTATTTTGTTGCTGGTTTTTAAATAGAAGTTCTCTGTAGGCAGAGTTCAGCTGCATCGGGGTGGAATCAAAGGGCCGATATGGAGGAATTTTTTTCACCTTCTGGAATTTGAATATCTGGCTTTAGTGTCAATTATCAGTACTCTTTATTTACTGAACAATGCCTTGTATGAAGATAGCATGGTAATTTGATATTTGCTTATGAAAAGCCCATTTCTAAAGCAGTGGTACTGCAATTTTCAGCAGTTTTCACAGGGACCTTTTGCCAGAACTTCAAAGAACCCTGTTCTTGAACAAACGGCCATTTGGAATAGACTTGTGTTTTCTATAAACCAGGGAGAGGAAATTTTCACTGAGAGGTGAAAATTAGTGAAGCCAATCTTCAGACCTTTTGTGCACAGCCCAAGCACGGCAGCGTTCTCCTTATTCCCCTTCTCACATGCCAGAGCCACACTTTCCTCGGCAGGCAGCCTCAAAGCACTGCCATTCCTGGAGCTCAGAAATTATTTTCAGATCAGACCGAAAGCCAGTTTTCACACCTATCCTCACTATTTATTTGCTGGAGTGATGACAGGTCCATCCAGCTATGGAGTAAAAACGTGGTTACTCCTTCCACGTGCGACAGCATTCATAAGCGCCGTGCCCTGCTGCGTGGGAGGGCTCCAGCTCTTCTCCCAAATATCTCCGTTATCCCTTTTAAATGGCATTCCAGGTGGACAGGAAGGCAGACCAGAGAACCTGTTACCTTTCCCAAAAGTGCCCTAACCTTGATGCACCGTGATTGAGAGAGATCAGTGAGCAGCTCTGTGCCTGAGGCCATGGGCCAAGCACGGGAAGAGTTTTGAGTGGGACCAGTTACAGAGCTGAGCAAGGGGGAGATAAAAGGGATCAGGGAGAAGAGAGAATAGTAGGAGAATAAGGCATGCAAAACTCTACATGCTGCCGCAGAGGAGGGTTTAGAAAAAGTCCTTTGTGCTTGTTAAGGTTTTTGTAAATCCCAGTCTGCTTGAACATGGGATCGTCCTTCAGAGAGCAGGATGGCTGGCAGAGGAGGAGGTGCTTAGAAAAGTATCTTTTTACATTAATTCCTTGGATAGAAAGAAACTTGCTTGCGAAGGTATATTTTTAAAGGTCTTCTTATAGGCCTTATCAGCCAGAGCTCTATCTACAAGATGTGGAAACTGTAAGGATTTTTAATACTTTGTACCCTGGGCATTTTTAATACTTTGTGCCCTGGGCATTGTCTGGTGCCCAAAAGGAGTTTAAGAATCATTTATCCATCTTTCACCGTGTTACTCTTCTGTTCTCCTACAGATACTCCTGTCCTGGCAAAACTGTCTCTCTTTTAATGAAGTGTTGCTTTCTTTTTCCCTGTGCAGCTGGGTGAGGTGGAGCAATCCCACGCTGTGTGACACAGGTCACAGCGTGGGTGAGTCCTCCCTTTCCCACCCCTGTCCCTGGACACCTCTCCTATTTCACCACCACTTTGTCACATAAGTGCTAATCAAGGTTGCCCGTAATGTTCACATCTGAGCTTATTATGCAGCAGATATTAACAATCATTATAAAAATCAGCCTGGCTCTGGCAGTCAGGTGGTGCTAAACTGCCTGTGATGGGCTGAATTCAAGGCCACATCATTTCTGTTCTGAATATCTGAGAAATTTAAGGCTGGCTGTATTAAAACCTTAACTTTGCACACCACTAATCTTGGAGCAAGCTGCTCAGGAAACCTTGACCCTGTGGTTTTCCAGATTTTCTGATTTCATCTTAGTTAAAGCTTTACTGCTACAGCCCATCAGTACGAGGTATATCTAAGCTTCCTGCATATCAAAAAGGATCTGCACAAATTGCCAAGGAAAGAAACGTTCAGGGGGCAGACTTTAAAAGGCATTTAGATGGTAGAGGGGCACACTGAGGGAAGAAATGATCAGAGGAATTACAAACTGACACATGTTTTGGAATTCTCGGTCTTAAAATTCTGCCCCAAGCTCCTTAATTACGGAACAGGTCCACAAGGAAAAGTGTAACCTATTTCCCTTTGTTCAACTCTTTCTGGTTGGAAGGATTTATTAAGCCAATGTCAATATTCTTCCCATCAATTTTGGAATGTCTGACTCTTTGTTGAAACAAGCTATTAGCAGCAATAAAAAGACACAGGACTAGAATAATTTGTCTGGAGTTCTCTTGTGTGAAATATTCGCAGTAGTGTGAAGAAGCCAGCGAGTAATATTATATTCACAGCTTACTTTGGCTCACAGGTGGCAGCAAAATCAATTAACAACTTCTATCCATAGGAATTTATTGACTTCTGCCCATTTTAGAAAGAAATGCAACTTTCACTTGGTGAAGTTACCAAATGCTGGTCTCACCCTGTGCGGTTTTGAGATGTGTTGCAAGATGTCCTCTCTCCACCAACCACCCTGGCTCTGGGCACGGGCTGCATCTGGTTATCCCTTCCCAGGATGCAGAGCCTCCCTCAGGGCTGCAGATCTTCCTTCCTCCAGCAAGCCACTCATCCGTGTGCTCATTTGAATTTTCTCAAACTGCTGGTTGGCACTGCTACTTACCCTGATTACGTCCTCACAAAACTCAAGTCAGCAAAATTTGCAATGACTGGTATGAATCTCATAATAGCAGGGGCAGTGGGAAAGTGTGTTCTTGCAGATAAGACACCCCACACTCCTCATTTGGCCCTGCATGATCCCTGCACTGAGCCTGACACTGCACCAGAGAAGAACGTGGGAGAGAAAGGCCAAGCTCTTAGAGCAGGTACATCAGTACACATGAATTCAGGCAATCATTTCAATGGGAGCTCAGATAAACAAGCCATCCCTTACCTTTTGTTCCTTTATAGATGTTTATGTTTCTAATTAAGCTGTAGGTTTAGGTCTGCAAAGTAATGAAGCTCTTCCACCTGCTGATGTCAAAATATCTGACTGTTTGCGGATACTTTAAATAAAAGCAGGTTGGAGAGATGCTGTAGTAATTGACTGGTTGCCTGCAAGAGTTATTTCAGGGTGAGTGCTGAAGAGGCTGCACTGTTTTAGAAATTCAGAAAGAAATTACTTTTCAGAGGCTGGTGATTGGAATGTTTTCCTGAGAAGCCTTAGTGTGTCTGGCAGTGCTCCTCACTTAGGTGTAGCAGGTACTGAGCCTACATCTGGGTGCTCATAAGGGAGCAGATTGTGTGTGTCTCTCCTGCATAGTCTAATTAAAATAACTTGCATACATATGTCAGTGTTCCCACTGAGTCTTATGGTATTTAGTTAACTGGGTTTCATTTTGTTGAACGTAGACTGGGATGGGTTTGTGTTTCTAAGCTTTTGTGGCTTACAAAGTTTTAATTGAATATATAATGAGTGTTGTATTTAGGTAATTATTTGAACCCCATGGCAGTGACAAACCAAAACGTAGCAGGCTCTGCTGTTCTGCTTTGTATTTAAATATTGCTGTTTGAGTGTTTTGAAGACCTCAAGCTATATTTTGGGCTACGTGTTTTGATTCTGGACTACACCTGAGTGGAAACGTCTGAGGATCAGTGCGGGCTTACAGAGAAAGCTGGCAGTGCACTCATGGCTCCTGTCCTTTTCTCCTCCCTCAGACTCTGACCCTGGAACAGAGCCATCCTTGCAGGGCAGTTGAGCACCTAACCATGAGTTGTAAAACCCAGGTGCTGAGCACTTGCTGTGAAGTTTCTCAAGGGTAAGACCATTAACCCGGATCTGCAGGCCAAATTCCAGTCTCTGCATTTAGCTGCTTCTTTGAGTTCCTCTGGTGGTTTCGTTATCGTGATCTTCACCCTCCCTCATCTCTGCTGCTGCCATGTGGCTTTTCCTTGCTTACTTCAGCAGAAGTTGCAGATTCCCCAGCTCTGGTTTGAACTCAGCAGTGACGCCTGCATTTTGGAAAAACACACTGCTGCTAAAAGATGCTCACATTACCTTAATCATGTGTTAGGCTAGGATATGGATCAACATATAGGAATGAAATAATGTATTTGCATTTCTGAGAAGATAACACAGCTTCTTGCTAACTACTAAACCCAGCTGGGAACTGCCATGTCAAAGTATCTGAAATGAATGGGTTATTTATAAAGTAAGTTATTAAAGTGCTGTGTAATAAAAGGAACTACATGTCCTTGTATAAGAAGGATTCCAGCAGGGTTGATACAGTCTGTATCTGCTGCTTAAGAGTAGATAAAATAACATAGCAAAAATAGGAGTGATGCAAAGGTGACCACTCAGTGTGGAGAAATCAGTGCCACAACACTGATAGGTTAACAGGGCTTCCAGGAAGGTGATGTAGCTTTTTCTGAATAGATCACCTGGTTCAAATCCAGATCACAAGGCAGGTTCTGCCCTGATATAAATCACTTCTTTAACACCATTGACCTTGTCTCAGTGATGGTGTGAATTCATTGCTGCGCACAAATAGAAATAGAGTGGGTACAATGCCTATCAAAATTTTGCTTATTTTTGTAGTCACAAACTGATTAAAAACTGATTATTTTTCCTAGTCCTCTATCCAAAGAGCTTTTTCTGGGATGAAAGGAGCTGTTTTTTCAGTTGCTAGCTTTTACAGTCAGCTTTACCTGTTTCATGGCTTAGGAAAAGTGGGTATGAACTTCCTGGGTTATTGAAGGCTTGCCTAGGATTTTTTGAAAGCTGCTGCTGCTTTGAGCTGTTTTAAGGAAGAGACTGACTGCATCAGGAATCTCTACAGCACTTTTGCCAGCTGCTTCTGGCTCTCATCACTCATGTTTTGGGTTGTGCCCAGAAACAGGAGATTGAATTTTCCCTAAAGAAAGGAACTTTCAAAAGTAATATCAGAAAGTTTGGTTTGCTACTAAGGTCCTTGCTCAGGCTAAAACGGAGTGGTCAAAAGGAATTGTATGATTCATGATCTGTTCTGAATAGGGATGTGTTTGAATGCAGGATTGAGTTTCAGGATCTGAAAGGGAAGAACAAGAAGCAGGAAGGAATGAAGAAGAGTGAGATGTGTCATATCTAGGACTGTGGCCAAGCTCTGCACCACCAGTATAAATAGCTTAGGCTGTGCTGTAGCATTAATCTCTGGGCCAGCTATTTAACACATTGACACTGAGGTATCTTAGAATCCCAGAATCTCCTGAGCTGGAAGGAACACATGAGGATCATCGACTCCAGCTGCTGGCTCTGCACAGGACCACCCTGAGAATGCCACCATGTGCCTCAGAGTGTTGTCCAAATGCTTCTCATCCTTTGCCCAGATCTTCTCATCCTTTATAAATAGAAACTCTGCCTCAAGATTAAGACCTGTATTGCTTATGTCTGCTAGAGAGTTAGAAAAGTCAGGCTGAATTTAGTTCAGCTTTAAAATGACTTAAAAACTCGATCTAGTTACTGCATTTTTTCCCAAACAATGCATTTCTTTAGCGTGTAAAAATGAGCTGCAGCAAAGCTGCCACTGGAGCATAATGCAGGAAATAGACCTTAATCAATATTTCAATCAGCCACCTCTGGGTGACTGAGAATTGCTAGTTAGAGGATCTCCCAGGTAAATAAAAACCTGCTTGTTTTCCTTTTTTGAAGGAACAGCTGTCAGGAAGTTTACCTCTTTTGGAATTTCTTCACTTACATAATCAATAGTGTTCTTTAAAAAAAATGAATTATTCCTTGAATTCAGTCCCAGCTTTCCAAAAGAATCCTGTTTAATTTTGACTTGTAAAGAAAATGCTGGATGTTTATGCATCAGGCCCGAGCTGGTATTAAATGAGTGCAGCCCCATCAATTATCATGGGGCTGAGCTGAGCGATCCACACCGTGAGATAATCACACCCACACTTTTGCAGGGAAGATTGGTTTGAGTATTTTTATTCTTTTGCTGTTCAGAAAATCTCATCTGAAGAAAACGAGGAGCTGTGGTTCCTTGGCGCTGCCTCTGCCCTGCCCTCATTGATGGAGTGTGGGTGTGAGCGCAGACCCTGCTGGGTGATGGATGCGGCACTGCCACCGAGCACCTGTCATCTGCCAGGGACCACTCGGTGATAAGGCGACCCTGCATCCTCCCTCACACCTCCCAGCCCCCCGTGGTGCCATATGGGAACTGCTGATCGCTGCCCTCGAGAGCCTGGGAGTGCCTTCACACCACCCTCTTTCATTTATTGAATCACTCTCCTTCTCAGCTTCAGCAGGAGTTGAGCACCAAACTTAAGAGGATTGTTTGCTACTGTGGCTTTGTTCCTAGAAGAGTAATTCACTGGCTTGTCCTTTGAAATCTGCCAAGCAGTAATTCCAGACAGGCTGCAGTTCCCTCTCGGAGGAAAGCGAGGCCACCCCAGGCACCTGCTGTGCCCACACTGCGGGGTCAGAGCTGCCGTGGCCGGGATCCTGCCGGACACAGTGGGATGGCTGTGCCCTCACTGGAGATGTGTCTCAGCACTGGGCACTGCTCTTGTTTCCTTCCAGAAAGGTCATATTAGCCTTTTTGCAGACAGCTGTGAGGAACTGAGGGGTGCTGGGCGCCAGGGAAGGGAGAAGGGCTGTGGGCAGTGGTTACTCACACGGTGCCCGTCCATCAGGGATGGCCAGCACTAATATCACACTGACAGCAAAGCTGTGAGCACTCCATGGGGCATGAGGTGATGCAGGAAACACCACAACCCAGCTTTGTGTCGAGTGTGTCAGTCCTGGGAAGGGGGAATATGTGTCACAGCTCTGTAAAGCCACATCTCCTGTGGCCCTTCACAGGGGCAGCCAAAAGTGGCACGTGAGGGGCAGAGTGGGGCTGGCATGGGGTGGGAGAGCTTGTGCACTGCTGTGCCAGGGCAGGACCAGAGCTTGGTGCTGAGTCTGCTTCTGGAAGAAGAGCTAGTGTGTGTGGAGCAAGGAAGGGTGGTCAGGAGGGGACTGCAAGAGGGGAGAAATTTGTTTGCTTCAGTACCAAGAAGACAAATGTCCGTAGAGAGGAGAAATAAAACTCTGTGTGCTCTAATGCAACTAATAGACACCAGGGATTTTCCAGCTCCTCTTTACTCCATGCTGAGTTTTGACATTATAAGTTTATTTAAATGCCTAACACATAAAAGCAAAGCTTTAATTTCTTCTGGCCACGTGGTGTGTGAAGCTTTCCTCGCAGGTTTCTCTGTCTTCTCTGAAGCTGGCAGAAGCTTCATATCCTGGATTTGTGCTGTTAAGATCAACCTGAACTGACATGAGAGAGTGTATCAGCAATGAAAAAGTCCTGAATCCCCGGGCTTAAGGTTGTCAAATCTTTGAAACTCCTTCAGGGATCTAAGCAGAGCAGTACTGTTCCTGTGCACTGTATGTGCGTTAAGAGTTCCTCCGAAATTTCATGTGGGGTTTCCACTTTTATCCAGTGATGTGTGTATCCTACACACAATGAGGGGTTTTTTTATTCTTATCCACTAAATAGACAAGACAGGTAGAATGGTATGGAAAAATGTGATTGTCTAGTCATTTTACTGCATCATATGCAAAAGTCAGCTGGTATGTGCTAAAATGCAGAACAAAGAGAAAGGAGGATAAGAAAGAGGTTGTTTCTCTATTGAAACTCTATTTCTCCAGTGATTTGTCAACATTTTATTTTATTTTTCTTTAAAGAAAGTTTGATACGTGTCCACTACATTTTGCCATTGCAAAAGGCTGTGCCGATCCTTTGATTTTAAGTTAAGTAGAAATATAAGGATTTAGTTATAAAATAACAAGGGTTTTCACTGGTAAAGAAATCTTGTTTTCTCTGTTCCTGCTCTCTGACAGTTGGTTGGCAGTAAAAGGAGGAATAATAAGTTTTAATTATATCTCCCCAAACAAGCAGATTTGAAAGCAATGCAGGGATTACATGAGAATAAAATCCCTTCAAGCATTAACTGTCGCTGGTAAAAGGATGTTAGATATAATCCTATAAGGTTAGATGTCCAGACATCCTGGTTTAACCAGGACAGTCTAATTTTTAATTTAACGTTCTGTCATCCTGATTATTTTCTTTGGGAGACTCATGTGTCATGTTTGCCTTTGTGCCATACTCAAGAGTGGCACAATCATGAAAATAACACTTTAAATCATCATGCAGCTTTTCTCCTCCAATTTCATCAACCAGCATCACATGTCAAAATGCATTGAACATCACAAGCCAGGAGAATAGGAATTGTATTATCTTCTGCATTAAAAAGGAATAGATAAGCAAGAGAACAAAGGAAAAGTAATAAAGAGGAGTGGGAAAATAACTCCAGATCTATACATGCCTTTGTTGCTTTATGAGGAAAGATGCCCGTGACAATACACAATACACTTGTCACTTGCTTGTTACATCGAGCTTGAACCAAGCCAGTTCCAAAAAGCTTCAGGTGCTGTCCCCTTCAGACACTTCTTGGTTGGCAGCAAACTCGTAAGCAAATGCCAGTGGAATAGTTAAGAAGATGGAAAGGTTTTTTTATTCCACCCATGAGCTTTCAAACTCCCTCAGACAACAGATGGGTGATCCAAATTGGGTCTAATAAAGCAAGGATAAGTATTTTTTCTGAGGCTAGAAGTTTGGTCAGACTTAACAGAATGTTTATTGTGCTCTTGCAATTTTTGCTTTTAGGCTGAAAGCAGAAAAATCTGCTGAAATATGGTGTAGTTTCCAGCTGAAACCAGAACAGTATTGTGATTCACATGAGAGAAGCAGATCCTTTGTGATTTCTAGGCAGAGCGGGTTCAGAGAAGCATCTGAACTCCTTCAGGATTTTCTGATCATCCAAGCCTGAGGCTTTGCTTTTCTAATTCCTCCATCCTCTCTGTGAGTTTTATTGTGAGAGTCACCAAGTGCTCCCTTTGTCCAGCTTTGCTGTCAGGTATGAACATTCATTACCTCTGAGAAGGCACCAGTGCTCTGTAGGGTGAGATCTTAAAAATAGCATGGTCAAGAGGTAATGCACAAGCTTCTAATAAGCATCTGGCTAAACCAACTGCTTGTTTTCTTTTCAAGCCAGCTTTTCTTTTATAAATTGTTTAAGTCTCAGGAATGTATTGCCCTTACGCCCACATGTTCATCCTCACTTCACTTAAGTCGGGACTTAAGTCAAGCTGTTTCTCACATGGAATTTCCCAGGTGCTCCCTGTCTGTGTGCACAGCCGGTGTCTGAGCAGCCTCGAGGGTTCCTGGAAGGTCTCAGTGCTGTACAACGTGCTCTCCCCTTAGGGTAGACAACAGTGAGTTTAATAGATGTCTCCTTGGATGAATAGGACGTGTCATCCTCAGAGCTGGGCCAGGCGCTGCTCCCAGCCCTGGCGTTGTCACATGCTGGCTGCTTTGCAGATGTGCAAGCACAGGGTAGTGTGCTGAGGTGCAGTGCAGCATGTTAGTCATGCTGAGGGTGGCTCCTCGGGGAGCTTCTCCGTGACAGAAGATACAGCTGCAAGAATTAAAGATGAGGTGTGAACCAAGCACTGCCACTCTGAGGAACTAAAACAGCCCTTTCTTAAGTAAATTTTAGAACCTTAGAATGATTTGGGTTGGAAAGAATGTTGAAGATTATCTCATTCATGGGCAGGGACACCTTCCACCATCCCAGGGGGCTCCAAGCCCTGTCCAACCTGGCCTTGGACACTTCCAGGGATCCAGGGGCAGCCACAACCGTGGTATTTCCACTGTCCCTCCCCAAACAGGATGTAAAATGGATACACGGTGCTGGGATCCATTAATCTCTGTTTCTCTTCTTTTTGCATGTTCTGTCGGACCCTAGATAGTTGAATTTTTCTGTCAATTTTCATCATTTTTGTTTTACATCAAAGAATGGAAGAACGAAGTTTTCTGTTCTGTGTGAGAGGATGAGGTCATGGGTAAACGAGTAAAACCAGGCCACTGAAATCCCAGTGCTCTGAGGTTTGATGTAGCCAAAATGACAGGGACAATCTTCCAGTTGGGCAGGACACTCCCTACCACCCACCACTAATCATGTAATTCAGGAATATAACTCAAGATGCTTTGGACCAGATTGTGATTTGAAATACACCTATTTAAATCTGGCATCAGTCTTCCCTTCTGCTTCTGTATTAATTAATGTCTTGTGGGCTGTGTTCCTGCAGCTCGATGGTAGGCTGCTTTGGATCCGATTCACCGGATCAGGCAATTTAGTTCTCTTTGAAGTTTCCATTGTGATTTATATTTGGATGTGCCTTTATATAACTGAGAATTAAAAATGGGTATTTATGGTATTTATGCCCTTTTGTTGTTATGATGTCTCTGTGATTAAATGCCTGTCTCCAGTAGCAGGGTGTCACCAGAAAGGCCTTTCCAGTCCTGCACTTCCCCGCTGAGGGCAGCAGGATCCTGCAGTGGGGCTGGGATGCAGAGCTCTCTGTGGTGGCACAGAGGGGGAGCAGAGATTTGAGGATGGTTGCAGCTGAGATCCCTGCCAGGCACTGAGGGTGTGCAGGGCAGCGAGGGCAGTGCTGTCAGTCCTGCTGCTGCTGACCCAGTCCTGCCCTGCTGGCTGCTCTTTGCTTCAAACCCAACTCCTCTTTTGCACTGCCCAGCTCCGTGCCAGCACTGGGGCACAGTCTTGGGCAGAGTCAATGAGGACAGTTTTGTGAACCTTTAAATACAGAAGGCACTGTGCAGAAAACCAAGCACGTATCTCCCAGCCACAGGCTGGACTTGGGCATTATATTCTGTATAACCACCAGCAGCTATTTCTCTGCTGGCTGGGGCTCAATCTTCATGGGAGGAAATGGAAGGAGAAAGATTAAGTAATGCTGCAGGCACAGCTGCATCTATTTTTTCCTCCTGTGGCATCACTTTACCACTTGTTTAATGAATAGCTTCTGCTCGTTGCTTCCCCTGCTGCACAGTACAAACACAGGATGGGCTTGGATTCTGCTCTCCACCCCAGAGCAAAACAAACACTCTTAACTTCTTAGCAGCCAACAAATTAGGCAGGGCAGTTAAATAAGGCCACAGCTTAGCCTGTTTTATCAACTAGCTGCATCTTGGGTTGTTAGAACATTCCCCATTTTACATCTGCAAAGGAAAGGCAGGCTCCCCTCCCTCAGCTCAGCGTGTCCATCTCTAAGCACTCCACTCATACTGTTTAAACATCACACTGGACCCCAGACTGGGTCTCCAGTATGTTGAGGAGAACTTTGGATACAACCAGGACCAGATACCAGTCAGGCATGACTCTAAGAGTGCTGGATTTGACAGTTCTAAAAAGAATCTATGTGGGATATATGGTATTCACATTCATTCATTTGGGAATTCACCTAAACACTCACATTCCCAATTTGTTCTCCTCACCTGCTGTCTTCCTTCTCGACTCTGTTAGCCCAGTATTTCTCCCAAGGACACATCCCAGCAGCAGCAGGGTGATCTTGCACCAGAGCTGAGCTCTTTGTCCCCTCTGTGCTGGTTGGGAGGTGCAAGGTCATCACTTTAACAGAAATCAGCAGCATTCATCAGGAGAAGCCCACAGAACATTTTGTTATGTACAAAGAAACCTTAGTGCAGCCTTTCTCATGACAAGCCTTTGGCCGGAGCAGTGAAAATATTCTGGCAGTAGCTGAAGGAACAGTGCACTTCAGGTAGGATGATTTCTGGCTCCTCAGTCAAGGTGAAACTCTCTCTGAGTTGGTGGCCAGGGCAAGTCTCACTTTCTCTCACCCTTTCTTCCACCCCAAAGATTCCTGCCCTGATACTCACACCCCAATTCATCCTTCAGCAACCAAAAGCCCAGTGAAATGGTGACACTACTGAGACCAGTTCTCTTGCCTTTCCTGAGCCAGCATTTTACCTCCCTGTGTTCTCAGACCTCCCAAAACATTTGCTTGGTAGACAAGAGTAGCCCTTCTCTCTCTCCCCATACAGGACGTTGTATCTCTTGCCATGAGACCACCATACAAGGTCCTGTGGAACTTTGTTCTTTGCCAGTCTGTTTTGCCCAGGGGTGAGCCCCTTGACTGTGGGAACTGTTGCTGTTTTACCCTGGAGAAGGGTAAATCAGTCACAGGTCATGAGTAATGTAGCGTTAAGTACCTTCCCTTCTATTTACCTAGAGAATGTAGTGCTCTTTAGGTGCTAAATAATGAATATCATAAAAAAGATGCACTGCTTCAGCCGGTGAGGTGTCCCCAGGAAGAGAATTCCACCAGAGAGGCTCAGAGGATTGAAAAACACAGCACTTGGAGCGTGGCAATATTTGGGATGATTAACTGGTACTGTAGAAGGTCGTGGCAGCAGCATAAAGAACATGCTGTGGAAAACAGTGATTCTTTTCCATAAATAAAATAGCATTGTGATCTTAAAGGAGCAGGACTTGGAAACAAGCAGAGGATGTAAATAAGTAAGTAGCAGGGGGAATGTGAGAATATCAATCAGGAAATTAAGCCGACAGCATAAATAAGCAGGCAGCCATAGCCTGGGGGGCGGATAGAAGAACACGAAGTCAAGCAAAGATGTCAGTGAATAGTCGAGAGAGAAAAGGGAATCTGTGCTGTGAAGACAAATGGTGCAGTGGAGAGAGTCTGAAAAAGAACTTCACCTCAAATACCAAATTCCTGATAAGCAGGGCTGGCCAACACACGGATTAATATAAGTGAAGTAGAGGTCACAGTCGAAGAGACAGCGCAGGATCCTCACCACTGATAAAACTGCATTAGCCTCAAAAAGTGATTTTGTATTTAAGTCACTGGGTTTATATCTCTAGGTATTTTTTTTAAATACCACAGACTGTATAGGCTGTGAATGTGCCTAGGGAGGAATGCATTATGGATATAAAAAGTGTCAGTTATTCTTTACATTTCTAAAATCCTGCACTTCGAAAACCCATAAATGAGCTGTAGGAGGGCATTTTTGAGGCAGACAGCTGTACATTTTGATTTTGCTTTTAAGCTGTATCATTAGCAAATACTTTTGTTTTGCAGCTAGTAGTCCTTGTGGGATGTTTTGGAATATTAGAAAAAGGGGAGAGAAGGTCAAAATATGTGTAGTAAACTTGGTTTTGTCATTTGATGGATTTTCTTCCATAAACCACCAAACTTTCTAGCTTGCCCTGTTTGGTACTGTGAGCCCAATTTAATTCTTTGTCATTAGCAAGAGCCGTGGGTAATATCACCAGTGACAATTTAGGAAGTGTCTGAGAAGGTGTTCTGTGTTCTTGAGAAAGTGCCTGTGTGAGAGGACAGTTCAGGTGTGTGAGTGCATCTGCAGTCAAAGAAAAAGAAAAGAAACCTTCTCTGTAACAAAGAAAAGGTTGTTTCTTCAAGATTAAGGCAGAAATTTGCTGAGGATAACAAAAGTGAGGGTAAAGCAGGCTTGACTGACAGAGAACCCCCATGGCCACCAGAACATGAGAGACCATGGCTCAGAATTTGTTCAAACCTTGCTTCATTACTGATGCACAACTTGCTGGGTGTTGGCTCCATCACTGCACCCCTCCTGCAGAAACAAGTCCCTCTGTCTTTTTCCAGACCAAATTTCAATTTTTTCCTCTTCAGAGTCCCATATCATTTGCAACTCTTCTCAGAGACTCTAAAGAATGGGAGAATTATGTTCTTTCTCTAAATTTTTCCCCTTACAAATCAGTATTTTCCTGCATTTGCTTTTGGGAAAACCTTGATTAGGTCTAGTTTGAGCTGAAAAAATTTCCTGACCTTTCAGGGCTGGGCCCCAGGGTTCTCTTGTTCAGAATATAAAGCCTGCTAATAGGTTGTGAGGGCATTCATTATATCTTTAGTTCTTGGAGGAGTTGTGTGTATTGGAGGGTGAATGCCTTTAATCTGTGCTCTGGAGGCTCAGTGCTCCAAGGCCAGCAATCTGCTCCGTTCACCACGCTGGGTTTCAGCTTTGGGCTTCTCCCTGAGAAAAACAAAGTGAAATGATCACGTTAAGCGACTGTGTTTGAGTTTTCCAAATCAATGCCAATCTACTGGTTAAGGATCTTGTCTCCCACCCCACTTTTTCTTCTTCTGTGGCCTTTTCCTCATGAACTTCCATGCCATGGTTAAAAGTCTTCTGTTCTTGTTTCATTCTCCAGCGAGTGCAGAGCCCAGTACTCCGTGGAGGATGTCTGCTGGCCTGTGCAATCCAGCTTTATGTTTGCAGCTGCCTCATGCAAGCTGCATCCCCAAAAACAGACACAAACCAAGGCAGGAGATAGAATATGACATAAATTACAGAAAACGCTCACTCAGAGATAACATTTGGAAGGAATACGAATAAGCAATCAATCACAAAGCTCAGGGGTAAGCTCTCTGGGACACAGCCTTTCCTGTGTTCAGAGCTGGATTCACACAGCAGCAAAGCCCTTGTCCACAGTGGGATTTCTAGGCATTACTACAATACAAATAATAATAATTTAAAAATAAGGTGTTTAATTCATGGTAATTCCAAACAAACTCTGCCGAGAATTCTGTCACAGCAGAAGATAAACAACTTAAAAGAGAAGGCGCTGGATGCTTGATTGTGCTTGCTCGCAGCTGTGATAAAAGCTATTACCAATTTAGAGTGGCTTATCAAAGAGGAGTATCGGGTGTATCAATAAGTAATTGGCAAAGGAAAACCAGCACTATTTATTAATTAGCACCTATCACTTCTGCACGGCTGACTTTGTTTGCAGAAGAGACAGCCTCAGGGCCTGGCCAAGTCCCGTCATTCATCATTTCTAGTTTTTACATACTATTTTTTTGCTTTATGTGAGTGAAGTTTTTAAGGTCCAGGGGGATTTTTTCATTGCCAGTCCCAGCTTTTTCCTGCTCTGTTTACCACCAGGTCAGGGCTGAACGTGTAGGGTGTCCATGATCCTGGTTTTGTACTGAAGCGTTTGAACAAAGGAGCCTGAACAGAGCTGGGGCCAACCCGTGTGCCAGGGCCTGTTGCAGTGAGACAGGGGGGTGGATTTAAACTGAAGGAGGGCGGGTTCAGATTAGACAAAAGGAAGAAGTTTTTGCTATGAGGACGGTGAAACACTGGCTTTCCAGAGAGGTGGTGATGCCACATCCCCGGGAACATTCAAGGCCAGGTTGGAGGGGCTCTGGGAAGCTGCTCCAGTGAAAGGTGTCCCTGCTCATGGCAGGGCTGTTGGATGGGATGGCCTTTGGAGGTGTGTTCCACCCAAACTATGCTATGACTCTCTGATCTGTGCAGGAGCCAGGACAGAGCAGGTTGTCCTGCTTGCTTGCTGCAGCAGCTGCAGGCAGCACATTTATGGGTTGGGCCAGTGCAGGACAAAGCACCAGTCACGGTTTTGTATCAGTGCTTTGTATCAAGTCACCGGTTTTGAGAAGACATTAATGAGCATCTTTACACTTCTGTTGAACACAATGATGCTTCTATGGATTTAGTCAAACAGAGGATTATTTTTTTTTATGTTTAATGAGCACTTTAATACCCCTTCTCATTGTAGTCCAGTCACTATAAGATATGAGCTTTTTTAATAAAAACACAGTCAATTTTCCTTGAATGTTGCCAGCAAACAAAGATTGACTCTTTTTAATGTACATTTCAATTTACAGTGCTTTCGGAGGCCATGGGGGAAATATATAGTCCTAACAGCTTAGCTCAGAGTCGTTGCTCTGTCAATACAAAATCATTATAATAAAAAACTCCTGTCGCCTCTGAACTTAAAAATCTAGAAATAATTTGATACGTATTTTATACAAATCCATAGCTTACCTCAGTTGAAAATGGAATTGTGGTTAGCTCCATTATCATTATTGCAAACTTATGATCATAATCATGGCACCCCTGCAGGAAGAGTTCTGAAGGGCTCCGCAGCCTCTCGCTGCTGACACGGCACTTTCTGTGGGAGGCTTTACATCAGGGTAATGCATCTGGTTAATGTGTTGTTGAACTCCTGGCGCTGGCATGGAGCACCTGCTCTGTGTGCCTGGCCCTGCCACCACGGCCTGAATGCATTGGCTGCTCTGACAAAGCAGGAGGCTCCAAGAGAAGTGGATGCTGGAGGTGGGACGGCTCACTCGGGCTGTGCAGCACCCTGTCAGTCCAGCTCTGAAGCTCATTAAGCATGGAAATTTCACAGCTTCCCTGGGCACCCGTTCCAGTGTTGAACTGGTAATTTCCTTTTCCTAGGGTCTGCTCTGAATTCTTTTATCACAGCTCCTGTCCTCTACCTCTCCTCCTGTCACCTCTTCACGTGCAAGGGCCGAGCTCTGAGTTCTCTGCACTGTGCCAGGCAGCAGCTGAACAGCAGTCAGATCCTCCCCTCTTCTCTTTCTAACACTGGCCACACTCAGTTTGCTCAGCCTTTCCTCGTGCACCCCATACCCAAACTGATGTGGTGCCTCTCTGTTCCCTCTCCTTGTGTATACCAGGTTTGGGATAGAAATGGGTGACTCCACAGAATCCAGTGCCTGGAAAAGGAAGGAGGGTTTGGTACAGTTCCTCACTGAGAAACTTACCTTTGTACCAGGGGTGCTGCCAAGGCCAAAGGCCTCCTGCCTCGGGGGTGGAGAGCTCGTGTCTGCTATTCTTGAAGGTCTCTGGCAGGTGCCTAAGACCTCAGCTGATAGTTCAGACAGGTTTGGGAGATGATGTACAAAAGAGTAGCAAGCAGTTTTCAAGCTGACTGGATCAGGTGATGTGAGAGGAGGGTGATGATGACCTACCTGCCAGTTAAAGAATGGAACAGGAGATTTTTAATATCTTTGAAAGGTGTGCAGTGAGGAGAATCTGGAGCAGAAAGCGAAGAGAACGAAAATCCCCTGTATTGATGAGCTTCTGCTGAAGCAGGAAACAGGGCCTCACTAATGAACTCCTCAAAGAAATTAAGGAATTTTGAAGGCAGCATCTTTCTGTCTCTAGATTCAGCTTCACACGTGACAAATGCTTTTGCAGTGAGAGCAAGCATCTGACCTTTTCCTTCCCATCTCTCCTGCAGCTGCAGTGCTCAGCCTGCTCATTATCGGTGCCTAGGTATTAACCTTGGAATAATCCAAGAGAAAAGCCCAGAGAAAGCTCCAGCCTCTGTTCTTCAATACACCATTGCAGGCTAAATGAGCAGAACAGCTACAGTGTTCCTCTGCTCAGGGGAGTTCCCATCCAGGAGAACATGTTTTGGAGACTACCAGTGCAATCCTTCTGAAAGCACCAACGTGAATATACCAGAAGTACTTTGGTTGACCCAGTGAAGTCTGTAAGATTGTGGATACAGAGCTTCATGTGTGGTATGAAAGGAAGAGAAAGCACATCTTCCCACCTCTTTATTTTTTGCCATGTGCAGGCATATGCTTAAAACACAGGGAGTACAAGGCAGGGGTTTGAAGGGAAAGGTGCTGGCAGGAGCCTGCTGACAGCCCTGATGCTCTGTGACATCCTCGGCCGCTGGTTCCTGGCTGTGGCTGTTGCAAGCACAGCTGCTGCTTGTTCCACTGCTGTCAACACCCCTGCGCTGCTGCTGGGAGCCTGTGGCAAGCACAGAGCTCTCCCTGCTTTTCTGGGAGTTGTCTTGGGAACCTTCCTGAGCTGTGCTCAAAGACAGGTCAGAGGCAAGGCTGGCTCCCAGGATATGGCTGCAGACTGAATGACAGCGGGAGCAGAGCTCTGCCACTCCCTCAGAAGAAGGAGAGCTGGATGTTAGCAGTGACAGCTTTCATTGCCTCACAGGTAATCACCTGTAATTTTAGAAACATTTATGCACTTAAGAAATTGCTCAGTTGTAGCCAGCAGAGTACAGACTCACGGTCCTACCCATTGCTTGTCCCCAGTTTTTGCAGAAGTCTTGCTTTGTTTTATTCCCTTCTCCTACTAATCTGGCTTCATACAGCAATTAAATCTTCCTCTAAAATTATAGAATCATCATAAAATGCTTTGGGTTGGCAGGGACCTTAAAGATTGTCTCATTCCAACTCCCCTGCCAAGGGCAGGGACACCTTCTACTATCCCAGGGTGCTCCAAGCCCCGTCCAACCTGGCCTTGGACACTGCCAGGGATCCAGGGGCAGCCACAGCTTCTCTGGACACCCTGTGCCAGGGCCTCCCCACCCTCAGGGTGAAGAATTTCTTCCTAATGTTTAATCTAAACCTGCCCTGTCTCAGTTTAAAGAGGGTTAACCCTTGTCCTATAAATAAAGACTTAATATAATATTATTCTTAATAAGAATAATAAGTAAATACTGCTAAGATCATTCCCCTACTGTTCCTGATATCCAGTAATTACATTTTAATTCAAGCCTCCAGATTTAATTGGCAAGTTAGGAAGTCTAGTTACAGACCTGGAACCCAGTTGCCTTCTCTGGAGACCATGTCAAGGTGTGCCAGCACATCACTGACATGAGCCAGTAGCTGGCAAAGCCCTGCACAGCCTTCAGACACACAGATATGACTTGCAAAAGCTTCTGGATGTGAGTTTCTATTCATTTTACAAGGCTCTTCAATAAATGATCAAGTTCTGTTCTGTACCCTCCACTAATCTGATATTCATCTTAGGGCAGGGATATTTGTCATGAGCTACCAGCTTCACTTGTCACAGGAACAAAGGCCGAAGAGACCCAAGAGCTGCATGGCCATTTCAGCTGCTTCCTGATGAAGAAATGGTCTCTTCCATAGCTCTTCTCTGTCCACCTTCCCCTGTGATTCCTCCAGCTCACACAAGGTAAGGGTAATCCAGGGTACTCGGATGGGGGCTTCCAAGAAACAGCCAGGCTGCTGAGGAGCCATCTCTGGGGCATTGGGTAGGTGAACAATGGCACATCTGTGCCACTAAAATGCAGTCTTTGCAATGGCACATAAAACCAGCCTCTGAGCACACACACAGTCACGTGGTATCTGCACTTTTGACAGAGGTTGTTCCAATAAATTCTCGTTTTGGTAACCTCCTGTGACATGTGACTCCAGAAAAGAAATACGCAAAAACACACACCAGGCTTTTCCTGTGATGGTGCTTCCAAAGAGTTCCTCACTTGGTTGTATTTACTGTTTTCCCTCAGACTTTTGGAGGAAGTGCAATGGAAATGGAGTTTATTTGATCAAGTATGACTAAGCAGTAATCATTCCTTTCCAACCTGAAGAGTAGAAAGAGAAAATTCATGAATAGCCATGTCCTAATAAGATGAGGTTAATTTGAATTGCCAAATCCCACAGATTAATTGATTTTGTACTTTCTACGGTTTTTTCTGTACTCAGTGCTTTCCCTCTTCAAATTCCCTAGTGGTTTCAGAAGAAAGAGATGTTTTCTAGTTCCTGTCAGATGAGCTTGGATAGTGCTAACATGTACTGCAGCACAACTGCATCACACGTGCTGGATGGGTGTTCAGCAGTGTCTCTAACTCTTAGGGAAATTGTTCTTTATTTCTCAGGGATATGTGAGGATGGTCAGAAAAACAAAAACCAGTTTAAATTTCTGCAGCCAATCTGAAGGGGACACAGGGTGGCCTTGTGCCTGCTGGAATTTACATTTCAAGTAATTCTGTTAAATCACCCAAGCAAGAGATGCCCAACTACAAGGCCCGGGAAAAGGCTTCAGCAATGCTATCAGTGTGTTCCAGCTCTACCTAATCCTTCTCATCATTTCCCACATGAGCAGTCTCACTGACTTCACTTGGACTTCTCCCAGGCCGCAGCTCAGGGATGGCACCTCAGTGTGCCTATCAAAGCACAGCCTCTGGCTCCTTCATTTGCCACTCAGCACTTCTGTCCCTCTGTTTGACACAGCTCAGCCCCCTCTCCCCACAAGAAGCGTAGCCCAGAGTAAGAAGGGAAAAGGAAAGAACCTCTTATGATTTGGAGTAAAAAGGTGCAGTGGAAATGCCTGATGGAGATCATTATCACTTATCTCTCACTGCCAAACATTCTCAGCTGTCGATGCAGTTGAGCCTCTCAGCTAAACGTGTCATTATGACTTGCTGCCCATTTGAGATCAAACCAGTGCATCCATCTAACTTATCTGTGTACTTTCTTAGCCTATGAGAGGGAAGTAAAATCATCCTTCTGCAGTGTATCTCTGTCAATAAACTGCCTGCATTTTGCATTAACAAAAACAATCCTTTGACAGTTAGGGAAGATGATGATTACCCAGTGCCTCTTTACTCCCTACCCTGCTCCTCCAAACTCAGCTGCACACATTAATTTAAAAGAGAAAAAAATAACAAGAGTAGGAAGAAAGCAAACCTCATGTCACAAGAAGCTCAATTTGAGAAGTTTAACTTCCCACAGAGAGTTAGGAAGCACAAACTGGTCTATGTGCTCACCTACACCATTAAACTTGGCATAATTTTGAGGTCCCTGGTTTTACATTATGTGGTTGGTCCAGCCAGGTTCTGCTATACTGTAGTTGGGCCCAACACAACTTTTAGAGGTGTTTTTTAGGATTTAAAAAATAACAGCTGTGCTTGCTTCTTTCTGCATGGGGTATTAGAACACTGGGGCTCAGCCTTGTCTTTGGGAAAGTGCCCCTTCAGCTGTGCTGCCTCTGTGATGTTTAGGTCTCTTAGCTGATCCTTCTGTATTTTAGACTTGAGAAGATGTTTCACACTCTGGTATTGTTAATACACAGCACCCTGGCTGCCCCTGGGCACCAGCACCTCCTGAAATGTTTCCACAGGATACACAGTTGAGCTTCCAACCTAAATGCATCTCCTCTAGGCAAACAGGCAGCTTCAGGCTCATGTCCCCCTGAAAACCCCATCAGCAGAATCAAGAACAAGCCTAGAGGGGTCTCATTTAAAGTGGTGGGTGCTGTAAAGGGGCAACTGTGATTCAAGCAGAGCACAGAATGCAAAAAAAAAAAAAAAGTTATTACGATGAGAGCTGTTTTCTGTTCTGGGAATGGTAAGGAAAGGACAAATCTAAACTCTGACATCAGAGAGCTCCTTGATCCTTCCATCACACATCAGAAAGCTCCTTGATCAGCCCTCTGATTGGTACCTCAGAGTGCAATTGTCATTTTGGGGAGTGTTTCTTGTTAGATTTCAGTTTACCATGCAGAAGGATCAGGAAGAAAACGCGTCCTGCAGAGGTGCCCTGAGGCCGGGTGTGTTGGTGTGAGGGATGCCACAGCTCTTGGTGGTTTAGCTGTGGACAGAGCTGCAGGTCTGTCCCAGACCTGCCTTTCCAGCAGCCCTGCCAGGCTCCTCCCTTCCACGCTGTCTGTGCTGGCAGCAGCTCAGCAGAACACGAGGTGCAGCTTGGCCCTGTACCTACCCCTGTAAGGCTGTAATTTTTGGTTGTTGTTGTCCTTTTGTACCTGATGTGTTTGGGAAAAATGCTGCTATCTTGGCAAATATCTGGACATCTTTGCTGTTAAGAGAGCAGTGATTAATGTGCTTTTTTGTTCTCTCTGATTAAATTAAAACATGCATTCTAACATGTCTTGGAGACATTTATAATTGTCCTTGTGCAGCCCAGCTTATCAGGACGCAGTAGCAGGTGTTGTCAGCAGAGCCAGCCAGGATTTTTACTGCTGTATGCCAGCCTCTGTGCTGAAGGCCAAGGCCCAGATGCCGCAGCCCTGTGCTCATGCTGAGCAGGGTTTCCGTGGGCATCCGTGCATCCCTGAGCCTGGGATGGAGGCTGGGGACACGGGCCCAGGCCCAGCCGTGTCTGCCACCCCGCAGAGGCCCCTCCCCATTAACCTGTCCAGCTGCACTCGAGATTGGGCAAGGTGGCTTTGCAGATTTCTCCACATCTGTGAGCACTTGAAACAAACTTTGCTGGCTTTATCTCAAATGGAGCTTTCTGCTAGTTTATCTCAAAGTGTGTTTCAGTGGACAGAAGTAGCAGCTTTGATGTGAGAAGAAAACACATTTTCTGTGTGGAGCCCTCTTGTCCTCACGTGTTGATGTAACCCTGGGCAAAGTGTCCCCTCCGTCACCAGCACTGCCCCTCCTGTCCCTGCATGCTCCAATATGAGGGTTTGGGCAGGTTATGGCTGCTGAGGTCATCACACCAACCCGCCAGGTCTGCCCTCACCCCTGCCATGGTGCCCATGTCTCATCCAGAGGCTGCTCAGTTCTCAAGGCAGCATCTGATGGTCTGCCTGATGGTCACTCTTTAGCGAGAGCAGGATCAGCTTTGTGCTCATTAGGTTCCATCCCTTTCTCTGGTGAATTTTAGGCAAGTGGAGCAATCTTCTTCATTTTCAGCCTCTTTTGAAGGGTCTGACCCTCTAGGCTAGTGCTATAGGAAAAGCTATCACTCAAAAAAACCCACAGTTCACAGACTTGGAGGTTACCTTTCTTGCTCCGGAACAAAGATGAAATAAGTTTCATTTGAACTTGATGAAGTAAGTTTCACTTGTACTTTTGCCACGTTTGTGTGAGGCATAAAGACTGAACTGATAGCTGCATGAGTTGTACACGAAGGGTCAGGTTTTCTGTTTCTGCTGTTTTATCATTATTTCCCTTCAAAGAAGGTGTAAGCCCATGAAGGTGTTGGCACGCATTGGTCGAAAGTCTGAAAAACGAATGTCAAAAAGTTTAAAAGGCAGGACAGTGCTTTCCATGATGTATCCAACATCTGGAAAGAGGAATACATACTCATGATATTGTTCTGCTACAACTCCTTGGCAGTTTTTTCCTGTGTAGGGAAAAGAACAATCCCTAAATGATACTTAACTTGGGGGCAGTTTTGCACTTTTTTGTTGGCGTCTCTTAAGTTTCCTTTTCCCATCAGCCCTGGAATCACATTAACTCGTCAGCTGTGTGTTTGGGGATGTAAATCTATCTGCAGTTGTGGAATGGCCACAGAAGGGCCTGGTCAGAGCTCTGGCAGGGCATTCTTTAAAGGGCATCATGTAAGCGGTGTCTGTGATCACAGCAGTGGCACTCAGGGTTACTACTGCTTTGGAAGCAGATGCACAACAGACAGCCAAGGTTTTTATCAAAGGTGTTCAGGGCAGCGAGTTACCATGGCAGTTGTAGTAAGATAAAACACTGTAGGATCTTTGAGAAGGAGTCTGTTATAATTTTGTAGTTCTATAGGGCGTATTGTCCAAGAATTCAAAGCACCCCATTACGTTTCACTGCTCTATTGTAAGGTGGGTAAATATGATTAGTTCCATTATTAGACTGGCAAAATGAGACACTGAAGTGAGATGATTCCCCCACTGTGGCATATGTACCACTGGTGTCAACTCTTCTGTGGTGTCAGCCTGCCACAGCCCAGCAAGGCAGCTGTGGGATGTCTGATGGTCCCTTTGAGCAGTTTTGCAGGCTCAGGTGCAGCTGTGTTTTCCCAGTGGTGTCTATTCCTGGTCTCTCAGAGATTCACCCCTGTAGTGAATATTTTACATATTTTACTTGATGTATCTAAAAGTGGAGTTCATTAAGCAGTCCTTAAAAAAAGCCCTAGCACACAGTTCATGCCTTCATTAGCGTCTGTGTGCTGTCAGCGCTTTCATCAGCTCCCTCACGTCCTACCCCATTGAATCCATGCTCTGCCTGCCCTCCCACGCAGTGCAGTTGTGCTGAGACCAAACCTTCCCTGCCCACGGGTGCTGCACTCCCCCAGACCTGACCCCACACTGCCCCGTGTGCCCTCCACAGCTGCCTTTGATCCCAGAGCAGCAGCAGCCGCCCTCCTGGGACCCTCGGCACAGACAGGTACGGGCAGAACTTCCTCCTCAGCAGAGAAATCTTATTAAAAATTACCCCCATAGGCTGATTGCTGATACTATTCTTTTTTATCCTGTTATTGTCTCCCTTAGGCCAGTCAAACAGCGAAAAGACAAACTTTAATCTGTGATTGCTTTTACACTCGCCTGTGTTTCACACATGCTGGGAGGTGCGAGGCTCCAGCCCGCACTCTCCCAGTGCGCTGCGGGGTTACATTCCCGAGATTCTTTTTGTAGTTGATTTTCTACCTTTAAGGGTGATCTGTACTCCAAAGGAGACAACAACTCTTTCTTAATCCTGTCTTCCATGCTGGTGTTGCTCTACCTTTGTTAAAGCATGGGATTATCCAGGGCTGAGTATGATCTGGGCTTTTCCAGCAGCAAATGTTTGGGATGGGGGAAGGAAGCATAGCCATGCTTAGCTGTAAAGCCAGCCTTAAAGAAATCCAGCTTTCCCTGGGAAGGGGCCAACTGCAGTATTACATCTGAGCTCATTCCAGCTCTAAGATCTTGTCTAATCTGTGGACATGGGGAGATCAGTGTGGCTGGGGAGGCCAGCAGTGATCCTTCAAAGGGATCCCCTTTCAGTGCAGCCCAACTCCAGTTCTAAACTATGATCCAGCAACTGGTAAAGTGCAAATGCCACCTGCAACTGCAGCCACACAGCACAAACTGCCAGCTCAGCCCCACGGTCACCTCCCTGCGAGCATGGACGGACCCTGGTGATGGAACACGTGTGTGTGTGTGTGTGTGTGTGTGTGTGCACTCTGGGCCCACATCTGAGAGGCTGCAGAGCACTCCTTGCTTTGTGTTCTTTCTCAGAAGATCATGCACAAACAGTGGGTCAAACAGTTTTTAATCTCTTTTAATTAAAATACGCCGGTGCTGTTCCTCCTTCAGAATCCAGACTGCCCAAGTTCTCTTTGTTTCCTCGGTTACCTGTGGCAAGAAGGACTGAAAACCCTTCTGGCCCTTCCAGCCCTGCTGCCAGGTTTGCAGTGTGCCCATCAGCCAGGGGTGCTCTCTGGAACTCCTGGCATCCAGCAGAACAGCCCCTGGTCCCTGGTCCCTCCTGCTGTGGCCTCCAGCTAACAGAGGTGTCGCGTCTTGTCCAGTTCGGGCCCATTTAACTCTCATCACTTCTCTCACCTTTGTTCACTATTTTGGGATCTCCTCAAGGCTGACATTTTGGTCATGTTTTTAGTGCTTGCTAAAAGGTTCTTGTTCAAACCTTCCTAATGTTTTCCTTCTCAGGCTTCTCTCAAAGGGCTCCTGTGGGAACCCTGCTCTTCTCTGTGCTTCATTTCATAATCCTCCACCCTGGTCTCAAATACGATATGGTAGATCTTGCTGATTCACCAATTAAATCGAGTGGAATAATTTGGACTGTTTAAAAAATAATTTTTAACACAGTTTAAATCAGCCCAATTGATTGTTCTCTCATGTAGCCCCTATTAGGCATTTTCTGAGAGGGGAGAAAAAAAAGCATTGCTTTTATTATTTTTTCTGACTTTTGGCTTTTATGGCAGCACAGTATTTGACTCTTTGCTCCTTGTCTTGCTCTGAAACAGTTTATCAAATCTCCTTCAACAATTACTGTCTGCTCCTCTATTATTCACTTTCACTAGCTTGATTCTCTCCTATCAATCAGCCTTCTCCCTTTCCAGCCTGCATTCTGTCAGCATAAAAGTCTCCTGCTTGAACTGCAGCACAGGGTAAGTGCAGACTTAACCCTTCCCCTGACTTCCCAGCTCTCCACACCCTAATGCCAAGGCAGCCACTCATTTTCTGTCTCCCTGCTTCAGCCTAAGCTGTTGGAGCTCTCCATCATCTGCTCACTCTTTCTCTCCATTTGCAAGTGAGGAATTTCTGACTCAACAAAATGGTTTTCTGCAGTTTTTGCTCACCATCCCAGTAAAGCTCAAAGTTACATTGAAACTTTGGTGGCTGCTGTGAGTTATAGGGCTAAAGCAAAACCTACTGCAGTGCTGTATCTTCTCACTGATTTCTGTGTGCTTCAAATGAATCTCTGCCCAAGAACTCACTTCACCATGAAATCTCCTCTGTCCATGTAAGTGGGTTGAAGTAAGGGGGGAGGTTGCTTTGTTCCTGAAAATAAAAGCTGTCCCTTCAATATGACCACAGCAGTGGATCCTGCTCCATGTTCTGCTGTCCTCTTCTTTACCTTCCAGCCCCTCTGCATCCTCCCTCCCCCAGGTGTCACCATCCCTAGTGCTGGGGTTGCTGGGTGCTTCCACCTTCCTGTGTTTACATCATAAAGTCTCTCAGAGAAAAAGGTTTTCACAAGCAGGAAGTAGAACTCTGGTTTTATCATAATCATTAATAAAGCAATTAATTTGGTCTGTGCACTGTGAAATTTGAAGACCTTTGGTAGGTCATGCTTAGAAGTACATGTCTTCTGTATTAGTGAAGTGATAAAATTCAAATGGAAATGAGAAATGTTTTCTGCTCTTTACATGGAATGTGGAAAAAAATATGCTAGAATTTTACTGGATTATTAAAGGAAATATGTCAGAGGGGCTGTTCTTACTCTATGCTTATGAGTGTCAGAAAAACACATGAAATATCACATTTTTTCCATGAAAAAAGTAGGCTTAAGGTATAAAAATACTGTTTATTCATGAAAAGTGTATAATTTTGTCCAACCCCGAAGCCTCAGCCATGAAAGTGTCCTGCCCCCAGTGGCAGCAGGCTGGGTGTAGCAGATAAATGCAGTGTGGGGACGGACTCCTGCACTCTCCAGGCTCTGGTGTCTGGCCTTGCTGCTCATGTGGAGGGGACTGGAAGGAGAGTAATGGTGCCTGGGCTTCCTATCAATTAGGATCAAAGCCGCTTAGTTGGCTGAGATGTGCTTCCTCTGAATCCTCATTTTGGGTTTCTGTCATGCTTCTTTAATCTCCTACAAAGTTACATTTCCATAAAAAAAATTTCCATTTTTCCTGCTTATTTTCGTTAAGTGGAAAGTCTCCTTAATGATGTTTTTTTGGATTCAGAAGCTCCTCATCTAGGTCAGCATTTTCAGAATGCCAGTTTCCCAGTTGTTATATCGCTACGCCTCAAATCCTTAATTCTAAACAATGAAAGTCTTGGAACAGTTCTTGCTCTCCTTTAATTTCCTTCCTTCTGAGAGCTGAATTTTTCCTCTCATCACAGTCTCCATCCCAGCTTCAACTCATTTATCAATTTATAAGTCTCGCTTCTTCCAGAATAGTTTTTCAGATACGTATTTTTAGATGAGAGCTGTTCCATCTTTCCGAAATGATCACTTCAAGCTCAGCCACTGGAGCTGAGACATACAATATTTAAATTATTATTTATAGTACAGGAACATGTGGAGACTTTCATTAAAGATAAGGCATTAGCCTTGTGCCTTGATGAGTAAAGGCATGGTGAATGATAGTCCCTACTTTGAGCAGTTTGCACTCTGCAGCCTGGGGGGACTTGCTGGCAGAATTTAAGGAGAAATTTAACCCAAACATGTGTTGGCATCACTCAGAGCTGAATACAGCCTCCCAGTTTTGTCAAAGTTGCCCAGCCCCAGCCCCAGCTCAGGGTGCTGCTGTTTGTGTCTCAGGGTATGAGAGGCAGGAGAGAGCAGCATGGGGCGAATCCAAGGAACAGGGGAGCTGAGAGCCCCTGTGAGATCACAACCACTCATGGGAGATGCCAGGTGAGCACAGCTGGGCACATCTGCAGGGGAGAGCTGCAAAGTGATCCCCTGAGCTCAGCCAGGGACAGGCAGCTCCAGGGCACAGTGGGGAAATACCACCTGGAGATAACAGGGTGCTGTACAAACTTGGCCAGACAGCTCCAGATTCCAGCGTTTTTCCAGTCATTGTTAGAGGTCCCTTTTCTCCAGTGTGTCCCTAATTCTTTTGATTCCTCAGCTAGTACCAACTCATGATCTGTCAGGCTTCAGCAGAGCCTGATGCATTTCTGTACCGAAAGAAACCTTTCTACTTGGATTACCATTTATAGCTCCAATGTTTTTCACTAAGTGGTGTAAATTAGTTTTGTGTGACTTGATGGATTCTCTCCCTCCCCCCTGACAATAGTGATAAAAGATCTGACCCCTTTCTGGATGTTTGTAAAACCAAACATACAAAATCTAATTTGTTTAGGGCTGAGCTTTTAATTGCTTTACCGTCACAACGTGAAACCGAATGCTTTAGCAATCTTGGGGATTGATCGACTGATTTATAATAAGGGACTTGACCCAAGAGGGGTTATCAGCCTTGGATGTAGTAAAATAAATCTTTCTGGATTTGTCAGGATGTTGGTACAGACTTCTGTGGGGCAAGGATTTGGTATGCAGCTTCTGAACCCTGCTGTGGCAGCTGATGAAATGTCCCAGTGAAATGTTCTTCCAAGCTGCACTTCTTATCAGGCCTGAACACTGCAATAGAGAAATAAAGCTCAACAACACTGGCCAGGGCTTTCTCTGCTCCCAGGTGTCCAAAAAGCAGGCCGTGTTCACTGACCCAACAGGAGGATTGAAACCCCTGCAGGTTTGAGGGGCTTTGGGGTTTTGATTGCTTAGAATTAGGATTGCAAAACAAACCCAGAGCTTGTATGCCGAGTATTCCTGGTCTTAAACTATCTCTAATTAATTTAGGGCTCTTTGCCCTGGCCCACAGATCACAAAGCCTTCTTCAGCCTTTCAGAGGTAGCACTGTTTTAGCTTTCTACATGTGCTGATTAGTATCAAGTCAGAATAATTCTTTTTTCCCCAGAGAAATCCCCTGTGTTTTACTCATAAATAAAAAAGGAAAGGAATAAACATTCTTGATGGTATTTTTGCGATTTGACTTTGCCTTTAGAATAGAACTGCACACATACAGCACTTGTCGTCCCTAAAACTTACATTTTGAAAGTTCTTTGAAGATCTAAATTACAGATCTTTCATATGAAAAGTTAATGAAGGACTCTAAACAAAATAAAATAGAAATGATGACATGAAAGAGTCTTCTTATGGCTTCAATAACAAGATAAACAGTTTAATATTCCACATACTGCATTAAAAATAACAGCTGGGCTCTGTGGAGACGAATCCCCTAACTCAGCTGCACTGGTTCCCACATTACCTGAGGATGGGTTGGAGACTGGTGACTCTCCCTCACTTGTCACCTCTCTCTGGCCCCTGGAATTGCTGAAGGCAGCCAACACCTGGTAAGTTTTAGCAGACACCACAAGAGCTTTAATAAGCAGAGTAGTAAAGTGCCATTACCAGCACCACTTCAGTACCCCCAAGTGATAGACCCATTCTGTATTGACAGCCTCCAATTTTAATGAGCTATTGCTGTTTCAGACCATATTGATTGGCTTTTTTTTTTTTCTTCCTCCAATTCAGCAAGAGGAAACAAGAACCAACATTTCATTGAAAGGAGGCTTTGTCCAGTGTTTCATATTTCATGAATACTTGTGAGTGAACACATCTCATAAAATAACCAATTAATTCAGACGTGCTGTCTCAGACTGAAAACTACACCACTACACTAACAGAAGCCCAGGGAGGCACAAAGTTTAACATTTCCTACTGCATAAAAAGTTCCCAAACACGGTTCTCATCCACATCCCTTGATTCACTTCACTTTCTACCTCTTGGCTTTCCTGACAGCTTCTGCTGTGTTTGTTGCTCTGTGTGACTACTGTACCGTGCTGTTTGCAACTCAGGATGTTTCAGATGCAATCCCCGTTTTTCTGTGAGTGTTTTTTGTTATTGTTGCTTTTGACAACATCACAGATGCAAGTTAAAAGTGACCAAAAGAGCAGGGGAAGGAGTAACCTGCAATAATGATTTGCAAATTGTGTTAATTTCATAGTGGGATTCTGCTTTTTGATAGGATTTAATGCGTAATGATCTCCTGAGACGTTATTTTTGCTTCAAAGCTTTGCTGAGTACTAGATCCTATTAAATTCTTGCAGTGAACACACCAAAAAAATACTTTGAGCTAATTTTAATAATTTTTAATTGAAGGAATATTTTTATTCCAATTTGAATATTCAAGCTGTTCAAAAGTTAACACATTCTCAAAGTATTCATCAGTCTTTTCTTTCCATAAAATCTCTCTTTAGGCAGCCTGTGGCTTTTGGGGAGGGGGGCAGGATTTTTGTCTCACATTTGTTTTTCAGACCCAATTGAAACAATTGTAGGCATATTTTGCTATTTATGTCTTTCTAAGTGGCTGCATGCTGCAGTCTAATCTCCATTCTTTTTATTGCTGTTTTATAGTCTGCCGTTATTGTTTGTTTCCTTTGCGTTTTCCTAAAAGGAGGAACAAAATACAAATTTCCCTGCTAGTCCTTTTTTGTGTGGTAGCAGGAGCTGGATTTGTGTGCATGTGGCATGCTCAGTAACACATGTATTTCGTTGTTAGCAGGGCTGTTATATTACATTAAATCTTATGGGTTCCAACAGAGCCTGGCATCCCAGGCTGCAAAACAACTCACAGGAGCCCAAACAGCATCACAATCTACACACACGAGCAAGGAGCGTGTTACTGCCATGCTTCAGGAGGAGGAGGAGATACAGAGTGTTTCAGTGGCCTGGTTCAAGCCTTCCCAGAGACCTGGAGCTGGTTCCTGTAGCCACAAGACTGTTTGATTTATCCTCTCGACCTTAATGCTCCCCAAAATCCCAGGGGAAGCTGGAGAGCAGCAGGCAGTGGTGTGACCAGTGAAATGCAGCCCTGGAGTTGGTCTCTCGCACAGCTCTGCTCACGCTGAGCTCGGCCCAGACCGAGGGCTGGGTGTGCAAGGGGCAGCCGTGCCGAAGGTAGCCCCGGCTGAGCCCTTGACACGCTGCCCCCAGCCATGGACAGTGTGGAGAGGGTCTGATCCCACACCTCTGCCTGCAGCGGGGTCTGGGGCCGACAGAGGCGAGGGCTGGTGAGCTGGAGTGTGGGATCCCAGCTTGCCTGGCATTTCCTGCACAGGTGAGTGCTGCCAGACACTCTGGGGACACAGGTGTGGTGTGGCCTTAGCTGTAAGGGCCAAGGGGTTGTGGTTTGCTGCTCTGGCTTGCCAGGGCTCTGCCCAGTGCAGCCATCCAGGGGCTCTTTATTAGTGCTAAAAGAGTGACCCTAATGAGTCCCTTGGTCCTTCCATCTCCACGTCAGTTTTTAGGAATCAGAGACAGATGGTTAAGAGCTCTGAGATGTTTGGGGTGACCTTGGGGAGGCTCTAGCTACAACGCAAAATTGCAAATGGTAAATGCAGTAAGCAGATTAAGAGTCTGGCACTCTGGCAAATCTCAAGACCTAGTCTTACGTTGCTATTTTTCCCCTATGGCAAACTTACAGATTTCAGAATGACTTTGCTGTAGCAGTGACTTGAAAATTATAGTGAGTGAGTGTTCCCTTTTAAATAATGGATTATGAGGCAAAGATTAATTTTTGCTCAATTTTCACACTAATTCAGTGCCTTGCTGCCAGCAGAAGCACAAAGAAGGACATGAATTCACAGTGGCTTTCTTCTCTTTCGAAGTCTTAGCATGCTTTTATTGGATGGGACTATTTGCAATAAAGTCTCGTCATTCACATCTGGTGCCCACTGAACCGTGGGACTTTGACACCTTCTGGAACATCCTTTGCTTCGTGTCAGCAGTGAAGAGCTCAGCCCCTTCCCAGCCTGCCCAGTGCTGCTCTGAAGGAAACCAGCCCTGCCGTGGACAGAAGGTCACGTACCAACAGTGACAGCCACCACTCTGCAGATGCCAGGTGCCTCTTGTTTTTCAGGCCAGTTGCAAAAGCAGGGGTGAGGGAGAGAGAAAGAGAAGGAAACAGAGAAAGACAGACAGCTGAGAAGAGGTGAAACCAGAAATGCTGTGTCCCAGAGGCATTTATCAGCCCAAATGAAATGGAAACAGCGAAAGGGAAACACTGCTTTGCTTTTCTCAAAATTGTATTTCCAGTTGAATGAGTTGAAAAGAAAATATCCTTTCCTTTTCCTGTGATTTTGAGAGATCTGTTTGCTAAGTCTGCAGGCTTAGTAGGAGAGACAAGGAGTATTTATTTTCTGTATACGTTGGTAATTTATGAGGCTGCTATAAATGCAGAGTTTATGGAAGTAAAATCAGGCCATGAAATAAAAAGGATTTTATTCAAATATCCCAGCTTATTAATTCTTTCTAATTCTTCACAGAGGAGGAGATGAGTGAGGATGCACACACGTTTTACTGAATAATAAGAGGGAGAAGATCCCGTAAAAGTAGCAAATGCAGGTATAATTTAAAAATAGAAAAAGATGAAAGATAAGTGAATTTTATTAGGGATTGAAATATAATTGAATTTTCCTTTTCCTATTTTGCCATCAAAGATGGCAGAAAGAAATTTACCTTTGTGGGAAAGGGTCTTGCATTGCTAACAAACCTGCACAAAGTGGCTTTACCTTCCTGTGCAGCAGGGTGTGACCGAAGGGATGTAAATGCAGCTCTTATCTGTGCCACATGGAGGGGTGGAGAGGAGATTTAGAGCCTTGAGCGAGAAATACGATGGCACAATTGCTTTCACTGGGATTTAGTGCTCCACCAGGAGCAGAAATGGGGCAAACACGTCCTTCTTTATGAGTAGCACTAACTGTCTGCTCCACTGAGTGTCCATCAGTGTGCCTGGCTGTGTGATGCGTTATTGTCCTGCCTTCATCTCCAGAAATGTCCAAGAGGGTGAAGGGATGGGGAAAGATCCCATTATGTGATGTGCTAAGAGATACACAGAGGTAGAGGTGCTGCTGGGCTGTCACAGATCCCAGGCTAAGATGCTGTACCTGAGAGCCCCCAAGGCCCTCAGAAGTCTCTCCTCTCAAATGCTTTCTGGGAGAACAGAGTCAGCATGGCATGAATCTTTGGGATGTGCTGGCTGCAGGTCAGCAGGCCCTCCCTGGGCACACCACGCTTCCCAGTGGCTGCTTTCCACTGGTGCTTGGACCTGGAAAGGGAGAACACATCAGGTGTATTGAATGAAGGTGTATTGAATGCTGGAGCAGTCTGTCAGGTGATATTGATCTCACAGCAATCATTTGCAGGCCTTCCCCACACCAAGTCCTTTCTCTTAGCTAACTTTGGAAAAATGCAAATGTCCGGAGAAACACCTCCTGTCCTGGCAGACCCAGAGGCCCTGCACTGCCTCTTCCCACACTTTCCTCTCCAGGTCTGTAACATGAGCATATTCAGTATTTGGCAGCTGTGTTTAGGGTGTCTGCTTCCCCCTCAATTGTCGCTCCACGTGTGGGGACCAGCATGCAAACAGAGTCCACATCCTTCATGGACTCTTTCCTGGCTAAGGGGAGCTGCTGGAAGCAGCAGTCACCACCAGCTCCTTGGACTAAATGAGATGGGAGGACAGAAGCTGAGATCTGTTTCCTCCAATTAAACTGATTAGGGAGGGCTCTGTAGTTGAGGCAAACAGCATAAAATGAGGAAGAGGTCACTGTGATGGTTTTGAGTGCAGGCATCAGCCTCTTTTGTATCTTGGCATCTCCTGGCCTTCGTGTCCATCTGAGCCACTCCTCTCTGCGGGGTTTAGCTGTGACCCCCAGGGCCCTGCACTCTAAAGCTCCAGTGATGGTGGAGGAGCAGCTCTGCCCCCGGAGTGTCAGGAGGACACAGAGCAGTTTCACAGGGCAGGAGGAGAGTGGGAGTCTGTGATGAAACCGTGGGATGGAGGAGTTTGAAGAGAGACTGGCTCTGGAGTTCCTAGTCCAGTGGTACTCCACAGGGGGCTGGGCTGGGGCTGTGATGGCGAGATGAGATGAGCTGCACTTCACACAGTGCAGGAGTGCAGGAGGAGTATCGTAGTTCAGGGTACTTTGGTGTCTTTTTTTGGAACACTTTTGATAGTAGAGGTGGCATCTGACCTTCTGCATTTGAGATCTGATGGCTCGGGGATCTCCAGCTATAATATTGGCCATCAGTCCCTACTCTCATATACAGAACTAGTGCCAAGCAGAGAAAAGCCTCAGAGAAAGCTGGCTGTTCTGAGAAGCAATTCCCATTGTTGCATTCGCTAAGACTTCTGGGCCCCTGAGGAATACAAGGGAGTGTCTGAGTTGTAAGTATCAAAAGAAATTAATTATTCTATATTATAATTAAGTCTTTTTTAATTAGCTGAATAATTGGAATTTTTCTTGCATTACAACACAGGTTTTCACGTAGCCAGATAATCTGTAACTTTAGAGGGATTTACCTGAGAAATGTCTAGCATCCACAACTCTCTATCTGTAATATAAAGTAGTAAATAGTGGTTTTAAGGTGGCCGCAAGAAAGGTAGGGCTCTTTAAAAGAAGTCTGTCAAGCCAAACTTGTCCCTCAAAATGTATGTTCTGTAAAAGCCTTCAGAAAATGTTGGGTCGAACTATTTTAGTGTTATTGTGAGGAAATCAATATTTCCCTGCAGCCTTTGCAGCCCCCAAATTGTAGCATGTTGTTTGTGCAGAGGAAGCTGAAAGTGAAACTGTCTAAAAAGGAGAGTGAGGTAAACTGGCCTGTTTCCATAATTTTCCCTAAAAGTCCCTGAGGTAAACAAAACAACACACTTGAGCAGTCAAAACTGAAATATTCTCCCAATGTAAACAACTGAATTGGAGGGTGTTGGTGGCATTCTGGGAGGGGGTTTTGCTTTTCTTTCAGGCCTCGTCCTGCTTCCCTCCCCCTTCCCATCTCCCTCAAAGCCCTGTTCCTCCTGTGCTATGCCACACAGCAGATCTTCCAGGCTTTGTCCTCCAGCAGAAGCTCCACGGAAGTTGTGCAAGATCCCCACGTGCTTCAGCACTGAAATCAGTGAATTGCCTGCAGTGGGTTCCCCACCACTGGAGAAGGGAAACCTTTTCCCACTGCTCTGGCATGGCAGCAGCATTCAGAGCATCAGACAGAGGTGGGGCAGCAGCTCCCTGGGATGCAGGCCTTTGGGACCCTTGAGCTGGCACAGATGCAAACAGCACTCCCAGGTACTCCTGAGCCCTGCTGTGAACTCTGCCATGTGGCATGGGCATGGCTGAAGGGCTCTGTAGGGTTAGGACTCGGACAGGCAATGCCAGGAGGAGCAGAGTTTAGCATCTTGGATACTGTGGCTGTGAGTGGGTATTCTCCATTGCTGAAACTGAGTTCAGAAGGGAACCACATTGATTTGGTGAGTTTGGCTGAGACCTCTGTCAACAAAATTAAAAGGGAAAGTCTGGGAGACTCATAACTTGCTCACAGACACACCGGTGTGGATGCAGCAGCTTTACAATGTTGTGTGTTCACCTGTCTCAGGCAGAGAAAAGATGAAGCCAGTTTGTGGGAACAGGAGGAGATCAGGAGAGCAAAGGACCAGAGGAAAGCAAATGCTGTGCTGACTGGCAAAGAGACTGCTCTCTTTGTGTTCGTTGTGCTTGACTGAAGCATCTTCACAGGATTTTTTTTCCCCTCTAATCTGGAAATAATTCTGATTTATTTTAAGCCTTCTATTAAGACAAGTCATGCAGCAGCGGCTGGCTGGCGGCGGGCGGCAGCGCGCGCGGACGCCTGTGTGTGCTTCCAAGGGGCTGCTGCCTTCTTCAGTTGACACTGCAGTCAATTATTGTGTTTTCAATTATATATAAAAGGCAATGATGGAGGTTTTCAGCCTTTATAGCACCACAAATCACAGAGTCCTTCACTGTACATAAGGCGTCGCTGCCACAGTGTAGCGCGGGAGATCACACTCCCCCATGCCGGCTTGCAGAGGGAGCGGTGCCATCAGGGACCCCCAAACTGCAAGGTAACTCCACGGGGAGGGAAAACCCTCACAGGCAGATGCTCCTCTGTGTGATAGTTCAGCTGCCAGCCCCTGGCAGACAGGCAGGGATGGGCAGTGTGATCCCTGGGCTGTGCCAGGGAAGGGCAGGAAGATCTATTTTCTGTGTGCTTCACATGGTCAACAGCATGACTGTGAAGGAGCTGTGCAGCCTGGATGGGCAAGGAAGGGTTAAGGTGAGGACATCATTCGTGAGAAAGGTCGTGGCACAGAGAGTGATGTTGGTTGCAGCACTCTGTGTGTTTAGTCACACAATCAGTCTCTTGCCAGCTCGAAGTGACTGGGTAGATCTGAAGCGAGTAGGTTGGAAAACTGTTGGGAACTGGGACCTGTTTCACAGAATGATCATTTAGTGGCACTTAGTGTCATAACATTCTTCTATTCACAAAGTTAGCCCTAGAAAAAAGGGTTTGGACTGGCAGACCAGGAGTGTTTGCCTTTGAAACCAGGCAATATGAGGAAAAACCCAAGGCTGTAATAGAGCATGAACAATCCTCCTCAGTAGCCAGAAGATGCCACCTACCATCCAGGGATCTGAACAGGACTCACCACTGGCAGTCTTGGTCTTGACTATGGCATTTGAGTACCTTAATGCTCATGTAAATGCCCCAAAATTGCCTGGTGCAAAGGCAGCACTAGCACTTGTCAGCTTCTCCAGTTTCCTTTAGTAAAAGAGATATTAGCCAAGCCATTTTTATTCTGCTCTGCGCTGGCGAGAAAGGGGGTGTCTGAATGCATCACCAGGGTGCATTTCACCAGTGGCAGATTGGTGGTAACCCAGCAGTCAGGTCCAGGAGAGCGAGGCTGTGAGAGGCTGAGTGGGCAGGAACAGAAATCAAATCATTGCCACATAGAGTGAGTGGACAAGAACACTTGAATTCTGAGACTCCAGTGAGAAAGCAAGTAAGAAAAATAAACAGAGGTTGTCAGCTGGACTGGATGTATTGACTGCAGTACAAACAGGAGGAGGAGCAGTGATCCTGGTGACTGGGCTGGAGATGTTTGGAATGGTCCTGTTTCACCCAGAACACACCCTGGACCCCCATGCTCCTTTGCATGATAAGGATACAGGCAAGGAGGATCCTCCATGATGAAGAATGCTGTTAGTTCAGGAGACAGGGACCGGTGGGACAGAGACATCACTGAGAGAGTCAGTTAACTGGAGCTGGTTACCTCTGAAGGCTGAGCTTTCACCATGGAATGGGGACTTCAAATAGGGATATTTGTGTTGAGCAGATTGTGGCTTTAGGTGAGCATCCCAGTTAGACCAGTTCTGCTAAAAGCTGGAGGTAAAGCTGGCTGACTGCACACTCTCTGTGCTCTGCCTGACACTGAGCTCCAGAAGTGGGGAGAGAGGCCAGCCTATGGTGGTTGTGGTGAGTGTTGGGGATCTGGTTTGGAGCCTAAGCTGGAAAAAGCCACCAAAAAAAAAAAAAAAAAAAGAAAAACAGATGAAGGACTGCATTCCTAGAAAATGGCTTCTGGTGTATCTGCTGCACTGTTGCTGGGGGATAATGAACTGGGATTTGCAACTGTGCTGCTGGATGTTAGTCATGACTATAGGACCTGGGAATGCTGCTAATATAAATTAGAGGCAGGGGTGGAAGGATGTTCCAGGAGGACTGGAAGGATTCTATGGAAAGAAAAGGAACTTAGAAGTTCTTAGGCAAAACAATTCGTACCAGCAATAATTCACTGCTCAGGGTCTAAAGGACAAACAGACCCAAAGCTATGGAGGAGGAGAGGGCCCTTGACTGTCCTACAGTTTGTGGCTCTCTGCCTGCAGGAAGGCAGAGGGTATCCTGTCTGGACTGGATAAATCCTGGAAATGGCATTTGAAGTAGACATGAAATAGGGTTTGGAGGGAACTAGAGCCTGGGAGAAGATCTGGCTGGATGGAATATAAAACCCATTAGTGTCTTAATGCATAAATTGGCAGAACTGTACAACAGCAATGAAAAACAAGCTACTGGGAGCCCAAGCTGTTATTAGATTGTGGTGCCTCAGTGACTATTGAAATTACTATTTTGCAAGAGTGAGGGTGCCCGTAAGGTGCCCCAACAGCCACAAGTGTACAGGGGCCTCCCGTGGTGTAGGGAGTGTCTCAGCTCTGCCCCCACACACACCCCAGTGCAGACTGCCTACTGGAGAGCGTGCCTGAGGGTTTTTGTATTCAGCATCACGTGCAGGATAAAAAATGGGCTTTTTAGCAGCCTGTTCCTTAAACAAAATAGGTTAGTTTAGATTTAACTGTGCAAGGATAATACAGAAATAGAAAGACTCATAATTACCTTACCTACAAAATGATGTTTTCCTGTAAAGGCTCCTGAAATAGTCAGAACAGCTTGGGATGAGGGTCAGTTACCTTTCTGCAAGTATAAGCTTGAGATAAGTTGGAGTATGGGAAGATTAATGCCTTTGCTTTAATAGCAGGGCTTGATCCAAGACTGCAGAAGCAATGTAAGTACCCAAGCGAGCCCAGAAAGGCTGGTGGATCAAGGAGTGCCAGTGCAATGACCCAGTGTGTGTAATTCCCCTGTGTGGCTGGTATTAAAGGGAAATAGAAAGATGCATCTGACTGTGGATTTCAGAGCATTAAATGCTGTAACTCTGCAAACATCACCTCTTCTTGTTAAAATGCCAGAAATTACGGCTGCGGTAGTACAAGGAGCTAAGTGGTTTTTGGCCATAGATCTAGCAAATGCATTTTTCTTCAGCCCTTTAGCAGAGAAACATCAGTAAAAGTTTGGTGTTTACAGTTCAGGAGGGGAAAAAAAAAAATTCAGTTGAGTTCCTCAAGGATTTCACAAGCTCCTGTGATCTGTCACATACACATCACCTAAATGTGGGAGAAATTAGCCTGCAGGTCCAGGAGGTGTGTGACATCAGATGTGGCTCACACCTGAATTGGGTAGATTCTGGGGAACAAGAGTGTCAGCAGACTGGAAGATTTGGCTGCAATCCAGGAGGAAGGATTGAAAGTCAACAGACAAAAGGTTCAATTAGTGCAACAAGAGGTAAAATATTTAGGAGCAATGCGAGGTATTGAAGGCCAGGCTCCTGATAAACAGAGTGTGGAATTAATTCCAAAGCTGCCCAGCCCCACTGCTCTGCCTAGCTAAGAGCACTGAACGGCACATTTAATTGTATGCAGGATTTTATTCTGATGTTCACTGAAGTGAGTCATCCTCCAGCTAAGCTTTTAGAGAAAACCAGGCAATGAGAGCAAGGTGCAGGCAAGCAGGCAGCTCAGTCAAGCTGAAGCCAGCCTAGCCCAAGCTGCAGTGCTGGGCTGTCTGGACCCAGGAAGCCTCCTCATGCATGGTTTGCCTCTGTCAGGCAGGAAAAAAAGTGCCAATTTGGCACAAAAAGAAAGATACCGTGTTCCAGGCTATTGTCTGTGCATCTCCAATCTTACTGACACTGCAACTCCTTGTCAAAAGGAATGAGTATATTTACTCTGGAAATCAGAAAAATTGGATTATTATGTTGGAGGAAGGCCAGTGGCACAACACCCTAGTCATGCTTCCTTGAAATTCCAGGTGTTCAGTAGAGCACAGGATGGTGCCTATCGAGCTCTGGGTGGCAGCGCAGCCCCTGCCGTGACTGGGAGAGTGAGACCGGAACGGGACACGAGGCACGAGCAGCTCTGTGCTCCAGTGGTGGAGGCTGCTGAAGAGGAGTCAGATACTGCAGCCTCCTGATGTGCAGTGGCCCGTGCAGGTTTAATTGCCTCTGTCAAAGTACATCCGCATAAGCCAGAAATCTGCTTTACAGGTGGGTCGGGCTGGTGTAGAGTGAGGCTGGCACAGGATGTGCTCCAGTGCATGCAGAGAGGATCAAGAGCAGCGGGGCAGGACTCACCTCGCTCAGAACAAGTGGCAGCAATCCCTTAGGCATTGTCAGCTGTGCTTCCCCCTGGACTGAGCAAACCAGGAGGAAGGATTTAATTTTGCTGAACAAGTTTTTCCCCTATCTAGTTACAAAGCAGCAACTGCACAGAGCAGAATGCCCACAAACCTCACAATATGAAGAATTTAGCTTCTAAAGGAAGCTTTAAGGAATTTAGTACAGGTGAATGGCAAAAACTAGGATGTGGTGTTCCCATCTAAATGACTCCACAAACAACTGCAGTCAGCCATGATTCTATTCCTTTTAAGACCTTGACATGAAGTGAGATATGATTCTGAGAGGACTGGTGGTAAAAACTTCCTTATCAGATGAATAGCAACCAAAGGGTCTCACAGATTAATGAATAACAGGATCTGACAAACGACTGCAGCAGGATAATCAACAAATAGCTGAGCAATTAGGGCAAAATGTTCATAGAATAGATAAAAGGTAGAAAATGGTAAATAATCAACATGAAGAATGGCGAGTAGGGGCTCAGGTAGTATATCATGGGCTCCCAGGAAAGAGCACACCTTGGGCTGTGAGTGGGATGGATCTGGCACTAGCACAAATAAAGGCATTTCCATTGTTTATTAGTTCAAGTGAGTTCTGACAATGTCAGGCACCTTCATCAATCACAGCCAAAGCTTTGGAAAGCAGAAAAATACTAAGCCATAAGAAAAGATGCCTTTACTTTTCAGATGATGGAAAGGAGTGAGTGTTAACCATCACCAGAGCTGGATCAGCACAGAAACAGGGATCTGCTGTGGTGGGTAAGAATAGCTCTTCCAGCTGTGTTGTGCATCAGTGTTGCTGAAGCTGGGAACAGGGCTGGGTGGTGTTGGGGTCTTTCTGTTCTGCCCACGATGAGTGCACAGTCTGCATGCAGTGTGGTGTTGCCTGTGTTTCACACTAGAGCTGTCAGGGGTGTTCCCTGAGATACCCACATCTTCTCACTGGGTTGCACCCTCTCTGTCAGAGCAAAGCACCTCCTGTGGGCAGGGCTGATGGTCAGTGGGGTAAAAGCAGTTTGCAGGCCTTGATGCAGCAGGTACTGGGCAGTAGCTTGGGCTGGAGGTGGAGCTCTCTGGCCGGCATCCCCAATGTGTCTGAGTTCCCCGGTCATCCACAACTGGATATGTACAAGGATGGCTTAAAGCTGCATCAGCCTCACTTTCCCAGAGCCAGTCATGCTTTGCTGCGGCTGGAAGAAAAACACTGGCTCATCCCACAGCTTGAAAGTCCTTATGTTTTATTTCCTTTTCTCTTCCTTCCATTGCACAGTCCCATCCACTTTAATTTAAAAGTATTGCGTTCCCCCTTTCCTGAGAGGCCGGCGTGTGTCTAACAAGCAGTGTAGACACAGCCATGCACTATTGTTCCTGTCACCTCTAATCACACAGCCATCACCATCATGCTAAATCCCTTCCTCCCTCCTGCATTCCTCCGGATCACACCACATCCTCCCTCACCCCTCATGGCAGCCTGCGCTGCTCTGTGTTTCTCTGTCTTCGGCCCTCCCCAGCCTGCCCAAGCAATCCAGCAGCTCTGAAGGGGAAAACTGCCTTCTTATGGTGGAGGGTCTTTTTCCTCTCAGAGGAACTTGTTTCTTCTGCCACGAGCTAGGATCTCTTGAGAGGAAGCAAGCTAAAAACGTCTTTGAGCAGCCTCTTCTGTTCTGCCCTCCTGGTGCAAGTTGAAAATGAGAAGAAAAGGGGTGGGGGGGGGAAGATTAAAAAAAATAAAGAAAAGAAAAAGATCTTCAAAAAGGAAGACTCTTCCAGAGCCCAAACAATCAACGGACGATAGGGGATCAGGATTGCAGCTCCTGCCGGACGGGGAAGCCCTCGGTGCTCGGCCTCGGCTCTGAACGTGGCCTGGGTGATGAGCTGAAAAGCTCCCTGCTCACGCTGCAAACAAAGCCTGGGCAGAGGGCAGAGGTAAAACCAACTGGGACCCGGCCTTCTAATCAGGCCCACGCTGCGAGCTCACAGCATCAATCCAGCGCCGGTGACACCGAGGCAGGAGGCCGGCGTGACCCCGAGCCCATCCAGCGCTGGCTCACACTACCCCGTACTGCTTGATCCATTTAATAAACTCCATTGATATATTTAATAAAGACACCTCACACTTCCACAGTTTCATGTGTGACCTCTTTCTGTTTGCTACCAAAAACACAAAGTAAGAGAGTCAAGGATCATTAGCTGACGAGGCAAAACTGCCCCTTCCCCTGCTCTTCTATTTTTCTTGTGAATATCAGGTGCTTGGGAGGCAGCGGTTGCCTGTAATCCTTCCTGTCTCCATTACAGAAGGGACAGACTCCTGTGAGAGCTCGGGAACAAGTTACAGCAGAACTGCCTGCAGTTTGGGCAGCTCCAGCCCCGCTCCTGCTTCAGTCAGGCTCCTCGTGCCAAAAGTCCTTTCCTGCCCAGAGTCAATGGGCCTCAGAGAACCTGTAGGGTCTGGGTAATGCTCTCAGCCCATCTCTGCCCAAATTTTTGGCAAGGAAGAAGGATTTGCAGACACCAGGGACCCGAAGAAAACCATTACCACCCCTCAGTGGAGGGTCCCTGAGGGTCCCTGGCTGTGCTGCACAAGCCAGGGGACTTTGGCTTCTGGAAAAAGGTCGTCTGCCTCAGCAGAGAAGAAAAAAGATGAACCTGTACCTCTGTAACTTTTTCTAGGCAGGCTAAAGAAAACTGCGTAGAAAAAATGTATGGTTTAAAACCCAAAGAGTTGAGGATCAATTTGGTAGGTTTTGAGCTTTCTGGGGGGTTTTTTATTACTATTTTATTTAGTGGTTGGATTTTTTTATTTTTTTTTCTGCATTAGAAGTAGTGTCAGTTGTCAAACAAGACTCTGGATTGATTTGGTTTTTTATGTCTAGCTTTCAACATCCTCAAAGGCATCTAATTGTTCAGGACATACTGAGTATCTGCACTTACAGAAATCAAGCCTCGAGTGGAACTCCCCTGAAAGCCAGGCACCGGGAAGCCAAGATTAGTTTTCAGAAAGTAAGTGGTTTTCATTTTTCGGTTTCTCAAGGACTCTTTCAAGGGCCAAGCAGATGGCTGGGAGATCTACAGAATGGAAACCTGTGGTTCTAATGGGGACACAGAAGTGTGTGTGGAGGGGGTTGTTTGTTTGGGGTTTCTTTTAGCTAAATTGTCTTTTTGTTTGACAGTGATTTACACTATTTATGCAGCTGGAATGCCAGTGCATTTTTTTATGTGGACTCCTCCTTTTCAACAAAGGACTGAGAAAATTGCCACACTAATTCTAGGAGCTTCCCAGCAGCTCTGAGGCATAACCAGAGGAGCAATTTCCAACTTAAAAATACAAAGGCAAACAACAGAAGAAAAGCACTGTTCAGTTCAGAAAGCAGCTCTGGCTCCATTCTCAGGGAGTTTCAGTGGAGATGTGGCTGGGTGTGTGTTGAAGCCTCAGCTGGTTTTTCAGGAGCACTGGGGGCTGTGTTGGCCTTCTGGCAGCAGTGACCTGCCTGGGAGAGGCTCCTGTCCCCAGGGTGTGAGGGCTGTGGCAGAGGGAGGCAGCGGCAGCACAGCTGTCCCGTGTCCCCAGCACCGAGCCCTGCTGCCCCAGGGCCTTTGTACCCTGCTAAGGGCAGGCACAACCCAGAGCGGGGCTATCGACTCCTGCCTCACCACTGGGCTGACCAACCTGCCCCGTGGCCTTAAGGAAATAGCGCTGATCCTGCACCTGCACGGGGAAACTGAGTCACAGGGTAGGGGTGGTCCCTTCCTTGGGGAGCTCCACGTATTCCTGGGGATCCTGCGCCCACTGAGCATGGCTTTCACTGGGGAAGTGCACAGACACCCCCTCATGTTTGCATGTATTTGCTGTATGGCTGTCCCACACATTTTCCTTGCTAGCCTGTCATAACCATTACTAAAATATGCTTATCTCATATATGCAAATAGCAGGATATTTATAAGATTCTTTGAAATTTCCATAATTGTGCTGTAAAAAAAAATCTCTTTGCTTATCTCACAAAGTGTTGTAACCACAGTGTTACTTTTATTGAAATCCAAAAATCACTCAGCAAAATAAGAATAGTTAGAAAACTGTCAGGTTTTTATATTTTTGAAATAGAAGGGAAAGAAAGTGAGCAAACCAGGCTTTATTATTTTAAATTAGAAACTTTAATGCTCACCAAAAAGGATATAAACTGTAAATGTATTTTAGCAGTTCCTAGAGAAAAAGGGAGAGGTTTTAATAATAACATTGTGTGCTCCTATATCATTTCCATTAGAAAAATCTTGGAGCACTTTCAGCTTATTAAAGAATGGAATGCCTCAGAAGGCTCTGGGGAGGTACCATAGAAAAGTAAAGTAACAAATATAAATCCACATTATTCTCCAAGCTGTGATTACCTGGAACTTCCCAGCCATGCTGGGCATGCACAGCTCCCTGTCACAGCTCGGGGCTGCCAGCCCCTGGCAGGGACAGGAGCTGCCCGTGGCACTGAGGGGCCCCACTGCTCCAAGCTGCTCATTTTGTGGGTGAGTGAACCAACACATGGAAGGATTTTCCCAAATCTTGTGTCCTGCCCCGTGGGGACACACCAGGAGCTCTGCAAGGATTCCTGTGCCTCCTTTGGGGAATCCTGAAGGCTCTCTGGCCTCACATGAGTGGGTTCCTCACCAGGTTCCTCACACAGGAATGTGTCGAGGCAGGCTCCAGTGAATCATCCTGGGAATGATGTGGAGAGGACAGAAAAATAAGATATTAACCTAAATTTAGCAAGAGTCATAAAATGTTCACTGGAACAACAAAAGGAGGAAGAGAGGCTGTAAAGGTAGGGGGTATTCTCTGTTCTGATGAAGAAAATAATATTGAAAACTCCCCGGTGTTTAATTTCAGGAAATACAATAGACCGAGCGAGTGCCCAGAAGAGGAACAGCGTGTTAACATATCTTAGATAAACAGGAGCCAACTTGTTACCCTGACAGAAAAACGAGAGAGCCCATCAATGCAATGGGGGAGAATAATAAATTAAAAACCAGATGGTTCAAAGATGTGATTGCATCTTCAGCTTCAGCAGGAAGGAAGAAGGGGAATACATATGTTTTGCAGGCAGACCAGGAACACAAAAGCTGGGAAAAAATACAAGAACAGGAGAGGCAGGCTCATCATAATGAAATTAATTAAAAGAGCAGGACCTCAAGTTATTTTAGGTCCCAGTCGTAGAAACACCAGAATTCCAAGCTTCATTCTTCATTTATACATAAAGTTTCCTGTTTCACCCATGCTCAAAAAAGGACCTCTTCCTTTCTGAGCTAGATAGTGAGTCAAGGCAGATGGGAATTATTCTGAGCTTGGAGAAAACAAAGAAGCACAAATTAATGACTTACTGGCAGAAAGGCAGTTTAAAGCACTTTGCCAGAGCACATTTTATTCCTACATTTATCCTACATACATATTTTTTTCTTTAATTCTGTTCAGCACAGAAATGCATGACTAAGCAGAGATACATATCTGCCTTGTGCATAGGCTGGAGGGAGCATTAAAACAAGGAAAAAGCAGACAAAAGGAAGGGGGAAAATTCTGTAATGGCTGGTGCAATGACTTAACAACTTGCTGCGTGTCATTCAGCACACAGAAAATAGAACAACCCCATCTTGCCAGCCTGAACTCATCTCATCCCATCATTTCTGTGTGGGTTTATATGCATCTGCCTGCATTCTGTCACACATTCATGCACATATGTACATGCACACCCGTATCTTACTGTTCCACATGCAGAAGCCCTGATTGGGTGTGGAGGAGTCCTCATGGCCGTGGGGACCTTGGCCAAAATCCCGCTTCTGCCATAATAGGAAGTTTTGACGTTGGCTTCAGAAGTGGCAGGGTTTTACTCCAGCTTCCTTTGCAGCAGTAAAGCTTTAAATCTGCAGCAAGGCTCTCCCTTGCCCAGGATTACATTCATCCATTTCTGTGAGAAATCTGGAAATTGTTTAACTGTGCAAATTTATCATGCATAAACAATTTAAGTTACGATGTCGATAATATTTCAGTCTTAATTTGGCAAAATGATGGAGGCAGAAACTCAAACTGTACCTGTGCTTGAAGAGTGTTGATTCTTTCGTAACTATTAACTCTCAAGACCTCAGTTTGATATCCCTTGGGAACAGATTCCCTCTGCGCTTAGCGTGGTAGGAGATCAGGAGGTGGAGGTTCAGTTCTTGCTATGAGACTTTCAGCTGCTTTCTTAGCTTCCTGTCACCTCTTTTCCCCTTGTGTAAAATTAGGATAATGGCATTTCTTTATACGACAGTAGCTTAAAGCATTCATGTCTAAAATGCTCAGGTGGAAGGTGTTACACACTTCAGAGATTATTGTTTATTACCACGATTGCTATTACTGATATTTCTGAGAGTTTTGCTCTCACATATGTAATAAGGGTGAAATATTATGAACATTTTGCCTGATTTTGAACTTAAAACCAATTTTGTTCTGAATTAATTCCTTTGAATAGAATTATTCCTGAACTACATCAACTGGGGACCAGCTGCTGACCTCAAGTGTCTAAGAACTACAGATAATCACGGATGAAAAGAGACAAAAATACATTTTATCTAAGAAGTATCTAATGTTGTGATAGAAACTGAAATTAAAGTATAATCCAGAGAGAGAGAGAGAGAGAGGGAGAGAGAGTATTCTTTAATTAAAATCAGCTACCTCAAAAGATGGATTTTCTCAGGAGTGAAATTTGCACTGTGCTGAAGGCTTTCCACTTAAATCCTTGATGATGCAAGGAAAAAGAATTCTCAGGGAGTAATATTGGCATTAGCAGATAGCCACATGCCACTGCACAATAAGGAAAAATCTACTGAGAAAAAGACATATGGCCAATAGAATGGAAAGATGGACAAAACAGGAAACTCCCAGACACATGATTATTCAGCAGCAAATCAATAGTTTGGCAGAGGAAGAGACCTGAGATAGAGACTTGAAGATAGAGGAAGAAAAATAAAACCAGAAGCAGCAGAGATCAATGAAAACAATCAGCATTTTTCTGCCGGGAGATATGTTAAAAAGACTGAAAACAGGGCTTTAGATAACATGTTCCTAGTGATCCATCACCCCTCCCACCACCACTGTGGCAACTCCTGCTCCCAGCCAAGCACAGGCCGTGGAGCAAGGCATGGAGATTGTATGGACCCAGCGTGGGAACAGCAGGTGAGAGGCACAGCGTTGATTTGGGGCGGTTCTGGGGCAGGGCAGGCAGGCAGGGCCTTCCCCACCCTGGAGAGATGCTGCTGCCGCTGCTGGTGCTGCTGCTGGTGCTGCTGCTGCTGCTGCTGCTGCTGGCAGCGGGTGCTGGAGGGGAGCGCTGCCCACGGCGCCTCGGTGGGAATCCCGCTCCCTTCCCACGTTAGCTGCCATCACAGATGGCTTCCTGCAATACAGAGAAGGCTCCTGGCAAGGCAGTGTGCTGGATAACTCTAGAACTGGCTGTGTGGAAGTATTACTTCGCAGCAGCACCCATTCACCAGCATTTATTCCACTGTGTGCAGCAGAGTAGATTCGAGCAGCTACTTCACACCGGTTTCCTCGCACATGAGAATCTCTCTTGCAGGAGTCTTGTCTAACAACCAGGTGGGCTCTGTGAGAAGTGGTTCTGCTGCAGTGAGGAAAATGTATCTCTTTTTTTAAAATCTTACATTTTTCCTTCCTTTTTCAAATAAAATATTTCAGGGCTAAAGCGGAGGAGCTGCTGCAGTGGTGTCACATCTCTGGAGAAATGGGCAGGGGTGTGGACAGCAGCAGAGCACCCTCCCTGTGCTTGGGGCACCTTATTGCCAGGGAGAGGATACACATAGCTCCAGTGCCTATGAGTACCTTACAGCTTTGCTCTGTGTGATGCAAATGTTTTTGTAGAAAGGGCCTAAACCCAAATTGTTAGTCTAATATTGGCCACGGTATTGCAGCCAGGCAGGATGGGATATGTAGCAGGGACTTCTTAATGTATCAGATTAAAAAACCTGTGCAAATCTTGGCTGAGTTCAGGTTCCCAAAGAACTGATGTGGCTTCAAGACAAATTTCAGTTCAAGCAGAAGGGTTGGCTAATCACTAAAATACATCATACAGGTAATCTGGCTCACAGTCCCAGACCTTTAGAGGTATTTTAATACCCACAGTACTCCAAGTGCTAAAACAGCTTGGCCAAACTTGGCATTAGCTACCAGCATCTCCTGAAAGGAAAACAGAACTCGCAGCAGTAAAAGAGCGAGGCCTTCTCGGTGCTGTGACTTACATGGGAAATCAGTGGAGCATCCTGAGCTGAGCTCCACGTTCCCAAAGCTGTGGTTTCTCATGGCAGCTCTCAGCACTCCTCCCTGGCACAGGCCTGCCACTCCTGTGGCACAGACACCGCGGTGCCGCGAGGAGGAGAGGGAGAGGGAGAGGGAGAGGGAGAGGGAGAGGGAGAGGGAGAGGGAGAGGGAGAGGGAGAGGGAGAGGGAGAGGGAGAGGGAGAGGGAGAGGAGAGGAGAGGAGAGGAGAGGAGAGGAGAGAGGAGAGGAGAGGAGAGGAGAGGAGAGGAGAGGAGAGGAGAGGAGAGGAGAGGAGAGGAGAGGAGAGGAGAGGAGAGGAGAGGAGAGGAGAGGAGAGGAGAGGAGAGGAGAGGAGAGGAGAGGAGAGGAGAGGAGAGGAGAGGAGAGGAGAGGAGAGAGTCCAGCCATGGTGGTGCATGCTGGCGAGCGGTGTTCACATATTAACAGATTTCCACTCAAACTGGCAAATAGGAATGTCTATGTTAGAAATGCTGTGTGAAAGCCAAGGCAACAAAAGTCAAAATGTGCATATGAGAATATGTGGCACACACAGTATATGTCACAATGTTTACCATCACTTCAAAACATGCACCCGCCCACAGTTCTTCACTAGCAGCATCCTGGAACTTCTCCAGTTGGGATTTGCTATATGAAGCAAAAGTCAATTAAAATCAGCCATTATTGTACAGATCATGAGATCCATAGTACGAGATCCCATACTCATCCCAGATGCTCATTAATAGCAGTGTGTTGTAAACAAGTCCAGGACAATTGCTTGGGGTTTGTATACTTTTCTGATCGCTGTGTTTGCTCAGTTAACATATAACATTTTTAAATGGGTTGGATTAAAATTTTTAGCAAATATCAAATTCCCCAGAAACACAGTTCTGTTGCATTCTGGAACTGTTTCAAATGTAGGTCAGAGTCAGTAAGTATGTTTAGCTAATGAAAACAGAGGCGGGGGGAGAAGGATTTGGGGAAAGGGAAATTCTGTCTACCCAGATTGCTAGAAGAGCACCAGCTCGCCCACCTCCTTCAGCAGAGCCTGCTGCTGGGTGAGGTGTGGTGACTCATCTCTGCATCACACGAATCCCACTTTTTTAGCCTGGAAAGTCACCACCTGCTAAAGGCCTGGTGTGCTTGGTTGGGTTCTCTCAGCGCCTTGAGGAGCTCTTCCATGTAGTTGAGGAAATGTGATGTTCCGGGGAGGTGAACAGTGCAGTCCCCAGTTCAGGAGCTCACGTGCCTGTACAAATCCAAACCCACATTTGTTTGTGAAGAGTTACTGGGCTGATTCAGGGAAATCCGTGCAAGAACGGCCTCAAGCTGAGATCGTTCTGAGTGGTGGGTGGAGGCTTCCAGTCCTTCAGGTAGAGCTGAGCACCAGCATCCATCTTCCAGCTCACAGGTAAGACCCAGAATTACAGGTGAACCTGACCTTTCATTCTTGCTCAGAAACAAAGCACTGGCAGGGCTTTTTCAGTCAGACAAAACATCAACTCAATATGAAACAAACATCTTTGTTTTGGAAAGAGATATCCCCACCCCTACACACACACAAATGCACACACTAATTTTTAGGGCTGTTTTATAAACAAAAAATCTGTAATTAGAGCAATTTTATTTGCAATTAGCATGGATAAGTTGTTTGCTTTAGTGCCAACATCTGTAGCAATGGAAGTGCACTTGCTCTTTTGTTTTCAACTCTTTCACCACCTCTTTAGTTTCAAGGTGAGATCAGTATCTGGAAACATGATGTAATTTATGCTGTTATCATTTTATGAACTTCAGCAAATCTACTCCTGATAATGTATTATAATTATACTGGTAATCAGAACTGGATTTGAAAATGTAGGAAGCCTGGTGCCAACTGCCACTGTGTGTCTGACCAGCTCAGAAAGTGAAAACAACAGTTACTGGCATTTATTGTCAGAGGAGCTTCAACTCAAATTTGCAGACAGATATGGACTGCAAAAATTAAATGGCTGCTCATTTCACATGTATCCCTAATTTCTGTGGATTTTGAGGCTGGCATCCTAATCTCTGTCATGCTTGTTCCCATTTTCTTCTCAGTTTTGCTTTAAGACAAGCTTCCCTACTCTAAAGCCAAATGCAGTGTTCCCTGCTGTGATGGATTCCTTCTTTTTCCTTCCTAATTGGAGCCATTTCATCAGATCGAATTTTGACAAAGATAGTAATTGTCATCCAATTTTAAGGCAATGACAAGATCAATATGAATTCTCAGATGACAAGTATTATTACTGGGTGAGCACAAAGAAACAAAGAAAACGAAAAATCCATTTTCTAAGGATCAAAACAGAGGCACATGCTTGCCTTGATCCACGTGTATGTGAATCCTGTTACAACAATAGAGGCTGTGCCTGTGGATGGATGGGATAGAACAGATGGCCTTTGCCAGGCAAATAGTGCAGGAAAATGAGCACCCAGTGCTTTAGTACATTGCAGCTTGGGTAATGTAGGAGTCAATTAACTTGCCACCAAACAGGCTTACAGGGAAAATTACCCACAGCCCCATCTCAGAGAATTCTGCTCCTCCTTAACATTTTGTGCTCCTTCTGTTCCCCAAATGTCAGGAGTAAATACCCAAGAAAATCCTATTTCTTTAAGGTAAATATATTCAAAGTATATTTATGTAGGCAGAAGTACTTGATTATTTTTATAACATTGTTTAAATGAGATTATCTGATTAGTTAATGGCCCAAAGGGTTCAGACAGAGTTCAAATAAGGATCTAAAATGTGTAGAAGCATCTTCAGACGTTTTCTGCACCATGTGGTTTTGGGAGAGATTCTGCCATGTATGCATAACTTGCCAGATACTGTCACTTTGTTTTAGTAGGTTCACCCTGCAACAAGACATTTCTTCAAGGCATTTGACCCTCAGAGGTCAGCTCTCGTTCCATATTTGCTACTCAGTGTGCATCCAGGTTCCCACTGCAGGGCTGTTCTGCACATGCTCATCTGGCTATTGAACCAGACCTCCTGCTTTCCCACCCCCAAAGCATTAAATCCAAGGAATTAGACCCTGCATGGGTTGGTTTTTTTTCTTTTGCAGTATTTATATTCAAAATACATTTTAACTGAGGAAAGGCAAAATAATACATGGTTGTTGTACTAATTGGCAGCTGCTATGGGTAACAACCATGACAAGTTTCAGCTCTGTCCACTTCAACCCAGCCAAGTCATTAAAGGTTTCCAGGCAGAGAATTGGGTTATGAAACTCAATATATGCTGGTAGCTATGCTGGTGCCCCTGCATTGCTAAGCACATTCTCAACCATCCAAATGCAGGTTCAGTAGGATTATGATCTGTGGAGGAAGGCCTCAGCCAAGCACTGAAAAGACGTTTGTGAGCCTCCAAAATATAAATAAAATATTTACAAAGAGAATAATTGACTTTTGATGTTTACTTCAGGCTATGGTTAAGCAGGCAGTGTCTGCACTAAGCAATGCAGTGACCACCTGCCACAAATGCTGTGATATTTGACAGATCCTTTTTTGCCAAGAACTATAATTCCTATTTAAATCTAAATAGAGGAGCCATGAATGCAGATTTCTCATCACAAAGACGCTCATGTTAATCCCCAGTACAGAAAAATAAGAAAAGCCAGAACGTTTTATTGGATTTTATATGGAAGATAATTAAACAGTATTTCTTCTTTACTTGGTATACAGCATCCCATCAACCTTCCTGCTGAAATTTGTTTATAAAGAAAGCCAGAAAGTTTTATTACATTTTTATGTAAAAGAAAATTAGCATTTTGTGTATTTGAACTTACATTAGAATTACAAAAAGCGGGTAAACAATAAATGACCAAAGAGCAATGAAAATAAACAGAAAAAAAAAAGTAAGGAAAGCATAACACATACTCATACACACAATTTCATATTCTAAGCATGCAAACCAAATAAATGTTTGTGTGCATATGTATGTATTGTATATATTCATACCAAGCAGTTCTGAAAACCTAAGCTCGTGAAAGTGAGGAAATGCTAGAGCAAGGCCCTAATTTGGCCTTTTTGATTGTGTGCACACGAATGTATGCTGGGGTTTTTTTGCACACACACCCCACAGAAGATGGTGCAGTGTAGGCAGAAACTGGCTGTGAGAATGATGTAATCTCTCAGAGAGCTGCTTTGCAGGAGCCTGTTTCTTTTCTGCCCACAAGCCAGTTTGGTATTTTGGATGTACCCAAGGAAGTTCTCTTAGCATGTTTCCCAGCAGGTGGGTGCTGCCAATCTGAGGCTGTATGAGAATGTGTCTGAGGGTGCACTTAAAGCAAGCTTATTAATGGGGGGGACGGGGGGGCAGGGGGGGCTGTATCCAGGGTTGCATCCTCGGCATTTTAAAATGTTTCACTTCAGCCTGTGCTGCCATTTACTGCATTATGTGATGCATGTGGATTTTCCAAACAAAAGATGTTTATGAGGAGAGTATATTTTAAGATCCCTTTCATGACTGCACAGACCCCTCTCCAAGCAGATGGCCTGACAGTTGCAAGAAAACTATTCATAAGCCAGAAGTAGCATTTAAAATTCTTTTTTAAAAAGACAGTTTGTTCTCCACGTACATTTTAAGCAGGTACTAATTCTGTCCATGGCAGCACCTTCCCCGACCCAGAGGCAGCAGCACAGCCCAGGCTGCCTTGGACCTGCGCCCTCCTGGGTGCTCCCACCACTGCCCCATGTACGGGCACCACTGAAACTCCAGTTCCACTGCTGCTAACTTGGAGTGACAGTGGAGGTACAGCAGTTTCCCTTTTATACCCAAAATAGGTGGTATCCACAGCGAAAATGTTTGCTTAGAGTATGTAAGGGTGTGGAAACAAGAACTTTCCAAGGACATGGATATGTTTAATTCCATTTTCGTTCGCAGCCTTGACTGTTACCGAGCTGTTGTTGACAATCTTTGGGGAAAATAACCAGCCGAGAACAAAATCAGTAAACCTGAGACACTTCACCATTACTAAGTTCATGTATTCTGGGAGAAATCTGAAGCAATGGCTTCATACAGCTGCATTTGCTGACCCTTTTAATTGCCTTCTACAGAACCTCCTTCTTGAAGGAAACGAGCGCTTCCATATCATGCGCTTGATAAATAAATAATGCCATCCCTCTGGAGACAAAAATTCCATCTCTAGCACAAGGACAGGGACTAAGCGTCCTTCCACTTTGGGGAGATGGTTTGTTTTTGCTTTTCCTTCACCTCAGGAACTGGGGCTTATTATTTGTCACATCAAACACATTTAGAAATATTTCTGAAAAATTTGCCTAATATCCTGCAGCAAGGAGTTGCAGGGTTGATTATACACTTCACGAATGTTTTCAACATTTTTCCTTCACCTTTCCATGCATATTTGTGCTTCAGAGAAAACAGAATAAATAGCCCCTTCTCTCTGCTTCTGTTATATCATCTTTTACCCTTGTGTTTGGTAAACTAAACAATGCTAGTCTTTCTAATCACTTTTTTCCTCTCGTGTTTAATCATTTTTGCTGCACTTTTTTGCTGCAGAAGTACATACATGTGGGCATATACACCCTGGAGCAATCACAGTCTTCTAAGAACAGGTTTTAAGGCTTCATAGAGATTTGCTCTTTGCTCCCAAAACAATCCCTGTTCATCTCATTCTAAATTCACTTTTAGAAACAGGGTCCCCCAGCGCAGGTGCTGAGATGTGTGTGCAGATGGGCAGGTTTAAAAGTGAGGAGCAGGACAGGCAGGGTGGGGAGGCTTCACCTCTTGCTCAGCTCAGTGAGCACCAGGCCAGCCTGGACCTGCTGCAGAAACAAAGCCAGAGACTGGACCAGGGTAAGAAATACTTTGTGCTGTGTGAGGATGAGCCTTCCTAAGGCACACCTTTCAGACAGAGAATTTGTAGATGGTGTTGTTTCATCTTCCTGAGGCTCACCTCCACTCCAGGCTGCCTTTGTCCTGCACTCACCCTGCAGAGCACTGCAGAAGCTCTGTCAGCAGTGATGGTAAGAGTAGATCTGGTGCTGCAGCTCCGCTCAGCCCAAAAGAGAGCATGGAGGAGGAATAAAGGAAGGTGAAACCTCGAGGAGAAATACCCTCTCCAGCTGGGACCAGGGTCCTCATGGACGTGCAGTCAAGGCAGCGGGCACGTCTCTTTTGGCAGCCTTTTGTTCTCTGTCCTGCAGAAGCTTTTTGCTCGTTCCTTTCTAGATCCAGAATCTCTGTGTATTATAAAGGGCAGAACTTTTCCTGGGGAAACACAGCACACACTTCATCGGGGGAGTGGACTGGCTGTACATAGGTTAGCTGAAGACAAAGGCCAAATATGTTTTGGGTAGGATTCCCCCAATCTAATTTGAGCCCTCCTACTTCCCTTTCACTCTTAAAATCAAACTGAATATACCTTGTCCTTGGAAAGTTCTTTGCTCATCCTGTTTGTAGTTTTAAATGCTATGTAAACATTTTCATTGTGGATTAATGCACTGCTTCAAAGCAGTGGAGATTTTAAGATTGCCATTAATTCAGAGAAAGAGACTTCTGTTACTATTACGGTTCTTTTGGAAACTTAATTTCATTCAATGCCCTTTTGAAGGCTTTGCACTAGAGTGCTAAATGAATGCTATCAAAGGCCATATTAAAGAGGATTGTATATAGTTGACCAGGGTTCATGCCAGGGACTAGTTTTAGACAGTATCTTACATTGAAAATATGATTCTTCAATTATACCTTCTATTGCAAAAATGAAATTACCTTGAATGCTTGGTGTAGGAGGCTTATTTCTTAGAATACAGTAGTAAATGGTCAAATGCTTCCTCACAGTAAAACATATCTGATTAAAAAATGAGAGAGAGAGAAAAATGTGAAAATCAAAATCAGTCATAAGAGCCCTGGGATCAGTGAAAAGACAGCTTAGACAAAGGCTCTCCATTTGAGTAACCCAGATAATTCCAGGATTGTCTGAATGCTTCAAGTAGAAGTGTCTAAAGAGCCTAGTGTTCTGCCAGCTGATTCAGGATGCTGCAAAGGGGGATCAGAGGGCCAAAGTGAATATGCAGAAGCTTTTAAACACATTCTCACTATTCATGGTAATCAAAGTGATTTGCAAATACATCTTCTTAGCAAGACTTAACATCTTTGAGATCACAATCGTAAAAAATAATTGATACAATTAGAGGTATGAAGCTACGTTTTGTGTAACTGCAGCTATTCACATTTATTACATTTCTAAGTGTTTTCTTGTCTGCTTTCCCAACTCATAATGTACATCTGATTTATTTGGAGAATAATAGCGTTGCAGTCCTTCCCTGGGTTTTTTTTCTGCAATGTTTTAGGTGTGGCTTCACCGTGCAGAGGGTCCAGCCCTTCAGGGCCACACCAGGCCTTGGCCAGCCTGCTCTGGCAGGCAGTGCTGGCACCTTGGGCTTGGCATTGATTGAACTGAGTGGCTGCTGCTGCTGCAAATACACACAACCTACTGTGGAGCTTCCAAACAGCCTGCCTGCCTAATTCCAGGATTACAGCGCTTAAGGACAGGTAAGGATGATGAACAAGTGGAAAGGATCTTATGTCCTTACATCCACAGGGAGTTTTGTGCCTCTGTCCCGTTGGCATTACTCATGTAAGCCTCTCATTCATCCACCTTGGGAAGACTGATTTGCTCAGCCTTTGGTGTTCTGCTCAGGTTTTGATGTGCTAGCTGAGCAAACTCAGTGATTGCTTGTGTGTTTGGGAATTAGTTATGACTTTAGACTGTATGAAGCAATCTTGTGGACTCCTGCTTCATTAGTAATCCGATCTGTTCGCCACTGCGCTGCCGACTGCCTTAGTTCACCCCGCGGGCGCCATCGCTGGAAGGAGCGGACATTCGTGTGCAAGGTGGGATGTGGACTTTCACCAGCTCTTTGCATTAAATTCCTGCCATCCTCCTCTTATGAGGAGGGCAGCTTATGATGAGAGGCCAGAGCACAGATAAGTGTTGTTCTCCCTGCTGAAAACTTGCCCTATGAAGAAGAGTCCATTGATTTTCTTTCCCAGAGAAAGCGAGCCAGAGTGCAGCGGTCTGGCTTGCTGGGCATGGACGTGCACCCTGAGAGTCTCATTCTCCTGCTGTCTTCAGAGACAGAGCAAAATGTCCCAAGAGCTACAGTCGAAAAGCAGAACACAGGAGTGAAGTGGTTATTTTCTTCTTTTCACCAGTCTCTTTCTTTTCTTATTTGTAAACTAATTAAAATTATTCTTAGGAGTATACAAAGCAATTTGATACCCTGAGCCACCACCTGCAGGAGTCTTACTGTTTGGTAAAGAAGGAATTCTTTTTGTTTTCCAGAAGAGACCTGGATAGGACAAAGAAACATTTCTATATTGTATGCATTAGCAAGAAGGATTAGACAGGCTGTAATCTTGGTCAGTCTGACTTCTACAATTATGGAAAATTACAATGATTGATGTTAGTTGCAATTTATCTTATTGCACAAACTGGTACAGGATGAATCTTCCCTTTTGAAATACATATTTCACTAAAACTAGAATACATATGAAGTGATTTCTTTTTCTTTCTTTTCCCCATCAGATTGATAATAGTCTGTGTAGGAAAGGGCTGAAAAACACAAAAAGAAAAAGTTGGAGCTATTTGAATTGTCATGGCAATATCCTAGATTTTTCAAGAAGTTTGGTTCTGTTTAGCTAGTCACTTTAATTTTCCTTCACTAACTTGTCTCCATTCTCTGCCACAATGATAATTCTTTATATGACTGTCAGCCCTTTGCATTGTGACAGCTTAAATTAATGTTTTGATATTTCTCTCTTTGTAAGAATACAACAAAGAAGACAACTGCCAAGGATAGGACAGAAACTATATGACTGCAAAACAGACACTGCGCACCAATAAAGCCAGAAGGAAAAATGTTCATGTTATTGCCTTGTTAATAAGCTTTTGCAACAACTAATCCTGAAGTCGTTGAGTTCCCTAGGCTAGTATGGCCCTTGTGCTTCGTCTGGGTTGTGGGAAACTTCTTACGGGGGCCCTTGGACATTTCTGGGAATACTTCAGCCCGGTGATGTTGGGGCGGTTTAATACCTCAGGCAGGCTCATTCAGCCTCTGGTACTGCACTAACCACAAATGTAAGCTGTGGTGGATTAGCTTGTTTTACTCTCATAATTATTCCACTTCTGCACAGTGGAAACCCTTTTGCAAACTAATACATGTTCATCTCATTTTTACACACCACCTCTCCAAGTGTTAAGAGGATCAATAACAGGAATTCCAAAAGGAAGGTGCAGGAGGAGTTGGAAGGATTTGATTTGGCACTTACAAAAGAAATGATGAAAAGGAATTGTCTTAAGATTTTGTGGAGGTTTATACCAATCCTTATCTAAGGTTCAAGGCCTTTAGCAGCATCGTTCCTGCTCTTAATGTATGCTTCGAAAATCCCAACCCATCTGGCATTGCCGTAAATGAAGCTTGACTTCAATGAGCATGGTGTTTTTCAATGTTCTTTAAAAAATCCTTTTAAAAAGATCTGAGATATTCAGATGCAGTTTAATGTTTCAGTATAGCTGAGGATTTCATTATTACCTTCTCTCATTTTTCTCATTTTCCGTCTGTTTTTCCTCTCACACATTCCTTCAGGACCTGGCCTCACCTGAGATATGAGGAATTTAAATGAAAGTAGAACAACAAAAAAAAATCAATTAATCCATTCTTTGTGGCAGAAGCCACCAGATGATGCTGTTACTCTTACAGCTTCTTAGCATGTGAGCAAGATTTCAGTTTTTGAAGGAATGTTGCATTGTTATTAGCTTAGTTTTACAGTAATCCTCCGAGAGAAGCTACCAGCAGAGTGTTTTCTGCTGTATTCTCTGTAGGATGCAGTTCTTGGGACAAATTACTTTCCTTGGCGTTAAATGTGCCATGCTGCAAAGTAGTGTGTTCCAGAAGGAGGAGGATCTTCTGTGATGACTGCAGGTACCACTGTTACAGGGTAAAAATAATAATTTTTTAAAAAATCATAAAATGGGTTTCACTTAGGTCCAAGTCCACATTACTTTCTGTTTTACCAACAGATCAGTGCCCAACCCACGAATTCTGTCCCTGTGGAGAAAGAAGCGAGAGTTGTCACAGATGGAACACACTGAAGAAGGAAAGGACACTCTCGTCACTGCGGGTGTGCTGGGCCATGCCCGAGAGCCATAAGGAGTGCACTGTTTGGATCTCAAACCATCCCCTGACCTGGGCCTCTCCCTCTTTAACAGAGAGCTGGTCCCAGAGAGCTTCAAAGAATAGATCAAAAGTGTGAGCTGTACTATTTATCTCAATGGACCACAAGTGCTGAAAGCTAGAGATGAAAAATTTAACATCAGATTTGTCAAATATTTCACTGCTGATGGGATCATTTTAGCAGAAATGACCAATGGCACTGCTTATCCATCAAATTGAAGGTTTAATATAAAAAATAAATAACATGGGAGATAGGGCTTCTGCTGGATGATTCGTTTATGCATTTTAATTAAAACACTTGATTGTTTAAATGCAAATGAAGCAAACTCAGAAATGCCAGCGCATTGCATCAGCATGCTGAAATCCCAGCGGCAGCAGGGGCTGGGTTCGCTCAGGTGTGAGGATGGTAGTGGAGCATACGGGAAAGTTTCACTGTCTCTGCAGAAGGTATTGCCACCAGCTGCTCCTTACTCTGCTTCTACCAGCAGGAACAGCCCCACAAATGAGAGCTCCTGCCCCAGCCAAGCTGTGCCTGGACACTGATCTCAAGCTGGGCAGTTGTACTGAGGGGCACATGCCAACGTTCAAACAGTGCCAGAGCTGAACAAGGTAAGATGAAACCAGTCTAGAGACTGCCTTCCATATACCTGAGATTATCTTTGCCCCGAGATTCCCAAGCTGGACCACCATTTTATGTGAAATAAGTTCTGTTTATTTTTTGTAGCTCTTACAAGAAAGAACAAGCAGGCAACACACAGAAACCAAGCAAGCCCATTGCAGAGCTGGTGCATCCAGGCTTCGCTAAGCCAATTAAGCAATCGAATAAAGGCCACAGCTGAAATGGACTCAACAGATCAGTGAAATCAAATGGTGAAAATTAATATAGTAGGAAATTAAATAAAAATTATAAAGTTGAGACTGAATTTGATTTGTTGGTCTTGGGCTGGGGATATTTACAGGGAAGCTGTTTCCTTTGCAGTCTGAAGTTTGATGTTTGTGTCCTTCAGGTGCAAGGTTTGTGCTGGTTTTTCACAAAAGAGACCCTCTAAAACAAAGGGTCTGACCTGTTCCACTTAAGGAGGAGGTACAGCCACCACAGTGCTGTCAGCAGCTCTGCTTCATTATTTTCTACCTTAAATCTCCCTGTTGTAACAAGTTATTAGCTTGCTGTTCTGATTTTCCCTTTCTAGCATAGAAAACCTTCCCATAGAAGTGACACAAATGACAGCCAAATCAAGCAGTAACAGCCTTGGGGAAAAAAAAATAATAAATGCAGAAGAATCTTTCTAATTATATGCAAGATTTACAGAATTTAGTGTTTACTTTTAGGGACCTGTATGTAGTGCTGTTTCTCCATTATGGAGTGCAAGTATGCAAGTGTGTCTTTGAGATAAGGCAGTATCATCCTGGTATAGTGAAAAGGAAATGAAAAGAAAGAGTTCAAAATGCTTTATATTTTGGGATCTTCACTTGTGGTGTTGACAGCAGCTGCAACAAAGACTCAGGTTGAAGACAACCTACAATTCATGTTGAACATCTCAGTGGCATTAGCACGGCCAGTAACAAGTCTTTTACCTCTTTCCCCGTGGATTGTACAGTCAGGAGAAGGAAAAGCTTTATGTCCAGAAACTGTCCATGCTGCCTGGGAATGAATGTGCTTTTTTCCATCTAGATCCTCACTTCTTGCAGAATCCTGCTCGTGGTGATCAGGCCCAGACCTGGCGATGGATGATGTTGCCCACGGAAGCCTTGAGCCGTGTGGTTACCAAGAGGAGGGTTCAATATCTGCCAGTCTCGTTGCAAGCTGCTTGTCAGAGAAGCAGAGATATGGAGAGCAGGCTGTGGAAACTTATCCTTGCTTCCTGGCTTAATAAAAAATATTGAGTGGGCAGGACAGTAAAATACATAAAAAATAAATTCTTTGTGAGTTCTTCCACAGCCATTGCTTCTTCACCCTACCTTGGGCACTGAGTGCAGGTCAATTCCTGTCCTGTCCCAGATTAAATACTCCTTATTTTTGTCCCGTCAGGCTAAATTTTGCTCATAATTAGGATTTTTCTAGGTTCAATTCAAACTGATTGCAAGGAACCTTTGCTCTAAAGGAGCAGATTTTCCTTTGAGCACAGGTTGGACTACCCTTGGGTCCAGGGAACTGGGCTGCAAGGTCTGGGCTGCCATTTCCTTTGGGCTAGAGCAGAGGGCACCTGGAGCATCTCCTACTCTCACCACATCCTTCAAGCACAGTGTGATTGACCACTGGCCAGGGCTCACCACCCACCGTACCCAGGAAAGCCACATCAGGTTATGTCCATGGCTGGGGTCTGGAACTAGGTGGTCTTTAAGGCTCTTTCCAACCTAAACCATTCTGTGACCTAAGAGCTGGGACTTTGGCAGGAGGTGGGAGAGGGGAGGAAAGAACTTTTCTCACTGCTTGGGTTGGACATCCCCAAGGACGTGTCAATCCTGAAGCCCGTCTGTGCCACGGCTCAGCTCAGAGCATGCCAAAGGCTGCTGAGGGAACTTCTGTGAGCAAGTCTTCCCCAGCATGAGAGGTGAGCTGCAGGGCCAGGCCTTCTGTTTGGGCAAAACCCAACAACACCTTTGAATTCAAGACATAATTGAGGTTTTGGCAAAATTGCAACACAGCTGCCCAAGGTCATCTCCAGTGAAAGTAGCCGAGGAGGTTTACACAGAAGATGTTAATTGGATTTTCGTTTTCTCTTTAGAAAGGTTTAGAGCTATCGCATCTCACCCCAGTACAAGCTGCATGAATATGTCCAGTGATATTGTGAGCTGATTATTGTTCATTCTTAACGGCCTTCCATCTCCGTAACAACGGTATTAGCATTAATATTGTGCCCAGGGCTCTGAATATGGATACTAATGGAACTCAATCAGCTCTTAAAGAACAAAGGATCTCTTTTACATGGCACCCTGTGACTGTCAGAGGATTGGATTAGCAACTTGTCAATCCTCCGGTTCGTAGCGCTTTTCTGATGCACTCTTGAATGCTTGGGTAGTACGTGGAATTACATTATCTGAAAAATTAATACAAAACATTAAGTGAAAGCTATGTGCTATTCCCTCCTGACCTGATTATTCTAGATTATTTAACTAAGTAGCCAGCATACTCCCTAATTTAAGTGCTGAATTTCTACCACACAAAACGTTATCTTTTCTCATAAAAGAAGCCCACGAAAAGAGCAAGCTCAATTGCCAATTATGCTTCTTCCATGAAATCTCTTCTATCCCCTTCAGGATAGGTTTGGGTAAAACTATAATTGCAGTGGATAAGGAAGATTAAGAAAAGATGTAAATGAAAAATGTTATGTGTTGGCATCTGATTGATCCATTTGAAAGAAAGAGGAGAATTTGACGAGATGGTAAGGAGCTCACAGTTTGCTTCGAAGGAACCCAGCATTTTTTTAACCTGTACAGGGTGCTGAGCTATAATTAAGAACGGCAAGTCAGTGAAAAATCTATTTAAACTCCTGACAGCTTCTCTGCATTAGCATTTTTGACATTTACATTCACTCTGGCAAATCACTGATGTGATTTTTTTTTTTTTTAATTATATTTTTTATTAGCATTCTGCATATAATAACAAAACAAAAATGATGTTGCAGCCTGGACAGGTCTTTAACTCAAAAGCTCAGCATTTTCATTATTTTCATTGTGCTTAATTAGCCGTCTGATTATTGCTGTATTCTGAAAGAAGTTTTGTAAATGTGTTCTCATCTATAAAGCCTCTTTAAGGGGAAAACACTTGTTTGATACTGTTAGTTGGTGAAAACTATGGCAAACACTGAATTACAAACACTGTGATTAATTGATGTCAAGATACTCATCCCTGTGTTTTAAAAATTATTATTATTATTATCATTATCATTATTATTACCATTATTACCACCATTATTATTACCATTATTATTATCATTATTATTTATTATTATTATTATTATTATTATTATTATTATTATTATTATTATTATTATTATTATTATTATTATTTTGGGTGAACTTTGAGTTATATAGGTCTTTCCCATTAAGGAAAGGCAAGGGAAGAATGTCTCAAGCCTGGTAACTTGTGTATGGGTATAATATTTTCAAACACATCTACAGTCTTCCCCAAAGTGTGAAGAACTTGTGATAACCTTTAAGTCAGATGCACTGTGAATGTGTTGGGTTTAATTTGACAGCAAAGAAATACCATCATTAATTAGAATGCTTTCAGATTAGTGTTTGTCTTGCATAATTCAACATTTGCCAAAGTTCAGGAAAGATATGCACTAAATAGAAATTATTACTTTGATAGTGCTGCTACATTTCCTCTCCTTATTTTTAATATGGCTTTTTAATTTGGGTAATGAGTATATATCACTAATCATTTTGAAAGCCTATTACCAACACCAGCCAATTCGTCAACTTGAGTTAATAGTTTACTTTATTATAAAAATTGGAACTGGACACAGTTGTGGAGGACTGAAGGAAATAAATAAAATAAAAAAAGCCTCCTTAGCAGATAACCTATTTTCCTGTGCGCATAAAATGCCCCTTGTTCTGTCAGGACTTGTTTTCCCACTGCTGGAACTCCATTGGTAGCCATTAAGCTCCTACTCGAGACACATTCTACTGCAGGGCATTTGGAAATTAAATGCTCAAGGAATTAGAAGAAGACGGTCTTCTCCCATACTTAATTTTCCCATGTATTATTAGTAGCTGCCTCTGCACTGCTAATGCCCTTCTCCCACTGTGTAGGCATGAGCTGGCAAGGTCATTTATTTTTTAACGTGTTTACTGGAAAAATGCAGTTGCATCTGAATGATTGTTTTGGGAAAAATAAAAATCTTGGGATGAGTCATAAGTGAAGAAAAAAAGGTCATTTGAGAAGATTTCAATAAGGGAAGAAATTGATAAAGGATATGGAAATGCATTCTAATTAGAATGAAAAGTTTGAAGACTGCACCCTGTAGTGAAATTAGTGTCTGCAGCAGACAATGCTCCTCATTAACAAATCGGGACCTCACTTTTATTACACTTAAACCAAGATTCTTCACTGTGTCCTGCCACTTAAAAACATGCATCAGTGACCACAACACTCACCCGTGGTTGTTCTTAACCCGTGTCTGCATTCATGAGCAGAGAGAAACTCTGAAAGAAGCCCCAGTCGAATGAGGGTTGCTACAGAGATGGAGTGTATTATGCTGGAACTGAATCTTCCTTTGAATGGTGGAAGAATAATAGGGGCCCTGCCTACTGAATCATGCTAAACTGCAGCATTTATTTATTTTTAGTACAGTTTTATCTGGTGACAATGCAGTCATTATAGCCTTTTGTTGTTAAGGTGTGTGTATATTTCTGTTTGAAAACCTCAGGATAAGAAAGGCCTGAACAGTAAAGCTTTTAAAATGAGCCCCATCCAAACAGTCACAACTCCAGTTCCCCCAAGTTCTGATATTTTGTCATTACTCTGGGTCGTTCTGTGGGAAGGAGAGGAGCAAAAAAAGGAATGAGCAAACACCCAGAGAAATTTAAATTAGAAGCCTTGTCTTTAATAAGATCTTGCTTTGACATTAATCCCTGTCTGCAGCTGAGGTATTGTTTGCCTTTGCTGGAGTTGAGGTCCCATTCTCCCGAGCTGCCCTCGCATCGCGCCCAGCGCTGGCCATGAGTCAGCCCAGCAGGGCCAGCACCAGGCCTGGAACACAGAGCTCTCACAGCAACTGCCAGCAGCCCAGGTGAGCGAGAGCTAAATATAGACCAAGCCCCGGCGTGGTCCAAGTCAGTAAAACATCGTCTCAGATTCCCCAGTGGAATATTTCACCCAAAATCAACTATTTGCACACAGTGAGTTTTAACAGATTTCCATTTTCTGATGAAAACTAATTTCCCTGAAATATGGTGAGTGGTGGCTTACTGCTGCTTACAGCCCACATGCTTAGAAAGCAGAAGCTGCATCTCCACAGCTGAACCAGCCCCATCTGTCCCAGCGGCTGCCCGTGCCCACAGCGTGTCCACCCATCCCTGCGGCGCTGCCAGCACCGGGGCTGGCTGCCCGTGCCAGCCCTGCCATGCCAGGAGCCAGGGCCAGGAACCTCACCTGAGCTTCCCCAGCAGCTCCTTGTGCCATTCCAGCTGCAGCAGCAGTGCTGGGCAGCCAGGCTGATCCCTTAGAGACACCTGAGGGCCCCTTCCAGGACCTAGAAGGGCTAAAAGACAACAGGAGAGGGACGTTTTACAAGGAGCTAGAGTGACAGGACAAGGGAATTACCCCCACTTTGGGGGTCGTACAAGGGGTAACCCTCTTTAAACTGAAAGAGGGGAGTTTAGGTTAGATATTAGGCAGAAATTCTTCCCAGTGAGGGGGCTGGGGCTCTGGCACTGGTTGTCCAGAGAAGCTGTGAATGCCCAACCCCTGGAAGTGTCCAAGGAGAGGTTAGATGAAGCTTTGAACAGCCTGGTTGAGTTGAAGTGTCTCCACCCATGGCAGGGGCTTGGATGAAGGTGATCTTGAAGGTGCTCCAAACCATCCTGGGGCTCTGTGATTCAGCAGGGCTCTGGCACAGGCAGGAGGATGGTTTCTCCAACACCGGCGTCTCAGCCCACCCGCAGCTGGCAGCAGCAGGTCTCTAACAGAGAGAAAGCCTGACTAGCATAGCAAGAGGAGGCTACTTTTATTTACTTCTTTAGTCTCGTGAAAGAAAAGGGGGGCAGGGTGTAGATAAAGGTAATAAACACCTCCAAGCTGTGGCAGGGTTTGAAGTGATTCTGCTGTTTATGGTTTCTCCTGGCTACAAGTAATTCTGTGCCTGTTAAATAGCCAGCAGCGCCTTCACACAGATAGGGCTGAGTCCCACGGGCAGCAGGATGACAAAGAGGAGCACACAGGTACAAGGCAGGCATCCATCTGCAGTCGGCCTGGCTCCTCTGCTGCTTTATGGGCCTTGTTCTCCCCACTCCTACACTTGTATTCCACAGGTGTCAGTGCTGCAGCTTCAGGGAGCCCTCCTGTGAGTGAGAGCACTTCAGACCCTCCAGACACAGAAGAGCGAGGCTTTTCATGCCATGGCAGAGCCTGACCCCCCACACACACACACACAAACACACCCACGCCTACAGCCCCCAGCCCCACAGCTCTCAGAACTACTCTCCGCTCCCCAGTGTTCTTGCTGTGCGGTGCTGTGAAGCCATTCGGGTAAATGTGTGTTAAAAACACTGATTTTTGTTACCTGCTTTGTCAAACAGCTGCAAGAGTTCACCTGGATGAGGTGATCTTTGGGATCCCTGCTGCCACAGGCTGGCAGAGCACAGCTGGGCAGGGGCCAGGGCTGTGCCTGCGCTGTGGGGACAGAGCTGGAGGGGGGATGCTGCAGAGCTGCAGCTAATTACAGTCAAAAATCATAACTTTAGACAACTCTAATGTTTGCAGCTGGAAAGACTTAAAAGCTATTTGCCTCTAATCTCCCTCTGACAATCAATGAATTGAACAGTAAATGTTATTAGACGAATTTACTGTTCATCAAGAGTAAGAAATGAATAGAATAATTTACTATTCATACATCCAACTGTGTGACATGTGTACAGATCAGTTTGAATGAAAAAGCAACATTAGGGTTCCAGTTCTCCTCCCATACCTTTTTTTTATTCCAATTTATCTCCATTCTCATCCTAAAGCTGCTCTGGCTTTACCCCAGTGGCAGAATGACCACATCTGTTTGGATGCACATCTGCCTTGGTACGTGGAGCACTTTGCTTCTTGCCCAACCATCTCAGTGTTTTCCACTGAAGAAAGCAGCCAAAAACAGTACAACTCTAGGAGAAACCCCTGCAAATTCACACTACTCCCTGTGAGAAGCACGCACCTCCAGTGTTCAGGTACCTCCCATGAGGATGCTGCAGTTGTGCTGCATCATGAGCACCTCATCTTTCTGCTGTGGCTACCCTGAGTATTTGGGAGTTTGGAGCATACAGGGAATAAATTGGATTAATTTTTCTTTCTAGGACAAAACAGGGATGGTGTTAGACATTGTAAAGGCTGGAAAACCTGAATATTCTTAGAGAGCTTGGCGATATTCATGTGTGGATAAGAACCTACCCAAAAGGTCCACAGCCTCTCTAGTCAAATAGTCTGAATATTTTAGATATTAAAGACAGAATATGACACCACTTTCTGGCTGCCACAGACCTGAGCACAAGGAAAGCACATGAAAAAGTGTGATCTGAAATGGCTGGAACTGAGGTTCTCAGAGGGGCTGGTGTTAGCTCCTGACATGGATGCCCTTCCAACCCTCAGTGATGGTTTCTGGAGTCAAAGCTCTGGGCTTCCTGGTGATGGTAAGAGGTGTGGCAGCCCTGGTGACTTTACCTTCAAACTCAGCACAAGACTGATGCCCTTCCTATTGCTTCTCCTTGGCTAAATACATTTTCTCTGCAAGTTGCACCAAGCAGGAGCAGTTTTTAGTCCAGAGGAAATACCTGATAAGGGCACACAGACAACTTCTCACTTCGGCTGTATAGTTTTACCAGCACCCCAAGAGATCCCACAGTTCTTGTTTTGATAAACAAATGCCACCTACCATCTGCCATCTCCCATTGCCTCTGTCAGGAAGCACAGGTTGGAGAATTCTTCCAACTGGAAGAGTCTCATCTGTCTCTGCACTTCAGCACTGCCCTTTGGTGTAATTGCAAAGGTGTGTCCACAAGCTCTGAAGTGCTGGTGTTGAAAGGAAAATCTGACAAAACCAAAGGTTCAACCTTGAAGATTTAGGATTGCTTTTGCTTTTAAAACTATTTACAAAACCAATGACAAAGCAGAAAATATGGTTTAATCTTTTTCCTGTTTCTGAGCATATTTCTTCTCAGGACCTGACAGTCAGGCTCATGTTTGTCCTAGTCACACACCAGCACCAGTAAAAGAGGTCCCACCAGCCAAATGCTACTTGAAGTCTCCCAAGAAACTCCTCCCTCAGAACATCTCCTCTCACACATGAAATGTGGAATGGCCTCAGCAAGGTTCCCCAGCATGAAAACTTCCCTCCCAGGGTGTCACACATGACAATGAGCCCCAGAGGCAGTGATGCTCCATCTCTGTGTCTATCTGCTGTCTGTCTGTCTGACTGCTCACCACTCCCCGTGAGGGCTCAGCAGTGGAGGGGGTGAGATGCTGATGGTACCACAGTTCCCATCCCCGCATGACAGGCAGAGGGGGACGCAGGGCTTCCTCTGGAACGTGCCACAAAGGTTTTGGGGTCATCTGGGACCATGGATCTTGCAGGGTTGTCCACCCAGCCGCCCCCCAAGGAGAGGAGATGTGACTGGAGCCAGGTGAGATAATTTGTGGAGCATTTCTAGTTGGTGGCAGCACATTAGGGGAGAGCCATTACTGTTACAGCACTAGCACCAAGCTGTGCCAGAGGCTGGCTGTGCTCAGGTAGATGGTTCATGGAGGAACACGGGGATTATTATTAACTTGTGCTGGATGTGGGGAGGACACCTGAGGAAAGATGCTGCTGCCCTGTGGGAGCACAGTCCGTGCCAGCAGAGGCTGGGGCCGGGCACAGCTCCTGCCCTGCGAGGCAGAGGAGTTGGGCTGTGCAGGGCAGAGCTGACGCTGAGCTGCAGCCAGCTCTGCTGTCTGTGCTAGGCAATGTTTAAAAAACAGAATCAACACATCAAATGATCTGTCATGTAAGTTTTCCATGTCAAGGAAAATAGCCCAAGGCCCTTTTTCCCACATTTGCTGCTACAACAGCCAGACAACCTGGAGTCTGAATTTATTCTGGTCTTTAATCAGGCAAAATCCCTGTGATCACTGAAGTTGGGCTTCATGGTTTTGGAAACAGATTATGCAGTTCACTCAAAGGAAGGCACTTACCCACTGTTCCTGAGGTCTGTGGTCACTGTGAGAGTCACACACGTGCGCAGCCTGCTGAAAATGCAGCCATGTTCTCATTTGTCCCAGTCCTTTCTGTGCAATGAACATCCAGTGGCTGCTTCAGAGCAATCTCTCGTGTTTTGTTTCCCTCTAGATACACACAGGCAGATGCTCTCCAGCACCCAGATGACTCTGAGTGCTGCTTTCATCCTGTGCTACTTTCTTTGTTTCTATGCCCCTTGTGCTGTGGTTTACCTTTCGCCAGGACTTTGTTGCCCTAAAAACAAATCTGGCCCTCCACAGCCCAGGCACAGCAAGGCTGCACATGACACAAGGTCACTGCTACTCTTAATTTTTTTTGTTCTCGAGTTTAGGGCACAAATGCAATTTTGATTGGCCAGAGTGGGATTTTCCCTCCATGCACTTATTGTGTTTGCCTTTCCACCTTAATTAACTATTTCACAGGTTTTTCAGGGTATTGTGAGATGCAAGTTTTGCCTTTAGGAAAGAACAGCAACCTGAACCTGTGGTCAGCTGATGCAGACTCTGCCAGTGCCAGCTCCAGGTGGAGCAGGACCATCATGGTGCCCATGAAAGTCTCCATTTCAGGTTCTGAGGATTCTGAGTAATTCAGAGCTCTAAAATGAACACGCTTTGCAGGAGAGAAAGAATGTAAAACTAGATATGACCCAGGGTCTGAGAGCAAACTAAGCCTAAGCAGCCTTTTAGGCCAACATGCAATTTCTCTGGCAGGCAATATGCTTTTCTTGTATATGTATTAAACCTCAGTAGTCAGTAGTGCTGTGTGCTGCCACTACCCCTCTCTCCCGTGGTGCAGCCCTGGTTGCTCTCACTGATGTGTGCTATTTCTGAACTAGCAAAGCATAAGGTTTATCATCCCTGCTGTTCTACCCTGCAAGCAGGAGTTAAAAAAAGGTCGACTACTGTGTTCAGGCAACATCAAATTACTGTAAAACAAGTGAGAAACTGCAGCAATATATGGGAATCTCAGCATCCTCAGCTCTCTTTCAGCTTTTTGTTATAAATGGGTTGCAAACTGTTGCATTCCTAACAGAAACATGAGCCATCAACTCACACATCCCTCCCAAATTAGTAAACAGTATGGATTTGCAAATGAAAGAGTTTTGTACCTGGACATGCCGTGGTACACCTGGCATGCTTTGTGTGAGCTATCTAATGAAGAGCTTAGTGTTAAAAACCAGGCTGTCTTTGGCTTTGATAAAAATGATGATAGAGGATGTGCACAGCTACTTGGAGGATGTGTCACACACAGCTCTGGGCTGGGCATGTGAGAGGAATTGGGCACTTCTCCCTCAGTCTCTTTAGTCTCCCAGAAGTGGGTGGGAGTCACCCAGAACCCGCCTGCGCCAACACCAGCCTGCACACACCACTGTGTGTGCACATCAGTGCTGCTGATGCCATGAAGATTTTTTGCCTTTCTTTTATACCCCTGTTACACCTTTTTACAACTTCTGTATTCTCAGTGCTTTTTCCCTACATTCTTGGACTTGCTTGTCAAGCTGAGAGATTAAACATTTTAGAAGCTTCGTAGTTAGGGATCAGTGTGCCCCAGGCTCCAAGGTCCTCTCCAGAACACATCCTGTAAACCAAGATAGAACCATCCAGGGGAAGGTTCCTTGGGGAGGGGGGCTCACTCGAGCCTCTCATTGGGGAATCTTTGATAGATCTGCTAATTAGTAACACCTATAATGTTATACCCAATCTTTTGGGGTGTGCATTACAGTGTGCATGGAGGTGCATTCGACCTGGACATGTGCACCTAAGGATCCTTAAAATAAATACCAAGGTAAAATCCCTTTTTCCCTCCTAACTGTGTCTGACTCTTGATTTTAAGACCAAGAAAAGGCATCACTGCCCTGGTCTGCATCAGCCGAGTGCTCAGGGAGCACGAGCCCTGTGCCAGCCCTTCCTCTGCCAGAGAGGACACGGGCCTTTGCCCTTCCAAGCTGAAAGTGAGCCACTCACTGGATCTGCACCTGCAGACAGGAACACACCTTCCATCCATCTGTCAGAGCCTGAGTGCTCCTGCAGGCACAGGCACAGCGCTCAGCATCCCACCTGTAACTAACCACAGCTCCCTCACTTGGGCTTCAGGCTGGGTTTAATTACTCCTTCTGCAGTTCAGGCGGGGCTGATGGCAGGAGATGCAGCCCACAGGCTCTGTCTCCTCACTGAAGATGCAAAGGGTAATGGGGAGCTGGCAAGGAGAGGGGGGAGGCATGATGTGGCCGGGAAGTTGGTGTAGAAGTAAATTAAAGAGGATGGACATGTAACAGCAGGTGAGCCGAGGGAGTTCAGAAGGGCTGCCTTAATGCACCTCCTGCACCCTAACCTGCACCTTCTCAGAGCTAGCACAGTCCCCACAGCAGTGTCTTGGTGCCGTGAGGGGCTTTTGGTCCCGAGAATGTCCCGACAGCGGGTACCCCCCAGGTCAGGGTGCGTGCAAAGCCAGTGTCCCCTGCTGCCAGGCCATGGGCTCAGCCCAGCCAGGAGCACAGGCTTCTCCTGCCAGGGCCTGGTGGCACACTGCAAACGCTCTGCAATACTGACAAAGGAGCTCAGTTCTTAGCAATTACTTGTCAAACAACATGTAATTAAATAGCACAGAACTCTCTGCGATGCATCTTTGGGTCTTTAGGCCCTTTTTTTGTTTCCCCTCTTTGTGGCACGCCTCTACAGCACTTCAAGGCTACTGCACACTGCAGAGCAGCAGAGGAACAGAGTGATAATTGAACAATTAACAAGTGATGTCATAAAACAATGCACTTAAAATAAAATGCATAATTAAAATAAGTGAACCAAAAGAAAAAAAAAAAGATGTAACAACACACACAAATGTTGACAATAAGTCTCATGCAGGAACTGAAAAATGTAATTTAAAGGGAAAAGATAGCACTACAGTGGTTAAATAAAATCGTGGCATAAACTAGCAAACATCTCGGTGATTTGCCAAAAAAATATAATAATGCTGCAAAAGAATTATTCTCTGAAGTTAACAAGTTTGGACCATAAAACAGTCCTTTGGTGGCTCCCTGTGTCATTACTTGCTACCAAGGCACCGCACTGATGGGCTCAGTGGGATCGCTGAATTCAGCGATAGATCAGTAAGCAGGAAAGCAGAGTTCCCACCAGATTTCCTGCCTGGAGAGTTGTTAGGATCCATGCTAGTTCTTTAAAGAGCAGAACTGTGTACAATACTGCAGTCAAAAAGACCCCATTAGGAATATAATCCTCTGCTACAAATGAGATGTTTGGGGGAAAGAAAACCACAAGAACGCTGAAAGGAAAAAACAAAAACCAAAAAACCACCAACAAACAAGCCTGCTTGGCTGAAGTTCATTGTAATTGCAGTTAAAAATGCAATTTTGGAGGAGTTTTGCATGCTGCCTGTATCTCTGCTCTTGGGAAGGCCAGAGAGGGGTCATCTCCTCCTCCTCCAGGAAAGGCTCCAGGCTGCCCAGCCTGGATTCACCCCAGCTGGCTCTCACTGCCATGGGGCACCCAGCACGGAGCTGGAAGGTGCCAGGAGGTGCCCACACCTGCAGCTGTGTTCATTCACAGCATGTAAAGTCCTTTACTCCAGTTTCTCTGCTTTCAGCACATTTTTTTTTTTTTTTTTTAACACAAGACACTAGAAAAGATTTTAAAGCGTGAGGCAGACGTGCTTTCCAAGAATAATTGCTCCTTGGCTGATGCACAGGAGCTCTGCTCATGCATTTCTGGGAGATGCCTGCAGACTGCTAACTGCTCTGGAAGCCTTTCAGCCTTTGCTGCCTGCAAATGGCATTATTATTCACTAATAGCCTTGGCTCACCATGTTGTCTTTTGGTTAGTTAGCAGCTATTCTGCAAGTCAGAGACAGGGAAAGAGGAACATATGTTTAAGCAGTAGCCAACTTCTGACCTGTAAAAAAACCATCCTGGAAGGTTTTCTCAGAGCAATCCCCCCCATTAGCTGGGGAGTGATTAGCAGGAAGCGTGTCAGCAATGGGAAGGGGTTTCCCCCCACCTCCCACGAAGCAGCTGCTGTTTCTCAGGCAGATTTCTGGAGAGGAGCAGCCGAGGATGCTCCTGCTGTCTCTCTAACCCTAAGACAGCTGCTGCCACAGGGTCATGGAGCAGGAGGTGGAAGGACTTCATGGGGGTAGAAAGAGAGAAAACTTGATATGATGCCTGACCCCTGCACATAACCATGGCACAGCATTTCCAGACCTAAATGGCTTTCCAATGCATCTAAATGACAAATATTCATACATCTCATTAAAAGTCAAGGAGACTTAATAATAAAATCCTTCCTGCTTTGTTTTTTTTTCTAAAGGTTAGGGATTGGGTTTGTTTCATTTTGTTTCTCTAAGGTTACTTGCTCACCTGCTCATTTCTTTTTGGATATTGTAGGATTCTGTTATTTACTGCTCAAGCAGTCCCAAGAACTGCTCTACTGACATTTCACGGTATTTAGTATTGACCAAACACTACATGATAAATCTTTATAATACTCCAGAGAGACCATCAAGGGAGCAGTTACAAATGTATACATTGCAGTGTGCTGTGTTCTGGGTTAAATGAAATACAAAACCCCAGCACCAGCCTGGGTACTAATGTCTCTATCAGTATTCCATCACACCCAGCTGCAGGTGTGGTGGTTGCCATTAAGACATCAACATTTGTCGATCGCTGCAGATGGTAACTGATGGATCTCCTTCCCTGGGCACGTGGGGATGGGAGTGGGAGCTGCAGGAACAGCAGTACCTCACCTGTGCACTGCTGAGCGCCCTGACTGACAGAGGGACAGAGTGGCACAGGCCATTCAGCATGGTCACCCACTGCCCTTCTACATGCAAAGCGTTCTGCTCCAAGAGAAGAGCTTTTTCAAGCTTTCAGAAAGTTCTGGATTAGTTTTGAGTTTTGGTTAATTTATAGCCAAGTTGATTTCACCATCATTAGCTTTTGTACGTTCAAACACAGTTTAATTTTCTTTGGAAGATGCAGACGTGTGTACAGCTAGATAATGCCCTGTTTATTTTACTGACTAATTCATCACTTAAAGTGCAAGGCTATAGGTTGAGAGACCAAGACTTATGCACAGTCCCATACCCCTAAATCAGGCCAATAAAAGTTAAATTCACACTGTTTGCAAGCACTTCATGCAGATAGAAAATGTCACCTTGTCTGAAATACTTTATGGCGCGATGCTGAGGCAAAAAGAAATCCCACAGTGAGAGATTAAAAAGCTTCACTAATGCTTAGCTGGGAGGCACAGAGCTCTGCGCCGCCTCCTCCCCGTGCAGTGGGGAGGCTTTGCTGGGAAGCAGCATCTGGCTGGTGCTCTGGCTGGTTACAGAGCAGCTCCACGAGCTCCAGTGCCCCAACACCCACCCGGGCATCACTCAGCCCAGTCCTGAGCAGCGCTGGATGGGGTGGCTGCAGGGCATGTGGTCAGCTGCCCAGCGAGGGGCTTGTTGGCTGTTGGGCAAAGCTGCCAGGGCTGTTGCTTCAGTTCAGGCTCTTGTCCCACACTGTGGCTTTAGGTGTGGGACAAGAGTTTGGAGAATGCTCTGAGGTGGTTATGCCATGTATATTTTACCTCTTTGTTATCAAGGGGCTTCAAGTCACCTCTGTGCTGTCTCCTGCTCCCTCAGACAGAGCCAGGATGGTGCTTCAACTATGGTGGGAAGTTAAATTTTGTAAAAGCAGCTTATAAATTGCAGAAAGCATGTGCTGACTTGGCCAGTGGGCCACTGCAGAGCAAACCCAGTAGGGCTGTAGCCCATGCAGCAAGTGCCAGACTGCCCAAGGGGTACCCCAGTGCAGGAGAAGCCCTGCCATGACCCCAGCTCCACAGGACCCACCGCCAGCCCTGCAGCAGGCCAGTACAACCAGTACACAGCCACTGGGAAAGAGCCTGCCTGGCCCTGTGAACTGTGCAGAGTCACTCGCTGAAGCAAAACCAACAGTCTCAGAAGCCCAGCTCCCAAGAGGGAGAGACACAAATTGTGGGTGGATCTGTCGCCTCCCAGCCCGCCTTGTGTCACCCAGGCTTGTGGTGGCTGCCAGAGCAGGAGTGATCCTCACTCCAAAAGTCCCAAAGCTGCTCTGAAACCCCTCGTTCCCCTCCCTGCCCAAGGTGGGGCCATCGCCTGGCTCCGGCGGCACAGCTGACTGTAGGCAGAGCAATAAATGCTCTGAAAGCATTTGTACAGTGGGAAGTGGAGGCTCTGCAAACAGCTAATGGGTGTATTTCAATTCCCTATTAATTGCATATTTATTACTCGGCTGCTGCAAGGAAACGTCATGTTACGTTGATTAAAGCTTTGCAAGCTGTACAGTAAATATTTTAAACAAAAAAGGTTTTGATCTCTCTTGCTGTTGGGAAGGGTGGGGGGAAGCTGCCATTAGAGCTGCTGTAATTAGCAAACTCCACTGCAGACAGTGTTTCCCACAGGCTCTGCAACATGCTTCGTGCTGCATGTATTTAGACAGAATATTATTTTATGTATACGTTATTTATAAATTATATATACTTTTATATATATCTCATGTGTGAGGAAAAAAGGAAGAAAGCAGAAAGCCTGTGCTGCTATCTCACGTATTGTGGACTGGAAAGATAAAAGACTTAAAAGGCAGAAAGAAAAGGGGATTTTGGTGCACCAACTGAAGTCTGGGGGGTTTGGTGACCCACCTGTCAGCTCTGGCTGCCCAAAAATCATGTCTGATTAATGAAGTCCTGTGCATGCCTCTGTTCCAAACTGCCAGGGCTCTGCACATGTGCTTTCAGTCCCCTCTCTTGCTGGTGTCACTGCTGGTCGGTATGTATGGCAAGATTTCACTGACGAAGATTTTGTCAGCATCACCCAGACATGGGGCAGAGATGACCAGCCACAGCCATCCCGAGCTTTGTCTCCTGACCATCTGTGTAATGTCATCAAGAGCAGAGAAAAACCAGTCCATATTTCTGACAGACCAAATCATCTTCATCTGGTGTTCAGCCCCCGCTCACCTGCTGCACAAGCAGCTGCTAGAAACAGAACCCACAGCAAAGCTATGCCATCCACCTGTGACCAGCTGAGGTTTTGCTGCTGTGCTCACCTCAGAGGTGCTCAGGTATCTGTCCCAGCCCTGCTCTCCCCAGAGCAGAGCCCTGGCTCCAGCCCTCTGTGCTGGCCAAGGGCAGCTCCCTCTTCCTCTAGCTCTTCTCTTCTTGACATATGACATGAATTAGAGAAGACATCAGTCATACCCAGCCAAACTGCTGTGGATACCTGCCACAGGACAGGACAAGCTAAAATGACACTAGCAGAGGAGAGACAGCTCCAACTAATAAGCCCAGTGATTTACAGTCATGGGTGAACTAGAGGGGTGTCGCTGGGAGGCTCAGCCAGCCCAAGCTCAGTCCCAGGGCTGAAGGACCAGCTCTAACACAAAGTAGTGCTGAGCTTTGATAAACCCCTTCAGGGCCAATACACTCTCCAGGGCACAAATTCTTTGCTACTTTCAAACTTGATTTCTGTAATCGCCAATCCCACTGTGTGAGGCGATGCCCCCATCCCTGTGCCCGATTTCCTGCGCTGCCCTGGGCGAAGTCACCCTGCTCCCTGTCCCCAGGTTTTCCCAGCATTTGTAGCTGCTGTAGGCAAACCAGTGGGCGATTTTCAGGAGCAGAATTTGTTGTTGTCAAGTCTTAGGAGTTCATAAAGCTGCAGTATTTGACTTGGCTCATTTCCTACAGTGGATCCGTCTTGGAGCTGTGTGATTGCAGGGGATGCAGCAGTTATTAACAGAAAAGCAAGTTTCGATCTCTTATGATTGTACATGAAGGCTCAGAAGTGTGAACCTTCAAAGGCACAAAATGCAGAAAGAAAAACCAGAAATTATTCAGAATTTATTTCTTCAACAAAGGTTTTGGAAACTCTTTTCAAAATTCAAGGGACCTTATGTCTGATTTTTGAAAAAAAGTTGGCAGTGCAAAAACTAAACGAGCCGTATTTACATCTCACTGATTTCTGTGAATGAAAGGGTGGCAGTGGGGGTTTGGGGGAGACACAACTCCATTTGGCAAGTCCCAGTGCAGAGAAAAGAACTTAAATAAACAAAGCAGGAATGGAGTATTTTCAAAAAGAATCAAACAGCATGGACCATTAATGTTTTAAGAGATAGGAGCTGTATGTGGGCCAACCATCCCCAAGATATTTATTCCCTATCTTTAAAATTGGGAATTGCATTAGAACAGGTAGAATCTTTCAAAGCCTGGAAAATTTTTAAGGGCACTCACTACACTTTAAAGAAGACTTCAAAAACCATCTCCAGTATTGAGCTGAATAAGTTGGAAAGATTTGTAGGTTGTAGCAAGGGAGAGTGATGGGAGTACATACAGAGCAAGCTGGTTACTGCAGTAAACAAACCTCCCCCAAACTAACAGCAAGAGCTTCAGCTCAGGAACAAATGATTTCACATCTAGAAATACATTTTAAAGTGAGACAAGGTCCTGAGTAAACACCAGCCAAGAGCTATAAACTATTGCTGTGGAAGGTGAAAGCCAGCTAGCCTTGGCCATTGGGTTGGCGAGGAAGAGCAGAGCCAGACACCCTGTTCCTCACAGACTGAGAGGTAGCCTTGAGGCGGCCAGCCCCTGAAGGCTTTGAAATTAAAAATTATGAAAAAGGAGAAGTTTTCATTACAAAGGAGGACAGCACAACACAGCTATAGAGGCAAAGCTTCAAACAGTGCTGCTTTAAATCTGCAACAAAGCCAGCAAGTGCCCCGGGAGAGAGCGGCTCTGCGCCGCTACCCATCGCGCGCCCACCGCGCACCCAGCGCGCACCCAGCGCGCACCCATCGAGCACCCAGCGCGCACCCATCGCGCGCCCACCGCGCACCCAGCACGCACCCATCGCACGCCCAGCGCGCACCCATCAAGCACCCAGCGCGCACCCAGCGCGCGCCCATCGCGCACCCATCGCGCTCCCAGCGCGCGCCCATCGAGCGCCCAGCGCGCACCCAGCGCGCGCCCAGCGCGCGCCCATCGCACGCCCATCGCGCACCCAGCGCGCGCCCATCGAGCGCCCATCGCGCGCCCATCGCGCTCCCAGCGCGCGCCCATCGCGCGCCCATCGCGCGCCCACCGCGCGCCCGCCGCGCGCCCAGCGCGCGCCCATCGCGCGCCCATCGCGCGCCCATCGCGCACCCAGCGCGCACCCATCGCGCGCCCAGCGCGCACCCATCGAGCGCCCAGCGCGCACCCATCGCGCGCCCATCGCGCACCCAGCGCGCGCCCAACGCGCGCCCATCGAGCGCCCATCGCGCGCCCATCGCGCGCCCACCGCGCGCCCATCGAGCGCCCATCGCGCACCCATCGCGCGCCCATCGCGCGCCCATCGCGCACCCAGCGCGCACCCAGCGCGCACCACCGGGGCAGCGCGGCTCGCCTCACCGGGCAGCCCGGCCCGCTGCAAGAATGAACCATTCTGTCTCGAGGAAAGAGACATTATCACTAATTGACTTGCACGGTGCTTTTCTCTAACGGCTGGGTGCTGGAAAACTGAGATACCCTAATCATGCTGAGTTTGAAAATTAGCAGTGATTGCTGGGCTTTATTTCCCCCCCCAAAAAATATGTGAGAAGTGCCAGCCCTCGGGGCTGCCCGCCGGCACACCCGTGGCCGTGGGCAGGCTGGGTGTCCCCAGCATGCCCAGCCCAGCTCAGCCCCTGGCCACGCTGCCTTTGGGCCAGGTGCCTTCACTGCCCCTTCCCCTCTGCAGAGCTCTGCCCAGGCAGGACTGGCACCGCCCTTGTGGTCACAGTCCCAGGTCCTCTCCCAAGCACAGGAGCTGTGGCAGGGACTGCAGGAGGCTTTGTTTCCTGTCAGCAGTACGACTGGAACCCTGTACAACATCCCCCGTTTCCTTGCTTTTCCACAGCTCTCCTTCCCTTTGTCTGATCCCAGCAGACAAAGGTAACTGTACCTCTTGCATCCTTGAAATATTGCCCCCCCATTCCATGTTAGTATTATTATTATTACTACTACTAATAATAATTTTATAAGCCATTTGGATCTTTTTTTCTGAGTTTGTTCTTATTTTATAATTACTATTCTAAAATACAGACAAATGTTTTTGAGGACTTAAAATTATGATCACTTAGACTCTGTCAGTTATCCAAGTTGCTTCAGGGGTGGATTGAGGGGTCCAAAGGCCTCTTTGTTTGCCCGTAGCTTGGGGCAGATGAAGTGCAGGGCATCCCCAAGGCTGCTGTAAATGGATCTCTTTACCCCTTCATGAGCCAGCCTCGGGCGGTGCAGCCCCGTGAGCCTCCAGCCCACCTCGGTGCCCCACAGGCTGGACAGGGGTCTTTGAGCCAGCCCAGCACTGCTCAGTGAAGCAATCTGCACCTCGTGTGCTTTCAGGAACACCTCTGCTATTCTCCCTGCAGGCAAACATCTTCCCAGATAGCGTGAAGAGCCCTTAGTATAATATAAGATCAGGTCCAGGACACTCCATTACCAAGAAGATACTTAACTAATGTTCTGCTTGTAGCAGGAGGTCACAGGAGATTTATCTGAAGAGATGCACATAGAAAGAATTAGCAGACAAGCCATTTCACAACCTCTAATACCCTCACCTTCTTAGTTGCACAGCTGAAATGCCTTCAGGGATACGTTTTACAGGAGCTCAAAAGTGAACTGGAAACTGCTTAGATCACACAACTTATGCATTTTAAATAGCAGCGTAAAATACCATGCTTTACAAAAGCCCAGTGTTGTGCTGAGCAGGAAAGCCATGCTCTGAGCAGGGAGGCTGCAAAAGTTGCAGGAGGCACAATAGAGAAAACCCCACATGCAGCAAAACAAATCTGTGACTTACTAAAGTTTATGATTAAAATTTAAAGACTGTTCAAGTTTTATTCCCTGTAGCTGCTGCTCCCTGGACAAGAAGAGACAGGGAGAGACTGACATTGAATAATTAAGCTGGTCTGTGGCACCAGATCAATTGCTGGTATTGGCAGAACTCCACAATCAGGCATTTTGAAATGCAAGTGTCAAAGAGCATGTAACTATGGGGCTTTTGGTGCAAAGCAGCCAATATAAAGGAGAAGAGGTGAAGAGTGAGAGAAAATAGATTGTGGAGTTTTGAGCGCAGTCATGGGGGAAGGATGGGAAAAGTTTCCGTTTCCTAACTCTAAGAGGGCAAAAATTGCAGCTGACAGAAGCCCGGCATGGTTGGTTTTTTCTCCTGTAACCTTGAAGATGTCACCTGGAGTAAGCTGATTGTCTCCTGAGCAACTTAAATCCATCACCAGTTCTGGAAACAGACTCTGAGCAGGTACCAGTCAACAGTTTAATTGAAAATAAACGTTGTAAATCCAGGGAAGCATCTCTGCTCAACATCAATTACTGAACAAACCCGAAAGTGTTTGAGTCCAGGTAGGCAATCCCAAACGAGTTGGGCATTTTTGCTGCTGTTTCTGCCCTCCCTCAGATCATATAGCACTAAGGTGACCCACCAGAATGGAATGTGGTGAATTTTATAACAGCCAGGAAAGGCTTTATATTAATGTCTGCCAAATAAGACTTTGTATTAATTTCAGGAGCCATGGGAACTCCTATTTAAATCTCTTCCAATCCCTTGACCTACAAATGTGTACGTGGACGAGCAGCATCAGGCAGATAAGGTGATCATTGTGCTCCCAGTGCAACAGTCCTGGAAGATGCCCTTGATACTGGAGTTATTCCTAAGGCCGTCTGCCAGACATTTCTTGGCAAAATTCAAGACCACTTAGGTGGTCTTCCATAGAAAAGGCAAGGGACAGCAGGCAGAGAGGATTTTTCCACACACAGAGGCCCAAGGTCCTGTGCTTCCCCGGGCCAGTGCCTCTCTCCAGCCACGAGGAAGGTGGCAAGACGCTGGCACGGATGTCACAAGGCTTTGGGGATTTCCCTGTTCCCTCTTGCAGGGTGGCCAGTGCAGCTCCTGCCAAAGGAGCAGACAGCATGGGAACAGGGAAAGGAGAAAATGTTGCCATTCCACTGCCAGTTCCATAATTTTTATAGCATGTTTTGTGGTGCCTGCTGTTTTCCAGGAAGCTCCAGCTCCTTGAGTCCTGTGATGAGACATCAGCATCCCTAGATGTAGTTTTGCAGCTCATCAAGAGCTCCAGTTCCCAATTTTCTCAAGTGTATCTTGTGGATGCAAATTCCAGGAGGAAACCAAAACCAACCCAAGTATCATCAACAAAGAAGAGCATTGATTCTTAGCCCTAGTCATTATCTACAAGACTTTGTCATGAATATCTGGGCCGGCCATTCTGTAGTGATCTGAAGACCTGGCTCAAGTGCTGTGTGAGGCAATGAAGAAAGCTTGGTTATGGGCAGCTGCTGGTTGGATGGGCTGGACAATGGAGGACAATGTCTTCCTCATGTTCTCCCAGCTCATGACCACCCTTTCCAAGTACTGCAAGGACCCTGTACTCACTCCAGGTAGGAGAGCAAGAAGAGACAGAAGAGCCTCTCGGAGCTTATGGGGCCGTCTGTTCCAGCACCCCTGTGCTACTCCAGCTCCCACTGATGCTGGGGCATTACAGGCCTTTCAGTGCCTTTGTTCTCCCCTCCTTCCATTTCATGGGCTTTTGGTTCACACAGTTTCTGTGACAGAGTGAGAGGGAATCAGCAGCCTGGGCTGCCCTCCTTGGTGGAGATGCTTTGAAACTTTCAAAGAACCCAACTCTTTCCCCACATCCCTGTTAATATGCACCAACTCTGCTCTTGATGCACTCCACTGTAAATGATGTATGAAATGAAATCTCCTCGCTCGCCTAATGCAGAGAAGAAAGGCTCTGTAGGCAACACTACAACATTCCCGTCTAGAGATAAAGGCAGCGAAACCTCACACTCCCTATGAACATTCTTTTTTTTAAAGTTGTTGCTCTTCAGTGTTGGTGTTTCTCCCTTTTATTTTTTTTCTTTTTTACTGAGAGTGGGGATTTGAATTCAGATTTCACAGAGAAACCCAAGCCACTTACATGTATTTCTAAGCCTTTCACACCAATTGTGTGACTGTTCCCGTCCCCTCCTCAGAGGGAATAGCAGCAGCAAATTCATTAGGCCCACAAAGCAGCAGAGTGAAAAGAATGGCTTAAAACTTGCAGGAGGGAAGAGGCTGAGTACGTGGGGGATCGACAGTGGATGTTAAGCTTGATCTGGATTTGAGACCTCCTTCCAGTTTTATATGAAGCTGTTTCAAAACCAGAGTGTGTCGCCAGTCTCCAAAGGGAAAAGGGATCAGCGTGGCCCGGGAGCCATGGTGGGAGCAAAGCCTGAAGGTCAGCAGTTTAAAACAGCAAATACACCACGGGCTGTTTCCAAATGATGGATTAGTTAAGGGCAAAGGGAAAGTCGCTGGAAGGAAGATTGGAGAAGGTGACTGAGACATTGCAGGAGGCACAGAGCAAGAATCCACTGGTGACAAATAGCCATGTGCTGCTGGTGAAACCCTCAGCAGGAGGGCAACTCATGTTACTGAGTAAACTCAGCATGAGTTTACTCCAGATGGACCAACCTCAGCAGCTCCTGGGCTCAGTGGGAGCCCTCGGAGGCCTCGTGCCCTCCATGTGCTCCCCCCATCTCTCCTGGAGCTGTTCCACATCTGTCCTGCTCTGGGCAGGCAGAGCCCAGCTGGAGGAAAAGGGCTGTGCTGGCAGGGACAGGCAGGGTTAGAGCTGCGTGTCCTCCAGTGCCTTTGGGCAGGAACAGTGCAGGGCTGCTCCCTGCTCTCCCCACACCACCAACAGGCACCTCACTCCCCTGTGACGCTGAAGCTGTGGAGAGGGTTGAACAAAGCTTTGCAAGAATAAGAGACTGACTCACAAGCCGTGCTGTGGGAAAGCAGACACAAGGACCCCCCAAGGCAGGCCCCACTCTTAGGCCAGCGGGCAGTCCCCCGTACTGATGGAGCTTTTGGTTTCCTCTGGCCAAAGTAACACACCCAGGCACTGACTGTGGCCGGGTCTGAAGGAGACCCTAACCTGAGGGTGACAGACGTTTGGCCACACAATGCCAGCACCACACACTGCCAGCACCCCGCTGCTGTCACAAGCAGTAAACTCAGCTTAGACCTTAAAAAGCTTTAGTAAACTTCTAGGAATGATGCTTTTACAGCTGACAGATGAGCCACCCTGATGGATTATTAGTCACGGTTAGCCATCCTTGCTAGGCTTTATGTTACTAGTGAGTTTTAGGGGCCTTGCTTTCATTTTTCTTTCCCTTTTGTTTGTTCTGAGCAGCAACTCTCAGAATGTCAAAACAAAATGCTTCAAGGCAGCAGCTGGAGCTTGAAATTAATAATAAAAAGTAGTTGAGCTGATGTTTGGTTGCAGAGTCATGCTAGCAAATGCATGTGTTTCATAGAGCAGTGGCGCTCATGAGAAACCTTCTTGGCATCCACATTTCCATGGAACCACTGCTGGGCTGGCACAACATTAATGCCAGGGCAGGCAGGGAACCAGGAAAGGCTCCCAGGGCTGGAAAGAGCAGAACTCCTCAACATCAAGGTTCCCTGGGCACCACTGAGGCTGGTGACAAACGCAAACACGGAGTGTGTTTGCTTTGCCCAGCTGACGTTTGCCTTGCCTGGAACACATTCCCTGTTCCTGTGCTGCTGCTTGCAGGAAGATGGCATCCTTCAGCCCCGAGGAACCCACATTCATTGAAACACCAGAGACACACCATTACACCTGTAATAAATCTGCCCTTTTTAGACATAGGAAGGTAAAATCTGCATGAGTTAAAAGTATCTTCAAAAAAATCTCCAAAAGGCCAAAGACTTTGAATGGCCACACAGTTCTGCTATGAGTTCAGCTAGAGCTGACCTCCTTGCTACCCCTTGAATATGAAGTTAACAACAAAAATATCTGTTTATCTGAGAATGGCACCATTATTTCATAAAGCTTCTTTATTTCCCTTTCTGTATCGGAAAAAATTCCCCAGCATAAACTGAACACTACTGCAGGCAGATTTTATTCTCATTGTTCAAGGGTAAGAAGTGAATGGGAACGGCAGGAGGCCGACTATTCTCTAGCTACACAAAGTGAAAACGATATTTTGAAGAAGATCAAAACCAGTAGCAAACATTCAACCCCTTCCACGGTGTGTCGTATAATTTTGGCTGCAGACAGGTGACGGTGACACAGCACCTCAACCCTTGTGAGCAAAATGAGATGCAATAGTTTTTAATCAAACTCTGCGAGGGAACATAAACCAGAGGAAAGCAGACAAAATAACAAGAGTGATTCTCAGGCAGGTCTACTCAAGCTGTGATAAATAGTAACAACAATAAAAATACTTTGTATTCCCAGACTTTGCCTTATCCTCTACTACTTTTGCAGCACCGCCATCTTATTAAAAAAAATCGAAAAAAAAAACCCCAACGTATTATTCCCTTCCTAGGACTTTGACAGGAACAAATCTGACAATTAAATAGCCAGGGTGCTCCTAGCTGGATGGCTTCACTGCACAACACTGGGAAAAAATGGAACCCCTCTGCTGCTGCTTCTGGCCCCCCATGTGCAAACACATCAAAACAAACACATTCAGGACTTAAACTTTCAGGAAAATACACACAACATTTCCTGGCTTGCAAGTTCCTTCTTTTTGCAGGACATGAACACCTCATTGACATAGCTATCCTTCCTCCTATTTGGTACCACAGGTGGTAACTCAAGCAGGAAAACGCTGGAATAAATATCTCCGAGGTCTCAGTCCTGGAAAATGTTAACTGTGTAGTAGCTGCAGTGTTGGGAGGGAGTTTGCTGCTTGAATGATCCTGATTGGCAGCTCGGGGCAGGCTAGGGTAAGGCGAGGATGGTTGTGCTGCTCTCCATGAGGGCTCAGCAGCAAAGAGCCCCACCCTGCACCATCCCACGGACACACAGACACACAGGAGCACAGCTTTGCTGCTTGCAGGTGTTCCTGGCCACCAGACTCTGCTATTAGCGGTCCAGGAGGAGAGAAGAAACAGAAAACCAAGCAGAGGGGGTTAACTCAGCTCTGCATTCCTTCAAAAGTCTCCAGGAGACTTCGGGGGTGGTACTGAATAAATCAGGATCGAGGCAGAATCAGCACCCAAGGGGGCAGGAGACAACTCAGTGCAGCCACAGAGCCACACACAGAGAGGCAGCTTTGTAAACAGAGCTCTGGGGGCTCCTCCTGTGACACAAGCCCGAAAGGATGCCGCCTCCGAGAGACACCATTTTAAGCTCTTAGAATACATGAAAACAAATCTGACGACTACGACACAAGTTCAGGCAGAGCACTTGAACACTGCCTGCCTTGTCTGCAAGTCCCCACTGTCGTGTGGGGTGTGGAGTTTCCTGTCCCCAGAGGAGCAGGCTGGTGCAGAGCACCCCTGGCTCCCGGCGGTACCCGCGCGCTGCCAGCAAACATCAAACATTCCCTCGCAGGCGGCTCCGCCACGAACCTCATGTCAGACACATCAAGTCAGATTGAACCCAGAGGGCACTGTCCAATTATAAAGAAAACCTCAGAAAAGGTTTAGAGTTGGAGAGGGGCACACAGCAGCTTTACCTGCAATTGCTCAGCCAAGCCCATAATCTTGGCAACCCCCGTTCCATTACAGCCGTGCTAATAGTAATCGTTAATCAGTTATTTAAAGTCACTCCCATGAAAAGCTATGAGCTTTTCTTTCTTTTTTGAAGCTAGTATAAATCAAACTTATAGGCAAAAGAATAAATACAGAGAGACAGCTGTACAGATCACACTGTCACACCAATCACTGCTTAAAAGCACACGCTGTAAATAGCAGGCAAAATTCACCCCCAGTGGAATGCCATTGACTGCACGGGCAGGAGCTGCAACAGGGATAAATTGGCCTATCAAAAATACATAAAAATTTAGAAACAGAATTCAATGACGTGTGGAAGCGATTTGTCACAGCTATGTCACTTAAAATGACATTATCACTAGCAAACCCATTAAATATTATGGGTCCCGTTAAGATTCCTAAAGGGCCAAACAACAAAGGAAGTGGCAGTGGTTGGATGGAGCAGGAGGGGATGTGTATGCCGACCCAATGACCAGGGCCACTGGCTACTCACCTGGTCCTGAGCCAAGCCTGGGATGGACACAGCCATGGATCTGCAGGGTGACAGCCATCACCTGCACCAGGATGACATGGGCACGCATGCTCCTGGTGATGCTGGCAGCAGACAGAGCATTGTCACCAGGTCCATGCAGCAGAAGTGCCACTGGCTCCTCAGTCTATTGTCTCACAAATGGAAGAGCAAGTCCATCAAAACACAGTGCTTTGGGAGCCCAGTGTGTTTGTCCTCCTCCTGCAGGTTTCTGTTGCAGCATCCAAGTTCCACAACGCTGCTGGAGTGATGCTGCTCTAACTGGCTTCCCATTCTCAGTAGCTGCAGTTTGCAAAATGAGCCCTGCAAAGAGTGCGAGGGAAAGAAAGCAGACATCTTTGTTTTGTGTTTGACTCTCAAGGCGTGACAATGATCTCAGACCCTTCACAGACCACCCACCAGCAGTGGGAGACCAGCACACAGCGGTGCCTCCACAGCTGGGTACAGGGTGTAGCTCCAGCAGGAGCCGTGGGCTCATCAGGGCATGATGGGGGTATCACAGGATGTGCTTAATGACAGTAACCGTGTTTTCATGGAGATGGGCTGAGGAATTTTGCCTGAGTCTGGGAGTGTCCAAACTGAGCAGTTCTGCTCAGGAACTTGAGCAGCCATGAGGGTCAGGATGGCTTCAGTGGCAAACCAGTCTTGCTGGTCCAGCCGTGGTGAGCAGAGCCTGGCCAGGGCAGAACAGCCAGAGGGGAGTGGGTGGAATGCACAGCCCAGCTGATGGAATAAAAGAACAACTAACTGTTTTCTCTTGGGGAAAAAAAACACAGCTTGCTAAATTGCCTTACCAGGATTTGATTATTGCAGATACGGGGCCAGGCAGCCTCAGCCACAAAACATTTCATTACTCTCACTGGAGCTGTGGGTCGCATTCTCCTGCTCTCTCCCACAGCACCCGTGGCAGCAGCATGGACACAGCGGCTTCTGCCTGCACACCGCAGTGTTTCGGTCCACTGGCTTTGCAATTTCCCGCTTCTTATTATTTTTTAAAATTGTTAGGGACAGCAGGTACCCAGGAGCACAAATAGAAGCGTTGTCCCTTCAGAGACATCACTGGGAGGTCTGACAGCAGTGTGGGGATGGGTGCCCTGTGTCCTCCCTGCCACCGGTGCAGGGGGCAGCTGGGGACCCCGGGCGTGGCTGCTGCTGTAGAAATGGGGCAGATCCAGCCCCGGCAGCAGGTGAGCATTCCCTTGATTTGTTCACAGGCTTTCACCTAGAAGAGAGAGGGCAGGAGGAGCCATGCACTCATCATCTAATCGAGGTGTCACGATGCATTAGTCTGGAGACATAAAAGAACAACAATTGCATCTTAAACTGTGATAGTTAATTTATTATTGGAGAATTGAAAGGCAAAGCGTAAGAAGGGCTTTTTCCACACCCTGGATAGATTGTTAAAAATGAGATACATTAATCTTTTTTTTTTTTTCCCCGTGGCTATAAAAACAGAAAGCTACCAGAGGAATCAAGAAGAGAATTGCAGGCTTCATGGCAACTTTGCCTCTGAAATTCTTCACCGAATATTTCTAGCAGGAGTTTCTAACAATCTCAAGCTGTATGACTGCTGTTTGTTCTTCTGCTAATTGATGTTTTTACGCAGCACCATACCTAATCCCTGCCTCTTAATCAAATTTTATTAAAATTCCTTAACAGTGCAATGAGAAATAGTCATTTGGGCTTTTATCCATCTCTTATTCCAAAATCCCAATGCACTTTCCTTGCGTCTGGTAGGCCTTGTAGGCAAGAGCTTTTATCCCCCAGTGACTGAAGGATGCACCAAGGTACTAAAACTTGGTGCAGCTTCAGTAGTGTCACAGGTGAGCAGGCAGCAAGTCTGGCCAGGGAACAGCCTCTCCTCCTTCATCCAACCTGCCAGAGGCTTTTTGCTTTGAAACAGCCACTCAACAGTGTTGTTTGTTTTCACATCTCTACTGTTCCCTCCTGACCAGAACTTATTCCTGAAAGAAACAAAAACACCCCAGAAATGACCAGTTTCTTGGGAGCAGTGAATTGTTTCCATGCCCAATGGATTATGCTACTAATCAAATCCAACATATCACTAGCCTGAATACCTCCTATTCACAGCTGGAAACGTATCAAAGCAGTGTAATCAAGAGGTGTCCTTTAGATTAAAACCAAAGTAAATTTTATCCGAATTTTTCCAGATCTTGATTACTGGATGTGGGTAACAGGAAACTGAAATAGATCTGTAAAATCTGGGCTTCTACACAAGGTAAAAGCAGCGTAAATGTTACCACACACCCCTGGAGGGTTTGGGATAAGAGATGGCCTTGGACCACATTTCACAATCAGATGCTGAGGTTTGAAGAAGTCAGGCAGTAAGATAAAAAAGGCAGTGAAATGGAAGTGGAACCAGAGGCTCTACAGTCTCAATCCTGCCTTCCTTTGTGTTCATCAGTCTAAGGGCTGCATCTCCCAGACCCATCTGGTAAAGCTGCGGGTGTAAATTGGACATACTGGTGGAAGCAAATAAGGCAAGTTTGTCCATAATGGAATCTTTTGCCACGTTAGGAAGCAAATAACTTCAGAAAAAGAACAATTTGGGTTTTGTATGCATTGTGGGTTTATATGACTGCAATAAAATGACTGCAGAACCCAAAGTAACACGTTTCCCAATTCTCTTGATGTGGTGAGAGTTCAGCACAAAATGGGATACCAAATGAAATATAGCTATCACAGGCTGATCCTCCTCACTCAGATATTTAGTTATACACGAATTCATGTTCATGCAGAAGCACACATATGTCCCCAGCTCTGCCTGCACACCGATCCACCTACCCACAGAAGGTTTTTTGCATGCTCTGCTGTGACATTTATCCACAAAGTCCCAGGGGTATTGCACCTATCCTTTTTGGCATTACCCATGTAATGCAAGATATAAAATTCTTGGTAGATGTTCTAAGTTTGTCTCTAATAGTCCTGGAGGCTCTGAGTGCCTTTTCACAGATTGTGTTCCAGCTGTCTGCCGATATTTGAATGTGCAGGTCTTGGTCCCATGCTGTGCAAACAGGCAGCCTCCCACGCATTTTGTGTACCAGCAGTAATTTATGAGTCTATCTATAAAGGAAATAACAGTGTGTTAAGAAGGGGTTATGTAAAGCTCTGAGATTGAGAAGTAGCTCAGTTAACTCAGTACAACTTCCCAACATCACCGTTATGTTGCAGCTGATTTACAAATACAGGAGGCCTTCAACTGGTGATTCATATTCCTTCTGAAGCAGATGGGGGGGAGGAGGTATAATAACTGTTTCTACATAAATCTCATCTCACTGAAAGGCTCCCACCTTGAAACCTCATATTGCACCTTTTGCAAATACAAGTGTCTGGATTGACCTGCAAGTCCCAAGGCACCGGGGGATATTCTGGTACCAACCAAATGAATGAAAAAATAACATTTGAGGTGCTGGCCATTTGTTTCCCATCTCCTGCCACAGGGACTTCTTGCAAATTGCCCTTTATTGCAGATATTACAGGCAGTGCATGGGAATCCACGTGATGGGAGCCCAGGGCATACCTGACAGCCCTGTCAGGAGCCGTGGAGGAGCACAGGGACTGCAGCAGGGCCTGTGGAGAGGCTGAAGGGAATGACCATCACCCCACACAATGATCCATGCTGGGTACTGAGGGCTGATCAAAACAAAACCATTGATTTACAAGACTCTTTTTTTCCTTTTCTCCCCTCAAAAATGGAAACCAGCCTGTAGGTGTTGGAGACACCTCTCTGCAAACTATTTCAGTCCTGCTTTTCAAACCCAGTGAGCAGATAACTGGGTCTGAACAGCAAAACCTTTCCTAGTTAAAGAGCAGGTTGTATTTAGCAGCCTCACATCCCTTCTCAATTGCAAACAAGACACAAAATGCAGAAGTTGCAAGCCACTCAGCTTAACAAGTTCAGCATTATTTATTTAATGTCACTCGGAACATGAATATTTAAAGTGGACAATGACCTCTAAGCAGAAGAAAGTTATCAAAATCCATATGTGCCACCTCTCCACCCAGAGGCCAAGCTGAGTTTGCTGCTCAGCTCAGGTCAAATGGGACCAGAGCAGAGGCATCATCCTTCATTCCGGCCACCCGGCTGTCCCCAGCGTGGCACTGAGCTGCAAAACTCTTACAGCTACAAATCTGCCTGGAAACCACTCGTGTCTGCCCCCAGCCTGCAGCTCCTCACGGGCAGCAGGGCGGGAGCCAGCGGCGCCTGGCACGGGGCCCAGCCGGAGGGGCCGCGCTCAGGTGTGTCCCCAACGAGCTGCGGAAGAGGTGGCAGGGTCTGAAATTTTGGCAGGCAGCCAGACTGCCCAGCCAGGGGTCACAGCCCTTGTGGTGGCCTGGAGGCTGACCTGAACTGTCAGATGAAAGGTTTCATCCCAAATGATGCTTTCACAAACATTTCTCCCCACCTTACCCCAAGCTGGTGCCAGCATCAAACATTTTTAATCTCACAAAATATTCTATCCATTTTTACTCTCCTAAAAAAATTTTCTGTTCTCCCAGCTTCCTTGAGACTGTTACTAACATGTTATGCACATTTTTTTTTTGCAGGCATTTCTATAAAAATTCTCAGCTATCTAGACAAAACCACTGACAATTCTCCCCAAAACCCACCAACTGGTTTGGTTTGAAGATTTCAAGACAAAACCAACAGTGGACGTGGCATTTTTTCCACATTTCTCAGCCAACAACATTGCTGATCTGGAGAGGTTTCTTGGTGGCTTTAGGAGCATCTCTGAGACCTGTGGTGGGGCCAGCCCCAGCAGCCACCGTGGCACCGTGGGGCCAGGAGCAGCAGCAGCACCTGCGTGGGACGTGTCACCACCACTGTCACACAGGCCAGAGACGTCAGGCAGACGGAGCCACGTGGAGCAGGCTCATCCGGAAATCAGAGATAATAATATTTTCCTACCTGGCAGGCCCATTAGGGGATGTCTTCATTAGTGCTGGGGAGGCAATCAGAACATCACCATGATGAGAGCCATAAAAACCTGTCCCTGAATTGTGTCAGTCACAGCCAGCCAGCCCGAGCCCAGCCCTACCCTCTCTCCTCCTGTCACACAAGTGAGACAGCCCAAATTTAAAAGCCAAGGAGCTGTCTGCCATTTTCTCTGGTGCTTTAGCCACTGGGACTCAAGCTTTGCCAACTGTTAGCACCTAATGTTGCAACCAGCACATTTCAGCTTCAGCTTGTGAGATTTCTGGCATTTCACTTAAAAAGATGCTGAGTTCCTAAAAAAAGCACTTTTTGCAATGGAAGCTTCTCATGAAAAACGATTCACACCCATTTTTTTCACCAAAGCGTGTTGAAAGCCAAAGAAAAAAAGCCAAGAAGAAAGCAGCAAGCAAGCAGAGCTGGAAATCTCCCTGAGGAGATGAGACCCTGGCTGGTGTCACGCCAGTGCAAGGGTGTGATTCACTCTGGTGTCTGCTTTTCGGGGATGGGACCTTCACAAGTTTCTCCTTCTGTCCAGGAAAAGGAAGAGCTGAAATAATCATCACCAAGGGACAGGGCCACACAAAATCTTCCCTCTGGGACGTGAATCCATCCCTGGCACAGGGATGCTTGTGCCATCCAACAGAGCGGCTGGACCCGGCCCAGGCTGGGCTCTGGGGTGGCTCCATTCTGATCTCCCTGATTCTCAGCAGCTCCTGCAGGAACGAAGCACTTCCCAAATGCGTTCTCACCTCAACAACCGAAATCCCAGCTCCTCCAAACTGTCGGGTTTTTCAGACAGCCCCAGCACCCTGCCCTCCTCCTCATTCTGACAGATCAGGAGAGAAAGCAGATTTCTGGGTGCAGTCTGACACCAGGCCAACCTGAAAGTTGAAAATCAAAGTGGATGAGAAGTAGATTCATTATAGACTAATTAATCTAGAAAAAGACTCCTGCACAAAGGTTGATGACATTCACTTCAGGATAATTTTGAAATAAATATGAGGATTCATAGAAGAAAAAAATGCAGTTGGGAAAAGATTATTTTTGAAGCATAAATATAGCTCATTTCTAGCCCCCCCCTCCTCCACATATCAATTAATGAAGCAAATCATCTGTCTGAATCAAAGATGTGGGAGAAAAACACAGTTATCTATTTGAACTACAAAAAAATTAAAGGATTTAAAATGAAACATATAATTAGCCTGTAGGACTCTCTGCTGTAGGTTATTGAGGCAAAAAAGAAAAAAAAAAACCTTACTAATTTTCAAAAAAGGGCTCGACAGCTAAAAGAATAGCTTTTGCTGCTCTATAAAAGTGGGGAAAATGTTCATCTTCTGGAGACGAGCAGGTCCAGCCGGAGCCCAGCTCTGGGCTACAGCGTTTGTAACTCTGCCCTTACACGGGCTCCAGATGTTCTCAAGTTTTGCCCAACTTTGTGTTCTTTTACTGGTCTTTATTCTTTTTTAACCTACTTACACATGCAGGAGCATCTCTCTGCCCACCCTGCTGCACACCGCGGTCCCGGCCCTCGCTGGGGCAGCAGCTCTCCGCGAGCTCACCTGGCTTTCCCGGGACCTCGAGGGGAACGGGGAGAGCGCAAACACCAGCGAGCAAAACCTTTCATCTGCCGGGTCCTGTGTTGATGGTATTGGTGATTGTAACTGCTGGACCTCCATCAGGGGTGGCAGCTCTGAGTCCCGAGATGGGGCAATCAGCAGAGAGCACCACACGGCGCCCGGCGGGCGAGGCTCCGTTCCCGGAGTTTGTGCTGCCGTGATTGAAGGCAGGCGCGGAGCTCTCCCCGGCGATTTCCATCAGCCCCGGTGCTGCAGGACGCGGAGCTGATGAGCACCAGCTGGCCCGGGAGGCCGAGCTCCACCGCTGGATGTGCGATGGGGCTCCGCAGTCTCCTCGGCAGCGCCTGGCAGGGCCGATCGCGCTCTGTGCCCCTGGGCAGCCGCGCGTTTTTAAAGCTGGGACTGAAACGAGGAGTTCCGTGTCAAACCCACAAGCCCAGCCAAAGACTCCGCAGATGCTGCACATAGAGATGTGTACGGAGGTTAATATTAGTCTGGACAAGGCTGACTCTGGCTTTCACAGATATACCACGAGAACACTCCTTAGCAGGCATCTTTTTTCCAGAGATTATCACTTGCATAAACATGCAATACCTGTGGGTCACATCTGAAAAACCCTCTTTATCATCTATTTATTTATTTATTTGGAAACGCAGGAGCTACGAGAGGTGCCAGGCAGGACAGGCACCACTTATCTTCCCCCAAGCCCTTGGATGTGTGCCTAACCTCCAGCGTGGCTCTGGTGCCTCTGCTTGCATCAGTGCAGAAACAAGAGCAAAACGCCATCGTAGGGAGCTGGAAGCGTTTTCCTCCACTCTTGTACTACTGAAAACACATCCTCCAAGGCAAGGGGGAGCTCCTGCTTGGTGCCTGCTGATGAAGTTTTCAGAAAGAGGCAGGTCAGCATAACCCAGTCATCCCCAAGTAAGTAACCATTTGACACCTCTGCAGGCAGAGCAGAGGTTCCACCAGCGCAGTTAAAAATTTATCAGTCACTTGATCATGATCTTAGGAAAAAAACCACAGTGAACCGAAAATTATTCCCTCACAAATAAGATCACTTTGACTAAGTTACTTGCTTCCCCCTCAGAGGAGATTTAAGGTTTTTCTCTCTTCCTCTGCAATCTGGCTCCCTTTTGAAGTTAAAAGAAAGAAAGGTTCAGGGGCTTTTTTACTTAAGAAGAAAAAACAACCTTCTCCTCTTTGAAACTATTTTTTTTAGACAATTGCTGTCTCAAATTTTAACAAATATTCGCTAATTTGCACCTTGTTCAAAAGCAAAACAGTAAGTTTGATTTTTTTTAATTATATTTTTTTTGCATACTGAATATTACTTTCCCTTTCTTTGTCTTAGTGGCAGAAGGGAGAGTCTTAAAGAAATCAAACTACCAGCTCCCTTCCAGATTTTCACAATTTGTTATATAATTTCTTAAAAGGAGCCATAAGGCCACTTGGAGGGAAAACGGAAATCTTCTAAAAAGAAGAAAGAAAATAGATTTTTTCACCCTTCTTCTTGTAGATGAAGTAGATGAGACTAAAAGAGGCATTTCATTTGAAACATTGAATTCAAGCCCAAGAAAAAAAGCTGACAAGGTGTCCCTGCTAGGAAATTCATTCTCAGCAACCAGAGGAAACCAAGAGACTTTCTTCAAGGACAAAGAGAAAAGAAGTTTGGAAAAATAGGAGCTCAATTTAAAACACCCCTTTTTTGTGTTTTTGGGGTTTTATTTTTTTTAATTTATTTTTTCCCAAGATGTATGAGCATAGATGTGTGGGTTTGTTTTCCCCAGGAGCAGAATTTGGGTTCTGTGTGTTCCAGGTATGGCAGGTGCAGGGATGATGGGCAGGACTGGGAGCAGGCAGAGGTGTCTGTGTGTGTCCCTGCAGTGCTGCCTCATAAATACCACAGGGCTTTAATGCTGGAGCAGGATTTTAGGAACCGGGTACTCGGGGCTGCTCACACTGCTCTGCGTTGCTCCAGCAACAAGAAGCTCATCTGAGCTTTTCCCTGCGAGAACAACCCCACCAGGATCTCACAGGCACGAGTAAAGGGTGGCCAAAAAACAGGGAGCAGAGGAGGGCAGCACCGCGGTGCTTCCTGCGCTTGAAGGTTTGCGGTGGGTGCTGCTGGAGCAGCCCCGTGCTGGCAGAGCTCAGCCCCTGCAGCCCCTCGCAGCCATCCCACGGGGAGAGCCTGACCAGCCCTCGCCCCTGCAGGACAGGGACCTCCGGACACCTTCATTCCCGAGTCTGCCTCCACCTGCTCCCTGCACACAGGCACCCTCCATCCCTGTGCATGCCCACGAGGAGGCTGATGAGCTGCTCCCAGCCTGTGCTTTCCCAGGGGGAGCAGATCCCCCTGCAGCTGCTGCGATGGAGCACGAGCAGCAGCTCCCCCACACCGCCCCCCAAACCACATCAGCAGGCCCGACAATTCCATCTCATCCAGTCTGCTCCTCCAGGATGGGCTGAGAGCACTTCATCCCCTGCCCCACCCTGCTCCAGATCCTTGCAGCCCCACAGATGCAGAGAAGTCCCAAGGCTGCTGGGCAAATGGTGAGCACTGCTGAAGCTGGGGGGCTTCAGGCCAGGGGAGAGTGGGGAAGGCAGCGAGAAAACAAAGCGAGAGTGAGAGGTTATAAGGATGAAGGTGTTTCTGGGTAAGACAGGGTGATTTTCACATCAGGTGCTGGAGCTGGGCAGGGGGGAAGAACAAATGGCTCCGGGAAGGAAAACCAGCCCCTGGTTTGTTGTTGTTTGTCAGTTCATGAGCACCGGTGTGTGCGGTGGTGGGTGTGTTTGCACAGCTCTGATCAGCTGAACACTCTGTCTGCAGCCCAGCAAGAGTGGCAAATCAACCCAGGATTGTGGTGCTGGAGACATTTTGTACTGAAAAGATGTGTTTGGTGTCAGACTCACAGATTCCCTCCTGGATCACACATTTCCATCAAGGATGTTTCCTCTCCAATATAAAGCCAGGGAAAACAAAACCAAACAGCCAAACAGCCAAACACCCTTTCCAACAAAAATAAATGAGCTTAAGCATCAAAACACGTCTGCTATTTGCTTAGAGACAAAATAAAAACAAAAGTCAAAGCCATCACTAGCAGACTTTCAGGTCTTTTCAGCTCAAAACATCAGTTCATTTACAAGTTTCCTCCAATTTTTTTAATGCATTCAGGTGAAAACCAAACCAGTATTAATCCCTTTTTCTCTTTCCATCTTTTTTCATTGAATTTTCCCTCTGGGACTGTCCCCATCAGTTCTCACCTCTCCAGGGAGCTCTGCAACTCCGTTCAAGGATGCACAGCCAAGACCAAGGAGTTTCCGTGGCCCTATTCCTGCCTGCACCACATCAGCTGAACTCAGACTCTGCATGAGGTACGTGGAATGTCCAGTCCTGGGGCCAGCCTGCCCTACCTGGCCAGGGTTGCCTCTGTTTCTCTCAACCAAGAAGGCTGACTGCACTTTTCCCGGCACATCTCGAGCCCTCTTGGTGAGAGCCCAGGGCAGCCACCAAGCCGAGGAGCAGGAACACGTGCACCTGGACAAACCCTTTCGTGGGTAACTTGATCATGTCGTGCAAATGACATTAGTATAGACTGCATGAGTACAGCCAGATCATGATGCCATCACGATAAAGATAACAGACCTGAGTGAGTTCTCACTGCACCAGGGAACAGGTTTCAACCACATCCTGCTTCATTAGCAGCCACCCCGTCCCTCGTGCAGTCATTAAAGGTGCACAACGAAGCTCTAGATGTGTGAGGGGGACAGGGACAGGTGAGCGGGGCAGAGCATCATTTCAGGGACCTGTTTCTGCTCCTTCAAGATTCACAGTGAGGTCACCACTGTTTGCTCTTTTCCTCCCTCTATTCTTTACCTGCTTGGTTTTCACAGATTAGAAAACCAGGTGTTAGCTTTGCTGGCCCAGATTGTTCCTCCCTCCTCCCCAGCCATATTAAAAGCCACAGGAGGGTATTTATACAAGGAAACCTTTGCAGAGAATCCCCTCCTTGGTCCCTGTGGAGCACTGGGTTTGTTCTTCCCCAGCTCCATGCAGCAGAAAAGCTGCTTTCAACCCTACCTCCTGCAAAGGCAGCTGTGCCAGCCCAGCAGTGATGAGCCTGCTCCTGCCTGCACTGGGATCACTCCATGCCTGCATTGCCTCCACCATGGGCGTGTTCCAGTCCTGCTTTTGGTGGCACATGGGTTCTGGTGGTCCTGCAACCCCATCGTGATGCTCGAGGCTTCACCTCTCTCTCCACAGCTGTGGGACTGATTCCTGCCAGCAGCTCAAGGAGACAGACAAACATGTCAACACAGAGACATTTCTCCAGTTATTATTTTTTCTTAGCTTTTGGTAACAAGCTAGGGGAAGCAGAAGTCTCCTCCTCATCCTCCTCACTGCTGGCACCCTTGTGCTCCCAGGCAGGAGCCATTCCCACAACCCCTCTCTGCAATTCCCTAAGCTGCTTCCCAGCACCCAGGGGAGAGGAAAAGACCATTACTGCTTTCAAAATGAGACTGTGGAGAAAATATACAATGAGTCCAAAACAGTAATTGTATTTCCTAGGGCTGTAGGGGCCCTTTGCTGCCAGATAACCCAGGAACTCAGCTCCAGCTCTGGCTCCTCCTCCACAGCCAGCTCTGGGCACACAGCACATCACAATACCCAGGGTACTGCTGCCAGCAGTGGGGCAGGGCAGAGATGGGAAGCCCCTGGAAGCATTTAAGGCCAGATTGGACAGGGCTGTGAGAAACCTGGTCCAGTGGAGGGTGTCCCTCCCCATGGCAGGGAGGGTGGAATGAGGTAATTTTTAAGGTTCCTTCCAACCCAAACCGTTCTGTGAACCTGTGTTTCTATGATTCTGATTTTGAGATTTCATGGGCTGATGGTGCTGCCTGTTCTGTAGGGATGGGGCTGAAAGCTGCAGCCGTAGCCTCCACCACTCCTTCCACAGCCCCAGGGTCTGGCTGCAGGGTGCTGCGCTCCAGCTGGAATTAGCAAGTTTACCTGGGACCATACCCCTGAGAAACCTCTGCCTCACTGCCTTCCCTTCCAGCCCAAAAGCTCAGGGAAAGCTCCCCCACACTCCCTTCCCTGGTGGGTCCAGCCCTGCTGCGATCGCTGCTGGCGTCACCCCAGCAGCTGCTGCAGCCTCGCATCCCCCATGGCTCGTGTGGTTTGAAGTGTTGTGTTTGTTTTCCTTCTCTGTTAACTTTCAAGTATAAATGTGAAAGCTGGGGAAAGAGTTCCTAATGCCCCATATGTTTCCCCTCAGGAGCAGAACTATTCCTTACTATGCTTTAGACTTTTAAGATGTTGCTGCCTCTTTTTTTTCCCTCCCCGCTGCTGCAGAGCCAGGAGCCAGGCTCGGGGAGCAGCTGAGCATCCCCAGCCCCAAAACGGGGAGCAGGATGGGGCCCATGGCTCCTGTCTCACAGCGAGCTGGCCTGCCTCCTCCCAGCAGCTGTAATGAAATGCTTTGAACATAAAAATGAAAAGAGAAAGGAAAAGGATGTTCCCTTTCCTCCCCTGACACATCCACACGCACGCACACACTCCTGCGGACTTCTCCTTTGCCTGCTATATCAAATGGCCGTGTCTTTTTGAAGTTACCATGGCAGTGAGAGCAGAGCAACAGCACAACTCGCAGAGGGGGAGAGAGTAAAGGAAAAACGCTGGCACAGGGAAGGGGAGGACAGAAAGGGGCCGAGAAGATCCTCTGATGTCTACAAGATGTGGTGCGGAAAAGGCTTTCCCACTGGAGAAATTATAATAAGCAAATAAATATCCAGCCATGAGAGGGCAGACAAAAAGTAAAGAAAAGCGAGATCTAAGAGCAGAGCTGGGAAAAGGACTAAAGTAGAAGCAAAGCAGAGACAGAAATTCAACTAATTAGAGAACAAGGTGTGTACAGAAAGAAAAAGAGATGAAGGTGAAAGAGGATTTGGCATCCAAACCTAGAACAAGGATAATTTCAGGAGACAAAGCAAGAACTGCCAGTGACAGGTTACTTTGGAGCAGCCAGTTCAGCCACTGCCACCAGCCTCAGGGTCCCCTCCCACCCTACACCCAAGGGAGCACCCCCTGCCAGCCCTCTGTCTCTCCAAGCCCAAACAAGCCCAGGCCCACTGGATGCCCTCTTGGCTGAGCAGCTCAGGAGAAGGCTTGAGCTCAGGGGTGTTCCACATCAGGAAAACCCCACACCCTGCTCAGCCCCGCACGTGCTCCCTGCAAACCCAGGCTGACCCCGCACGCTATCACATCCCTGCTGTGTGTCCATGGGCTGTAGCAGGTAGGGAAACAGTGATTGCTTCAGAAACCTGGCACAGAGAGACAGCACAGGGTGGGGAGAAGGAGGGACAGCCTTATCTCAGCCAGACACTGTTGCTGGTTGCACACAGTCACGCTGCACCACTCCGTTTCCTCTCTGTGCCATGAGGATGTAGCTGTCAGTTCAGAATCCTGTCCTTACTGAGCGTGGAGCCAAGCCTTCCCTCTGCACATGGAGAATGTGAAACTGGGGGCTCTAAGGAGCTCATGACCAGCCTAGAAAATCCCTTGCACAGCTGACTGGGAAGGCACCACTGACCTGTCTTTCAGACAAGATTAGGTGTCTTTAGTGGGGATCTAATCTACCCCAGCAACAAGGACTCAACATTTCCCTCTTGGGCTATTCCACAGATTTCCTTGCCAGAAAGTCATTCAAAGCATCCCATTTTTTCTCAGCACAAGTCTGTACTCCCAGTAGAGCCATGCTAAATAATTCCTTTTTGCTTTGGAAGTTTAAAATCTTCATCTGTCATTTTGGCATTGTACCTTACTTAAAATGGTTGACATTTCTTCAATTCCGGGCTTACCTGGAGGGTGCTAAGCAGAAGACCAAGAGACTGGAAAACTTTGCAAAGCAGAAACCTTACAGAAGAGGAGTGTGGGATGAAAACAGCATCCCACGCATACTTAAATACCAGCATCCAGAGTGAGCAGGATTATGATTGCTTGGCCTGAAACAAATGGTTCCACTTTTGCTGCTGCTAATACCATTAAATAACCAAGAGAGCGAATGTCACTGATTAGAAAATAGCACAGAGCGCTTGCAAGCACTAATCAACTTCACAGAAATGTTGACTTTCAGACCTAAAAAACCCTTGACAGTGTCCCTGTGAAGTTATTTCGGGTGAGGCTCTGCATACCGGAGCTGTCCCTTCGCATTAGGCTTGATCCCTGCTCGCCGCGCGCAGCACGGTGAACCCTTAATGCTTTTCAATTACATGACAAGCAAAGCAACTTATTGGTGCTCTTTATGTTAATGTCCCAATATTTTTCATATTTATGATACTAATTACATTTGCTCCTGATAGTGATGTAATGTTTAGGTATTGAAGATTGAGAAGACCGCTCTAATGTTAATATATTTACATTATTAAAAAGTAATACATTACATAGGCAGTCTGCTGCATAGGGCTGGATTTCTAGATGAGCTCTCAAGGCAAATCCATTATCTTCTTCCTCCTCCTGTCCCCTGTACAGATTCTGATAACTAGGATTGACTGGCAGTGTTTAAAGTGACTGCAGCTGGTATCATGGTGCCAAAAGGGAAAAGGTATCTTACACGTGCATGAAATTAAATAGGCCCAGGGGTCTCAGAGGACCACGCTGCATTACCAGGCAGAGGAATTCAAGACATTAGCTCAGAAGATCAGCATTGCAAAAATGGTGAAAAAAACCCCCTAAAGAGGGCTAGAGAAAGGCGGGGTCCCTGTGCAGTGCCATCAGAGACACTTTCTGTGAAAGTCCTTTAGCTGGAAGAGAAGCCTCCTCAAGCCCCTTTGGTTTTAAACTGCCTTTTCTCCCTTGGCCAGGGAATTGTGCATGCCTGATGATCACCAGGACATCCTGCACATCTTATTGCCCTCTTCAGAGGAGGAGAAATGATGTATTTATAGGAGAGGTTGAGCTGCTATATTCCCTAAGGATCACCTTCTGGGAGGGGCACATTCCCTATGGGACTGTCTCCTCCTCAAATGCTTCCTCACTGATCACATCTTCAGAAGTTCACCGAAGAAGCCAGGACCCAGGCCGGTGCTTCATACATTTTTTAGACACACCTCAAGTAGCTAACTCAGAGCTAAAATGTGTTATTCGGTATTACATGTCCGGTCAACTCAGGAAAGATGTCAACTGCAAATGAAAATTGGGGGGACGGGAGGCAGAAGCTGTGAGCAGCCTTTGGGGATATTTGCCAGCCCAGCAGGTGCTGAGCATCTTCATCCTGTGCTGTGATCTGTGAGAGATCAGCTTGAATCACACCTCCTCTATAAATCCAACATCTCAAATAATGGCTCCACATCAAAACCCCTGAAGAGCCCCTCTTTCACAGTAAAAATGAGTGAGAAACACAAGGGGATGCAAAGATGTCCAGCACCACCAGTGCTGGAGGAGAGACCAGCCTGTTCAGCCTTCATTTACAAATTCCTAATGAATGACAAATGGGTTTTTAATGAACAGCAACTGCAACAGCAGTCTCAAGGCTCAAGTGGCTGACACTGAGAAAAGACAAGGGGGCACGCAAGCCCTGCTAATAAACACTAGATAAAAAAACAAAAAAATAAAAAACCAACAAAAACAGTTTCAGAATCCTTACCAAATTCAACAAGTCTGCCTGATCACCCATGAGCTGCTTATAAACTGTAGTCTATCACCTATATATGTGCTGCCAATCACACATTGGAAACCCCCCGCATGGGGCACGTGCACTGTAAGAGACCCTGAGTGCCCACCTGGAAGGACAGTTTGCCCCTGGACAAGTGAACTGGACGATGAGGCCATGGGGATGTGGCCCTCTAGCAGCCTCTTCATCACAGGTATTTCCATTCAGTACAACGTGCTCAGATCTTTCAAAAGGAAAATACACAAAACTAGGTCTTCCTGGCTATTTCCACTCCTTTGGATGGAATTTCTGTCTCCTTAGAGTGATGTGTGCTTACACTGAGGAATTGGAAATGACTCCTGAGTCAGTAATAGTGGTGGGGAGGAGGGGGGTTGCCTGCAAGTCAGAACTCATCTACATTGACAGAGAAGTTATGAGGCAGCTTCTGTGATTTCCACCCAAATTAAGCCTAGCACAAAGGAGGATTCTCAACCTCTCCTTTTAATGAGCACAGAGTTATAAGGACAATTACTCTGAATGAAATAAAATTAATTAACGCACACATTTGGGGACTAAAAATGCTTATTATCTAATATGTATGAATTTGACCTAGCTTAAAATTAATGACAGAGCCAGGATGAACGCGGCATTCAGGTTACATAAAACTGCAATAAACAGGGTGCAAAGAGAGATGTTGCTGATCCTTTTAATATCAGCACTGTGAGAACTCGGAAGAGCGGAAGAAAGCATGTGCTGTACATAATTTTCATAGAAATTTGCTTCAGTTGATCTTGTACTTTACATGTGTTTTAACAACTGAACTTGCTGGCAGGAGTGAGCTTGGCAAAGTGATTATTAGGTAATACTTCTATGAATATTTTCTGGAGCTGGAATTCTCTTTTGGAAAAAGGCTTGCACAATGCAGCACTTCGCTTTCCGGGATGCCAATAGCACTCACGTAATTGATTGAGTTTGTGGTTGCCTGCATCCTGGCATTTCAGCCAGCATGCTTGCTTTAAATGCTTGATCAGGAATTTTTATTCTTGGAGGATTCTTTCAAGGAGAAGCATCCAACCAGCCTGAGAACATAATTACAGCATGTGGCCTACTGATCCAATTAAACTGACCAATACACTTAAACTCCAGCATCCAGAAATATGCAATTAATTAATCACTTACATGCAGTCAACAGGCCAAAACTTATTCGTCCAACTTATCTAGCAAGAAATAACTGAATTATGAGGAAATTCAAGAACATCATAAATTGTTCGTGGATTGCAGCAAGGCAAAGTTTATTAAATAACTCATCCAAATTACTTGGGCCATTTTATGTATGACAGAACAATTTTTGTGTATAAGAACTTCTTGGATGATGCTAAAGGGCAATTCTATCTGGATAGAGGCTGTGAAATCATATTTGGCATCTTGAGAACTCCAGCTCAGCATGCTTCTTTTATTCCAAAAATGTAGAAAAGTGTAGTTTTACTCATTGGTCCAAAAAATGAGCTTAATGGCAGTGAGGCACCGTGGGCCCGCCTGTGCTGCCTGATAATACAAAGCAAAGCCCCTGTGCAGGCGAGAGCTCCCAACCATCCTCACTGGAACCCCTCAGGCCTACACTTGGAGAGCGCTACCAAAAAACACCCAGGCATGCGCAAACGATAGAAATAAATCCTGGGATCATTGTGTTTAGGACAGAAGAAGAAGATCTGTGCCTAATTATAGCGCCCATTCCCCCAGCCAAGGCGAGGCTCGCTCGGCGTTCCAGCGCTTCCCCCGCTCCTCCGAACGCGGGGGAGGGAGGAGAATTGGATGCACATGGTTCAACAGGATTTGGACCAAGGATGGCTGAAACTTGGCATGTCTCATGAATCCAGCTGCCTCCAACATATACAAATCCAAACAGACTCTATGTGAAAGGAGCAAAATAAAATCTTCCCTGCTTGTGTACACGTGTCCGCAAGCACCCAGCCCAGAAGGGAGATGCAGAAAGGATGAAATGAAGAGCTGACTTCCCACCCCTCTGCAGACACAGCTGTTAAGAGCACTCTCAGGAGCAGATTTCTCAGGGCTGGCAATGCCAAGGAATGGGGAAAGGATGGCAAGGGGCTCTCGCTCCCCGTGTGCAGGTTCCCGACTCTTCCTGGCACTGTGTGGCTGCTGCTGGGATTTGCCAGAGAGGATGGGCTCTCTGCAAACCCCAAATGCACCAGGGGTGGGGGGTCAGTGCATGGGGAAAAATTCATGGCGAAAGCCTTTTCCCGTGGCTGTGATGGGTTGAGGCGGCTCTGTGGATACAAGGGTTGTCCCCACAGCACCAGTGACAGGGAGTGGCAGTAAAACAGAATGAAGACGTGCCATCCCTCAGTCAGAAGCCCACAGATAAGAGTTTTCTGAACTAAGCCACAGGTTTATATATGTAACCCCATTTTTCTACAGTGAAATCTCCCATGTAATTCCTTATTCAATACTTCTATAATCCTATTTTTTCTTCTGGGGAGATTTCCTTCACTTCATCTGCCCTCAGATCCACATCAGGATAGAGACTTGATTTATTCCTGAGGGAGAAGACTACCACCACTCCTCCCAGCTGCTGTGAAGCAGTGTCTTAACCCTGCAGAGGCAGGACCCTTTCCCACTCATGTTATTAGCATTCCCTACTACTTGCATGTTATTTTTCTTTTTCGTCTTCATTCTTTTTTTTTTTTAAACTTCTGCAGTGAATTCTGCTTCAACACCCACATGTCTGCTATTGAAGCCAATCAGCAGGATTGACTCAGGTAAGTTCTTTTATTAGGTACTGATTTCTTTGTGTCTGATGTCTTTATCCAGACTCCTTTGAAAATCCCATTTTGGCTGAGCATATTGAAGCGAATGCCTCTCTCACTCTCTTTCATTAGCAATTTTAGGGCAGCTCTGGCAGGTTTTTCACTCCTCTCTCTTGAACTCAGAGAAAAAAAAAAATCTGCAGTAGTTTTATCTCTTTTCACTGTCTCCGGAGGATGTCCTGCCAACACTCCCCCACCTCCAAAATTGGACAGAAAAATGTAGGTCTTGGGTAGTCTGATGGGCTGAGATTTGGAAACAGCAACACTTCACAACACTGGCTTTCTCATTTCCTCAGACTAGAATTAGTTCTGCCACCAACATTTTGCCCAGGGCCCCCAACCCCAGGAGTGCTCACAGTGTGTGTCTCTCTCTCACATATTATTATGCTCCAATGAGGATGTTCCTAGCAGAGCTCTAACGTGTCTGGCACGGATTCATGTTATATCTAGGTTTTGACATTGGGCCTGCTCCTATAGAAGTCAATGTCAAAATTCCCTGAGAGTGTTTGAGCACAAGGATCAGGCCCGCTTCCCTGATTTATGCAAGTTATTTTTATGTGATAGCAAGTTGGATGCGGTATTATAAAGTCTGGAATTAATCTGCATTCTAATACTTTATAAAAACCAGCAAAAAAAAATATCCCAAATTAACATCCTCCTTAACCTTTATTTTTATCAAGTGTACTAAATCAACTGAAGAATAATTGCTCTGAGGACTATGCCAAATGAGTGCACATTTAGTTTACATATTCCCTAATGTAATATGAATTGATGAACTTTCTGAGATACACATGATATAAACGATCATGATGTGCCATTCTTAATTTCTTTCAATTGTCTCTGCAGAAACACTTTGCTCTTAGTACGAAGAGTGAGGCACGTGCATACCGGGACCACAGGAGAGAAGGAAACATACTTGTAAGAATTTGCCCTTTTGGCAAGAAGTGGAGCTTTTCTAGACTAAAAGGTCAAAATCCTGCTGTACAGCCACCGGCTGGGACCTGGATTACTGCAGTGAGAAGATTAAAATCCAACCCTTCTCGGCTCTAGAAAGGAGCAATCTGAGTCAGGCCCACCACACTGTGATGGTCCTTCCTCCACGCCAGCTTCCTCATGAATGCCCCACCTCAGCTCCCAGCCCAAGACTCAGACCTGTCTCAGAAGAGAGGAAAAGTGGCTGCTCCTCCTTGTGCACGTTAGGTCAGCTCTGGGGCCAAGGGTGCTCATGCCCCAAGTACAAGGGGAGCCAGAGTCTCACCCTGAAGAAGGGCAAAAAATGAGCCACTGCTGTCCCTCTGGGTTTGACATGTATCTGTTGTTCAGTGAAGGCAGCAATACCTGCACGTGGCACCCAGTTCTCTCTTGCCACAGCAAGCACCTCCATGAGGGTGAAAGACCTCACAGGGACCCTCCCTGCTTCTCCTGCTGACCGCCGGCAGAGATCCTCTGTGGCATCATTTCACTACAACATGCAACTACCAGATGTTTTCCATACCCTCCGAGTCTCCCAACCTTGTACGACCTTGGGCACATCTTCTCTGGTCTTCAGTTTGCCATCTGTTAACTGGGGCATGATAATGTGTTACAGGTTTTAGAGCCAAATAGGATAAGCAATCATCTGAGTTGGAGTGCTGTATAATAGAGGCCACTGGACTTCCCTGAATTCTCTTTTCAATCAAAGTAAACCTCTTGGAAAATGTATCCTGCTTTGATTTGCTCATAGCTAGACTCTGAGGATCCAAAGGAAATGTAGTAAATGGTGCCAACATTAATTACTGTCACAGACAGATATGTCTGTGTTCAGCTCCCTGGATGGACTCCTGCAGTTTGCTGGGCAGAAGTGTCCAACAAAAAGGTTTGCTGCTCAGATAGCTACAGACCACAATCAAAGCACACCTTTCCTTTCCTGTAGTGGCACTGAACTGTACTACTAACACACTCTAATAGTAATATTTATCAAGTGCTCCAGTCCCTGCCTTCAGCCATATGGTTCCTCCCCGGATCTTGCCAAACTCCCCTCAGCAGGTTTGGCACCAAGGGAGGGATGCCAGAGCTGAGCTCTTCCCTTTCCCTCTCCTCTGCACACATTCCATGGCTCCCTGGCACAAAGGGGGCCTCGTCTCCATTAACCTTGATGGGCACTCCTGCAGTGCCACTAACAGCGCTTGGGGGATCACAAAGCCGCTGCCTAGGGAGAAACTTTTCTTCTCTGACACCTGTGAGCAATCTGCAGCCGTTAGCCATCTCACTCCAATACTAATGATGCTCCCTTCAGTCATTATCACTTATTTTTTTTATAAAATCCTCACTAAAGCTGAATCTAACAGGTCATTAAAAGCCCAGGGAAGACCTGACTGACTTGATCCCAATTGTTCCTTATGTCTGACAAGATTTTCCCTATTGAGCATTTGACTTGCATTTTATGTTGCCTCATTAAACTGTGCTAGACTTTAATCAAGGTCAAATGGGGGCAAATCTGCTTTTCCAGAATCCAAACAGCTCGTACCAAGGTGCTGATCTGCAGCTTGTGTTGCTGCACAAGCTCTCCCCCATGGATAGAGCCCAGCGGATTTCATTAACGTGGGGCACGACCTGCACCCCACAGGGCCCATGGAAAAAGCAGGACCCATGGTTGTTTATACTTCATTAAAGTCTCATTCAAATCCTTCCCCAATGCCTCTGAAGTTAAATGCCTGGACAAGGAGATCAGTGAAGAAAGAACGCTGTGTCACAGCATGAATAAAACATATTCTAATTTTATCAACACCTAGAGTCCTGGTCTTTAAAATCCTGAGGTATTTTTTTTTCCTTTATAAGGTATATGATGAACAGCCGATTACATTTTTGATGTCTTTTAATGATCATAATTAAGTATGATCCATCATTGTAATTTCACCACTAAATCAAGGTAGATCACCATAACAGTCATGATAAATCATGCTCTTTGCACAACTGTTCCTGAGGATGAACCAGAAAATGAAGTTAGAGGACTTCAGAACCTCTCTGCTCCGTCAGCAGGATACTTAGCAGCCAGTGCATCCCGATGGCACTAACAGGACCGGATGAGTGGAACCACTCACCTCCCCTCGGATCCGTGGGCTGCATGGCTCCTGTCAGAGCTGTGCCTCTGGCCCTGCTCTCCTGCATCTGAGGAAGTGCATTCTTAGTCATCTCTTCTGCTTGTTTTTCTGCCTGAAAGTCCAGGGTCAATGTTTCTTATTTAAAAGAATATGGTATCTAAAACAAAACAGCTCCTTCGGATATTCCCTCTGCAAACCCTCACGTTGAGTAGAACGCTGCTTTAAAGACTAGGAATAAAGGTACAGTGCCACCAGCCATGGCTAAAGCCAAAGTCCTCACCATTGGAGGTCAGGTATGACCCCTTGGCCCTATCCAGGTTTATCAACACCCTAAATTAGTCTCCAAGGAAGCTTACAACGGGACCATTAAGGTTTCCACATCGCTTCAGATATCTCATCACATTTCTCAACAGCAAAAATCTTGATAGAACTAACAAAATCAATTTCCCTTGGCCAAATTCAAGTTTGAGGGTCTACATGAAAGTCTTTTCCAGACTTTCGTCTACAATTTCAGTTCTGTTAGACACTGTTCTGCAGTGTTACATGCCACAGATGGCTGCCTACCCAAGAAGTGTGATAAGAGCTCCTGGGAGTATAAAAAGCAAAAATCTTATGTAAGTTTCTCAGCCCAAAAGTTGAGCAAATAAGTGCTAAAGCGTCTTGTTGACTGCTCTAGAAGTCTCTGGAGGAAAAATAAATAGTCACACTAATATAGAATATTGATTTTTCCATGTAGTTTTGTGTGATGGAGCATGCTACAAGTTCACCAACCCAAGCTCTTAACAGCTCATATAAGAGATGTACAGTACTCATCATACAACCAATGGGGAAACTGAGTTTTGTAGATGTCAAACGCTGTTGTACAGGATGCCAGTGACCAACTTTTTCCAGGCATCCGCTAGGTATGGTTTCCTCCTAAAGAGCACAAAGAGAACAGAACAAGGACCCTGGAGAGGACAGTAAAATGGTGAATTTCCTTCATCATGGTCCAAATGAAAAGTACAGTAAAGGCCATACATCACAGTGAGATTCCCCACTCTTCTGCAAGCTAGCAGAGGGCTCCCATCACTCTCAGGCTTCTTTCTCACATTTATTTTAATCAAGTTTCTGTCATTTTCAGGTCCGGGTACAGCACGATCTGCTCGACCTGCCTTTGGCTCCGTGTCAGGGGTGTCATATTATCCATCCGTGTTACATTGGCAATGCTTAATAGCCAGGAAGGTCATTTCATCTCTAATAATTCCCCCCAAAGGGAATATGAAGGTAGAGTGATTACAGAGTCATATACCTTCTTTCAGAATACCTCATCTTTGTTCCTAGATTATTTAAATGATAAATGGAAATTGGCCAGAGAAAATCACTTAGAAATGAATTGTGGTCATAAGCCGTAGAAAACACATTCTGTTTCCAGAAAGACAACATAAAAATCATCAAAGATTATTGTCTTTACTACCTTTACTAAACACAGCCTAAAAACAGATGTTTAAAGTACTGTAGATTTCATACCACATACTGCTTTTAGGGAGGGAGACACCATGGGGCAGAGTTCTGGTTTTACAGAGGTCCATCCCCACACGAACAGCCCAATAATCTGAAATAACCTGTCCAAACCTGGAGCCGGTACTTAGATGATCTAGAGAGAAGGCATGTGTACAGGCAGGCTCTGTAAGCCAGAGGCACTCACATGCTAATCTTAGACTGTGCCAAGCTAAGAGGAAGCAGAATTGCTCCTACATAGCTAAAAAAACAACCTGGGAGCTCAGATCCGAGCTCTTTCCTACTCAGGATGACAATACCATAATTCTAAAAATGTATTCTAATTTTTCTTCCCTGTGTCATCTAAAGTTTTGCTTTTGCTACTGCCTTTGTTCACATGCTTTGAAATAGAAATAAATACCTCTTATCATCATCTCTTTGTGCAGTCAGCTGGGAGAAGTGAGCACGGGAATGCCAGTGAGGATGGCAAGGTTCACCCCCTCACGCTGCCACTGCGCAGCCAAGTAGCCTTGGGCTACCCAGCCCAGCACTGCAAAGCCGTCTCAGATCTCCTGATTGCAGAACGAGATTGTAGTAATACTGCTGTGGCTCTCCGATGCTTAATTAACGATTGGGAAGGTCTCTTCACGGTATCTGCACTGTCAAAATGCCAATGCCTTTGCCATGTTGCTTACAAGATGAGCAAATGACAGCAGGCAGGTTGTGGTCGTGCTGGGCCAGCCTGCGCCGCTCTGAGCAGTCCTCACCGGTACCACGTACACGCTCCTCTGTCTGCTCATGCCCGTCTCCTGTCTCCTGGCTGATGTTTAAATCATGAGATCTTTAATGCAGAGGCATTCCTTGCTCAGGATCAGCGTGGCGTGGGGTCCTGGTTGGTGGCTAAAGCTCGGAGGCGTTGCGGGAGAACAAATGCTATCCACGTAAACGGCTCCCTGCTTAGGGGCACAGGTTTGGTTTGTGGGCAGGTACTGAAATCCACCTGCTTCTCCCCCCACTCTGGGTTTTTTCTTTATTGACAGCTTAATCACCTTTGTGTCTGCTGCTTATCTTGGAGGATTTGCTATGAATTGCATTCACCTCCTTCCAGTGTGAAAATATCTACACTTTGCTAATTAACCGCCTGGTGGACAGGCTTACAAGCCACAATAAATATTGTCTGAGGGAATAATCACGATGCTGCCACTTGACCTGAGGGGTTTTACATCTTTTGATTTTATCTTTTTTTTTCCCCCTTTTTCTTTTCTTGGTCCTAAAACTCTATAAGGTGTCTCACTGCAAATGCAAACAGGTGTTTCACATCTTATGACTCAATGACCCATTCTACAAACTTAAAACAATAAAACTTCAGGCACAGATGTTTCTATCAAATGAAAAGTCCATCTACTCCTTTCAGCCTGGTACAAGAGATGAAAAAAATAAAGGTTAGCCTAGGGAAGCTTAGTCTCCAAAAACCACCATATCCTTGGAGATTACCAAAAATACTAGTAATTACTGCTCAAAGCAAAGCTGAGTTGGCATGGAGACCACCAAGAGCTGGGTCTTTAAGAGATCAGCTCTCATTCAACACATATATTAAGTGCTGTATTAAGTGCCTACTGAACCCCAGAAAAAAATATAATCACAGAATTATTTCTAAATGGACTTTTTAGTTTTTATGTCAAGAAAGGGGGTCACGAATAGAAAGGGCGAAAAATCAGCATGGAGAAACATTTACCTCAGCCTCTCTGGGTGCCATTAATCACCTTTTCTGGAAAGCCTTGTACAAAAGCCATTAAAATTTAAGATGGGAAAAATCACTGCCATTCCTACAGCTACAGCTATTGCTGCTGCTACTACTCTTAATTAAGGTCTGAGAGCAGTTAAACATTTAAATATGATAAGGCTTAGAGGTGAGCCGACTTGCCAAACGGGGAAAGAAAACATTGTCAAACAGAATGAGGGAGAGGAGCCCAGGCAGCAAAATGAGAGGGGCAAAGAGATGCAGGATGCGCTGCCAAGCGCCTGCACCGAGACCAGCAGCTCCTTCCGAGAAGCAAAGCCAAAGTTACGCTCTGTCTCAGACAGTAAAAGAGCACAAAAGCTGATTCTTAAGAGGTTTTTCTGCTCAGGTATCCTGAGACTTGTCTCCGTGGAGATGTTTTTTGTGAGGGCCAGGTAACACAGGGAAGCAAGGAGGTGCTGAACACAACCACGGGGAGCCTTCCCTGGAGAGAAGCCCAGGTCAAGAGCCAGTATGAAATGAAGAAGCAGTCACAGCCAGATGTGTCACATTTTCAGCTGTAGAAACTCAGTCCTGGAAGACCTCTGGGTGATGAAGGGGGTTCACACAATTGCTGAGCACAAACCACTCGACATAACTTGTGCTCAGAAGCAGCTCTGGGCATTACCCGTGAAGTTATTGTCGCATTCTATAATCCACATTTGCTTTATGATGACACAGTGTCTTCCCTGCTGGATATTTTACTTTTCAAGCAGTAAGACAATGAACTACAGTCCCTGACAAGAAATGTTTTCATTGCCATTGTTTTAGAAACACATGTTTTCTCATTCACTATCAGCACCACCTAAATCAAAAGAGGTGACTTTCACAATAAATCAGATAAGAACAGCTCAAAACTGATATCTGCCAGCTTGTTTTCTCCCTTAATGGTGCTCCTGAGGCAGGCTGAGATGTCTTTTCCCCGAGCAGCCCAGGGGATGGGTGTGAGGAGGACGGCAGGGCACAGACAGAGGCAGACTGAGGCACCACGGTGGTGCCCTGGCTGGCGTGGGTGATCGCCGAGCACCGCTCACACTGTGATGGATGGCACTGCATAAAGTAGAGCACTGTGGGAAGTATGCAGAGAAATACAAGAGGTATTAACCATTTCCCAGCCCTAAAAAGGGCACTGCTGAACAGCTGTCTTGAAAGTCATTGTGAGCCCACAGTACAAGCACAGGCACTGCCGAGTGGGCTTTTGCCTTAGGGATAAGTATGGACTTTTGGCTGCCAAACTGAGGATGCAGATGCTGAATAAAATCCAGTGCTGTGGTTTTGATGATCACAATTAATGGCTTAGGATTCTCTTCTCTTCCCCTACAGTATCCTGGGACACACAGGATAAACATAAATGACCAACAGGATCATCCTCTTCAAGCAGCTAAGCAGATGTTTGCCCAGCTGGGGATAAGCACAGGTTGTCTCAGCAGCTGTGAGCTGCACTGCACACTTGCACTCTGCATCCATGGATGAACAATAACCCTGCAATATTCCTCCTCTTGGATGTTGGAGAGGTTTCTGGAGGATGAAAGAAGGGTAAGTGGAGGAGCTGTGCACTGCAATTCTTCATCTCAGTCTGCCTCAGCTGGTGAAGCATCACGCTGAAGTGAGGCATTAGCAAAGATGCCTGAGAGGAGCAGGTGGGTGGTGATTAGAGTTATTTCTTCTCCTGCCCTGGGTGAATCTTTTCTGTGCTAAAAGAATGTTCCTCACACACAAGCAGATAACTTATTCTTTCCATTGTCTGCTGTCCTCATTTTCCTCCAGAGACAGTGGATCCAGTTTCTCTCCTCAAGGCAAGGACATCCCTTGCCCTCACGTGGTCATTCCCTTCTCCTCATGCCATCCCTGTGCTGCTGGTCATTAGGGCACCTTGTTCAGACACCAGCTTGCCCTTGGAGCCCTCACAGCCTCGCATCCAGAGCTTGTCTGAATTTTTAAAAGTTCTGCATTATGTCCCCTTGCATTCTGTATTCATCTATGTCACCAGAGCTGTTGTCTGCACTCTCATTATCTCAGACCTCCTTTAACATAACATCTTCCATGATCTTGAGGCACTAAAGCTCACAGTGAATATTGCTGCCAAAATCAGGACCTTTCCTGACCACATCACCACCTCGTACAGCTTTCCCAGAGTCCTAATCCCTGTGGCAACAAACACAATCTGAACATCTCCATGTGTTCTCCCCATGAGTAACCATCACTCCCAGTCCAAGCTGACACTCACCATTTTAGCCTAATGGTACAAACCTCTGCTATTCTATTCCCCGGGAAAACTTTTCTTATTTCCTCTTCTTACCCTTCAGGATAACACAGAGTCTTTGTAAACATTCACCTTGCTGTTCTCCTCAACCATTTCTTAAGATGCCAGCTTGTGCTATAGGAATACAGACATCAATTAGACTGTTCATGTGTTGCAAACAGCATTTAAAGGAGTGTCTTGCATGTCCTGACCATGGTCTCATGATCCTCCTACTTTTCCATCTCCATGTCTGCATTTCTGTTTGTCTTGTCTCTTAAGTGAAAAGTTTTGTAAGGTGGAGACAAACTTTTTGTAGAGAAACATGTGCATCATGATCCTGCTCCACGATTTAGCATCTGTGGCTGATGCTGCAGGAGTAACAGGTAAATTGCTCCTTCCCCTTTGCACATTTTCCAGTGCAATACAGGGATGGTGTCCCCTCAGATGGTTTCTGCTGGTTTCTCCTCCCCTTCAGCCCTTGCCTGTTTCTTGTCTAGTGCCTGCTCTCCAGTACAAACTTCTTCCCTTCTCAGTTTTCACCTGTCCCCAGTATTTTGTCTCCCTTTGGAGGCTTTGTCCCTCTGCCTTTCCACCATTCAATCCCCTTGCTTCCATCACTCAGGGCCTACCAAAAGCCTCACTTTTTTTCTGCCATCTCCTGGTCTCTAGTTCTGCTCTGTCTCCCTGCTGCATTCCTACTTCCCTGGGCTCTCCTGCCTCCCTGTTCAGTCTTTCCACTGATAATGCACGTTGTCTGCTCTCTACTCATATCTTGAAACACAGGCACATCTCTCACAGATGGAAATAAAAATATATGAAAAGAGGAATGAGAGATAAG